>NW_027362994.1:1605000-2355000 GCF_046119375.1 Phyllobates terribilis
AAATAAATTTTTACTTATTTTTGCCCTGGACTCTGCGACTGTTTGATTTCTTGTACTATACTGGGAACACAGATGTACAGAGATGGCAGGACGGGGGTCTTCAGGAGGCCACTGACTGCCACTGTTACCCACCGGTACCCCACGATCGATGGCATATACGGGGTAATCGGAAAAGACGTCACGACGGCAGCAGACCCGATCCCTGCGCAAGGAGGCGACGTACCTCGTTATAGGAGAGGTTCAGACTCTGCAGGTGCCGGGTCAGGTAGAAGAGATGAGCAAAACCAGTCAGCTTGGAGAGACGACGACAACTCAGGTCCAAAGACTGAAGCTACAAAAATATATATAGAGAATTTCACAAACACCCTATGGACAGGGGGGCGCTGGTTCTTACCCCATGTATCATTAGCCCAAGAGTGACAAAAAAGATTGTGGGGGTCCCAGCAGGGTCCCCAAGGATCTCCAGTGGCATAGCCTAGTGTGGATCTGCTCAGATCACAGATGGGGCTGTAATTAATAGTATTTATTATTACCTGGGGGTAACACTCCGAGATGATCTGCAAGACGACCTCTGCGGCTGCAGCGTGGGTCAGCGAAAGCACAATGTTGTCAGAAAGCAAATCTAAGGAAAGCAAATAACATTAGTGAGGAAGGGGCACGGCGCAGGCAGAGGAGAGAAGGCGAAGGGGCGCGGCCGGAGGAGAGAAGGCGACGGGGCGCCGGCAGAGGAGAGAAGGCGACGGGGCGCCGGCAGAGGAGAGAAGGCGACGGGGCGCCGGCAGAGGAGAGAAGGCGACGGGGCGCCGGCAGAGGAGAGAAGGCGACGGGGCGCCGGCAGAGGAGAGAAGGCGACGGGGCGCCGGCAGAGGAGAGAAGGCGACGGGGCCGTGAGCAAAAAGCAAAGCAGGATGCCAATATTTATTTGTATAAGTATACAAAATGCCGTCATATAGTGCCCACACATTACCGCTATACAGTACAACATATATAATATAGTGCCGACACATTACCGCTATACAGTACCTACAACACGCATCATATAGCGCCCACACATTATCGCTATACAGTACCTACAACACGCATCATATAGAACCCACATTACCGCTATACAGTACCTACAACACGCATCATATAGCGCCCACACATTACCGCTATACAGTACCTACAACACACATCATAAAGCGCCCACACATTACCGCTATACAGTACCTACAACACGCATCATATAGTGCCCACGCATTACCGCTATACAGTGCCTACAGCACGCATCACACAGTGCCCACGAATTACCGCTATACAGTGCCTACAGCACGCATCACAGTGCCCACGCATTACCGCTATACAGTACCTACAGCACGCATCACAGTGCCCACGCATTACCGCTATACAGTGCCTACAACACGCATCACACAGTGCCCACAGCACGCATCACAGTGCCCACGCATTACAGCTATACAGTGCCTACAACACGCATCACAGTGCCCACGCATTACCGCTATACAGTGCCTACAACACGCATCACAGTGCCCACGCATTACCGCTATACAGTGCCTACAGCACGCATCACAGTGCCCACGCATTACCGCTATACAGTGCCTACAGCACGCATCACACAGTGCCCACAGCACGCATCACAGTGCCCACGCATTACAGCTATACAGTGCCTACAGCATGCATCACAGTGCCCACGCATTACCGCTATAGTGCCCACACATTACCGCTATACAGTGCCTACAGCACGCATCACACAGAGCCCACGCATTACCGCTATACAGTGCCTACAGCACGCATCACACAGTGCCCACGCATTACCGCTATACAGTGCCTACAGCACGCATCACACAGTGCCCACACATTACCGCTATACAGTGCCTACAACACACATCATATAGCGTCCACACATTACCGCTATACAGTGCCTACAACACGCATCACACAGTGCCCACACATTACCGCTATACAGTGCCTACAGCACGCATCACAGTGCCCACGCATTACCGCTATACAGTGCCTACAGCACGCATCAGTGCCCACGCATTACCGCTATACAGTGCCTACAGCACGCATCACACAGTGCCCACAGCACGCATCAGTGCCCACGCATTACCGCTATACAGTGCCTACAGCATGCATCACACAGAGCCCACGCATTACCGCTATACAGTGCCTACAGCACGCATCACACAGTGCCCACGCATTACCGCTATACAGTGCCTACAGCACGCATCACACAGAGCCCACGCATTACCGCTATACAGTGCCTACAACACACATCATATAGCGTCCACACATTTCCGCTATACAGTGCCTACAACACGCATCATATAGCGCCCACACATTACCGCTATACAGTACCTACAACATACCTCATATAGCGCCCACACATTACTGCTATACAGTACCTACAACACACATCATATAGCGCCCACACATTACTGCTATACAGTACCTACAACATGCATCACACAGTGCCCAAGCATTACCGCTATACAGTACCTACAACATACATCATATAGCGACCACACATTACCGCTATACAGTACCTACAACACACATCATATAGCGCCCACACATTACCGCTATACAGCGCCGACAACACGCATCATATAGTGCCCACACATTACCGCTATACAGTACCTACAACACACATCATATAGCGTCCACACATTACCGCTATACAGTACCTACAACACGCATCATATAGCGTCCACACATTACAGCTATACAGTACCTACAACATGCATCATATAGCGCCCACACATTACTGCTATACAGTACCTACAACACACATCATATAGTGCTCACACATAACCGCTATACAGTACCTACAACACACATCATATAGTGCTCACACATAACCGCTATACAGTACCTACAACACACATCATATAGCGCCCACACATTACCGCTATACAGTACCTACAACATACATCATATAGCGCCCACACATTACCTCTATACAGTACCTACAACACACATCATATAGCGCCCACACATTACCTCTATACAGTACCTACAACACACATCATATAGCGCCCACACATTACCGCTATACAGTACCTACAACACACATCATATAGCGTCCACACATTACCTCTATACAGTACCTACAACACACATCATATAGCGTCCACACATTACCTCTATACAGTACCTACAACACACATCATATAGCGCCCACACATTACCGCTATACAGTACCTACAACACACATCATATAGTGCCCACACATTACCGCTATACAGTACCTACAACATACATCATATAGTGCCCACACATAACCGCTATACAGTACCTACAACACACATCATATAGTGCCCACACATTACCGCTATACAGTACCTACAACATACATCATATAGTGCCCACACATTACCGATATACAGTACCTACAACACACATCATATAGCGCCCACACATTACCGCTATACAGCGCCTACAACACACATCATATAGTGCCCACACATTACCGCTATACAGTACCTACAACACACATCATATAGCGCCCACACATTACCGCTATACAGTGCCTACAACACACATCATATAGTGCCCACATAACCGCTATACAGTACCTACAACACACATCATATAGTGCCCACATAACCGCTATACAGTACCTACAACATACATCATATAGCGCCCACACATTACCGCTATACAGTACCTACAACACACATCATATAGTGCCCACATAACCGCTATACAGTGGCTACAACACACATCATATAGTGCCCACATAACCGCTATACAGTACCTACAACACACATCATATAGCGCCCACACATTACCGCTATACAGTACCTACAACATACATCATATAGCGCCCACACATTACCGCTATACAGTACCTACAACACACATCATATAGCGCCCACACATTACCGCTATACAGTACCTACAACACACATCATATAGCGTCCACACATTACCGCTATACAGTACCTACAACACACATCATATAGCGTCCACACATTACCGCTATACAGTACCTACAACATACATCATATAGTGCCCACACATTACCGCTATACAGTACCTACAACACACATCATATAGTGCCCACACATTACCGCTATACAGTACCTACAACATACATCATATAGTGCCCACACATTACCGCTATACAGTACCTACAACACACATCATATAGCGCCCACACATTACCGCTATACAGCGCCTACAACACACATCATATAGTGCCCACACATTACCGCTATACAGTACCTACAACACACATCATATAGCGTCCACACATTACCTCTATACAGTACCTACAACACACATCATATAGCGCCCACACATTACCGCTATACAGTACCTACAACACACATCATATAGTGCCCACACATTACCGCTATACAGCACCTACAACATGCATCATATAGTGCCCACACATTACCGCTATACAGCACCTACAACACACATCATATAGCGCCCACACAAGTTCTCAGTGTGGATTGTCACTGCTAATTTCACTTAATGGTTTGCAAAGAGTGAAATCTGTGGCCAAATCTGCAGTTAAGTTTTGCACAGATTTTGGTGCAGATTTTCTGTCCCATTTACAGAGGCTTTATGACAGTTATTGCTTCAGTTATAAACTGTGGACACAGCTCAGGTGTGAACAGAGGGCAATGTGATGAGAGCTGATGGGCGGTGATGTCCTTCCTGTCCTGCAGCCAGATATTATCCACCTCTGATTGGTAGAATTAGAAGCCCCCCTCATTCCTTTCCTCTGCTGAATGCGGCCCTTGTCCCCCTCATTACCGCGCTCGTCCCCCTCATTACCGCGCTCGTCACTCCGGCCCGTCCCGCTCCTTCGCTTATTGTGCTGATGACTCCCGCGCTCTGGATTTCTGCCAGCACTAATGTTGTATCTTCTCCATCCCCCTCATCTGCAGGTGGAAGACCCCAGCCAGCCCAACGACGAGGGTCTCACAGCCCCCCACACCGAGATCGTCCAGTTCCTCGTCCAGTTCGGAGTGAAGGTAAACGCAGCAGACAGCGCCGGCTGCTGCCCCGAATATCGGCTCGCATTAAAGGGGTCGGCAGAAAACCCCCCATCCCTTGTTAGAGGCCTGAGAGCACTTATTAAGCACTACCCCGCCCCCCCGGCCAGCACGTGACTCAGCCCCCGGCCAGATTGCATCAATGGGAGAAAAAGAAAAAAAAATCTTGGCCCAAGAAATAGAAAAGTTGAGCCCCCGAGGGTCTGGGTGATTGAGGACAGACGGTCTAGTTTTTCAGGGGGTTTTCTGTGGCGGTTTCTGTCGTTTTCTCCGCTTGGTGTCGCTGTCAGGACCCCGCTGCACTGCGCCGCCTCCTGCAACAACGTCCAGGTGTGTAAGTTCCTGGTGGAGTCCGGAGCCGCCGTGTGCGCCATGACCTACAGCGACAGACAGAGGGCGGCAGACAAGTGCGAGGAGATGGAGGAGGCTACAGCCAGTGCTCCCAGCTCCTGTACGCAGTGGCGTACCGCCAATGGCGGCAGACCACGCGACTGCTATGGGGCCCGTGAGCCGGGGGACCCCATAGCAGTCCAGGGGTGGACATACCGCCGCCGGTGCAGCAGCGCCGGGTCTCCACCATGCAGCTGCTCCCTGCACGCGGCGGTCAGGGAGCGATCCCTGCAGCTCCGCTGCTGTCAGGAGGAGAATAGCCGCGGAGCTGGAGGGTTCGTCCTCTGCTTCCTCCCTGACCCAGGCGCGCGCAGCTTGATGACGTCATCATGCAGCGCGCGCCTGGGTCAGGAAGAAAGCTGCCGGCAACCAGGAGGATGCTGCAGGGGAGCGAGCTGAGGTAAGTTGTTCTTTTTTTGTTTTGTTTTTTTTTTTTACTGAAATGCTGGGGAGGGGAGGTGGGTGGAGGAATGATGGGGCTGGGAAGAGCAATAAGGGGCTGATGGGGCTGGGGAGAGCAATAATGGGGTTGATGGGGCTGGGGAGAGCAATAATGGGGCTGGGGAGAGGAATAATGGGATTGATGGGGCTGGGGAGAGCAATAATGGGGATGGGAAGAGGAATGATGGGATTGATGGGGCTGGGGATGGCTACGGAGAGCAATGATGGGGCTGGAGAGAGGAATGATGGGGCTTTGGGGAGCAATGATGGGGATGGTGGGGCTGGGGTGAGCAATAATGGAGTTGATGGGGCTGGGGAGAGGAATAATGGAGTTGATGGAGCTGGGGAGAGGAATGATGGGATGATGGGGCTGGGGAGAGCAATAATGGGGCTGATGGGGCTAGGGAGAGGAATGATGGGGCTGGGAAGAGCAATAATGGGGCTGATGGGGCTGGGAAGAGCAATAATGGGGCTGATGGGGCTGGGAAGAGCAATAATGGGGCTGGGGAGAGGAATGATGCGGCTGGGAAGAGCAATAATGGGGCTGATAGGGCTGGGGAGAGCAATGATGGGGATGGTAGGGAAGGGGAGAGCAATGACGTGTTGCTGGGAGCAAGCAATGATGAGGGTGCTGGGACAAAGCAATGGTGGGGGCCTGGGAGAGAGCAATTATGCGGGGTGCTGGGAGAGAGCAATTATGCGGGGTGCTGGGAGAGCGCAATGATGGGGGTGCTGGGAGAGAGCAATGATGGGGGGGCTGGGAGAGAGCATTGATGGAGGTGCTGGGACAGAGCAATGATGGGGTGCTGGGACAGAGCAATGATGGGAGTGCTGGGAGAGAGCAATGATGGGGGTGGTGGGACAGAGCAATGATGCGGGTGCTGAGAGAGCGCAATGATGGGAGTGCTGGGAGAGCGAATTGATGGGGGTGCTGGAAGAGCGCAACGATGAGGGTGCTGGGACAGAGCAATGACGGGGGTGCTGGGAGACAGTAATGATGGGGGTGCTGAGAGAGAGCAATGATGGAGGTGGTGGGAGAGAGCAATGATGGGGGTGCTGGGAGACAGTAATGATGGGGGTGCTGAGAGAGAGCAATGATGGAGGTGGTGGGAGAGAGCAATTGCGAGGGTGCTGGGAGAGAGTAATGATGGGGTGCTGGTAGAGAGCAATGATGGGGGTTTCACTTTGCTTGTACTGTAAAGCCTTGTATATTTTCCGTGTGCACATAGCCTTACAGTTAATTGGGGAGAGTCACAGAGACTGAATAATTTATTTTATTGGCCGGTGCAGATTATAGTTAATGGGGGGCACAGTGCTGCTTATCACTTTATATTTTGATTACTAAGTGGCTAATAGTATATTAATGGGGGGGTGTTACATATCTGTATTCGAGGACGCAGAGCGGGGGAGACACATGTATGCCGACAATATCTGACCTTGTTATTTTTAGGGCTGTACTGATCATCGTGGCTGGGAGATGTCGACATGAAGGTCTGACCAGATGGAGAAGAAGCAGCAGAAACCGGCTCTGATCAGATGAGACGTCAGCGGTAAGTGCCTGGATGTAAATATTATTCTGTATCTGCGCTGTGTGACTTGCAGTGATGATGTTATCTGTAAAATCCCTTAGGCTGCATTCTCACATTTGTGTGAAATGTCCGTGTGCTGCCAGATCTTTTTATCGGATGGTCCACGGACTCGTACAGTTTTATAGATCCATTCACACATCCATGAAAATCACGGATCTGAGAATGAGATCTAAGAGGGCAGAGAATGTCCTGTTCTGATCCGATTTTGAGGATTAGAATAGGACATGCTCAATGCGTCAGTAAAACAGGCCAGCACACCGACACTGCGCACAGATGCAGGAATGTAGCCTTATTATGTACAGCACAGTCCCTTAGTATATAGTGTACTCATTATGTATAGAGCCGTCCCTTATTATGTACCATCCTCTCTAGCGGCTCACAGTTGGGGGATCATACTGTGTTGGGGTCAGCATACTTTACCCTGGGAGTTGAGTTGGGGTACAGTAGGGTCATTATACTGTGCATATGGAGGAATTCACCATGGGGGTTTCATACTGTGTTTGGGGGGCCCTTTTTTTGGCATCACACTTTATGGGGCAATGAAAGAGAGATCTAGGACGTCAGCAGGAGGAAAATTACTATGTAAAGGATAGAAAGTTGTGAGATCTGATCTTTGGTGACCCCGACAATTATTTACATTTTTTTTGGGGGGGGGGGGGGGCCCAATTAGAGCTTCTGCTATGGGGCCCCATGATTCCTATGTACGCCCCTGCCTGTACAGTAAGTACAGACAATCCACCTAGCCACGTACAAGACATCGTTCACACTTACCTGGCATTTTTTACATTTTCTTAAATGCATATATTTTAATTTTATTAAAAATGGGATTTATTAAATTTTTTGCGTCTGACATCTGCGGAATGAGTTAACTGAGAATTTATCAGTGAGCTTGCAGCTTTTTTTTTTAAGCTGTCATTTTACTGAGCCTACATGAAAGCTGAGCAGAACTTTGTGTCAGTGAGAGGAGCTCACTGACAGGTCCTCAGTTGACTCATTCCACAGCCACTTAAAAGGCCTGTAAAAGCCAAACTGTGAAAAATTTTAATGGAACCAATTTGCAAAAAATATTTGGCTCAAAAATAAATGCATTTAAATACAAAAGAAAGTCCCCAAAGGTGACCATAACATTTAAAGGGGAAATGCCCGCTCAAACCAGATCCCTATGGTTAGAGACTTCCTGGACACAGCCCTGCTCAGAGTGGAAAAACATGGCTGCTCTGGTACAGAAACAGCGCCACATCTGCTCACAGCCGGTATTGCAGGACCCTGAGCTGTAATACCAAATACAACCCATGGGTCAGGGTGGCGCTGTTTTCCGTAACAATTATTTAAATGTTTTTATTCCCTGACGAAGTAAATGGTGAAGAATAAAAACGCAAGGTATATAAGAAAGCGAGTGCAGTTTATTCCGGGCGGGATGCTGAAGCTTCGATCCCCATGGTGCGAGCCTCCATGTGAGGCCGGTGTGGGGACTCGCCTCCTCTCCTGCCTGGAGGGCGCACATTAGCGGCCGCTGTAGGCGGATTAGGATGAACGGCTGGAATGTGCCGGATTATAGGGCCCCGGCTCTCACCGCTCCGGGCTGAGACAATAATCGTCTGCGCGCTGATTCCATCACTCAGAGGCGAACGCCCAGTAACCCTGTACGGCCGGGTCTGCGAGTCACTATAGCGGCAGGATGGGCCCTGAACACTGTCAGGAGTCAGTCATAGCAGGGGTCCTCCAAGTCACAGCTGCTACCTACAGGGCACCAGGTCCAAGCCCATAGTCCGGTAACTGACCTCCTCCCAGCGAGTGAGGCCGCACCCAGCGGAGGCCATACAGGAACAGAAGGGAGGCCATTGTAGAGCAAGTGCCCGGAAATGTGGCATCCAGAGAAGTCACCGCATACAAGCGCCCAGAGCTGAGCCCTCATCTAAGCCCAAAACAGGTTTAAGACGAGGAGGGGTTAATGCAGGAGAAAAACAGCTCAAATAATGATGGCAATACCGCCACTCATACCAGTATCATAGCAGTTATATTCTTACACAGGGGCAGTATCATAGCAGTTATATTCTTATACAGGGGCAGTATCATAGCAGTTTTATTCTTATACATAGTAGCAGTATTATAGCAGTTATATTCTTATACTGGAGCAGTATTATAGCAGTTATATTCTTATTCATAGTAGCAGTATTATAGTAGTTGTATTCTTATACAGGGGCAGTATTATACCAGTTATATTCTTGTACATAGTAGCAGTATTATAGTAGTTATATTCTTGTACATAAGAGCTGTATTATAGTAGTTATATTCTTATACAGGGGCAATATCATAGCAGTTATATTCTTGTACATAGGAGCAGTATTATAGTAGTTATATTCTTGTATATAGGGGCAGTATTATAGTAGTTGTATTCTTGTACATACGGAGCAGTATTATAGCAGTTATATTCTTGTACATAGGGGGCAGTATTATAGTAGTTATATTCTTGTACATAGGAACAGTATTATAGTAGTTGTATTCTTGTACATAGAGGGCAGTATTATAGTAGTTGTATTCTTGTACATAGGGAGCAGTATTATCGCAGTTATATTCTTGTACATAGGGAGCAGTATTATAGTCGTTGTATTCTTTTACATATGAATTTTCTTCTGTTGGGCAAATTGTATGAAATTCTGCTAGGTAGTCCTCGGCATTCATGTGCTCTGTATAACCCCATCCCCACCACTGACTGGAGTAAAGCTGCCGATCAGTGGTGTGGGTGGGGTTATACAAAGCTCAGCATTCAGAGAACTACTAGAGCTGCAGCAGATAAAACACTGATTTTATCAAAATAGCAGTAAGCAGCAAAAAGCGTGAGATATCACTGTAATCAGGGTCTCACCCCTTATATCATGCTGCTCTCAGATGGGGCATCTAAAACCGGGTGGCAGATTCCCTTACGATTTAACAGCACTTTCTGATGACTTTTTAGAATAAGGAGTACTATATAAGGAATAATTGCCACTCATTATACACTCCTGAGTGTACATGAATGTATGGGGAGTGTACATTATATGATGGGTCTCCTGCATTTTTTCTCTACATTATAAGCCTCAGCATTTACCTTTTCTGTGCTCTGCTTTTTCTCCCTCCATCTCCCCCTTCCATAGGTTTATAGGGGCATCGCAGACATTTTTGTTGAAATGAACCTGTCGCGTTCCTCCCGGTAGCGTTCGACTTCCAGTCACTGGGGCGGCACTGCTCTGTGTATAGAAAGTGGCGCCTGTAACTGCGACCCCTGTAGTAACTGATGGCAGCTCAGCATTAGGGCCGGCTGTCAATCAGGGCTGGGGGCACGGTGACAGCCGTCACTCTCTATACACAGAGCGGTGACTGAACCAGTGCCGCCCCCATGACTGATACCCAAACGCTACCAGGTACGATAAAGTTCATTTCCTCCTGGCAGAGGGAGTCTAAATGCCGGCACCGGGCAGGTTCAGAATGCTATTAACCTGCAGAGTAACCCCATATCTACAGGTTGATAACGTTTTTTCACGTGACAGGTTCCCTTCCCTTCTCCCACAGATTTAGCCGATATTGACAGTGAATGATTAGTGCAGGAGACCAAAAAATGTGTTTTAAGTGACAAAAGAAGAAGGTTTATCTGATAATGTATATTTCAAAGTGTCTTATCTTTACTTGCACTATTGATTAATGAAATCAGGTTAGGCTGGAGCAGGAGCACAGTGATAGGACAATCAGAGGGAGACACGGGCAGATCGTGCTGCAGCTTATTCTAGTAAGGAGTTTATCTCTACACAACCATATCACTGCCACTGCTTCTGAACATGTGCTGAATGGAAAGCGGGAATCCCTCCCGCCTGTGTGCGATGTGTACGTGAGCAGTCAGTGCAGCATTCTCTACCCACTAGCTGAGAGATAACTGAAGCTTAGCGCTAGAGCCTGCAGAGGGGAGAACTGGTGACAATTGCAGGACACACAGGGGCCAGAATAGAATATACACATAGCAGTAGCCACCTGACATGACTGTTATGCCCTCAATATAACATTCATTGTGTACGCTGTCCATCAGTGTACAAGCTGTGGGGATCTGGCCGAGGCCGGCAGTACCAGGCGCACACACTTATATGGATCTTGCTGTGAAGGGGCGTCAGCGCCCCAGTGAGCACCATGGACCATTTGTTCTGTTAATTGGGAGGACCAATAACGTAATGCAGTAAAGTACCTGTACATTATCTGATAATGCCCTGTATATTATGTACTTACATTATTATTGCTATTATTACATACAGTTTTTACAGTACAGACTCATTTCTTGTTACATCATTTAGATGAAAAAGCGAGGTCTGGTTGCCACAGATGCCACATATACTGCCCTGTTCAACGCCTGCGCGGAGTCGCCATGGAAAGACTCGGGTCTGCAGCACGCACTGAAGCTGCGGAAAGAATTGATGGACAAGAACATTGAGCTTAATCCCATCACTTACCGGAGCTCGCTGAAGGTCTGCACGCTGAGCTCAGGACTGCAGGGGAGCTGTGAGCTATTTAAGGTAAGTCAAGGTCACAGTCCTGGTCACCCACAATGGAGTCCTTATAAGATGCCCCTATCGTAGATTAACCGGGAGGGAACAGCATCATTGTAATCATTCCACGGGGAATCACCAGTGCACCATGTCTGGCCGGGGACTTAGCCGCCATCAGAAGGCACCACCAGAGTTCAGTTCTTCTGTGGGGACCAGGGGGTCACTTACTAAATTCGAGAAAGGTGGACAGCTTTGAACTATCTGCTACTGCGACGCCCTCCCTGAGCGGTGGGGTTACTCGGTGCCGGACAATATATGGTGGGGGTATGTGGGTGTCGTCGTGGCCGCGACCCAGTCCGTGCCCAGGGCTGTCACATAAAAAGAATGGGCTATTGGATGAGTGGATGTTCGACTACGCCACCTGTGGTTTCTGGTGATGGCCACCAGCGCTGCAGCAGTCCTCTGAGGCTGATGTTCTGACAGCTTGGTTGGTACTACTCCCCACAGGTGGAGTAAGCCTCAGGGCAGTTTGGAGGATCTGGGGAGTTGTGGTGGGTGCAGTGCCGCGCAGGAATGATCAAACGGAGGCAGTATGTGAAGTCATCCAAGATTTACTCACTTTGATGAAGTAGCAGCTGCAAAGCTTCTCTCTGCTTCTCGTGGCGCGCTGCGGCCACCAGGAAGGGGTTCAGCACTTCCTAGGTAGATCAGGAGCACCTGTCAAGACCCTGCTGGGGTGTTCCTTTCTTTCCTAGATTCTCCCACTGAGTCCTCTCCTGACGGTATGTGATGTAAACGTGGAGTAAGGCCGGGTCCCACTAGATATACACAGGTTGAGAGATACAGGTGGCGACTCCGCTGCGTCCGTATCCCCCTGGGATCCACTAAGCCTCCGGGCTTTTCTAACGATGACGTGAAGTACACTGTCAGATATCGGGGGCCGGTCCCCTCTTGCGGCAGGAGTCCCTCAGGCTAGGCCAGAGTGAAGAATACAGGTGGCGACTCCGCTCCATCCGTACCCTCCTGGGATCCTTTCGTCTGTGGAGCCTATCTCCTCTGCTCCCCTCCTGGGCCTTCTTGATTGGACTCTGACCGGGGACAGAGCTAGCTATAACTCAACTCTGCCCCAACCCCCCGTCTCGAGGCCTGAGACCGGGAACCGTGACCCCTGAGCCGGCCGCAGCTTTGTGCTGACTGACCTTCCCAAGGAACCACGACAAAAGACTAGGTTATAAAGATGGCCGCTGTATATATATGATGCTAAAGTAAAGTGCTTCCTCCACCCTCACCCACTACATGGTTCCCACCATCTTTGGTTCCTCCCCATCTCCTCTATCGCGGGCCGGGGCAGCACCCTGGTGCATTTAGGCCCCCTACAGCAGAGGTCCCCAACCGCCGGTCCGCGGACCAGGCGGTTGGGGTTTTTCAGCCGGTCCGCGGCGCCGCTGACCAGGGCCGGCGTCAGCACCCGGGCAAATGCCGGGGCTCTGAGCAGGCAGAGGGGCCCACTGGCGGTCGCGCACCCCGCTGGGCTATGGGCGGAGGAGAGGAGAGCGGTGTCAGCGCCCGCCCTTCTCCGCCGCTTGCTCAGGGCCCCGGCAGCCCGATACTTACCTCTCCCCGTGCCTCCGCAGATCAGCTGTCTTCCTGCTCTGCGCTCCCTGTGACGTCTCAGGTCAGAGGGCGCGGTGACGTCTTTACACCGCGCCCTCCCCTGAGCCGTCACAGGGAGCGCTGAGTAGGAAGAAACGACAACGCTGGAGTTCGGAGCCGAGCAGCGAGCGGCGGGCAGCAGGTAGCAGGTGAGGAGAAGGGAGGTGAGTATTTGATTTTTTTTTTTAATGTATGGAGGCATGGGGCAGTATAAAGAGGGGAGGTGGGGCATCCTGCTTGGGGCATTATAAAGAGGAGGGGTGACAGCCTGCATGGGGCATTATAAGGTGGGGAACAGCCTGCATGGGGCATTATAAAGAGGGGGGGATTCCTGCTTGGGGCATTATAATGAGGAGGGGTGACAGCCTGCATGGGGCATTATAAGGTGGGGACCAGCCTGCATGGGACATTATAAAGAGGGGGGGATTCCTGCTTGGGGCATTATAATGAGGAGGGGTGACAGCCTGCATGGGGCATTATAAGGTGGGGACCAGCCTGCATGGGGCATTATAAGGTGGGGAACAGCCTGCATGGGGCATTATAAGGTGGGGAACAGCCTGCACGGGGCATTATAAAGAGAGGGGGGGACATCCTGCATGGGGCAGTATAAAGAGGAGGGGTGACAGCCTACATGGGGCAGTATAAAGAGGAGGGGTGACAGCCTACATGGGGCAGTATAAAGAGGAGGGGTGACAGCCTGCATGGAGCATTATAAAGAGGAGGGGTGACAGCCTGCATGGGGCATTATAAAGAGGGGGGGTGACAGCCTGCATGGGGCAGTATAAAGAGGAGGGGTGACAGCCTGCATGGGGCAGTATAAAGAGGAGGGGTGACAGCCTGCATGGGGCAGTATAAAGAGGAGGGGTGACAGCCTGCATGGGGCATTATAAAGAGGGGGGGCAGCCTGTATGGGGCATTATGTGGGGGGTAACAGCCTGCATGGAGCATTAAAAGGGGGGGGCCTGTATGGGGCATTATGTGGGGGGGAACAGCCTGCATGGAGCATTATAAGGGGGGGGGCAGCCTGTATGGGGCATTATGTGGGGGTAACAGCCTGCATGGAGCATTAAAAGGGAGGGGCCTGTATGGGGCATTATGTGGGGGGTAACAGCCTGCATGGAGCATTATAAGGGGGGGACAGCCTGTATGGGGCATTATGTGGGGGGTAACAGCCTGCATGCAGCATTATATGGGGACCGGTATCCTGTATGGAGCGTTATATGGGGGCCAGTATCCTGTATGGAGCGTTATATGGGGGCCAGTATTCCGTATGGAGCCTTATATGGGGGCCAGTATTCCGTATGGGGTCTTATATGGGGGCCAGTATTCCGTATGGGGCCTTATATGGGGGCCAGTATTCCGTATGGGGCCTTATATGGGGGCAAGTATTCCGTATGGGGCCTTATATGGGGGCAAGTATTCCGTATGGGGCCTTATATGGGGGCAAGTATTCCGTATGGGGCCTTATATGGGGGCAAGTATTCCGTATGGGGCCTTATATGGGGGCCAGTATTCCGTATGAAGCGTTATATGGGGGCCAGTATTCCGTATGGGCGTTATATGGGGACCAGTATTCCGTATGGAGCCTTATATGGGGGCCACTATTCTGTGTGGAGCGATTCACCGGTTTCTGAGCTATTGTAGAATTTACAATAGATATCACTCATGAAGTGAAATCTTTGCATTGTACTATATATATATATATATTTCTCCGCCGTATCTCTGCATCATGAATCGTGGTATGTGTTAAAGGGGCCCACTGAGACTCTTTCGCCCGGGGCCCAGAAAAACCTGGAGCCGGCCCTGCCGCTGACAGCTAGCTCCGCGGCCCTGCGCCTGGTCAGAACTCGCTCTGTGTGGATTTATAATGTTTTCTGCCATAGCCGTGACAGCTCGCAGCTCCCGGCAGAGAACATTATGCAGGACGGGGTGGGGCGTCGGGCGGGTCTTAGTGACGCAGCCCTCCACAGCACAGCATGGTACCTGTTGTACGTCACGGGGCGGGTCTTAGTGACGCGGCCCTCCTGCACAGCATGGTCTGTTCCTGACGGGGTGGGGCGGCAGGCTCTCCTCACTGACACGCCCCCGGCAGAACATGTTATGTGGGGCGTGCTGGGGCAGGAGACTGGCTTCAGTGACGCGGCTCCCGGTACCGGTGTTCAGTGTGTAGCGCTGCTAAACAGCAGCGCTGTATACACTGACGCTCAATGTACAATGCTGCTACTTAGCAGCGCTGTACACCGAGGTCCCGCCAGCATCCTCCCCATACAGCTCCACCCCTCCATAACCCCACCCCCATATGACCAAAGCCCCGCCCCCACCCCCACCGGGCCATGGAAAACTGGTCTTGCTTAAAGCCGGTCCCTGGTGCAAAAAAGGTTGGGGACCTCTGCCCTACAGGACAGGAGTGGTGTAGTGTTGAGTGTGAAGTAGGGTCTTGTGTGATGCTCCATCCTTACCTGAGAGAGGAGATACCACACCTCTTTCTGAGGTGCAGTACCCCTGTGGCAACTGAACCCTCAGGGGCGCCACACTACCAACACATTCACTGTCAGCTTAAGAGATAGAAAGATGGTGCTGGGGTGTAAATTTTCAGCTAGTTAGTATGTCACCTGTTAGGGGGGCACAGGGACCCCACCAGGGGCGTTCTGGCCCACCGGAGGATCAGGAAATCCCCCGGTGGGCCCTGGGTCCCATTGGCCACGCCCCCAAGCCCCGCCCCCTACCCCCCCTGGGCCCTGTACAGAGAACAGAGGGCCCCCCTGGTTCGCTTATCATATTGGCAGCACTGTATGGGCCCTTTCAGGTATATATTATTGGAGGCAGCAGAATGTATGGGCTCCTGACAGATATATATTATTGGAGCCAGCAGAATCTAAGGGCTCCTGTCAGGTATATATTATTGGAGGCAGGAGAATGTATGGGCTCCTGTCAGGTATATATTATTGGAGGCAGCAGAATGTATGGGCTCCTGTCAGGTATATACTATTGGAGGCAGGAGAATGTATGGGCCCTTTCAGGTATATATTATTGGAGCCAGCAGAATGTATGGGCTCCTGTCAGGTATATATTATTGAAGGCAGCAGAATGTATGGGCTCCTGACAGGTATATATTATTGGAGGCAGGAGAATGTATGGGCTCCTGACAGGTATATATTATTGGAGGCAGGAGAATGTATGGGCCCTTTCAGGTATATATTATTGAAGGCAGCAGAATGTATGGGCTCCTGACAGGTATATATTATTGGAGGCTGCAGAATGTATGGGCTCCTGTCAGGTATATATTATTGGAGGCAGCAGAATGTATGGGCTCCTGTCAGGTATATATTATTGGAGGCAGCAGAATCTATGGGATCCTGTCAGGTATATATTATTGGAGGCAGGAGAATGTATGGGCTCCTGTCAGGTATATATTATTGGAGGCAGGAGAATGTATGGGCTCCTGTCAGGTATATATTATTGGAGGCAGCAGAATGTATGGGCTCCTGTCAGGTATATATTATTGGAGGCAGCAGAATGTATGGGCTCCTGACAGGTATATATTATTGGAGCCAGCAGAATCTAAGGGCTCCTGTCAGGTATATATTATTGGAGGCAGGAGAATGTATGGGCTCCTGTCAGGTATATATTATTGGAGGCAGCAGAATGTATGGGCTCCTGTCAGGTATATACTATTGGAGGCAGGAGAATGTATGGGCCCTTTCAGGTATATATTATTGGAGCCAGCAGAATGTATGGGCTCCTGTCAGGTATATATTATTGAAGGCAGCAGAATGTATGGGCTCCTGTCAGGTATATATTATTGGAGGCAGGAGAATGTATGGGCTCCTGACAGGTATATATTATTGGAGGCAGGAGAATGTATGGGCCCTTTCAGGTATATATTATTGAAGGCAGCAGAATGTATGGGCTCCTGACAGGTATATATTATTGGAGGCTGCAGAATGTATGGGCTCCTGTCAGGTATATATTATTGGAGGCAGCAGAATGTATGGGCTCCTGTCAGGTATATATTATTGGAGGCAGCAGAATCTATGGGATCCTGTCAGGTATATATTATTGGAGGCAGGAGAATGTATGGGCTCCTGTCAGGTATATATTATTGGAGGCAGGAGAATGTATGGGCTCCTGTCAGGTATATATTATTGGAGGCAGCAGAATGTATGGGCTCCTGTCAGGTATATATTATTGGAGGCAGGAGAATGTATGGGCTCCTGTCAGGTATATATTGAAGGCAGCAGAATGTATGGGCTCCTGACAGGTATATATTATTTTAGCCACAAGAATCTAAGGGCTCCTGTCAGGTATATATTATTGGAGGCAGGAGAATGTATGGGCTCCTGTCAGGTATATATTATTGGAGGCAGGAGAATGTATGGGCTCCTGTCAGGTATATATTATTGGAGGCAGCAGAATGTATGGGCCCCTGTCAGGTATATATTATTGGAGCCAGCAGAATCTATGGGCTCCTGTCAGGTATATATTATTGAAGGCAGCAGAATGTATGGGCTCCTGTCAGGTATATATTATTGGAGGCAGGAGAATGTATGGGCTCCTGTCAGGTATATATTATTGGAGGCAGGAGAATGTATGGGCTCCTGACAGGTATATATTATTGGAGGCAGGAGAATGTATGGGCCCTTTCAGGTATATATTATTGAAGGCAGCAGAATGTATGGGCTCCTGACAGGTATATATTATTGGAGGCTGCAGAATGTATGGGCTCCTGTCAGGTATATATTATTGGAGGCAGGAGAATGTATGGGCTCCTGTCAGGTATATATTATTGGAGGCAGCAGAATGTATGGGCTCCTGTCAGGTATATATTATTGGAGGCAGGAAAATGTATGGGCTCCTCTCAGGTATATATTATTGAAGGCAGGAGAATGTATGGGCTCCTGTCAGGTATATATTATTGGAGGCAGGAGAATGTATGGGCTCCTGTCAGGTATATATTATTGGAGGCAGCAGAATGTATGGGCTCCTGTCAGGTATATATTATTGGAGGCAGGAGAATGTATGGGCTCCTGTCAGGTATATATTATTGGAGGCAGGAGAATGTATGGGCTCCTGACAGGTATATATTATTGGAGGCAGGAGAATGTATGGGCCCTTTCAGGTATATATTATTGGAGGCAGGAGAATGTATGGGCTCCTGTCAGGTATATATTATTGGAGGCAGCAGAATGTATGGGCTCCTGTCAGGTATATATTATTGGAGGCAGCAGAATGTATGGGCTCCTGTCAGGTATATATTATTGGAGGCAGCAGAATGTATGGGCTCCTGTCAGGTATATATTATTGGAGGCAGCAGAATGTATGGGCTCCTGTCAGGTATATATTATTGGAGGCCACAGAATGTATGGGCTCCTGTCAGGTATATATTATTGGAGGCCACAGAATGTATGGGCTCCTGTCAGGTATATATTATTGGAGGCTGCAGAATGTATGGGCTCCTGTCAGGTATATATTATTGGAGGCTGCAGAATGTATGGGCTCCTGTCAGGTATATATTATTGGAGGCAGCAGAATGTATGGGCTCCTGTCAGGTATATATTATTGGAGGCAGCAGAATGTATGGGCTCCTGTCAGGTATATATTATTGGAGGCAGCAGAATGTATGGGCTCCTGTCAGGTATATATTATTGGAGGCAGCAGAATCTATGGGCTCCTGTCAGGTATATATTATTGGAGGCAGCAGAATCTATGGGCTCCTGTCAGGTATATATTATTGGAGGCAGCAGAATGTATGGGCTCCTGTCAGGTATATATTATTGGAGGCAGGAGAATGTATGGGCTCCTGTCAGGTATATATTATTGAAGGCAGCAGAATGTATGGGCTCCTGTCAGGTATATATTATTGGAGGCAGCAGAATCTATGGGCTCCTGTCAGGTATATATTATTGGAGGCCACAGAATGTATGGGCTCCTGTCAGGTATATATTATTGGAGGCAGCAGAATGTATGGGCTCCTGTCAGGTATATATTATTGGAGGCAGCAGAATGTATGGGCTCCTGTCAGGTATATATTATTGGAGCCAGCAGAATGTATGGGCTCCTGTCAGGTATATATTATTGGAGGCAGCAGAATCTATGGGATCCTGTCAGGTATATATTATTGGAGGCAGCAGAATGTATGAGCTCCTGTCAGGTATATATTATTGGAGGCAGCAGAATCTATGGGATCCTGTCAGGTATATATTATTGGAGGCAGCAGAATCTATGGGATCCTGTCAGGTATATATTATTGGAGGCAGCAGAATGTATGGGCTCCTGTCAGGTATATATTATTGGAGGCAGCAGAATGTATGAGCTCCTGTCAGGTATATATTATTGGAGGCAGCAGAATCTATGGGATCCTGTCAGGTATATATTATTGGAGGCAGCAGAATCTATGGGATCCTGTCAGGTATATATTATTGGAGGCAGCAGAATCTATGGGCTCCTGTCAGGTATATATTATTGGAGGCAGCAGAATCTATTGGCTCCTGTCAGGTATATATTATTGGAGGCAGCAGAATGTATGGGCTCCTGTCAGGTATATATTATTGGAGGCAGCAGAATCTATGGGATCCTGTCAGGTATATATTATTGGAGGCAGCAGAATCTATGGGATCCTGTCAGGTATATATTATTGGAGGCAGCAGAATCTATGGGCCCCTGTCAGGTATATATTATTGGAGGCAGGAGAATGTATGGGCTCCTGTCAGGTATATATTATTGGAGGCAGGAGAATGTATGGGCTCCAGTCAGGTATATATTATTGGAGGCAGCAGAATGTATGGGCTCCTGTCAGGTATATATTATTGGAGGCAGCAGAATCTATGGGATATATTATTGGAGGCAGGAGAATGTATGGGCTCCTGACAGGTATATATTATTGGAGGCAGGAGAATGTATGGGCCCTTTCAGGTATATATTATTGGAGGCAGGAGAATGTATGGGCTCCTGTCAGGTATATATTATTGGAGGCAGCAGAATGTATGGGCTCCTGTCAGGTATATATTATTGGAGGCAGCAGAATGTATGGGCTCCTGTCAGGTATATATTATTGGAGGCAGCAGAATGTATGGGCTCCTGTCAGGTATATATTATTGGAGGCAGCAGAATGTATGGGCTCCTGTCAGGTATATATTATTGGAGGCCACAGAATGTATGGGCTCCTGTCAGGTATATATTATTGGAGGCCACAGAATGTATGGGCTCCTGTCAGGTATATATTATTGGAGGCTGCAGAATCTATGGGCTCCTGTCAGGTATATATTATTGGAGGCTGCAGAATGTATGGGCTCCTGTCAGGTATATATTATTGGAGGCAGCAGAATGTATGGGCTCCTGTCAGGTATATATTATTGGAGGCAGCAGAATGTATGGGCTCCTGTCAGGTATATATTATTGGAGGCAGCAGAATGTATGGGCTCCTGTCAGGTATATATTATTGGAGGCAGCAGAATCTATGGGCTCCTGTCAGGTATATATTATTGGAGGCAGCAGAATCTATGGGCTCCTGTCAGGTATATATTATTGGAGGCAGCAGAATGTATGGGCTCCTGTCAGGTATATATTATTGGAGGCAGGAGAATGTATGGGCTCCTGTCAGGTATATATTATTGAAGGCAGCAGAATGTATGGGCTCCTGTCAGGTATATATTATTGGAGGCAGCAGAATCTATGGGCTCCTGTCAGGTATATATTATTGGAGGCCACAGAATGTATGGGCTCCTGTCAGGTATATATTATTGGAGGCAGCAGAATGTATGGGCTCCTGTCAGGTATATATTATTGGAGGCAGCAGAATGTATGGGCTCCTGTCAGGTATATATTATTGGAGCCAGCAGAATGTATGGGCTCCTGTCAGGTATATATTATTGGAGGCAGCAGAATCTATGGGATCCTGTCAGGTATATATTATTGGAGGCAGCAGAATGTATGAGCTCCTGTCAGGTATATATTATTGGAGGCAGCAGAATCTATGGGATCCTGTCAGGTATATATTATTGGAGGCAGCAGAATCTATGGGATCCTGTCAGGTATATATTATTGGAGGCAGCAGAATGTATGGGCTCCTGTCAGGTATATATTATTGGAGGCAGCAGAATGTATGAGCTCCTGTCCGGTATATATTATTGGAGGCAGCAGAATCTATGGGATCCTGTCAGGTATATATTATTGGAGGCAGCAGAATCTATGGGATCCTGTCAGGTATATATTATTGGAGGCAGCAGAATCTATGGGCTCCTGTCAGGTATATATTATTGGAGGCAGCAGAATCTATTGGCTCCTGTCAGGTATATATTATTGGAGGCAGCAGAATGTATGGGCTCCTGTCAGGTATATATTATTGGAGGCAGCAGAATCTATGGGATCCTGTCAGGTATATATTATTGGAGGCAGCAGAATCTATGGGATCCTGTCAGGTATATATTATTGGAGGCAGCAGAATCTATGGGCCCCTGTCAGGTATATATTATTGGAGGCAGGAGAATGTATGGGCTCCTGTCAGGTATATATTATTGGAGGCAGGAGAATGTATGGGCTCCAGTCAGGTATATATTATTGGAGGCAGCAGAATGTATGGGCTCCTGTCAGGTATATATTATTGGAGGCAGCAGAATCTATGGGATCCTGTCAGGTATATATTATTGGAGGCAGCAGAATCTATGGGCCCCTGTCAGGTATATATTATTGGAGGCAGGAGAATGTATGGGCTCCTGTCAGGTATATATTATTGGAGGCAGCAGAATGTATGGGCTCCTGTCAGGTATATATTATTGGAGGCAGCAGAATGTATGGGCTCCTGTCAGGTACATATTATTGGAGGCAGCAGAATCTATGGGCTCCTGTCACGTATATATTATTGGAGGCAGCAGAATCTATGGGCTCCTGTTAGGTATATATTATTGGAGGCCACAGAATGTATGGGCTCCTGTCAGATATATATTATTGGAGGCAGGAGAATGTATGGGCTCCTGTCAGGTATATATTATTGGAAGCAGGAGAATGTATGGGCTCCTGTCAGGTATATATTATTGAAGACAGCAGAATGTATGGACTCCTGTCAGGTATATATTATTGGAGGCAGCAGAATGTATGGGCTCCTGTCAGATATATATTATTGGAGGCCACAGAATGTATGGGCTCCTGTCAGATATATATTGGAGGCAGGAGAATGTATGGGCTCCTGTCAGGTATATATTATTGGAGGCAGGAGAATGTATGGGCCCTTTCAGGTATATATTATTGAAGGCAGCAGAATGTATGGGCTCCTGACAGGTATACATTATTGGAGGCAGCAGAATCTATGGGCTCCTGTCAGGTATATATTATTGGAGGCCACAGAATGTATGGGCTCCTGTCAGGTATATATTATTGGAGGCAGCAGAATCTATGGGCTCCTGTCAGGTATATATTATTGGAGGCAGGAGAATCTATGGGCTCCTGTCAGGTATATATTATTGAAGGCAGCAGAATGTATGGGCTCCTGTCAGGTATATATTATTGAAGGCAGCAGAATGTATGGGCCCCTGTCAGGTATATATTATTGGAGGCCACAGAATCTATGGGCTCCTGTCAGGTATATATTATTGGAGGCAGGAGAATGTATGGGCTCCTGTCAGGTATATATTATTGGAGGCAGCAGAATCTATGGGCTCCTGTCAGGTATATATTATTGGAGGCAGGAGAATGTATGGGCTCATGTCAGGTATATATTATTGGAGGCAGGAGAATGTATGGGCTCATGTCAGGTATATATTATTGAAGGCAGCAGAATGTATGGGCTCCTGTCAGGTATATATTATTGGAGGCCACAGAATCTATGGGCTCCTGTCAGGTATATATTATTGGAGGCAGGAGAATGTATGGGCTCATGTCAGGTATATATTATTGGAGGCAGGAGAATGTATGGGCTCCTGTCAGGTATATATTATTGGAGGCAGGAGAATGTATGGGCTCCTGTCAGGTATATACTATTGGAGGCAGGAGAATGTATGGGCTCCTGTCAGGTATATACTATTGGAGGAAGGAGAATGTATGGGCTCCTGTCAGGTATATATTATTGGAGGCAGGAGAATGTATGGGCTCCTGTCAGGTATATATTATTGGAGGCAGCAGAATCTATGGGCTCCTGTCAGGTATATATTATTGGAGGCAGGAGAATGTATGGGCTCCTGTCAGGTATATATTATTGGAGGCAGGAGAATGTATGAGCTCCTGTCAGGTATATATTATTGGAGGCAGCAGAATCTATGGGCTCCTGTCAGGTATATATTATTGGAGGCAGCAGAATGTATGGGCTCCTGTCAGGTATATATTATTGGAGGCAGGAGAATGTATGGGCTCCTGTCAGGTATATATTATTGGAGGCAGCAGAATCTATGGGCTCCTGTCAGGTATATATTATTGGAGGCAGGAGAATGTATGGGCTCCTGTCAGGTATATATTATTGGAGGCAGCAGAATCTATGGGCTCCTGTCAGGTATATATTATTGGAGGCAGGAGAATGTATGGGCTCCTGTCAGGTATATATTATTGGAGGCAGCAGAATCTATGGGCTCCTGTCAGGTATATATTATTGGAGGCAGCAGAATCT
This sequence comes from Phyllobates terribilis, assembly GCF_046119375.1. Classification (NCBI taxonomy): domain Eukaryota; kingdom Metazoa; phylum Chordata; class Amphibia; order Anura; family Dendrobatidae; genus Phyllobates; species Phyllobates terribilis. The sequence continues at coordinate 1,629,182 of NW_027362994.1, forward strand.
ATGGGCTCCTGTCAGGTATATATTATTGGAGGCAGCAGAGTGTATGGGCTCCTGTCAGGTATATATTATTGGAGCCAGCAGAATGTATGGGCTCCTGTCAGGTATATATTATTGGAGGCAGCAGAATCTATGGGCTCCTGTCAGGTATATATTATTGGAGGCAGCAGAATGCATGGGCTCCTGTCAGGTATATATTATTGGAGGCAGCAGAATCTATGGGCCCCTGTCAGGTATATATTATTGGAGGCAGCAGAATCTATGGGCTCCTGTCAGGTATATATTATTGGAGGCAGCAGAATCTATGGGCCCCTGTCAGGTATATATTATTTGATAATCATGCCCATTGCCCAGCTCCCGCCATATGTTGATCGCCAGCCAGATAAAACAAGGCAGCTGGGGGCTGGGATTGGCAGCATGGTAAGGCCCAAGCGTTCTTGGCCCCCCACGCTGAAAATCTCAGCCCGCAGCCACCCCTGAAAATGGCGCATTCCTCATAGCACCATTTCCAGGTGCTTTACCCGGCTCTTCCAGCGGCCCTGGTGGTGAGTGGCACCCTGGGTAATAATAGGGTTAGTACCAGGCCAGCTTTGTATTATCAGCTGGTACTAAGCCCGAAATTCATGGTGTCACGCCAAATTAGACATAGCCACCATGAATTTCTAGTAAACCGAAAAAAAAGACAGAAATTTTTTTTTTTTATTAAAAATAAAACTCATTTAGGGACTCCATCTTTAATAAAGAAAAATCCTCACTCCAACGTAATCCATAGGTCTTCTGTCTTCAGCTCTGCTACATCTTTGTCATCAGACAATATGTCTACTGACAGAGATGAGCCGGCACAGAATGACACCGGAGCAATGTTACTGTGTAGTGCGGCACTAGATTTCTTTTTTTGTCATTTCATGCAGTGTAGAAATCTTGGGAAAAGTGTAGATTGTGCTCTGGAAGTGATCAGTTATAGCTAACTATGTTATTTTCTGCAGAGATAAGTCCTGCATAGAAGATGTGATATATCGGTCTGCGGCAGATAAAGAACTTCACCTAGAGACATCACTGGTGAGTATGTGTGTTACCTATACACACACACTGACACTATATACAGAGCTCCTGTGTGTAATGTCACTGGTGATCACTGTATTACCTATACACACACACTGACACTATATACAGAGCTCCTGTGTGTAATGTCACTGGTGATCACTGTATTACCTATACACACACACTGACACTATATACAGAGCTCCTGTGTGTAATGTCACTGGTGATCTCTGTACTACCTATACACACACACTGACACTATATACAGAGCTCCTGTGTGTAATGTCACTGGTGAGTATGTGTGTTACCTATACACACACACTGACACTATATACAGAGCTCCTGTGTGTAATGTCACTGATGATCACTGTATTACCTATACACACACACACTGACACTATATACAGAGCTCCTGTGTGTAATGTCACTGGTGATCACTGTATTACCTGTACACTGACACTATATACAGAGCTCCTGTGTGTAAAGTCACTGGTGATCTATGTACTACCTATACACACACACTGACACTATATACAGAGCTCCTGTGTGTAATATCACTGGTGATTTCTGTATTACCTATACACACACACTGACACTATATACAGAGCTCCTGTGTGTAATGTCACTGGTAATCACTGTATTACCTATACACACACACTGACACTATATACAGAGCTCCAATGTGTAATGTCACTGGTAATCTCTGTACAACCTATACACACACACTGACACTATACACGGAGCTCCTGTGTGTAATGTCACTGGTGATCACTGTATTACCTGTACTCTGTCACTGTATACAGAGCTCCTGTGCATAATGTCACTGGTGATCACTGTATTACCTATACACACACACTGACACTATATACAGAGCTCCTGTGTGTAATGTCACTGGTGATCACTGTATTACCTATACACACACACTGACACTATATACAAAGTTCCTGTGTGTAATGTCACTGGTGATCTCTGTACATCCTATACAAACACACTGACACTATATACGGAGCTGCCTTGTGTAATGTCACTGGTGATCACTGTATTACCTGTACTCTGACACTGTATACAGAGCTCCTGTGCATAATGTCACTGGTGATCACTGTATTACCTATACACACACACTGACACTATATACAGAGCTCCTGTGTGTAATGTCACTGGTGATCTCTGTACATCCTATACAGACACACTGACACTATATACGGAGCTGCCTTGTGTAATGTCACTGGTGATCACTGTATTACCTATACACACACACTGACACTATACACAGAGATCCTGTGTGTAATGTCACTGGTGATCACTATATTACCTATACACACACACACTGACACTATATACAGAGCTCCTGTGTGTAATGTCACTGGTGATCACTGTATTACCTATACACACACACTGACACTATATACAGAGCTCCTGTGTGTAATGTCACTGGTGATCACTGTATTACCTATACACACACACTGACACTGTATACAGAGCTCCTGTGTGTAATGTCACTGGTGATCACTGTATTACCTGTACACACACTGACATTGTATACAGATCTCCTGTGTGTAATGTCACTGGTGATCACTGTATTACCTGTACACACACACTGACACTATATACAGAGCTCCTGTGTGTAATGTCACTTGTGATCACTGTATTACCTATACACACACACTGACACTATACACAGAGATCCTGTGTGTAATGTCACTGGTGATCACTATATTACCTATACACACACACTGACACTATATACAGAGCTCTTGTGTGTAATGTCACTGGTTATCACTGTATTACCTATACACACACACACTGACACTATATACAGAGCTCCTGTGTGTAATGTCACTGGTGATCTCTGTACTACCTATACACACACACACTGACACTGTATACAGATCTCCTGTGTGTAATGTCACTGGTGATCACTGTATTACCTATACACACACACTGACACTATATACAGAGCTCCTGTGTGTAATGTCACTGGTGATCTCTGTACTACCTATACTCACACACTGACACTGTATACAGAGCTCCTGTGTGTAATGTCACTGGTGATCACTGTATTACCTATACACACACACACACACTGACACTATATACAGAGCTCCTGTGTGTAATGTCACTGGTGATCACTGTATTACCTATACACACACACTGACACTATATACAGAGCTCCAATGTGTAATGTCACTGGTGATCACTATATTACCTATACACACACACTGACACTATATACAGAGCTCCTGTGTGTAATGTCACTGGTGATCACTGTGTTACCTATACACACACACTGACACTGTATACAGAGCTCCTGTGTGTAATGTCACTGGTGATCACTGTATTACCTCTACACTGACCCTATACACAGGACTCCTGTGCATAATGTCACTGATAATCTCTACATTATCTGTACACTGACTCTATATACAGAGCTTTTTTACATCTTCATTATCAGTCACTATCTGGTGCCATTATGTGCCATGGTCATGGCGTGGCGGAATTTGTCCCTTGTATGTGGTATTATTCGGACAGTCACTATGTGGTGGTAATATGTGGTCTTCTCATGGTGTGGCAGTATATATACCTTGTACTTGGTAGTATTTCATCACTATGTGGTGGTATGTGTTCTGGTCATGGTGTGGCGGTATTTCTCTCTTCTATATGGTATTATTAGTCTAGGGATAGTTGTCAGTCATTTGTTTTTTCTGATATTAAGAATGGGAACATTCTTTATTTGCAATACATATTAAATACTTGGATGGTTAACCTCTCCCTGTGTTGTGACTACTACAGAGGAGCAGAGATGCACGTCAGCTCAAGACGCAAAAAATAAGCCGTCACAAAGCCCCAGATCCAAAAAAATGAGAACACTACGGTGCGCAGAACATGGCGTGAAAAGTGTGATTTTTCAAACTTATGAATTTGTTTTCACCACTTAGATACCAGTAAAGGTATACATGTTTGGTATCTACAAACTCGTACTGACCCGAGGCATCACCCTGTCACGTCGGTTTTTCCATATAGTGAACATGGTGACTAAAAAACCCATTAAACAAACGTGCAATTGCACTTTTTTTGCAATTTTACTGCACATGGAATTTTTGTTGCCATTTCCCTGTACACTATATGGTAAAATAAATGATTGCATCTGAAAGTACAACTCGTCCCGCAAAAAAACTGTGTTTCCTGCTGCTACAGACTTTTATATGACTACAATTTACATTCTGCTGCTTATGGAAACATTTTTGCAGTTTACAAGACGCTTCTTACACTTGCTTGCACCCAGGTTTCATGTGAAAGAGTGTTCTCAAAGCTGAAAATTGTAAAAAATCGTCTGAGGGCTTCGATTGGACAGGAGCTTTTAGAGTCCCTCCTTCTGTTGAACATTGAGTGTGACATTTCAAGGAACTTAGACTATGATGACATTATTAATACGTATGCAATGTCATCTTCTGTTCTGAAAAAAAACGTTTGTAATTTTGCTGCTGATTGACTGTTAGTGTGAGTTTATTTGTTGCTTTGGGCCTTTCACTAACAATTGAATGGTATTGTATTATAGAGGAGAGGAAATCGTGCAATACAAACTTCCAAAATGCTTACAGAATTCTTTTACTTTTCCCAGCGGCCAAGTTTGGTGCTGCTACAATGATGCCGGCTGCTGGGATGCCAGATGGATGCAGGTTCAATTTGTGGCACTTATACTTTAAGAGAATGTACCTTGAAAGTATTTCTTGTTATTGTTCTGTTATGGCACTTTATCACACACTGGTGTGAATAAGATAACAGTGTTCCTCTTTCGCCAGGAGTGTTTCTTTAGTTTGTTATTTATTCGTTATATTGGTTATTTATTGGTTAATAAAGTTGATTCATTTTGAATGAGTTTGTGGACCTATGTTATTCCTATATACGGTATCTGCATGGTGCTGGTGGGCCCCAAGATTGATTTTTTCCTGGTGGGCCCCAGGTACTCCAGTCCGGCGCTGGACCCCACTGATCCTGGGCACTGGTGCAGCACTGCGCCCCCTTCACTGTTTTTTTCACTGGCCACCCGGCTGTTCTGGGAACGGCAAAGTGACGCTTTCCCTGAGATTTTGATTTTGGTTAGATTTCTCTTGCAATACTCAAGCAGTGATGTCGTGAGCTGGATAATAACAAGCTAATATGGTCTTCTTGGGTTTATAGGAAATTGCACAAAAATTCCGTGTCGTTGGCCCTGAAACATTCACCGTCCTGTTTATGGGATGCATAAGGGATGAAGAGCTGGGCTTCCTACAAGCTCTGCAGGTATGGCTTGCTGCACACATCCTGCATCCTATATCCGTACAGTGCACACTTACCTGGGAATTATGTCTCACACTTCCGACATGATGAGATGCGCAAAAACATTGAGGAATCATGGAGCAACTGTTCATTTTACTAATACAGATATTTCTTGCTGCAGTATTTCTGCTGAAGTGACGATGGGGCATGCCGGCTGAGGGTGGGACTCTTGGATTCTCTGATGACTCTGTTGGGCTCGGTGCACATTACGTTTGTGGCCATTGTTGGGCGCATACACATAGAAGGTGTGTGCCCCCTAGTGGCCACTGTCAGGATGGATGATGAGGCATCCGTCCACTATTGGGACCCATTGTAAAGAAATGTATACCACATTGCAGAGGTCGCTCTACATTTTTTACAGAAGAGTAAAAATCCTCCTCATAGTATTTTTCAGGAGTATTTTTAGCCAGTCTTTGAATATTAGAGAAGAGGCTGCAACCTGTGCTTTTCTCTACCGCTTCACCATCTTTGACGTATATTTACGTCAAAGGTCGTGTCCCTGCCTTTGATGTGATCTCGCACACCGAGTCCACATATTTCCCTGCACATGATGACTGATTTAATCAACCATCATCTGCCTTTAATAGCTGCTGATGTACTGTTGCTCCGCCTGCTGCTATTAACCCGTTAAATCCAGCTGTCAATCGCTGACAGCGGGATTTAACGCACCTTGGCTGGAAGCGCGTCATACATCCTGCCACGTGATTGTGGGGCACCGATGGGTTGTCATGACAGCTGGGGGTCTGCTGATGACCTCCCATACATGTCATTATGACCCTCCTATGGGCCGGCGTTCATAGAAGATGGTGATTTCTGCTATAGATTGCAGTGTATGTACAGCACAAGCGATCAGACGATCGCCGCTTCAAGTCTCCTAATTAATCTGATCAGTAAACATTGTAATGGGGAAAAAATCAAAATGCCAGAATGACGTTTTTTTTGGCTGCCACAGCATTGCAGTAAAGTGCAACATCAAAGTGGTTGCAGGGAGTATATAAGGATATGTAGCTCACAAACTCCTAAATATATGATGTTTTCATTTACAATGTATCTAATTTATACATGTATATAGAGAGTACTGAGCATGGATTTGTAAGGTTTCATAACTTCCATGCTAGACAAAATTCTATAAAATAAATAATGTGACAATTCTTTCATGGCCGGAGGTGATAATAAACTGATATAACCGTGTACACTAGTAATTAGAATTCCCTGGGCTCGGGGGTAAGAGGCAATATTCCTGATGATCAGGGTCCCGTGTAGGGACGGTCACTGCTGTATACCATCTAGTACAGAGGTACAGAAGCTGGCGGCGCTCCCATAACCTCCGGGCTGCTGGATTCTATCAAACATCTCCATGTTATTCTGTATACAGTTATATTCTTCTTTCCATCACAATGCGGTGGGATATCACTACAATATGCCAACATGCTGTGATTAGTGGAGGGCGGCTGTCACTATCCCCCGACTTTAGAATTAGATTGAATAAACCTTCAAAGGGGGTGTACAAAGTTTAAAAGATATCTCCTATCCATAGGATAACTTCCCGATGGATGGGGTCTGACTGCTGGGAGCCTCACCAATCCTGAAAACTGGGGATTTGAAGAGTCCTTTGTGACTGATGTGATGGTCGATCATTGCTGCACCATACATTCTCTATGGGACGACTGAAGCTCTGTGCTCGGCTGGTCTTCAGCACTCCCATTAAGAATGAACGGAGCAGTGAGTATACTCAACCACCACTCCATTTGCGGCACCCTGCTACAACAGGTACCACAGGACCCAGGGTGCATGGATGGACTTCTCCACAAGAGGCCCTCACTACATACAAACACCTCCACCCTTCCTCCTTATACCACCAGAGGGAGCCCGTTAGGGATGTATATATATGGAGGGTGGAGCCAGGCAGTTCAGTCAGAGTTAGTAGTCAGACAGAGAGAGTCTGAGAGCGTGCTGACGCTGAGAGCAGCGAAGACGCAGCGCATCTGCTGCTGGGTTCTGAGGGCCACGAGTGTGGCCGACGGTAAGGAGGAGAGATGAGAGGAGTTGAGGGGGCAGAGGAGCATCACAAGGCTCACACCGAAGATACAAACCGGACACCGGGTCCGCGCCTACAGGGTCCTTTATACCCAGTAGGGACAACCGGCATTCCAGGAGGACTACAAGTCCCTGGCAGACCTGAAGCTAGACCCATTACAGGACCAGGAACCACGATGGCCCCGACTACCAGGGATAGTGGTTGCCAGCAGAAGGTCCTACTACCGAGCGACAGGTGAAGGAACAGCACGACACATAAGCTAGGCCCAGTTGCAGGCTGGCCAGGAGCATACAGAGAGGCAGACACGGACCAGGAGGCCTTATACCCGCTCACTGGGGAGAAGTCCTGAAGTGCACCCATCCTACTGAGTACCCTGGACCGTACCTGACATCCGCACCAGTAAAGATATTGAAGCGAATCCCCTGTCTCTGTCAGTTACTCCTGCTGCACCATCCCGCCTGCACTACAAGTCCCAGCATCACCTCCCACCAAATTCCACACTGCCCCGGGGGCCCGCTCCACCTGTGGGAAGCAGAAACACCTCAGCTGCCATCCCATCACCCCCCTGGAGGTCTGAAGCAGCGCTGGTAATCATTACCAAGTACCACAGGTGGCGTCACAAACTGTTTATTTATTTTATCCAAGTTTCAATCCCCTTTTTCAAGAGTGACCCCAGGGTACGGGCCCAGGAGCCGACCACCGCGACATCCCCAAAACCAGGCAAAGGCCCGGGTACCGAGTCGTCCCCATCCCCTGGGCGCGTCGTACTCATCGTCTGTGGGACTGCCAGAACTAGTGGAGCGCTGCTCTTGGCTATTTTGGGCAGTCCTATAGACAGTGAATGGAGGGGAGGCTGAGCATGCTGCCTGTTCTTGGCTTTGCTAGGGGTTCCAGCAGTCAGACCCTCAGTGATCAGTAAGTTATCCCCTAACCTTTGGATAAGAGATGATTTTCTATTTTGGCAATAACCCTTTAATTGCATCCATGTGGTTATTTTCCCCCTATCCTGTCCACCTTTATTATGTCCGTTATTCCCTCTGGTGGTCAGTGCAGCCATGTAGTGTATGTCTGTACTACTCAGGCTCTGGGGGGCCGGAGCGTGCAGCTACAGAGCAACCTGCTCCACATCACTGCCAGGAGGGGAGATTTATTGCTGTGTAGTTAGTCCAGGTGGTGCCGACAAGTAGAGGGAACAAGTTCTGGCAATCCTGCCAAAGGAGCACAGTTATTCCTGCACCGGACCTGCATCTCCGGTGTGCGGCGGCCGGGAAGGTGCCCGCTCTCCTCAGGGAAGATGCTGACGGCCCGCAGGCACATACCCGTCCTTGTGCCAATGCCCAGGAGATAAAGCAGGACATTTATCTAAGTAGAGATGTGGCGTCTCCCACCCGCCTGTCATATTTGTAGATGACGCGTGGCGGAGGGCAGAAGCCGGGGCAGGACTCCTGTCCGGCTGCAGAAGTCTCATGTGTAGTGATACTCATGTGACTTTTCTAAAAGCATAAATCGGCCCGCAGAGGTGTCAGCGACGCTGGCTCAGACCTTACTGTGAGCGGAATAACAAGGCTTTGGTAACAGTTTCACCTCTTTATATTGTATTAGCTCCTTTACTTAGTCCTAGTTCAGACTGGTCTAAGAGATCGCCTGCTGATTCCTTTCTTGCGATTCTGATAGGAGATTTCTGTTAGAAGTTTGGCGCAAGGCTAGTGATTAGACTGGCTAGTGATTAGACTGGCTAGTGATTAGACTGGCTAGTGATTAGACTGGCTAGTGATTAGACTGGCCAGTGATTAGACTGGCCAGTGATTAGACTGGCTAGTGATTAGACTGGCTAGTGATTAGACTGGCTAGTGATTAGACTGGCTAGTGATTAGACTGGCTAGTGATTAGACTGGCCAGTGATTAGACTGGCCAGTGATTAGACTGGCTAGTGATTAGACTGGCTGGTGATTAGACTGGCTGGTGATTAGACTGGCTGGTGATTAGACTGGCTGGTGATTAGACTGGCTGGTGATTAGACTGGCTGGTGATTAGACTGGCTGGTGATTAGACTGGCTAGTGATTAGACTGGCCAGTGATTAGACTGGCCAGTGATTAGACTGGCCAGTGATTAGACTGGCCAGTGATTAGACTGGCTAGTGATTAGACTGGCCAGTGATTAGACTGGCCGGTGATTAGACTGGCTAGTAGATAAGGATTTTGTGCCAGATTTTTAGTAACAAATGGAATACCGCGGTCGGCCACTTTAGGTGGACTCTTACAGTAGGCAGCATGCTGATAAGTTATTTTTTGACGTTTTGCATGATTTTCGCTGTCTTCGGTTGGCATATCCCCCCCCCCCAACGGCACTTCCATCTGCAACCTGTAATGGCCAGTCGGAATACCCGTGCTGGCATCAGGGTCTTATTGCATGGGTAGGCGCTGTGGCATTGGGGTCTTATTACAGGGGTAGGCATGCTGGCATCAGGGTCTTATTACATGGGTAGGCGCACTGGCATCGGGGTCTTATTACACTGGTAGGCGCACTGGCATCGGGGTCTTATTACACGGGTAGGCGCGCTGACATCGGGGTCTTATTACATGGGTAGGCGCACTGGCATCGGGTCTTATTACACGGGTAGGCGCGCTGGCATCGGGGTCTTATTACACGGGTAGGGTTGCTGGCATCGGGGTCTTATTACACGGGTAGGCGCGCTGGCATCGGGTCTTATTACACGGGTAGGCTTGCTGGCATCGGGGTCTTATTACACGGGTAGGCGCGCTGGCATCGGGGTCTTATTACACAGGTAGGCGCGCTGGCATCGGGGTCTTATTACACGGGTAGGTGCGCTGGCATCGGGGCCTTATTACACGGGTAGGTGCGCTGGCATCGGGGTCTTATTACACGGGTAGGCGCGCTGGCATCAGGTCTTATTACACGGGTAGGCGCGCTGGCATCAGGTCTTTATTACACGGGTAGGCGTGCTGGCATCGGGGTCTTATTACACTGGTAGGCGCGCTGGCATCGGGGTCTTATTACACGGGTAGGCGCGCTGGCATCGGGGTCTTTATTACACGAGTAGGCGCACTGGCATCGGGGTCTTATTACACGGGTAGGCGCGCTGGCATCGGGGTCTTATTACACGGGTAAGCGCGCTGTTCGGAGACAATGGGAAAACCAGTGGGCAAGGCTTCACAGATACAGAAAATAGCACAGAATTTACTAGTAGAAGTTGCCTATTTATTATGTAGACACACGTTTGGAAATGACATAAGTAGATGGCCCAAGCCCTCCACAAAGCTTTTCATCCAGGAGGGCACCGGCTTTACCAATGTGACCCTCTGACATATGGGAGCATCATTATAATAGGGTACTGCCATTACATGCCAGCTAGTCCGTGTCCAGTTACTGCTTTCTCTGTGACGGGGTGTACATATTTGCGTGAATGTAATGTGGATAATGACTGTATACGCCATCTTGTGCTTCAGGTCTGGAGGCAGATGCGGCACATGGGGGTAAAGCCGCTTGTAATCACCTATAACCTGCTTCTTTGTGCCCCCCGAGACTGTGGGATTGGAGACACCGCTGACGCTCTACATTTACTCACGCACTCTAAGGAACTGGCAGCCCTGACTTTAAGTGCAGGCAAAGAGAAGCAAGACAGGAAAAGCCAGCAAGTGAAGAAAAGAAAGGATAGTCCTGAAGAGGTGGGCAGCCCATGCTCCTGGGCCATTCCTCAATTCCAAGTGGCAACTATGGCACAGCTGAGGACTTGGCAGGCTCACAGGCACTGGTCGTGGTGAGTACGGCTGACCATTTTCCCAGCGTGCCCTCTTTTGATGCCAGTAATGTGCCAAACCTCCTGGACCTGTCTGTAAATACGGGAAAAATTGTGTCACTTGCAAATGTCAATACCCCATCTGACCGATTGGCAGTGATTGGCGACTTAGGGGGCGTTCTTCAGAAGATGAAAGAAGACAACGTCTGTCCTACAATAAAGACCTTCACCCTCCTAGCGGCAGTCATGAGAGCAGAAGTGGGGTCAGAATCTGCCGTCCTGGCCACTATGGACGCCTACGGAGTACAGCCAGATCTCACCTTTTTTAACACTTTGGTGTTGAAGAGGAGTAAAACTCTGAAGCTGCAGTCGGCTTTGGTAAGGGAATGGTTTTTATTTTATCATTTAAATGTTAAAAAGCCATCATAAAATAATTAACACGGCTTGTGAGAAGATCCACGCTATCTGACAGTAAAGAGGCTGAGGTACAGTAGGTGAATGATGTTACCGCATTGTGGGATTATATTTGCTGCATGAAATCATTTGTAAAGCGTGTGACAGATCTGCCTGACTTTTCATATATATTTTTTTCTTAAAAGTGAATACCTTTTTTTTTTTTTACTATTGCTTAATAACGATCCAAAGCAAATGGTTCTGTGTGACCCACTACTACTCAGGTAGCGTTAGCCCTCCCTGGGAAAGGTGTACTTGGACGATGGGCCGGTGGAAGAGGGGGATGCAGTCCCGGCCTTGACCCGGTCTGTGCCCAGGGTGCACACATTAAAAATATGGGCTAGCAGATGAGTGGTTATTTGTCGACTACGCCACCTGTGGTTCCCGGTGATTACCACCAGCGCTGCGGCAGTCCTCAGAGGCGGGTGTCGTGGCAGCTCAGCTGGTACTACTCCCCACAGGCGGAGCAGGGCCTCAGGGCAGAGAGAGAGGAAAGTCTGGAGGTTGGTGGTGTGTGTGCGGTGCCGCGCAGGAAAGGATAACGGAGGCAAGGGGTGAAGTCTTCCAAGCTTTACTCACGTTGTTTCAGTAGTAAGCACAAAGCTTCTCCTTGCTCCTCACGGCGCGCTGCGACCACCAGGAAGGGGTTCAGCACACTCCGGGTAGTTTAGGTGCACTTAACGAGACCCCTGGACCAGAATGTTCCTCTCCTTGGTGAGTTCTCCCATTAAGTCTCCTCCTGACTGTGTGTGTGGTATGAACTTGGTGAAAGGCCGGTTCCCGCTGCATCAGCGCAGTTTAAGAGATACGGGTGGCCTACGCCGCTCCGTCCATATCCCCCTTAGGGATCCAGAAGGCCTCTGGGCTTTTCCGACTGAGACGTGAAGTAACAGAGTCAGATATCGGGGGCCGGTACCCCTCTTGCAGCAGGAATCCCTCTGACTAGGCCAGAGTAAGAAGTACAGGTGGCGTATGCTGCTCCGTCCGTATCCCCTGGGATCCTTTTGCCTGTGGAGCTTTACTCCTCCGCTCCCCTCCAGGCCTTCTTAGGTAGGGACCTTGACCGGGTAGATACAGCGGTTAACTCTAACCCATTCCTCACCTCAAGCCCAGAGTACGAGGACCGTGTATCTTCAACAAGCTGCAGGTTCCAGCAGAAAGCCACTATCAGCGATAAAGATCACAATCAAAGACTTTGAACCTAAGATGGCCGTGTATTAAATATGTATCAGTAAGTGTAACCTAAAAGTGTGTCCTCCACCCTCACCCACTACATGGTTTCCCCTATCTTTGGTCGTCCCCCCATCTCCTCTATCCCGGCTGGTTTTGCACCCTGGTGCATATAAGCCCCCCACAGGACAGGAGTGGTGTAGTGTTGAGTGCTGAGGCTGGGTCCCGTGTGGTGCTCCATCCTTACCTCGGAGAGGAGATACCGCACCTCGATCTGAGGTGCAGTACCCCTGTGGCGACTGAACCCTCAGGGACGCCACAGTTCCAACCGATTCATATAGAAACTACACTTTTAGATATCTGCCTAATTGTTTCTAAGCATGGCTTTGAAAGAAGGGGCATGGCTTTGAATTAAGGGGCATGGCTCTGAAGGAAGGGGCATTGCTTTGAAAGAAGGGGCATGGCTTTGAAAGAAGGGGCATGGCTTTGAAAGAAGGGGCATGGCTTTGAAAGAAGGGGCATGGCTGTGAAAGAAGGGGCATGGCTTTGAAAGATGGGGCATGGCTTTGACAGAAGGGACATTGGTTTGAAAGAAGGGGCATGGCTGTGAAAGAAGGGGCATGGCTGTGAAAGAAGGGGCATGGCTTTGAAAGATGGGGCATGGCTTTGACAGAAGGGGCATGGCTCTGAAGGAAGGGGCATTGCTTTGAAAGAATGGGCATTGCTTTGAAAGAAGGGGCATGGCTTTGAGGAAGGGGCATTTCTTTGAAAGAAGGGGCATAGTTTTGAAAGATAGGGCATGGCTTTGACAGAAGGGGCATGGCTTTGACAGAAGGGGCATGGCTTTAAATACAACAGCATGCACTAAATTGCTTGAAAATTGGGGGGCAAAAAAAGTGATGCAAGGCAAGCCAGCAAAAGAGTCTAAAGTATGACAAATTTTCTCATTTACATGTCCATATTTAACCACTTACATGGAAAAAATGGCCCTGGTGTCAGCAGTGTTTGTTCCGTGTGTCATCAGTGTTCGGTCTGTGGGTCCGTTTTTCCCATCAATGTTTGACGGATGGATAAATAAATCCTTGAATTACAGAGCTTCTCCTATTCTTTGCCATCCGGGTGCTGAATGTTTTTGCACAGACCCATAGACTTGTATCGGCTCTTTTCATCTGTGATATCGGAAAAAGACAGACAGATGCACAACAATCAGACACAATCCGTGTGGCAGGTATGTTTTACCGGACGCACTGCATAGATTACATAGGAAAGTGTGTCTGGCCTTCTATTAGGTTTTTTTTTAGTTATGGATGACAAATGGACGCTGTACGGATCAAAAATGGCCTTTTTTTCCCCTGAACACAAAGCATTGTGCTTGTGTGAATTTGCTCTTCGGCAGGGAATTGTGCCCTGAGCCTATATGAAGGCGTTTTGTGCGCTGCCGCCAAAATGCAACATTCAGTTGGACGCAGCAATATTTTATGTGTGAATACTGTTTAATACAGATTTTAGCATTTCTCTTTTTCTGAAAATGCGTCGGGCCTCATGCAGAAACAAACTTTTTGTCGAAACGGACAGTGATACCCATAACAACCAATCAGAGCTCTTCTTTTATTGCCCTGGTAAAATGAAACGTGGCATCTGGTTGGCTGTCATGGAGAACACTGACACATTCTGAAACTTAGTGCAGATTCTTCCACACTTCATGCCACACGTACAGTGTAAAAACTGATCGTCTGAATGGTCTCTTTACAGCAGCTGTTGCCTATGATGGCACAGAGAGGCATTGCACCAAACATCCATACCTTTTGCAATCTCGCTAGGGCATGCCTTAAAGAAAAAGATGGTTTACAGCTCCTGGAAGACATGGCGGTAATGACATTGCTACTTTGCATAGTTTATTTAGTGTCTTTTTTTTTTTTACTCTAAGGCTATGTGCACACGATGCAGAAATGAAGCAGAAAATTTCTGCATCATTTCTGCATCTCCCTGGCAGAAAAAATGCATGCAGATTGTGCATGCGTTTTTCCTGCAGAATACATGCGGATCCACATGCAGATTCACATACGTTTCCGCATGCAGATTGACAAGCGCTTTCCAGGCGATTTTAGCATCACCTGGAAAGTGCTTGACAACTAGGTCACAGTATATAAATCCATGCAAACAGCATGGATTTATATAGTGTGACCCGAGAGAGTGTATATACTTACTTCCGATGGCCCGCGCTGTCCTGCTTTACACTCCGTTCTCCCGGCAACTTTGAATTGAAAGACCTGCCGACGTCAGCGTCACGTGACCCGTCACATGACTCTGACGTCACCGCAGGTCCTACAACTCACTGCAAGTGCCGGGAAGCAAGCAGGAGCGCTGCGCGGGCCGACAGATGGTAAGTATATATATATTTTTTATTTTATTCTTGTTTTACAGCTTTTTTAATGGTACCTGGGTGTGGAGGAGACTCTCCTCTCCTCCACACCCGGGTACCATCCGCACATTAGAACGCACCAATTACGCAAGTGACGCGCCCCTGGGCCTGTGTCGTGCGGCATCGCGCGCACGGGGGCTTACCCGGAGCCGGATCAGATGGGGGTAGTAGTCTCGTGGCGGTGACCCGGTCCGTGCCCAGGGAGTCAAACTGAGTGGCAGTATTTAGCAGTAGATGTTAGAATGTTCGACTACACCACCCGTGGATTGCGGTTACGAAACCGCCGCTGCACGGCAGACCGCTGAGGCCGGTGTTGTTTGTGCAGCTGAGAATGAGATGACTCCCCACGGGAGGAGTATGGCCTCAGGGCAGATATGCTAGAGATGATGATGGGAGTGATGGTGCGGGCGTCCCAGTGCCGATGGTGCAGGTGTGACGACGGAACACGGAGGCGGGAAGTGCAGTTTCAAAAGCTTTACTCACAGTTCTTTATCAGGTCCTTGTGCACAGTAGGACCACCCGAGTCATGCTGCGTCCACCAGGTCAGGGACTCGGCCAACTCCCAGGCAATTCCAGAGCGTGGTCCAGAGCTCCCCTCTCTTCCTTCCTACTGGCCGTCCCCACCAGGGACCCACCTTTGTCCGGCTTCCTCGGGCCTTATGGGGGTAAAACCTCTCTCCGGTTTCCCTGACCCTATGTGGCGTGCCTTCCTGGTGGATGTGGTGAGGGGTCGTGCCAAAACTTGACCACGACCTCCGGTTCCTGGCTAAGGATAATTGGCCTCCACCAGTTTGGGATCCGGTACCCTTCTCTGCCAATCCTTCACCCGTTTTGGCTCTCTTTTGGGATCTCAGGGTTCCCTCTATGCTTGCGTCTCTGGGCCTTTCTCTGTGTTCCTCTTCTTCCTTCTCTCTCTCTCTCTCGGCTTCAGGCCTGGCTCTGGAGCTGGGCCCAGACGGAGTCACAGCTCCCTGTCAGCCCTCTCTGGCTGAGCTCCTCTCACAACTCCTCCAGGCTGAACTGAACCCTGTCTTAAGATGGTGCCCACCTTATATACTCCCTCTGACACCCGAGCCCAGGTGACTAGCACCCAATGGGCTCCTACCTATGCCCAGAGTCCCTCCCCTATCTGCTCCTACACCACTAGGATGTTCCTCCCCACTCCAGCCAGGGACAGACGCTGTCGTACCTGCACATCTACCTGGTGGGAGTACCGTTGTTCTGTCCCCCGGAAATGGGGTGAGTGTAGTGCATGCAGCTATCTGATCTCTGTTCCACACTCCATCCTTACCCGGGAGTGGAATACCACACCTCTGGTTTGAGGTGCAATACCCCTGTAGCAGCCGAGTCCTCGGGGTGCTACATTCCCCACCGGTAAACCACAGCACGTCCTCGGGCTGGAAAAGAGCAAAACATAATAAAACATACAAAATTTTAAAATATACACTAACATATAAAACATTAACTAAACTCATCCCTTTATGGGAGTTACTTTTCTCTTAGAACGTTACAGGTATAAACATTACGAAAACATTATTATTTTAGCAGCGTAAACTTGCAATATAAAACTTTTTCCATATAAAACGTTCTTGATCCTCTGGCCACGGTGCAACTTGTGACCAGGTAAGGTGCAACAGTCACTAGAGAAAAACAGTTTCTTATAAAACCAGAAGGGGACGCTTAAGGAAGCGCAACTATTTACAGGGTATGGCCGCTCTCAGTCCTCGGCCAGTGGTAACAGGGGAATGGCTGCTCACAGTCCTCAGCCTGGTAAGGGATTAGGGGCACACAGGTAACAGTTCTTTAATAGTTCCATACTAGTCCCAACGGGGACCACACTCCGATTAGCAGCAACTTAGGTACCCCGACGGGTAACTATATACAGTTCTTTGTTCATGCTACTTCCCTTCAGTAGCTATGTCCTCTCTGTGCTCCCTCCTGAGGGTAGTCTTCAGACCCGTCCGGGTCCTCTTGGCTTTCCTCGTACTGCAGCTCCTCCTCGGTTAACCGGTGTACGTGAAGGGCGTACGGTCCCTTGGCACACTGGTGCCGGGTGAAGGTGACCACGTCACCCGGGTAGAGATCACGTCCACGGTGTCCCTCCGGTAGGTGGCTCTCGACATCCCTGCGGGTAACAAAGACGTCGCCGGGGGTTCGGTGATCCCGGATAAAGCCCCAGCCGTTCTCTAGTTGAAACTTTATCACAGTCCCGGTGGCGCGGGGACCGTGGGCCGTACGGGGGTTTCGTCGGGCCCGGCGTTTCTGCTCCGCGCTTTGGACCTGCAGTTGTTCCTCGCGGATCCGCCTCTCTCGCCGTTCTCTCCCAAAGACCTCCAGCTGTTGACGGCAACACTCCTCACGCTGGGCTGCGGCCGCCCGGGTCTCTTGGGTGAACCCCATGAGGTTTTCACCGGTGGGGTCCCATGCAAATTGGGCCTCTTCCAATGGGAGCGGGACAATGTTGGCGGGTGCCGGAGCCGGGATCAGAGGCTCACACAGGGGCCATTCCTTCCGGAGTCGGGGGTTTACGTACTCCGGTGGCCACACGAAGGGCTGTCCATCCGGGCAAGTATGCTGCGCAAACAGATCTTCACCCAGGGGCAGCACTGTGGAAATTGAGGACGCTGTGGGGGCAGCGGCGCCCGGAGGTACTCGTCCTTGCGTCCAGGACGTGGGCATCCTCTTTGGATCCAGGTATGGCACCTTTGGGAATGAGGGCGCTGGAGGGGCTGCGGCGCCCGGATTCCCTAGGCCTTGCGACCAGGCCGGTGGCACTGTGGAGGTAGAGGGCGCTGTGGAGACTGCGGCGCCCGGGGGTACTCGGCCCTGCGACCAGGCCGGGGGTACTTCCTCTTTTGCCGCGCTTTGGGTCAAGGGGCGTGGCGTAACAGAGGGCGCGACCGCGGCTCCTTCCGCTTGAGGCCTAGTCGGGAGCAGCGGCGGTGCAGCAACGGGCGCGGTGAGTGGAACTTCGGGCTCTGCGACGGGGAACTGGGGCAGGCTTGCGGCTACTGGGCACGGGGTGATGACGTCCCCATTACCTGCTTCCATCCCTGCGGCTCCCTCCGCGGCGTCGTCTCCGGCCTTCGTCCCTCCTGCACCATCCTCAGGGGCAGACATGCTCCACGTTGCGGGTGGCGTCCTCTGCTGGCGGGTTCCAGCCTGCTGGACCATCTCTCTTCTCCACTCGGCCAGCGCTTCTTGCTGTACCCGGGCCATCTTCCGGGCCAAGGCCTCCAGCGCGGTCTGTGCACGCTCCCGATCTCTGGGGAGCTGTGCCAGGATCTCCACCAGGCCTTCTGGGGTGGCAGCCTGCAACAGGTTCCGGACCACAGGGTCGGTGCTGATCGACTCTTCCTCCATCTCCGGGTGCAATCTGTCCAGACTCCTCCAGGCCGCACCCATCTTCTCTCTTTTGTTCGGTATCCGCCCCCATTGAGGGTGGTCCCGGGGCAACTTGGTGACAGTCAGTTCCAGGGGCAGCCCCCTCACGCTGATGGACATTTCTATCATTGCAGTCTCTGCTGGCGGGGGCGGTTTCCGCTTTTGGCGCCATTCTTGGACCTGGCCCACGATGGGAGGTGGCTTCTTGCCACCCTCTGGCACGCCCATAATGGAGTCCGCTCTGCCAGGGCGGGAAATCGTCTCAGATGGCGGGAATCGTCTCCTTATGGCAGGAAACTCCGTGGATGGCGGGAAAAGGCTGCAGATGGCGGGCAAACGGCGGGAAACGATCCGAGATGGCGTCCGATGGCGGGAACCCTCCGGAATTGGCGGGAGACTCCTTTTTGAGGTAAATGTGAACTTTTCTTCAGGCACGCAGTACCCGGTGGTTGCGGGCACGTAATCCTGCCGACTACGCCAAAGTTGACGCGCCCCTGGGCCTGTGTCGTGCGGCATCGCGCGCACGGGGGCTTACCCGGAGCCGGATCAGATGGGGGTAGTAGTCTCGTGGCGGTGACCCGGTCCGTGCCCAGGGAGTCAAACTGAGTGGCAGTATTTAGCAGTAGATGTTAGAATGTTCGACTACGCCACCCGTGGATTGCGGTTACGAAACCGCCGCTGCACGGCAGACCGCTGAGGCCGGTGTTGTTTGTGCAGCTGAGAATGAGATGACTCCCCACGGGAGGAGTATGGCCTCAGGGCAGATATGCTAGAGATGATGATGGGAGTGATGGTGCGGGCGTCCCAGTGCCGATGGTGCAGGTGTGACGACGGAACACGGAGGCAGGAAGTGCAGTTTCAAAAGCTTTACTCACAGTTCTTTATCAGGTCCTTGTGCACAGTAGGACCACCCGAGTCATGCTGCGTCCACCAGGTCAGGGACTCGGCCAACTCCCAGGCAATTCCAGAGCGTGGTCCAGAGCTCCCCTCTCTTCCTTCCTACTGGCCGTCCCCACCAGGGACCCACCTTTGTCCGGCTTCCTCGGGCCTTATGGGGGTAAAACCTCTCTCCGGTTTCCCTGACCCTATGTGGCGTGCCTTCCTGGTGGATGTGGTGAGGGGTCGTGCCAAAACTTGACCACGACCTCCGGTTCCTGGCTAAGGATAATTGGCCTCCACCAGTTTGGGATCCGGTACCCTTCTCTGCCAACCCTTCACCCGTTTTGGTTCTCTCGTGGGATCTCAGGGTTCCCTCTATGCTTGCGTCTCTGGGCCTTTCTCTGTGTTCCTCTTCTTCCTTCTCTCTCTCTCTCTCGGCTTCAGGCCTGGCTCTGGAGCTGGGCCCAGACGGAGTCACAGCTCCCTGTCAGCCCTCTCTGGCTGAGCTCCTCTCACAACTCCTCCAGGCTGAACTGAACCCTGTCTTAAGATGGTGCCCACCTTATATACTCCCTCTGACACCCGAGCCCAGGTGACTAGCACCCAATGGGCTCCTACCTATGCCCAGAGTCCCTCCCCTATCTGCTCCTACACCACTAGGATGTTCCTCCCCACTCCAGCCAGGGACAGACGCTGTCGTACCTGCACATCTACCTGGTGGGAGTACCGTTGTTCTGTCCCCCGGAAATGGGGTGAGTGTAGTGCATGCAGCTATCTGAGCTCTGTTCCACACTCCACCCTTACCCGGGAGTGGAATACCACACCTCTGGTTTGAGGTGCAATACCCCTGTAGCAGCCGAGTCCTCGGGGTGCTACACAAGTACAGATGCAGTCTTGCGGTATTGGCGCGTTCTAATGCAAGTCAATGGCGGCGAAAACGCCGCGTTTACGCAAGATTAAATGACATGCTGCGGATTTTTGAGCGCAGCGTTTACGCTGCGGAAAAATCCGCATCATGGGCACAGCACATGCGGATTTCCATTGGGGAACATTGCTTCCCTTCTACCATACGTTTTTCATGCGTTTCCGTGGCGTTTACGCAACTGCAAAAACACCGCGGAAACGCATGAAATACGCATCGTGTGAACTCAGCCTTACTTGATAAAGTCTAGAAAATAAGTAAATAAAGTAATTTTCAATAAACATTATATTTTATTTTCCATTCACATCTTTTCCTCTTTTCCCTTCCCAGTCTATACTCGATATAATTATGGTGGTGTACACCAGTGAATGGTAGTCTAATGAGATATGATCCTCTTTTCTTTCTCTTTCTCATTCACGCTTAAACCTTCATTATGCTTACATACGCCCTTAGTTTCTTGGCACCACTAAACCTTACTCTCCTTTGCTGTCCTCAAACCCCAGCACCCTCTAACCAAATAATCATCTCTCCTTCCCTCTTACCTCCCCACCTGACCTCATCTGCAGACCTGCTCCTCAAACTCAGAGCTATCCTACCAAAACATAAAACAAGCCGGACACTCTCCTTCTCCCACCTGCTCTCCCTTTCTCTGCTTCTCCTCACTGCTGGCGACAGTCCTATCCAGTCCTATCCTGGACCCAAACAGCTCACACCTCCCACCAATACCCCCTCCTATTGCTTCCAACCAACTGCAAACTACAGCAACCTCTCCTACGTAAAACCCGTGCCGCTGATGACCACCCACCCTGCTCCCTCTCTTTGGAGCACTCTGGAACGCCTGCTATGTCTGCAACAAGCTCCATTTTGTCCACGACCTCTTTACCTCTCGTCATCTCTTTTTCCTGGGCATCACAGAGACATGGTTGACACCCTCCGACACTGCCTCCCCTGCTGCGCTGTGTTACGGTGGCCACCACTTCACACACACGCTCACTCCTCGCCCTGGTAACAGACATGGTGAAGGAGTGGGTCTTCTCCTTTCTACCAACTGCTCCTTTAGCCCTATCCCACCTCTACCCTCCCTTACTCTCCCTTCTTTTGAAGTCCACTCTGTCCTCATCTACTCTCCTTCCAAGTAGCTGTCATATACCGACCTCCAGGCCCAGTCACTGCCTTTATTGACCAATTCTCCACCTGGCTTCTTTACTTTCTCTCTGCTGACGTTGCACAATCATCATGGGCGATTTCAACATCCCCACTGACACTCGCCAGTCAACAGCATCCAAATTCCTGTCACTTACTTCATCCTTTGGACTTACTCAGTGGTCCTCCTCAGCCACCCACACAGACCGACACATACTAGACCTCATCTTCTTCACCCAACTCTGCTCCCTATCTAACCTTACAACCTCCCCCCTACCCCTATCCTCCTCACCTGTCACACATGTCCAGCAACTAGCACACCCCCTCAGAAACCTTGCATATCTAGACACTCACACACTCTCTGACTCTGTTCTACCACTGACATCTTTACTCCACGACACTGACAGCACCACTGCTTTCTACAATACCACTCTCGCATCAGCTATTGACTCGGTCGCCCCTCTTGTGCATGGCAGAGCGCGACGAGTCAATAGGCAACCCTGGCACAACACCCTCACTAAACCGCTTCAGCAAGCGTCCAGGGTTGCGGAACGGCGTTGGAGGAAAACACATTCGCAAGATGTCTTCACTGCATTCAAACAACAACATTCGCATTCAAATCAACCCTCGCCTCTGTTAAGCTGGCCTACTTCACAACCGTCATATCTTTCTTATCCTACAACCCCAAACCGTTATTCAACACTTTTAACTCTCTCCTCCACCCACCACTGCCCCCTCCAAACTCCGTCATCCCTGCTGAGGAGTTTGCCACACAATTCAAAAACAAGATTGACCAAACACGGCAAATCTTTACTGTCCGACCACCACAACCCCTTTGTTTCCCAGTCCATTGCTCTTCCCCCATAACCTCCCTTTCCAACATCATGGAAGGAGAACTCACTCGTCTCCTTTCCAAATTACACCTCACCACTTGTGCACTCAACCCCATCCCCCCCAACCTCACCCCCACACTCATCCCATCCCTAACCCATCTTTTCAACCTATCACTAACTTCTGGTACCTTCCCCTCTGCCTTCAAACATGCCACAATCACTCCCATCCTCAAAAAGCCATCCCTCAACCCAACCGCCTTGTCCAGCTACCGACCCATATCGCTTCTCCCATTTGCCTCCAAACTCCTTGAGCAACACGTTCACGCTGAACTTTCCTCTCACTTTTCATCTATCTCTCTCTTCAATAACCAACAATCTGGTTTCCGCCCCCACCATTCCACCAAAACTGCCCTTACCAAAATTACTAATGACTTACTTACCAACAAAGTTAACAGACAATTCACTGTACTCCTTCTTCTTGACCTGTCCTCTGCCTTCGACACAGTTGACCACTGCCTCCTACTGCAGATCCTGTCTTCCTTTGGAGTCAAAGACCCTGCCCTATCCTGGATCTCCTCATACCTTTCCAACCGCACATTTAGCCCCCCCCTCCCACACTACCTCCTCATCCCGCCACCTCTCTGTTGGAGTCCCTCAAGGTTCTGTCCTAGGACTAGGACCCCTACTCTTCTCAATCTATACCCTTGGCCTGGGACAGCTCATAAAATCCCATGGCTTCCAGTCATGAAGAGCATGGTCAGTCATCCTCTTGGTGAGGACACAGAAGTCTTGCCTGTCAGCAATCTGGCACGCATGGCTGAGTTTATGTTACGCAGCCTTTCCCGTGATCCTTGCATTGTCCAAACTTTGGATGACAGTCCTTACTGGTTGGTGACACTTCTAGACCCACGCTACAAGGAGAACTTTCTGTCTCTTATTCCCTTGCAGGACAGGCCTCTAAAATGGTGCCGTACGAGAAGGCTTTTGTTGCGGAATTATTTAAAAAATTCCCATCTGAAAATGCTGGCGAAAGAGGTCACAGTTCGTTGAACAACCAAGGAGGAGTACAGGCGAGAGAGACACAAATTCAATCCAGCAGAGGCAGGGGAACACTGTCAAAGTTCTGGGACAGTTTTCTCAGACCCTCCCATCGCACAGGTCCTGAGGCGCGGGGTACTCTCCCAAAGAGGGGAAAGTTTCGGAAGATGGTGAGGGAGTACCTTGCCAACTGTGCCAACGTAGTCCTTGATTCCTCTGTGCCTTATAATTATTGAGTATCCAAGCTGTACACGTGGCATGAACTGGCTCTCTACACCTTGGAGGTCCTGGCCTGCCCTGCCGCTGTCAACTGAAAATGCTGACAGGCTGACTCATACAAAAATGATCAAAGGCTGGTTTGGGCCAGACTTCTCAACACCACTGAATGATAGCAGCGTAACATAAACTCAAATACAGTGTCTTTTTTTTGGGAGGTCTAACTGTATTCCCATGCACCTCTGTCTTCACACCCAGACATGGGTATACGCTTCCTGATTTTGTCTATTTGCTCTTGTCCTCCTCCTTCTCCTCATCCTTCACATCCTCCTCCATATCACTACCATATCTACCATATCACCATATCTACTTCTCTTGCAAGGGGCATTGGAGTTTCTCCAAATTTTTGGCAGCCGTTGCATTCACTGCATAGGCAAAGAGTATGGGAGACCCACTTCCTAATAATGGGAACATTGTTTTCAGGAGGCCCTCCGACCTCTACGTCTCTTGCAAGGGGCATTGGAGTGCCCCCAAATTTTTGGCAGCCGTTGCATTCACTGCATAGGCAAACAGTATGGGAGACCCACTTCCTAAATATGGGAACATTGTTTTCAGGAGGCCCTCCAACCTCTACATCTCTTGCAAGGGGCATTGGAGTGCCTCGTAATTTTTGGCAGCTGTTGCATTCACTGCATACGCAAATAGTATTGGAGACCAACTCCTTTTTAATGGGAGCATGTCGTACTCATTACTGTAGCCCAGCTCCATGTGTCTTTAAATTGTTAATAGGGTTTTTTCTAAATTTTGGCAGCCGTTGGACCCACTGCATACCCTATAACTGGATAGGAGACCCTCTCCTTTCTAATGGGAACATGTTGTTACTGTGCCCAGCTCTATGTGTCTTTAAATTGTTAGTGGGGTTTTTCCTAAATTTTTACAGCTATTGGGCTCACTGCATACCCTATAACTGTATAGCAGATCCTTATCCTTTATAGTGGGAACATGTCATTACTGTGGCCCAGCTCTATGTGTCTTTAAATTGTTAGTGGGGTTTTTCCCAAATTTTGGCAGCCCTTGCAGTCACAGCATGGGCATTACCACTATAGGAGACCCACTCCTTTATAATGGGAATATTTTTTTTTACTGAGACCCTCCTCTGTGTCTCTTCAAAGAGGTATTGGGTTGCGTCCAAATTTTTGGCAGCCCTTGCAGTCACTGCATATGCAATAACAGTATAGGAGACCCACTCTTTAATAATGGGAACAACAAAGCATAGCCGACTGCTGGCCCTTTAAGAATAGTAAGGCAGTAAAAATAGTGTTTGTGACTTTCACAATCCCTCCTTCATAAATGAAACAGGATGTGTCTGATGATGTTTCACACACCACATGGCCAGATAAGGTTGTAAAATGTTAAAATGCCATTTCCCGGTGAATACATTTGTCACGGTTGAAAGCAATGCAAAAATGCATCAAAAACGCTATGTGTGAACATAGCCCAAGGTGTGAAGGAGCATTTTTGTTTTTGGTTATTTATTTTGCCTTGTATACAATTCATTACCCTGGAAAGGATGTTCCTTAACATAATTCCCAGGAAAATCTATTTTAGTTTAGTTTTTGTATGTTTTATTGTGAGTCTGTAAAAGTGGCGTAATACCTCTGACAACATTGTTGACATCATTGACCTGGGAGTCAGAAATGCTTCCAGGAGTCTTCCCCATGCTGTTCCCATGTCATTTGAGTTCTGTTCCCATCGATTTGGGCAATTTTTAGGCCCTCTGCAGACCGCCGGGGGGGGGGGGGGAGGCGCTGAAAGAATGCTGGAGTTTCCCATAGACTTACATTGGGCTCGTTACTTGGACCGAGCAGCCGAGTATTCCAATTTGTTTGACTCGAGCAGCGAGCACCCGAGCATTTTAGCGCTCGCTCGTCACTAGTTTTCAGCTATACCATTTCTATTTCCATTCAACTTTTTGATCGTGTTTTATTCCGCTCTTTGTTTGGTGGTAAGATGAAAAAGAATAGTTTTTTTTTCAATGTTCACTGAAGGCGTTAAGTAGTGTGACCGTTTTATAGGCCGTGGAAGTGATGATAACAAATATGTGGACCTTTTTGGTTTATTTTAGTTTTTGTATGAATTTACCCATTTATTGATATAACATTATTTTCATTTTCTTTTCAGTTTATTTTTTGATTAGGTTTTTTTTTTTAAATATTTTTTCACATTCTTTTTTTTACTTTTTCATTTAGTCCCTCTATGGGACTAGCTTTTATTAGTATAATCGCTGTTATAAAGCATTGCAATGAATTCTACCTGTCAGTGTTACAGTGATAGAAGCCTCTGAGACCATGCTCCTAGCTCGGTCTAAGCAGGCCACCGTCGCTGGGATACCTGGAGGCTCGGGTTGTCATGACAACAGGATCACTGACTAAGGACGTAACCAGAAACGCGTCGAGATTGCATCTCCGCTATCATGGACTTTTATATATTTTAATATTTTGCACCAATAAAGTGAGAATTATTTTTTATTGAAGACTTTCCCCACTTTCTCCTTATGTACACTGGCCGAGAGTCACGGCATTGTGGGTCTGAGCCCAGAAGATATGAGCAGCAGGATGGATTAAATGCATGGTGAGGCATATATTGTTTTTTTGTAAAGAATTGTCAAATCAGTCAGTAAGGATTTAGGGCCCTTTTACATGGCGATATTTTGCATCAGTATTTGTTAACAGACGCCAGGAGTGGATCCAAAACACAGAAGAGGTGAGAGTGGTACAGTTATTATTTTTCTCTGTGTTTGTTCCCCTCTGGTTTTTAGCTTACAAATACTAATGTAAATTACTGCCCAAAATGCTCACTGTGTGAATGAGGCGAGGAAGCTGCTTGTAATCCTGTAATATAAGTCCTTATTCTGAGGATGAGCGCTCACTTGCAGGTGCTGTGCTGTAATGCTTATCTTCTCTGCTCCATCATACTCCCCAGAGCAGGGGCGACCCCTGGGGCAAAACTGCAGCCGGCAGATGTCAGACGTGTCACTCAGTGATATGTGATGGAGCCCGACTCCCAAACAAAATCAGACAGAAGCATACAAAATAAATACATGAAGCATTGCAATTAGGTGTCAAGCGTTTTCAACTTTATTTAAATTTACATGACACTGAACCATCACCTATCAGGATAAAGAAGATTCTGTGTAGCCTCTGTTCCTATAGACCATCTTGCTTGCAGCCTTCTCCATTGAAGACTACGGAAATTACAGGAATAGATGAGTAATCTGCTTATACTGCTGTAATACAATTCTTTTATCCAATGATGAGAGCATGCGTCCAGGAGTTGTGCTGTAATGTTTGTCTCCTCTTCACCATCATCATCGGAGCAGGGGCGACCCCTGGGGCAAAATGTGCTTACTGGGTTCTGTGCAGCCGGCAGATGTCCAGCCGTATGTGATAGACCCCGACCCCCAAACAAAATTAATCAGACAGAAGCACACAAAATAAATACACGAAGCATTGCAATTAGGTGTCAAATGGTCAAAATTTTATTTAAATTTACATGACACCGAAAATAGCACAACCCCCGACTCACGAAGAGTCACCCTCCAGCACTCAGGAGAGGAAAACCCCCTGTGGAGGAAACCTCTATGGAACCATGGATGGAGGGCTGCCCTTCCATTGGGCTTAGAGAGTTAGTGCCAATATATAACAGATGTAACTGCAGAATTGTACAATTTGTACATTTTACCAGATTTACAGAGAATGACATAACAAATACAGACTATAAATGTGATAAAGCGGATGTGGGAGAGATCTGGCTGCGATATCTGTCACCACATTGATTGATGGAGCGAATTTGGTTGATCTGATTGGCCAGGTGGATGTATAATTTCTCCCTTACAGATCCAGGTCCGCCTCTCAAAAAATTGGACATTTGGTTACAGTTCGTTATGCCTAATCCCTAATAGGATAAATAATCCCTCCCAATTTATCACCCATTAGAGTCATAGATCAGTCCATGAACTCCCAAAGGAGAGCTGCTCTATATAGAGGGTAACAGAAGGGGATCCTGGTCTAGGGACCCCCCTTTGTTACCTTCCCATGCCCTAGGGGTGTCTAAAGCAGACAACCCCTTTCCCTGCTAGAACCTCCAAATTACACCAAGTTTGGCACATTACGTGGGTGGTCAAGCTCAAGGTCCTCAGGCGCATCAGTAATGGCGCTGATCGTGGCAGCGCGGAATTCTTTTATGGAATCTTCTTTATGACACTGGTTTATGACCTCATAACAGTTGTCATGGTGACTACAGGGTCTATTACTGATGCAGGGCACAAGTATTAACCCTTTCATCATTGGTAATTTGCTATTGTTATAGAGGCAGATAACTGCACTTGTTACCAAGCAGGGGCCTTATCATTATTGCTTCCCTTAGGCACCATAAGAAATACAGATTACAAATTAAATGTGCAAGTTTGTCATGAGTGTTTTGCACTTTCTAGATCCAGAGATTGGGTTTATTACTAGCACTTTACAAAGAAAAAAAAAAAAGAGGAAATTACTTGTAAAATAATATTATTGGGAATTGCATTTCAAGCATTTTCCTAATGTGCATTCTACATAGTTACATAGATTGAAAAAAGTAGGGGTGGACATTAACAGCTTGGGGCCCAAGTGCAAGAAATGTGTCCGAGCCCCCATCTTTTTATGGCGACAAAGCTACAGATATATATATATACACACACACAGTGGGGGAAATAAATATTTGATCCCCTGCTGTTTTTCTAAGTTTGGCCACTGACAAAGACATGAACAGTCTATAATTTTAAGGGTAATTTTAACATTGAGAGATAGAATATCCCTGCCCAAAAGAATCAAGAAAATCACATTGTATAGATTAGATATTTTTTTTTGCATTTTGCAGTGAGAAATAAGTATTTCATCCCCTACAAACCATTATGAGTTCTGGCTGCTACAGACCAGTTAGACGTTCCTAATCAACTCGTTACCTGCAGTAAAGACAGCTGTCTTACATAGTCACCTGTATAAAAGACTCTTGTCCACAGACTCCATTAATCAGTCAGACTCTAACCTCTACCACATGGGCAAGACCAAAGAGCTTTCTAAGGATGTCGGGGACCAGATCATAGACCTGCACAAAGCTGGAATGGGCTACAAAACCATAAGTAAGACTCTGGGTGAGAAGGAGACAACTGTTGGTGCAATTGTAAGAAAATTAAAGAAATACAAAATGACTGTCAATCGACATTGATCTGGGGCACCATGCAAAATCTCACCTCGTGGGGTATCCTTGATCATGAGGAAGGTGAGAGATCAGCCTAAAACTACAGGGGGGAACTTGCTAATGATCTCCAGGCAGCTGGGACCACAGTCACCAAGCAAACCATTGGTAACACATTACGCTTTAAAGGTTAAAATCCTGCAGTGCCCGCAAGGTCCCCCTGCTCAAGAAGGCACATGTGCAGGCCCATCTGAAGTTTGGCAATGAATACCTGGATGATTGTGTGAGTTATTGGGAGAAGGTGCTGTGGTCAGATGAGACAAAAATTGAGCTCTTTAGCATTAACTCAATTGGCCGTGTTTGGAGGAAGAAGAAGGAAGTACAACCCTAAGAACATCGTTCCAACCGTGAAGCATGGTGGGGGAAACATACTTTGGGGGTGCTTTTCTGCAAAGGGGACATGACGACTGCACCGTATTGAAGGGAAGATGGATGGCGTCATGTATCGCGAGATTTTGGCCAACAACCTCCTTCCCTCAGTAAGAGCATTGAAGATGGGTCGTGGCTAGGTCTTTGCAGCAAGGCAATGACCCAAAACATACAGCCAAAGCAACAAAGGAGTGGATCTAAAAGAACTACAGTAAGGTCATGGAGTGGCCTAGCCAGTCTCCAGACCTTAATCCCATAGAAAACTTATGGAGGGAGTTAAAGCTCCGATTTGCCAAGCAACAGCCTCAAAATCTTAATGATTTAGAGATGATCTGCAAAGAGGAGTGGACCAAAATTCCTCCCGACATGTGCACAACCCTCATCATCAGCTACAAACAACGTCTGACTGCTGTGCTGCCAACATGTGTTTTACCACCAAGTATTAAGTGTTGTTTTCCAGAGGGATCAAATACTTATTTCTCACTGCAAAATGCAAAAAAATTATCTAGTTTATACAATGTGATTTTCTTGATTTTTTTTGGATATTCTATCTCTCAATGTTAAAATTAACCTACCCTTAAAATTATAGACTGTTCCTGTCTTTGTCAGTGGGCAAACTAAGAAAGACAGCAGGGGATCAAATAATTATTTCCCCCACTGTGTATATAATTATATATATATACAGTATGTAGATTGTATGTATCTACCTCCTTCTAGGTTGTGCCTGGATATGTACACCCACTATATACTGTGTATGTCTGCACCACTTCAGTGCAGTAAGGCGACATTACTGACCACGGAGCAGCCGTGCTCTTTAGAGCTGATGTATTTTTATTTTTGTGAATTGTTTCAGCTGCCTGAAGACCATTGCTCGCCATCTACCATGGGCATGCTGCAGATCCTCGCTAAGTTGCCATCTTACTCCCTGGCATCAGGATGGTTAATAACAGTACAACCCATGTGCAGACAGATTTGTCTGACTCCTTACCGGACTCCAGCAACCATCGGCTGTGATCCCAGCAGAGAGTACTGCGATTCAGGACTATCTCCGACCATGCCGGTGCTGGTCATAATTCACCGGTACCAGAGGAGGACAACTTTGGGACATTGTCCAAGACATACTCCTCAAGAACTGTGTTTAAGAAATAGTCTCCAGAGGTCCAGGACTTGAAATATGAAGAGGGTGAGGACATTACTGGGGCACACAACCCGCTCATAATAGGTACAGGGGAAGAAGAAACACTCCGTACTGGTACTTCCTCCAGTGTAAGGCCAAAATAAAGGAGGGCAAGGTAAGAATGTCTATATTGTTATTCTACTGGGGATCCGCAGGGGAGGGATCGCACATCACAATGCTAGTTTACAATGAAGCATACCAGACAATATATGTCCTTCTATAATATATCCTCATATAATTTCCTATTGTGGCAAATATTATGCAATTACATTGTCCTAAATGATTGTATTTGCTGATCGTAACCTTAACGGTATGATGGTAGCGTCACTGACGCGCCCCCTGGGCCTGTGTTGTGCAGGGGAACCCGGAACCGGGCCTGTTGTAGAATGCTGGGGGTTATAGTCTCCGTGTGGCGGTGACCCGGTCCGTGCCCAGGGTGGTCAAACCAGTGGCAGTTTTAATGTATAGCAAATGTCCGACTACGCCACCCGTGGATTGCGGTCAGTGGGGACCGCCGCTGCGCTGCCGACCGCTGAGGCTGATGTTGTTTGCGCAGCCGAGTATGGGATAACTCCCCATGGGAGAAGTATTGCCTCAGGGCAGCTAATGTGAGAGATGATGGGAGTGATGGTGTGAGGGTCCCAGTGCTAATGGTGCTGGTGCGGCAAGGAATCACAGAGGCGTGAGGTGCAGTTCAGGGTCTTTACTGATGGTACAAGGCAGACCCTCCCGGGAGTACTGGCTAGTATAAGGGGCCTGGTCAGTCTGCGAGCAAGCAGGAGTTCCCCTGGCCAGGTGGAGTTGTAGGCCTCCCCGTTTATCTGCACTCTTCCTGGCTACCTTGCTGTCAGCGGTTACAAGTAGCCCACGTCCCTGAGTATACCGTGTGGTGCTCACCCGTATGGCTGGTGACTTGGGGCCTTCTGTTAGCCTCCGCTCCTGGATGGCGGCGCTGGTCCCTTCTTTGTGACTGAGCCTCCGGGCTTCTATGGCCAGAGGACCTGGAATCCCCTGCCGGTTGGTTTCTGCTGCTGGGTATATATCAGTCCCCACAGCCTCGGACTCCTGTGTCCGGTTTTAGTAACTTCAGCCAGGGCGAGCTATATCTCTGCTCACAGCCCCTGGCCTTCAGCTGCTGCTCCTACAGAGCTCCTGTTCTCACTTTCCCTCTCCAGGCTCTGACTACTCTGCTTGTTCTGCAGGCTCTGTCTCTAGCTTCACTCACTAATCCCGCCCCAGACCCAGTTTATAAGGGCAGATTCCTCCCCTTCCAGGTCTGGGCGGACCGTGTTGCATGCTTAGGGCTCCTGGCCAGAGAAACCTCCCACTTGCTCTCAGACATAATATCTCTATTACTGTGGTAACCAGACCCCTGGGGTGCCACATTCCCCCCTAGTAAATTTTAGTACTCCGGGACTAAACACATTTTTAAAGAAACATAATAACAGGGTATAAACAATAATACGATAACATATTTACAAGAAGCTTTAGTTCTTTAAAGGTCACGGCGTGTCCGCAACCGGGTGTCCATATCACCCAAGGTGAAGCTTTAAGCGAAGTAGGGGACCTGTCCAAAGCAAACCCCTTGCGTTGTCCTTGGGTGTGGCTGCAAGGGTAGACTAACTACTTTGGGCCGCAAGGAGGCCACGCCAGACAGGTTTTCTCTTCCGCGGCCGTCTTCGCAAGAGGCACCAAGGTGCAACTATCTACAAAACTGTTCCGGTTATCCAGCGTCCATAACCTGTTAGTCCATAAAAATCTGCAGGGTAACTGAGAAACATAATTAATAACAGGCAACAAACATAAACCATAAACAGTTAACAGATAAATTCACAGTGCATTAGTTTAGATTCTCCAGCGAGCGGGCATCTGACCTCTAGTGACTCTAGTGGACCTACGGAGCTCACTAACTGGTTCTGCACTACAGGGTGTAGGAGGTGTTATGGGTAAGCTGGGCAGTTGTCTGCGCACTCTTTGGCTCACTAGGGGCACGGCAGGCTCACTACTAGCAGAGGGTTGATCCTCCTGTACTGCTGGTGTGGACTCTTCTGCCTCTTGGGCCGGCTGCTCTTCCAGCTCTACTGGTTCCTCTGTAGGCACTTGCGGGGCTGGCTGGAGAAAGGTGAGGACGGGTACCACGACAGCGCCGTTTACTTGTGTCCAAGACCGGGGGAAGTCTCCGAGTATGGTACTGATCATTTCTTCCCTTTCCTCTGCGGGTTGAGGGTTTCCTTGATCTTCTTCAGGGCTTTGCAGCTGCTCGGGACACTTCTTCAGGTGGTCTCTGGAGACAATGGCTGTGGTTTCTCCTCCATCCTTACTGATTACGCAGATTTTTGGGTTCTCATGGCTTGATGGCAGTACGGTGTACGGGTCCTTCTCCCACTGGTCGTCCAACTTGTGGAGCCGCCTCTTCCTCTTCAAGACCTGATCTCAAGGTACCAGGGGAACAGCGGGAGCATACTGGTTATAAGCCTTCTCTTGCCTTTCTCTAGCTTGAGACAGACTTCGCTCGACGCTCTCCTGTACTTTCCGATACTGCTGCTGCCGTTCTGTATCCCAGTCTGCCTCTGGCGAGGTGTCCTCAGGCGTCAGGACTCCCATATCCAGGTCAATAGGCAGCTTACCAGGTCTTGCTCTCATTAGGTAAGCCGGGGTACAGTTGGTGGAACCTACAGGGATGTGGTTATACAGGTCCACCAGATCGGGCAGTTTCTCAGGCCACAGACTGCGTTCTTCCAGGGGCAATGTTTTTAGCAGATCTATCACCACCTGGTTCATCTTCTCGCAGAGTCCATTGGTTTGAGGGTGATAGGGCGTTGTTCTTATCTTCTTGCAGCCATACAGGTTGCAGAACTCCTGGAAGACCTCCGCTTCGAAGGCTGGTCCTTGGTCTGTCAACACTTGGTCCGGGTACCCGTGTGGACGGCAGAAGTGCTGCTGGAAGGCTCTAGCTGCTGTTTGAGCCGTTAAGTCCTTGACCGGGACCACCACCAGGAACCGGGAGTAATGATCTACGATTGTGAGGGCGTAGACATACCCAGATCTGCTTGGAGCCAGTTTCACATGGTCCAGGGCTACCAGTTCCAGTGGCTGTCTGGTGATGATGGGCTGCAGGGGAGTCTTCTGGCTGGCTCGGTCTTTTCTTCTCAGGTGGCACGGGCCACAGTCTCTGCACCACCTCTCGATGGCTCCTCTCATGCCTACCCAGTAGAACCGTTCACGCAACAAGAACTCCAGCTTCTTCCATCCGAAATGCCCTGCTCCGTTGTGGTATGCCTCCAGAACCATAGCCGCGTCTCGTCTTGGGACCACTACCTGCCAGGTCAACTCATGTGTTCGAGAGTTAACCATTCTCCGGCACAGCTTCTCCCTGTAGAGGAACAGCTTACTTTTCTCCTTCCACAGTTGCTTGGTCTCCTCCGGAGCATCTGGGTCAAGACGAGCATCGGCCTGGGTCAGCATTTCCTTCACCAAATGGACTGCGGGATCACTGTCTTGCGTCTCTGCCCAGTTGTAGTGGGGCAAGGGATTGAACGTCACGGAGCGCCTGTCCTTCACACGGTGGGAATACAGGGTAATACAGGGTAAGTTCGGCATTCTAGACAGGGCATCCGCGTTGGCATTTGAGCGTCCTGCCCGGTATTTGATGGTGAATTCAAAGTTGGACAGGCGGGCCATCCATCTCTGTTCCAGGGCACCGAGCCTTGCAGTGTCCAGGTGTGTCAACGGGTTGTTATCCGTGTACACGGTGAATTTGGAGGAGGCAAGGTAATGCTTGAAACGTTCGGTCACTGCCCACACTACTGCCAGGAACTCCAGCTTGAATGAGCTATAATTCTCAGGGTTCCTCTCCGTGGGCCGTAGCTTTCGGCTGGCTTAAGCGATTACCCGTTCTTTCCCTTGCTGGATCTGGGACAGTACGGCTCCTAGCCCGATGTTGCTTGCGTCCGTGTGGAGGATAAAGGGCTGGCTGTAGTCTGGATATGCCAGGATTTCATCCCCCGTGAGGGCCATCTTCAGCTGGCAGAAGGACTCCTCTTCCAGCTTTTCCCACCTAAAGGGCGGCTTCTGGTTTTTGGCTTTCCGCGATTGACCTATCAGGAGGTCCTGCTATGGCTGCCATTTTGGTGAAACCGGGAATGAATCTTCGGTAGTAGCCTACCAACCCGAGGAACTGCCGCACTTCCTTTATGCTGGAGGGTCTTGGCCAGTCCTTAATCACGGTGATCTTATCAGGGTCAGGAGCCACTCTGTCAGCACTCACCACGTGTCCCAGGTATTGCACCTTTTGGTTTCAGGAGGTGACACTTGGAGGGTTTCACTTTTAGGCCGTAGTTTGCCAGAGCTTCAAACACTTCTGCCAGGTGTTTCAGGTGGTCCTCGTAGGTCTTGGAATAGACGATGACATCGTCCAGGTACAACAGGACCGTCTCGAAGTTCCGGTGTCCCAGACAGCATTCCATCAACCGTTGGAAGGTTCCTGGTGCGTTGCAGAGCCCGAACGGCATACAGTTAAATTCGCTGAGACCCATCGGGGTGGTGAATGCGGTCTTCTCCCGGTCTGCCTCTGCTACAGAAACCTGCCAGTACCCGCTAGTGAGATCCAAAGTAGAGAAGAAGTTAGCAGATTTTAATGCAGCTAAGGACTCTTCTATCCTTGGTAACGGGTACGCATCTTTGTGTGTGATACGGTTGACCTTCCTGTAGTCTACACACATTCTCATAGTGTTGTCTTTCTTTTTCACTAAGACTAGTGGAGCTGCCCAGGGGCTACAGCTGTCCCTAATTACCCTAGCCTCCTTCATGTCTTTTAGCATCCCCTTGGCGTGTTGGTAGTGTGCAGGGGGTACGGGTCGGTATCTCTCCTTTATGGGAGGATGGTCTCCCGTGGGGATGTGATGTTCTACCCCCGTTACTCGCCCGAAGTCCAGCGGGTGTTTACTAAACACTCTCTCGTACTCTTGAACCACCCGATAGACTCCCTGTTTCTGGTGTGAGGGAGTGGAGTCAGTACCCAAATGCAGTTGCTGACTCCAGTCCTCCATTGGTTTCTTAGAGCCGTTACCTTCCTCTGGTTGAGATGGAGGCAAGGGTTCCACGGCCTGTACAGAATTCTGCTTTATGGTGAACAATTTGGCTAGCGTGGCATACCGGGGCAGGTGTACTTCTCTCTCCCCGATATTTATGATGCGAACGGGCTCCCTCCCATGGCGTACATCGACCACCCCTCGTGCCGTCAAAATGGTGGGCCTACTGTCTGAGTAGACTTGTTCTACCATTGCTTGGTAGTCTCTACCTCTTAGACCAATAGCTGCCCGGCACCAAATCATCATCTCACTTTTTGGGGGCATGGCAATAGGGAACGGGTCACACATTCTCACGCTACCTATCTCACCACCAGATAGTTCCACCTGTTGCCGCTTCATCAGTGCCCGGATCTCTTTTTGGAGCACACGCTGCTGGCCGGAACTGGCGTTCTTGGCAACCTGCTGTAAAATGAGAATCACCTCTGCAAGACAATTTTCAATCACATTAGTTCCCAAGGTTATTCTAGGGTGACTCTCATGACGGTCTATGTCCACTATAATCAGTCCTTGTACCGCCAGTTCGACTTTACCGATCTTAATGGTCACCTCTTTGAATCCCAATTGCGGCACGGGCTGACCATTGCTGGCGATGATACTCAGGTCGTCATCTGGGTAGCGGGTTATGTCCGAGTCATTCCAGTACTGTTTAAAGAGCACGTACGGGATTGTGATCACCTGTGACCCAGTGTCTAGTAGGGCACTCATAGGAATGCCATCCAGTACCACAGGCAAGATTGGACGTCCCCCTATGTATTTATCACGCCAGTTTGATGGGCCTGATGGTCTTATGCCTGGGGGTTGGCCCTCTACCCCAGGTTGTGCCCGTTTAAATGACAGTACCTTGCCACATGTCCGGGTTGATTGCAGCGGCGGCAGATGGGTCGTCCGTCCTCGTTGTATCTGTCGCTGGGTCTTCCTCTGGCCGGTGGGGTCCTCCTCAGTCGGCGCCACGGGACGTCCTCCAGTCCGGATGCCAGCTGGATCTTTCCTGGAGAAGAGACCTGTAAAGACTGCACAGTTCTGGTTAGCGCGGCAACGCTCTTAGTCAGCTCTTGGACCTGATGGTGCAGGTCTGTAGCCGGGTCACTGTTTAAAGCCTGCGCATCAGCTCCCACAGGCCCTGCAGACAAGGGCGCCGTCTCCTGGTGGTAAGTGATAGCAGGGGGCCTGTGGGTCACAGCGCCACCTGGTGCCGGTTCTCGGAGCACCCGGATGGCTCTGTCCTTGAACTGTGCAAAGTCCAGGTCAGGGTCCTGTAAGGCCATTGCCCGCAACTGGGTTCGGTGGGCATTGCACAGTAGACCCTCAATAAATTGTTCAGTCAACAGCTTATCTTCATTTCCCACGCTGTCAGGGTCTGCCTGCTTAATGGCTCTCAGGGCCTCTTGTAGGTTTAGAGCATAGTCTCTTATACTCTCATGTGCCCGTTGTTTACACCCGTAAAATCTGAGCTTTATTTCGGCTGAGGTGCGGGTATCAGCCGGGCTAGTATTTCCCTGACAGTCCTCTTCCTCCCAGGTGACCAGGACTTTACCTCCCTTTGGGCTGCCCCGATTAATTGGGCCACCAGGATGCTCACTTTTTGCTCTTCTGTGAGGGGGTACACCTGGAAGAGGCTATCCAGTCTTTCTCTAAAGTCATTTAGAGTATGTGACTCCCCTGAGTACTGGGGTAGCCAGGTTGCCCCCGGGATATAAGGCATGGTGAATGGCATGACTGCTGCAGCGGTTGCGCTGGCGGTGGCTGTGGCAGTGGAGCTCCCCTCGGTATCCGGCATCCTCCTCCCCCCTAGTGGACCGTGGCCTACCTTGCGATGCTCTTCTTCCGTAGGCCGCGGCTCCGCAGTCGATCGTCGGGGTTGAGGACCTGGCGTCGCGCTCCGATGACGTCAGCGTCGCTCTTCCTCCCTTCCAGGACCTTGCGCAGCGTCAGAGCGTGGGGCGGAGCTTCGGATCTCGCGCGCTTTCGGCGTCCACGCCCCTCTTCTTCCCGTGCGGCTTCCCGAAGATGGCGTCCGAAGGCGGGAAGCAGCTGCGGATGGCGGGAAGAAGGCAGAAGACAGCGGGAAACGATCCAAGATGGCGTCTGATGGCGGGAAACGACTCCGGACGGCGGGAAACTTCACCACAGGTAAGTATAAAAGTCTCTTTTTCAGGCACGCAGTACCCGGTGGTTGCGGGCACGAAATCCTGCCGACTACGCCAAAGTTGACGCGCCCCCTGGGCCTGTGTTGTGCAGGGGAACCCGGAACCGGGCCTATTGTAGAATGCTGGGGGTTGTAGTCTCCGTGTGGCGGTGACCCGGTCCGTGCCCAGGGTGGTCAAACCAGTGGCAGTCTTAATGTATAGCAAATGTCCGACTACGCCACCCGTGGATTGCGGTCAGTGGGGACCGCCGCTGCGCTGCCGACCGCTGAGGCTGATGTTGTTTGCGCAGCCGAGTATGGGATAACTCCCCACGGGAGAAGTATTGCCTCAGGGCAGCTAATGTGAGAGATGATGGGAGTGATGATGTGAGGGTCCCAGTGCTAATGGTGCTGGTGCGGCAAGGAATCACAGAGACGTGAGGTGCAGTTCAGGGTCTTTACTGATGGTACAAGGCAGACCCTCCCGGGAGTACTGGCTAGTATAAGGGGCCTGGTCAGTCTGCGAGCAAGCAGGAGTTCCCCTGGCCAGGTGGAGTTGTAGGCCTCCCCGTTTATCTGCACTCTTCCTGGCTACCTTGATGTCAGCGGTTACAAGTAGCCCACGTCCCTGAGTATACCGTGTGGTGCTCACCCGTATGGCTGGTGACTTGGGGCCTTCTGTTAGCCTCCGCTCCTGGATGGCGGCGCTGGTCCCTTCTTTGTGACTGAGCCTCCGGGCTTCTATGGCCAGAGGACCTGGAATCCCCTGCCGGTTGGTTTCTGCTGCTGGGTATATATCAGTCCCCACAGCCTCGGACTCCTGTGTCCGGTTTTAGTAACTTCAGCCAGGGCGAGCTATATCTCTGCTCACAGCCCCTGGCCTTCAGCTGCTGCTCCTACAGAGCTCCTGTTCTCACTTTCCCTCTCCAGGCTCTGACTGCTCTGCTTGTTCTGCAGGCTCTATCTCTAGCTTCACTCACTAATCCCGCACCAGACCCAGTTTATAAGGGCAGATTCCTCCCCTCCCAGGTCTGGGCGGACCGTGTTGCATGCTTAGGGCTCCTGGCCAGAGAAACCTCCCACTTGCTCTCAGACATAATATCTCTATTACTGTGGTAACCAGACCCCTGGGGTGCCACATCACCACTAGCACCTAAGAAACACAGTGAAGCCTGGTAAGTGTCCGGACGGAGGAGATAGCCATTGATGAGAAGCATTATTTTCTAGGATCATAGCCATGACTGTTATAGCATTTGCATAAGTCGCCCTTGTGCCATGTTGTTCTCCTTTTTTCAAGCAATGTCTGTAATCACAGCAAAACTATTGCAGTCTTCACAACACAGCCCGGCTCTGCTACGATTATGGAAATCATGTCCAAGAGCAATAAAGAAAAATATTCACAAGTGTTTTTAAGAAATTGCGACTGGTTTTTTTTTGCTTGGATTATTTATTTATTTTTTTATGTTTGCATTATTTTGCATTATTTTGTCTTTTTGCTTCTTTTGTTGCATCTGTGCATTTTTACGTTTTTTTCTTTTGTTGCTAATCACAGCATGTTCTAAGTTTCGTGATTTACTTATTTTTTTTTCTTTCTTTACTTTTTCTATAAATTTTACCATTAGAAAATGCACCTAAAAAATCATACACATGTCTGTATGTGTCAGAGTTGTCTTGGGGTCTCATCTATTTATTTAGTAGGGTAAAGAGGGAGGAGGTGAGTAAGGACATAAGTGTGAAGTGCTGGGTCCTGATTGCTTGTATATCCTGCACTGCTTCTAGCACTTCTATTGCTCTCCTCTGAAGACATGTCCCTCTTGTGTGCAGCTGGCCGAAGCCCTGGACCTCTTCCAGGAACAGATGCTGAAAGAGGAGCGGCTGCAGCCGGAGGAAAGTAACTACACTGTTCTCATCGGAGGCTGCGGAAGAGTTGGATATATCCTATATATAACGTATTGACGGCTCTGTCTGACAGTCTAATATGTATGGGGTCCCGGACAATTTTTTGGGGGAGTTAATGATCCAGCATAACTGATCATTTAATTTGGCTGATCATTATGTTCTGGAGATAAGGTGCCAGTAGACATGTCTGGTGGTGACTCTCATAGAGAACACAGGAGTGTATGGGAGAGATGGCTGCCAGACAACTGTTAAGCGCGGGCCGTCTTTCATCCAAGAGCCATCTAATGTGTGTGGCGGGCTTTATAAGGTTGATCTGTGACCCCTTGATAATGAGCCATGATAAAGCAGCATTGGGTAAGCTCCAAGGAGTGGCCAGTAAAGTCCTTCTGCCTGTGTTCACATGGATGAGATTAGCCGGGGTCCATGCTGTGGTGGCTGTGCTCATCAGGCCCTGGACACATTAGTCAGATCTGTACAGCATGTTGCAGCTTATTCTGAAATATTTATAACAAAGCCCAGATAATGGTCACATTAACTGTGGCATGTTTGTAGCTTTTTAATGATTTAATACTAAAATGATCTTATTTACTCTGTGAAACAACCTTTAAAGGGACTTTCTTGTTTCACAAAACCGCTGTTCCTGGCTGCAGTTTGTTTAAAGAAATTACAAAAACCGTCTGTTCTCTATTCATCCTCCCCAGGTCCAGCGCAAAGTTTCTCCTGCTGCTCCCGCTGTCTGTTATTGTCTGCAGCGCTGACAACACATCTACAGCTCTGCAGCCTGTAGCTACGCTCAGCGGCTCGTGCCGTTAACTCGGGCCGACCTTCAGAGCTCACTGACTGACTGCAGTGCTTTCACCGTCACGTCAGCGCTGCAGACAATGACTGACACCAAAGCATTATTATTATTACTATTTATTATTATAGCGCCATTTATTCCATGGAGCTTAACATGTGAAAAAGGGGATATACATAACAAACAACAAGTACAATAATCCTGAACAAAAACGCAACGGCAAACTGTTACAGAAGGAGAGAGGGTCTCCCCGCGAGGGCTCACAGTCTACCAGGGATAGGTGAGGGTACAGCAGGTGAGGGTAGAGCTAGTCATGCAGCGGTGTGGTGGAGCGGTGGTTACTGCAGGTTGTAGGCTTGTCGGAAGATGTGGGTCTTCAGGTTCCTTTTGATGGTTTCCACGGTAGGCGAGAGTCTGACATGTTGGGGTAGAGAGTTCCAGAGTAGGGGGAAAGCACAGGAGAAATCTTGTATGCAATTGTGGGCAGAGGAGATAAGAGGGGAGTAGAGAAGGAGATCTTGTGAGGATCGGAGGCTGCGTGCAGGTAAGTACTGGGAGACTAGGTCAGAGATGTATGAAGGTTTATAAAAAAAAAATTCAATAAAAACATTGAAACACAGATATATGGGGGAGACAGGTTGTGAATGGCTTTGTATGCCATGGTTAGGGTTTTGAACTGGAGTCTCTGGGTACATGGGAGCCAGTGCAGGGATTGACAGAGAGGAGAGGCCGGGGAACAGCGGGGGGACAGGGGGATTAGTCAGGTAGCCGAGTTTAGGATAGATTGGAGGGGTGCAAGAGTGTTGGAAGGGAGGCCACAGAGCAGGAGGTTGCAGTAGTCGAGGCGGGAGATGATGAGGGCGTGCACTAGTGTTTTTGCAGATTCGTGGTTGAGGAATGTGCGGATCCGGGAGATGTTTTTGAGTTGACGTTGGCAGGAAGTGGAAAGGGCTTGGATATGTGGCTTGAAGCACGGTTTGTTTCTTAAAAAAAAAAAAATGCTGTGTTGGAATAGGGGTTGTCTGAAATAGGATAACCCCCTTAAAGTGAATCTGTCACCAGGTTTTTGTTATCTAATCTGACAGCAACATAATGTATGGGCAGAGACCCTGATTCCAGCGATGTGTCATTTACTGGGCTGCTTGCTGTAGTTTTTATAAAATCACAGTTTTATCAGCAGGAGATTATCACTAGAGGACTAGTAAGCCTGCTGCTAGGTAGTCCTCGGTATTCATGTGCTCTGTATAACCCCATCCCCACCACTGACTGGAGTAAAGCTGCCGATCAGTGGTGTGGGTGGGGTTATACAAAGCTCAGCATTCAGAGAACTACTAGAGCTGCAGCAGATAAAATACTGATTTTATCAAAATAGCAGTAAGCAGCAAAAAGCGTGAGATATCACTGTAATCAGGGTCTCACCCCTTATATCATGCTGCTCTCAGATGGGGCATCTAAAACCGGGTGGCAGATTCCCTTACGATTTAACAGCACTTTCAGATGACTTTTTAGAATAAGGAGAACTATATAAGGAATAATTGCCACTCATTATACACTCCTGAGTGTACATGAATGTATGGGGAGTGTACATTATATGATGGGTCTCCTGCAGTTTTTCTCTACATTATAAGCCTCAGCATTTACCTTTTCTGTGCTCTGCTTTTTCTCCCTCCAGCTCCCTCTTCCATAGGTTTATAGGGGCATCGCAGACATTTTTGTTGAAATGAACCTGTCGCGTTCCTCCCGGTAGCGTTCGACTTCCAGTCACCGGGGTGGCACTGCTCTGTGTATAGAAAGTGGCGCCTGTAACTGCGACCCCTGTAGTGACTGACGGCAGCTCAGCATTAGGGCCGGCTGTCAATCAGGGCTGGGGGCACGGTTACAGCCGTCACTCTCTATACACAGAGAGGTGACTGAACCAGTGCCGCCCCCATGACTTATACCCAAACACTACCAGGTACAATAAAGTTAATTTCCTCCT
This sequence comes from Phyllobates terribilis, assembly GCF_046119375.1. Lineage (NCBI taxonomy): Eukaryota > Metazoa > Chordata > Amphibia > Anura > Dendrobatidae > Phyllobates > Phyllobates terribilis. The sequence continues at coordinate 1,671,519 of NW_027362994.1, forward strand.
GGCAGAGGGAGTCTAAATGCCGGCACCGGGCAGGTTCAGAATGCTATTAACCTGCAGAGTAACCCCATATCTACAGGTTGATAGCGTTTTTTCACGTGACAGGTTCCCTTCCCTTCTCCCACAGATTTAGCAGATATTGAGAGTGAATGATTAGTGCAGGAGACCAAAAAATGTCTTTTAAGTGACAAAAGAAGAAGGTTTATCTGATAATGTATATTACAAAGTGTCTTATCTTTACTTGCACTATTGATTAATGAAATCAGGTTAGGCTGGAGCAGGAGCACAGTGATAGGACAATCAGAGGGAGACACGGGCAGATCGTGCTGCAGCTTATTCTAGTAAGGAGTTTATCTCACTTCAGTGCTGAGCACTTCTACACAACCATATCACTGCCACTGCTTCTGAACATGTGCTGAATGGAAAGCGGGAATCCCTCCCGCCTGTGTGCGATGTGTACGTGAGCAGTCAGTGCAGCATTCTCTACCCACTAGCTGAGAGATAACTGAAGCTTAGCGCTAGAGCCTGCAGAGGGGAGAACTGGTGACAATTGCAGGACACACAGGGGCCAGAATAGAATATACACATAGCAGTAGCCATCTGACATGACTGTTATGCCCTCAATATAACATTCATTGTGTACGCTGTCCATCAGTGTACAAGCTGTGGGGATCTGGCCGAGGCCGGCAGTACGAGGCGCACACACTTATATGGATCTTGCTGTGAAGGGGCGTCAGCGCCCCATTGAGCACCATGGACCATTTGTTCTGTTAATTGGGAGGACTAATAACGTAATACAGTAAATTACCTTTACATTATCTGATAATGCCCTGTATATTATGTACTTACATTATTATTGCTATTATTACATACAGTTTTTACAGTACAGACTCATTTCTTGTTACATCATTTAGATGAAAAAGCGAGGTCTGGTTCCCACAGATGCCACATATACTGCCCTGTTCAACGCCTGCGCGGAGTCGCCATGGAAAGACTCGGGTCTGCAGCACGCACTGAAGCTGCGGAAAGAATTGATGGACAAGAACATTGAGCTTAATCCCATCACTTACCGGAGCTCGCTGAAGGTCTGCACGCTGAGTTCAGGACTGCAGGGGAGCTGTGAGCTATTTAAGGTAAGTCAAGGTCACAGTCCTGGTCACCCACAATGGAGTCCTTATAAGATGCCCGTATCGTAGATTAACCGGGAGGGAACAGCATCATTGTAATCATTCCACGGGGAATCACCAGTGCACCATGTCTGGCCGGGGACTTAGCAGCCATCAGATGGCACCACCAGAGTTCAGTTCTTCTGTGGGGACCAGGGGGTCACTTACTAAATTCGAGAAAGGTGGACAGCTTTGAACTATCTGCTACTGCGACGCCCTCCCTGAGCGGTGGGGTTACTCAGTACCAGACAATATATGGTGGGGGTATGGGAGTGTCGTCGTGGCCGCGACTCGGTCCGTGCCCAGGGCTGTCACATAAAAAGAATGGGCTATTGGATGAGTGGATGTTCGACTACGCCACCTGTGGTTTCTGGTGATGGCCACCAGCGCTGCAGCAGTCCCCTGAGGCTGATGTTCTGACAGCTTGGTTGGTACTACTCCCCACAGGTGGAGTAGGCCTCAGGGCAGTTTGGAGGATCTGGGGAGTTGTGGTGGGTGCAGTGCCGCGCAGGAATGAGCAAACGGAGGCAGTATGTGAAGTCATCCAAGATTTACTCACTTTGATGAAGTAGCAGCTGCAAAGCTTCTCTCTGCTTCTCGTGGCGCGCTGCGGCCACCAGGAAGGGGTTCAGCACTTCCTAGGTAGATCAGGAGCACCTGTCAAGACCTCCCTGGGGTTTTCCTCTCTTTCCTAGATTCTCCCACTGAGTCCTCTCCTGACGGTATGTGATGTGAACGTGGAGTAAGGCCGGGTCCCACTAGATATACACAGGTTGAGAGATACAGGTGGCAACTCCGCTCCGTCCGTATCCCCCTGGGATCCACTAAGCCTCCAGGCTTTTCTAACGATGACGTGAAGTACACTGTCAGATATCAGGGGCCGGTCCCCTCTTGCGGCAGGAGTCCCTCTTGCTAGGCCAGAGTGAAGAATACAGGTGGCGACTCCGCTCCGTCCGTACCCTCCTGGGATCCTTTCGCCTGTGGAGCCTATCTCCTCTGCTCCCCTCCTGGGCCTTCTTGATTGGACTCTGACCGGGGACAGAGCTAGCTATAACTCAACTCTGCCCCAACCCCCCGTCTCGAGGCCTGAGACCCGGAACCGTGACCCCTGAGCCGGCCACAGCTTTGTGCTGACTGACCTTCCCAAGGAACCACGACAAAAGACCAGGTTATAAAGATGGCCACTGTATATATATGATGCTTAAGGTGCTAAAGTAAAGTGCTTCCTCCACCCTCACCCACTACATGGTTCCCCCTATCTTTGGTTCCCCCCATCTCCTCTATCCCGGGCCGGGGAAGCACCCTGGTGCATTTAGGCCCCCTACAGGACAGAAGTGGTGTAGTGTTGAGTGTGAAGTAGGGTCTTGTGTGATGCTCCATCCTTACCTGAGAGAGGAGATACCACACCTCTTTCTGAGGTGCAGTACCCCTGTGGCGACTGAACCCTCAGGGGCGCCACATTCTCCCCTGGTGAAACACAGCATGTCCGCGGGCTGCAATAGAGCAAAAGATTGGTACAGACATTCAAACTTTTTAAATGCTTTTTAAACAAATAACTATCTTCCCTTTATGGGAGGCTCAAATACTTTTAATGTTGCAGGTTATATAGATATAGTATAAACATATAAAACATTAGGAAGACATTATAGATATAGAATACTTGTACAAAAGTGTCAGTTCAGCAGCATGAGGGACCTGCCCAAAACCCTCAACGTAGGCCCTGGGTGGCTGCAGGGCATGGAGATCCTGAGTTGGACCTCCAGGAGAGCCACTCCAGACAGGTTTTACTTCTGAGGTCAGAGGTAGAAATGGCTTTGTATAAAACCAATAGTGATCACCTAAACAGGTGCAAACCATCCACAATCCAGTCTGTAGACTGCTCATCATCCGCAGGCACAATGTCATCCTAAATAAACCGGGTGCAAACAAAGCATAAAGAGAAAGGATTACCAGCTTCATGAATAGTTCAAAAATTAGGTTACTTTATTGTGAAAAAAGCTCTTTAAAAACAGATTCCATAGTCACATAGTGTAGCCAGGGCAACGCGTTTCGAACGCTAAAGATGCGTTCTTTGTCAAGACTGGCTTGCAAATGGCATACCCATGGTATATAAACCATTGTTCACCAATCACATACAAAATGGAAGTCACATGATGCATATATTAGCATACAGAAATATAAAACCGATTTCCAAAGTATATGCATAGTAAAAACAATCACATGACAAAGAAGAAATCACATATGCATAGAAAAGTTACTCGCTGTAATGGAACAGCAGTTCCCTCCGTAAATTTAGTCCATTTGGTTGGCAAGTGTTCAGATGATACATCCAAAATGCTTCTCGATCAAGTAGGCGTCTCCTATTATCCCTGCCTCGAGGATCAAAGGTAAGTTTTTCAATGCCAAAGACCTGAAATGAGGATGTCTTTCTATTATGCTGCTCAATAAAATGTCTGGAGGCGCAAGAAATGTTCTGATTAGTGACATTAAAAATATCAGAAAGATGTTCTGCCACTCGCTGTTTTAGTTTTCTTATGGTGCATCCCACATATAACAGATCACAACTGGCACATCTTATGATGTAAACCACAGAATTACTGTTGCAATTCAGACAGCTTTTTATATTGTGTGTTTCACTAGAATCAGCATTAGGAAGTTTTTAGTGATTTTTACATAGCGACAAATGCCGCATCTGGTGTAACCACACTTGTAAAACCCTTTACAATTAAGCAGGTATGCCGTTTTTGTAGATTATTTGGGCGACTAGATGCCAATAGCCCCCCTATTGTTTGCGCTTTTTTTGCCACCACCAAAACTCCAGAATCAAGAATTTTAGATAATACAGTATCCTCATATAAAATAGGAAGATGTTTCAGTATTATATTTTTGATCAGTTGAAATTGTGAACTATATCTAAAGGAAATAACATTTCGATTTTTATGTGCTGTAATATCATTGCGATTAATCCTTGTCCTAGACAGATCAATCAGATCCAGTCTATTTTTACTGTCCACAATTTTTTCTGCTCTCTTTAGAGACCAATCCGGATAACCCCTAGATTTCAATTTATTTTTACACCTGATGAATTCTTCATCCAATTTGTTGGCATTGTTACAATTACGTTTGATTCTTGTCAGTTCCCCCACAGGTATAGCTTTTATAGTATGACGCGGATGTCCGCTTTTGGCATGTAGAATGGTATTCCCAGATATGGGTTGGAAAATGTGGAAGTAGTGATGGAACCGTCAAGAATCTCCAATTTTAGATCAAGAAATGATATACACTTAGAATCAGAGGTGTAAGTGAAAGAAAGATTAAATTCATTGTTATTTAAATACTTGATGAATTCCGGTATGGCAGACACATCCCCACGCCAGATAAAGATCAAATCATCTATGTATCTGCCATACCAGAAAACATCACGGGCCCATGGATTAGCGAAAGTGTACAGTGCAACATATTCCGAATGGGACATTACCATATTTGCTAGCGATGGAGAATAGCTAGATCCCATGGATACTCCTCTACATTGGAGATAAAATTCCTGATTGTACATAAAAAAATTATTAGTGGCCCTGCTCCAGCCGCGGCTCAACGTCCCGCCGGTTGACAAAGACGTCCCGGTGGAACTGTGGGCTGCGAATGAAGCCCCATCCGGCCTCCTGGTGGAAGCGCACAATAAGGCCTTCTTCCCGGGGGCTTGAACGGGCGGCCTCTGCCTGGCGGGCCTGCGACTTTGCGGCCTTGGCGCGCACCTCCAGGTGCTCGCAGCGGATCTCCCTCTGTCGATGCTCCTTCTCGAGCTGGAGAAGCTCCCTGCGGCAGAACTCCTCCCGCCTCCGCGTTTCAGACCGGGTCTCCCGAGGGAAGCCCATCAGGTCACCCTCCTGGTTGTCCCAGGCAAACTCTTCTGCCGCCGGGCAGGCGACCGGAGGCGCGGGCAGCGGCGACAGGAGGGGTTGCTGCGGGCCCTCTGCTGGTGCGGACCAGTCCGGGTTGGGGCAGGTGGACACCCCAGAAAGTGCAGGGATCTCTGGACCGGGAGTCGTGTGGCATATCAGGCCTCCAGTGATGGCGGTGGCTTGGGTCTCAGCCGTCAGAGCCAAGAGTTGCTCCCAAATGATGGCACCCGGGGAAAGGGGTGCCGGCAGGAGATCGAGGAGGGCTTTGGTGCGCCCCGCGCCCGGGATAGGGGTTTCCGCCTTACCCGTTCTTGGGCTGCACAAGGCCTCCGGGGCTTCCTCCCCCTGGGCCAAGGCCTTTGTAGACAGGCATGACAAGCTCTGGCGGCAGGCCTGGATCTTTTGCAGCACCTCCTCTCTCCACTCCGCAGCGGCCAGTCGCTTGGCCTCTTCGACCCTCCGGGTCAGGTCCTGGATTTCACCGCGGAGGAACTCGGCCTCCTCCTGGGTCAGGTACATTCCCTCCATACCGAGGGAGGTGGCAGCTGGTGGGCCAGCGTCGGAGGACATCTCCTTGGCTGCGTCCATCTCTGCTGCAAGGTGCGGCCTTTTTTGCCTCCTCCTTTTTGGGAGGCTCCCGGGCGGCTGGCTGACGGGCACTCCTTGGGAAGTCCCATCCGTTTTGACGGACACAACTATGCGGACAGTCTCTAATGCAAGGAGCGGTCTTAGCTCTTCGCACCATTGGGAAACCTGGCCCACGATAGGAGGTCTTAAGTTGCTGTTGTTTTGGCACCTAATGGTGTCCATTCTTCTTGGGCGGGCACCACATTGAGTGTGTAACGACAGTCTTTTGTGAAAGGCGCACAGTACCCGGCGGCAATGGGATTATCTTCTTCCGTTGCTGCGGGCACGCGATCCTGCCGACTACGCCACGTTGCGACACCCTCCTTGAGCGGTGGGGTTACTCGGTGCTGGGTCAATATATGGTGGGGGTATGTGGGTGTCGTCGTGGCCGCGACCCAGTCCGTGCCCAGGGCTGTCACATAAAAAGAATGGGCTATTGGATGAGTGGATGTTCGACTACGCCACCTGTGGTTTCTGGTGATGGCCACCAGCGCTGCAGCAGTCCTCTGAGGCTGATGTTCTGGCAGCTTGTTTGGTACTACTCCCCACAGGCGGAGTAAGCCTCAGGGCAGTATGGAGGATCTGGGGAGTTGTGGTGGGTGCAGTGCCGCGCAGGAATGAGCAAACGGAGGCAGTATGTGAAGTCATCCAAGATTTACTCACTTTGATGAAGTAGCAGCTGCGAAGCTTCTCTCTGCTTCTCGCGGCGCGCTGCGTCCACCAGGAAGGGGGTTCAGCTCTTCCTAGGTAGATCAGGAGCACCTGTCAAGACCCCGCTGGGGTGTTCCTCTCTTTCCTAGATTCTCCCACTCAGTTCTCTCCTGACGGTATGTGATGTGAACGTGGAGTAAGGCCGGGTCCCACTGGATATACACAGGTTGAGAGATACAGGTGGCGACTCCGCTGCGTCCGTGTCCCCCTGGGATCCACTAAGCCTCCGGGCTTTTCTAACGATGACGTGAAGTACACTGTCAGATATCGGGGGCCGGTCCCCTCTTGCGGCAGGAGTCCCTCAGGCTAGGCCAGAGTGAAGAATACAGGTGGCGACTCCGCTCCGTCCGTACCCTCCTGGGATCCTTTCGTCTGTGGAGCCTATCTCCTCTGCTCCCCTCCTGGGCCTTCTTGATTGGACTCTGACCGGGGACAGAGCTAGCTATAACTCAACTCTGCCCCAACCCCCCGTCTCGAGGCCTGAGACCGGGAACCGTGACCCCTGAGCCGGCCGCAGCTTTGTGCTGACTGACTTTCCCAAGGAACCACGGCAAAAGACTAGGTTATAAAGATGGCCACTGTATATATATGATGCTAAAGTAAAGTGCTTCCTCCACCCTCACCCACCACATGGTTCCCACTATCTTTGGTTCCCCCCCATCTCCTCTATCGCGGGCCGGGGCAGCACCCTGGTGCATTTAGGCCCCCTACAGGACAGGAGTGGTGTAGTGTTGAGTGTGAAGTAGGGTCTTGTGTGATACTCCATCCTTACCTGAGAGAGGAGATACCACACCTCTTTCTGAGGTGCAGTACCCCTGTGGCGACTGAACCCTCAGGTGCGCCACACTACCAACACATCCACTGTCAGCTTAAGAGATAGAAAGATGGTGCTGGGGTGTAAATTTTCAGCTAGTTAGTATGTCACCTGTTAGGGGGGCACAGGGACCCCACCAGGGGCGTTCTGGCCCAACGGAGGATCAGGAAATCCACCGGTGGGCCCTGGGTCCCATTGGCCACGCCCCCAAGCCCCGCCCCCTACCCCCCCCTGGGCCCTGTACAGAGAACAGAGGGCCCCCCTGGTTCGCTAATCATATTGGCAGCACTGTATGGGCCCTTTCAGGTATATATTATTGAAGGCAGCAGAATGTATAGGCTCCTGTCAGGTATATATTATTGAAGGCAGCAGAATGTATGGGCTCCTGACAGGTATATATTATTGGAGGCAGGAGAATGTATGGGCTCCTGTCAGGTATATATTATTGAAGGCAGCAGAATGTATGGGCTCCTGTCAGGTATATATTATTGAAGGCAGCAGAATGTATGGGCTCCTGACAGGTATATATTATTTTAGCCAGCAGAATCTATGGGCTCCTGTCAGGTATATATTATTGGAGGCAGCAGAATGTATGGGCTCCTGTCAGGTATATATTATTGGAGGCAGGAGAATGTATGGGCTCCTGTCAGGTATATATTATTGGAGGCAGCAGAATCTATGGGCTCCTGTCAGGTATATAGTATTGGAGGCAGGAGAATGTATGGGCTCCTGTCAGGTATATATTATTGGAGGCAGCAGAATCTATGGGCTCCTGTCAGGTATATAGTATTGGAGGCAGGAGAATGTATGGGCTCCTGTCAGGTATATATTATTGGAGGCAGGAGAATGTATGGGCTCCTGTCAGGTATATATTATTGGAGGCAGGAGAATGTATGGGCTCCTGTCAGGTATATATTATTGGAGGCAGGAGAATGTATGGGCTCCTGTCAGGTATATATTATTGGAGGCAGCAGAATGTATGGGCTCCTGTCAGGTATATATTATTGGAGGCAGCAGAATGTATGGGCTCCTGTCAGGTATATATTATTGGAGGCAGCAGAATGTATGGGCTCCTGTCAGGTATATATTATTGGAGGCAGGAGAATGTATGGGCTCCTGTCAGGTATATATTATTGGAGGCAGGAGAATGTATGGGCTCCTGTCAGGTATATATTATTGGAGGCAGCAGAATGTATGGGCTCCTGTCAGGTATATATTATTGGAGGCAGCAGAATCTATGGTCTCCTGTCAGGTATATATTATTGGAGGCAGGAGAATGTATGGGCTCCTGTCAGGTATATATTATTGGAGGCAGCAGAATGTATGGGCTCCTGTCAGGTTTATATTATTGGAGGCTGCAGAATCTATGGGCTCCTGTCAGGTATATATTATTGGAGGCAGGAGAATGTATGGGCTCCTGTCAGGTATATATTATTGGAGGCTGCAGAATCTCTGGGCTCCTGTCAGGTATATATTATTGGAGGCATGATAATGTATCGGCTCCTGTCAGGTATATATTATTGTAGACAGGAGAATGTATGGGCTCCTGTCAGGTATATATTATTGGAGGCAGGAGAATGTATGGGCTCCTGTCAGGTATATATTATTGGAGCCAGCAGAATGTATGGGCTCCTGTCAGGTATATATTATTGGAGGCAGGAGAATGTATGGGCTCCTGTCAGGTATATATTATTGGAGGCAGGAGAATGTATGGGCTCCTGACAGGTATATATTATTGGAGGCAGCAGAATCTATGGTCTCCTGTCAGGTATATATTATTGGAGCCAGCAGAATGTATGGGCTCCTGTCAGGTATATATTATTGGAGGCAGGAGAATGTATGGGCTCCTGTCAGGTATATATTATTGGAGGCAGGAGAATGTATGGGCTCCTGTCAGGTATATATTATTGGAGGCAGGAGAATGTATGGGCTCCTGTCAGGTATATATTATTGGAGCCAGCAGAATGTATGGGCTCCTGTCAGGTATATATTATTGGAGCCAGCAGAATGTATGGGCTCCTGTCAGGTATATATTATTGGAGGCAGCAGAATGTATGGGCTCCTGTCAGGTATATATTATTGGAGGCAGCAGAATCTATGGGCTCCTGTCAGGTATATATTATTGGAGGCAGGAGAATGTATGGGCTCCTGTCAGGTATATATTATTGGAGGCAGCAGAATGTATGGGCTCCTGTCAGGTATATATTATTGGAGGCAGGAGAATGTATGGGCTCCTGTCAGGTATATATTATTGGAGGCCACAGAATGTATGGGCTCCTGTCAGATATATATTATTGAAGACAGCAGAATGTATGGGCTCCTGTCAGGTATATATTATTGGAGGCAGCAGAATGTATGGGCTCCTGTCAGGTATATATTATTGGAGGCAGCAGAATCTATGGGCTCCTGCCAGGTATATATTATTGGAGGCAGCAGAATCTATGGGCTCCTGTCAGGTATATATTATTGGAGGCAGCAGAATGTATGGACTGCTGTCAGGTATATATTATTGGAGGCAGGAGAATGTATGGGCTCCTGTCAGGTATATATTATTGGAGTCAGCAGAATCTATGGTCTCCTGTCAGGTATATATTATTGGAGGCAGCAGAATGTATGAGCTCCTGTCGGGTATATATTATTGGAGGCAGCAGAATCTATGGGCTCCTGTCAGGTATATATTATTGGAGGCAGCAGAATCTATGGGCTCCTGTCGGGTATATATTATTGGAGGCAGCAGAATGTATGGGCTCCTGTCAGGTATATATTATTGGAGGCAGGAGAATGTATGGGCTCCTGTCAGGTATATATTATTGGAGGCAGGAGAATGTATGGGCTCCTGTCAGGTATATATTATTGGAGGCTGCAGAATCTATGGGCTCCTGTCAGGTATATATTATTGGAGGCAGCAGAATGTATGGACTGCTGTCAGGTATATATTATTGGAGGCAGGAGAATGTATGGGCTCCTGTCAGGTATATATTATTGGAGTCAGCAGAATCTATGGTCTCCTGTCAGGTATATATTATTGGAGGCAGCAGAATGTATGGGCTCCTGTCAGGTATATATTATTGGAGGCAGGAGAATGTATGGGCTCCTGTCAGGTATATATTATTGGAGGCTGCAGAATCTATGGGCTCCTGTCAGGTATATATTATTGGAGGCAGGAGAATCTATGGGCTCCTGTCAGGTATATATTATTGGAGGCTGCAGAATGTATGGGCTCCTGTCAGGTATATATTATTGGAGGCTGCAGAATGTATGGGCTCTTGTCAGGTATATATTATTGGAGGCAGGAGAATGTATCGGCTCCTGTCAGGTATATATTATTGGAGGCAGGAGAATGTATGGGCTCCTGTCAGGTATATATTATTGGAGGCAGGAGAATGTATGGGCTCCTGTCAGGTATATATTATTGGAGGCAGGAGAATCTATGGGCTCCTGTCAGGTATATATTATTGGAGGCAGGAGAATGTATGGGCTCCTGTCAGGTATATATTATTGGAGGCAGGAGAATGTATGGGCTCCTGTCAGGTATATATTATTGGAGGCAGCAGAATGTATGGGCTCCTGACAGGTATATATTATTGGAGGCAGGAGAATGTATGGGCTCCTGACAGGTATATATTATTGGAGGCAGGAGAATGTATGGGCTCCTGACAGGTATATATTATTGGAGGCAGCAGAATGTATGGGCTCCTGTCAGGTATATATTATTGGAGGCAGCAGAATGTATGGGCTCCTGACAGGTATATATTATTGGAGGCAGGAGAATGTATGGGCTCCTGTCAGGTATATATTATTGGAGGCAGGAGAATGTATGGGCTCCTGTCAGGTATATATTATTGGAGGCAGGAGAATGTATGGGCTCCTGTCAGGTATATAGTATTGGAGGCAGGAGAATCTATGGGCTCCTGTCAGGTATATATTATTGGAGGCAGGAGAATGTATGGGCTCCTGTCAGGTATATATTATTGGAGGCAGGAGAATGTATGGGCTCCTGTCAGGTATATATTATTGGAGGCAGCAGAATGTATGGGCTCCTGACAGGTATATATTATTGGAGGCAGGAGAATGTATGGGCTCCTGACAGGTATATATTATTGGAGGCAGGAGAATGTATGGGCTCCTGACAGGTATATATTATTGGAGGCAGCAGAATGTATTGGCTCCTGTCAGGTATATATTATTGGAGCCAGCAGAATCTATGGGCTCCTGTCAGGTATATATTATTGGAGGCAGGAGAATGTATGGGCTCCTGTCAGGTATATATTATTGGAGGCAGCAGAATGTATGGGCTCCTGTCAGGTATATATTATTGGAGCCAGCAGAATCTATGGGCTCCTGTCAGGTATATATTATTGGAGGCAGGAGAATGTATTGGCTCCTGTCAGGTATATATTATTGGAGCCAGCAGAATGTATGGGCCCCTGTCAGGTATATATTATTGGAGGCAGGAGAATGTATGGGCCCCTGTCAGGTATATATTATTGGAGGCAGCAGAATGTATGGGCTCCTGACAGGTATATATTATTGGAGGCAGGAGAATGTATGGGCTCCTGACAGGTATATATTATTGGAGGCAGGAGAATGTATGGGCTCCTGACAGGTATATATTATTGGAGGCAGCAGAATGTATGGGCTCCTGTCAGGTATATATTATTGGAGGCAGCAGAATGTATGGGCTCCTGTCAGGTATATATTATTGGAGGCAGGAGAATGTATGGGCTCCTGTCAGGTATATATTATTGGAGGCAGGAGAATGTATGGGCTCCTGTCAGGTATATATTATTGGAGGCAGCAGAATGTATGGGCTCCTGACAGGTATATATTATTGGAGGCAGCAGAATGTATGGGCTCCTGTCAGGTATATATTATTGGAGGCAGCAGAATGTATGGGCTCCTGACAGGTATATATTATTGGAGGCAGCAGAATGTATGGGCTCCTGTCAGGTATATATTATTGGAGGCAGCAGAATGTATGGGCTCCTGACAGGTATATATTATTGGAGGCAGGAGAATGTATGGGCTCCTGTCAGGTATATATTATTGGAGGCAGCAGAATGTATGGGCTCCTGACAGGTATATATTATTGGAGGCAGGAGAATGTATGGGCTCCTGTCAGGTATATATTATTGGAGGCAGGAGAATGTATGGGCTCCAGTCAGGTATATATTATTGGAGGCAGCAGAATCTATGGGCTCCTGTCAGGTATATATTATTTGAGGCAGCAGAATCTATGGGCTCCTGTCAGGTATATATTATTGGAGGCAGGAGAATGTATGGGCTCCTGTCAGGTATATATTATTGGAGGCAGCAGAATCTATGGGCTCCTGTCAGGTATATGTTATTGGAGGCAGCAGAATGTATGGGCTCCTGCCAGGTATATGTTATTGGAGGCAGCAGAATGTATGGGCTCCTGCCAGGTATATATTATTGGAGGCAGGAGAATGTCTGGGCTCCTGTCAGGTATATATTATTGGAGGCAGCAGAATGTATGGGCCCCTGTCAGGTATATATTATTGGAGCCAGCAGAATGTATGGGCATCTGTCAGGTATATATTATTGGAGGCAGCAGAATCTATGGGCTCCTGTCAGGTATATATTATTGGAGGCAGGAGAATGTCTGGGCTCCTGTCAGGTATATATTATTGGAGGCAGCAGAATGTATGGGCTCCTGTCAGGTATATATTATTGGAGGCAGCAGAATCTATGGGCTCCTGTCAGGTATATGTTATTGGAGGCAGCAGAATGTATGGGCTCCTGCCAGGTATATATTATTGGAGGCAGCAGAATGTATGGGCTCCTGCCAGGTATATATTATTGGAGGCAGCAGAATCTATGGGCTCCTGTCAGGTATATATTATTGGAGGCAGGAGAATGTCTGGGCTCCTGTCAGGTATATATTATTGGAGGCAGGAGAATGTATGGGCTCCTGTCAGGTATATATTATTGGAGGCAGCAGAATGTATGGGCTCCTGTCAGGTATATATTATTGGAGGCAGGAGAATGTGTGAGCTCCTGTCAGGTATATATTATTGGAGCCAGCAGAATGTATGGGCCCCTGTCAGGTATATATTATTGGAGCCAGCAGAATGTATGGGCCCCTGTCAGGTATATATTATTGGAGGCAGCAGAATGTATGGGCTCCTGTCAGGTATATATTATTGGAGGCAGGAGAATGTATGGGCTCCTGTCAGGTATATATTATTGGAGCCAGCAGAATGTATGGGCTCCTGTCAGGTATATATTATTGGAGGCAGCAGAATGTATGGGCTCCTGTCAGGTATATATTATTGGAGGCAGCAGAATCTATGGGCTCCTGTCAGGTATATATTATTGGAGCCAGCAGAATCTATGGGCTCCTGTCAGGTATATATTATTGGAGGCAGCAGAATGTATGGGCTCCTGTCAGGTATATATTATTGGAGGCAGGAGAATCTATGGGCTCCTGTCAGGTATATATTATTGGAGGCAGGAGAATGTATGGGCTCCTGTCAGGTATATATTATTGGAGGCAGGAGAATGTATGAGCTCCTGTCAGGTATATATTATTGGAGCCAGCAGAATGTATGGGCCCCTGTCAGGTATATATTATTGGAGCCAGCAGAATGTATGGGCTCCTGTCAGGTATATATTATTGGAGGCAGGAGAATGTATGGGCTCCTGTCAGGTATATATTATTGGAGGCAGCAGAATGTATGGGCCCCTGTCAGGTATATATTATTGGAGGCAGCAGAATGTATGGGCTCTTGTCAGGTATATATTATTGGAGGCAGCAGAATCTATGGGCCCCTGTCTGGTATATATTATTTGATAATCATGCCCATTGCCCAGCTCCCGCCATATGTTGATCGCCAGCCAGATAAAACAAGGCAGCTGGGGGCTGGGATTCGCAGCATGGTAAGGCCCAAGCGTTCTTGGCCCCCCACGCTGAAAATCGCAGCCCGCAGCCACCCCTGAAAGTGGCGCATTCCTCATAGCACCATTTCCAGGTGCTTTACCCGGCTCTTCCAGCGGCCCTGGTGGTGAGTGGCACCCTGGGTAATAATCGGGTTAGTACCAGGCCAGCTTTGTATTATCAGCTGGTACTAAGCCCGAAATTCATGGTGTCACGCCAAATTAGACATAGCCACCATGAATTTCTAGTAAACAGAAAAAAAAGACAGAATTTTTTTTTTTCTATTAAAAATAAAACACATTTAGGGACTCCATTTTTAATAAAGAAAAATCCTCAATCCAACGTAATCCATAGGTCTTCTGTCTTCAGCTCTGCTGCATCTTTGCCATCTGACAATATGTCTGCTGACAGAGATGAGCCGGCACAGAATGACACCGGAGCAATGTTACTGTGTAGTGCGGCACTAGATTTCTTTTTTTGTCATTTCATGCAGTGTAGAAATCTTGAGAAAATTGTAGATTGTGCTCTGGAAGTGATCAGTTATAGCAAACTATGTTATTTTCTGCAGAGATAAGTCCTGCATAGAAGATGAGATATATCGGTCTGCGGCAGATAAAGAACTTCACCTAGAGACATCACTGGTGAGTATGTGTGTTACCTATACACACACACTGACACTATATACAGAGCTCCTGTGTGTAATGTCACTGGTCATCACTGTATTACCTATACATACACACTGACACTATATACAGAGCTCCTGTGTGTAATGTCACTGGTGATCACTGTATTACCTATACACACACACTGACACTATATACAGAGCTCCTGTGTGTAATGTCACTGGTGATCTCTGTACAACCTATACACACACACTGACACTATACACGGAGCTCCTGTGAGTAATGTCACTGGTGATCACTGTATTACCTGTACACACACACACTGACACTATATACAGAGTTCCTGTGTGTAATGTCACTGGTGATCACTGTATTACCTATACACACACACTGACACTATATACAGAGCTCCAATGTGTAATGTCACTGGTGATCTCTGTACATCCTATACACATACACTGACACTATACACGGAGCTCCCGTGTGTAATGTCACTGGTGATCACTGTATTACCTATACACACACACTGACACTATATACAGAGCTCCTGTGTGTAATGTCACTGGTGATCACTGTATTACCTATACACACACACTGACACTATATACAGAGGTCCTGTGTGTAATGTCACTGGTGATCACTGTATTACCTATACACACACACTGACACTATATACAGATCTCCTGTGTGTAATGTCACTGGTGATCACTGTATTACCTGTACACACACACTGACACTATATACAGAGCTCCTGTGTGTAATGTCACTGGTGATTGCTGTATTACCTATACACACATACTGACACTATATACAGAGCTCCTGTGTGTAATGTCACTGGTGATCACTGTATTACCTATACACACACACTGACACTATATACAGAGGTCCTGTGTGTAATGTCACTGGTGATCACTGTATTACCTATACACACACACTGACACTATATACAGATCTCCTGTGTGTAATGTCACTGGTGATCACTGTATTACCTGTACACACACACTGACACTATATACAGAGCTCCTGTGTGTAATGTCACTGGTGATCACTGTATTACCTCTACACTGACCCTATACACAGGAGTCCTGTGCATAATGTCACTGATAATCTCTACATTATCTGTACACTGACTCTATATACAGAGCTTTTTTACATTTTCATTATCAGTCACTATCTGGTGCCATTATGTGCCATGGTCATGGCGTGGCGGAATTTGTCCCTTGTATGTGGTATTATTCGGACAGTCACTATGTGGTGGTAATATGTGGTCTTCTCATGGTGTGGCAGTATATATACCTTGTACTTGGTAGTATTTCATCACTATGTGGTGGTATGTGTTCTGGTCATGGTGTGGCGGTATTTCTCTCTTCTATATGGTATTATTAGTCTAGGGATAGTTGTCAGTCATTTGTTTTTTCGGATATTAAGAATGGGAACATTCTTTATTTGCAATACATATTAAATACTTGGATGGTTAACCTCTCCCTGTGTTGTGACTACTACAGAGCAGCAGAGATGCACGTCAGCTCAAGACGCAAAAAATAAGCCGTCACAAAGCCCCAGATCCAAAAAAATGAGAACACTACGGTGCGCAGAACATGGCGTGAAAAGTGTGATTTTTCAAACTTATGAATTTGTTTTCACCACTTAGATACCAGTAAAGGTATACATGTTTGGTATCTACAAACTCGTACTGACCCGAGGCATCACCCTGTCATATCGGTTTTTCCATATAGTGAACATGGTGACTAAAAAACCCAATAAACAAACGTGCAATTGCACTTTTTTTGCAATTTTACTGCACTTGGAATTTTTGTTGCCATTTCCCTGTACACTATATGGTAAAATAAATGATTGCATCTGAAAGTACAACTCGTCCCGCAAAAAAACTGTCTTTCCTGCTGCTACAGACTTTTATATGACTACAATTTACATTCTGCTGCTTATGGAAACATTTTTGCAGTTTACAAGACCCTTCTTACACTTGCTTGCACCCAGGTTTCATGTGAAAGAGTGTTCTCAAAGCTGAAAATTGTAAAAAATCGTCTGAGGGCTTCGATTGGACAGGAGCTTTTAGAGTCCCTCCTTCTGTTGAACATTGAGTGAGACATTTCAAGGAACTTAGACTATGATGACATTATTAATACGTATGCAATGTCATCTTCTGTTCTGAAAAAAAACGTTTGTAACTTTGCTGCTGATTGACTGTTAATGTGAGTTTATTTGTTGTTTTGGGCCTTTCACTAACAATTGAATGGTATTGTATTATAGAGGAGAGGAAATCGTGCAATACAAACTTCCAAAATGCTTACAGAATTCTTTTACTTTTCCCAGCGGCCAAGTTTGGTGCTGCTACAATGATGCCGGCTGCTGGGATGCCAGATGGATGCAGGTTCAATTTGTGGCACTTATACTTTAAGAGAATGTACCTTGAAAGTATTTCTTGTTATTGTTCTGTTATGGCACTTTATCACACACTGGTGTGAATAAGATAACAGTGTTCCTCTTTCCCCAGGAGTGTTTCTTTAGTTTGTTATTTATTCGTTATATTGGTTATTTATTGGTTAATAAAGTTGATTCATTTTGAAAGAGTTTGTGGACTTATGTTATTCCTATATACGGTAACTGCATGGTGCTGGTGGGCCCCAAGATTGATTGTTTCCTGGTGGGCTCCAGGTACTCCAGTCCGGCGCTGGACCCCACTGATCCTGGGCACTGGTGCAGCACTGCGCCCCCTCCACTTAATTTTTTTTTTTACTGGCCACCCGGCTGTTCTGGGAACGGCAAAGTGACGCTTTCCCTGAGATTTTGATTTTTGTTAGATTTTTCTTGCAATACTCAAGCAGTGATGTCGTGAGCTGGATAATAACAAGCTAATATGGTCTTCTTGAGTTTATAGGAAATTGCACAAAAATTCCGTGTCGTTGGCCCTGAAACATTCACCGTCCTGTTTATGGGATGCATAAAGGATGAAGAGCTGGGCTTCCTACAAGCTCTGCAGGTATGGCTTGCTGCACACATCCTACATCCTATATCCGTACAGTGCACACTTACCTGGGAATTATGTCTCACACTTCCGACATGATGAGATGCGCAAAAACATTGAGGAATCATGGAGCAACTGTTCATTTTACTAATACAGATATTTCTTGCTGCAGTATTTCTGCTGAAGTGACGATGGGGCATGCCGGCTGAGGGTGGGACTCTTGGATTCTCTGATGACTCTGTTGGGCTCGGTGCACATTACGTTTGTGGCCATTGTTGGGCGCATACACATAGAAGGTGTGTGGCCCCCTAGTGGCCACTGTCAGGATGGATGATGAGGCATCCGTCCACTATTGGGACCCATTGTAAAGAAATGTATACCGCATTGCAGAGGTCGCTCTACATTTTTTACAGAAGAGTAAAAATCCTCCTCATAGTATTTTTCAGGAGTATTTTTAGCCAGTCTTTGAATATTAGAGAAGAGGCTGCAACCTGTGCTTTGCTCTACCGCTTCACCATCTTTGACGTATATTTACGTCAAAGGTCGTGTCCCTGCCTTTGATGTGATCTCGCACACCGAGCCCACATATTTCCCTGCACATGATGACTGATTTAATCAACCATCATGTGCCTTTAATAGCTGCTGATGTACTGTTGCTCCGCCTGCTGCTATTAACCAATCACTGACAGCGGGATTTAACGCACGTCGGCTGGAAGCGCGTCATACATCCTGCCACGTGATTGTGGGGCACCGATGGGTTGTCATGACAGCTGGGGGTCTGCTGATGACCTCCCATACATGTCATTATGACCCTCCTATGGGCCGGCGTTCATAGAAGATGGTGATTTCTGCTATAGATTGCAGTGTATGTACAGCACAAGCGATCAGACGATCGCCACTTCAAGTCTCCTAATTAATCTGATCAGTAAACATTGTAATGGGGAAAAAATCAAAATGCCAGAATGACGTTTTTTTGGCTGCCACAGCATTGCAGTAAAGTGCAACATCAAAGTGGTTGCAGGGAGTATCTATATATATAATCGTCTTATCCCATCTGTCTGTCTGTCTGTCTGTCCAGGAAATCCCGCATTGCTCATTGGTCCGCCAGCGGCCAATCAGCGCCGCGGGATTTCTGAAAAAAGATGGCGGCCGTTAGCAGCTCATCTGCGGGACGGAGCTCAGCGGCGATGCAGCCGGGAGATGACCGGCGCGAGGTGCTCATCTCCCGGCCGGTACCAGCAGAAGGACCCCGACCGCCGGACCCATCTGCGGGACGGAGATGCAGCCGGGAAATGAGCGGCGCGAGGCGCTCATCTCCCGGCCGGTATCAGCGGAAGGACCGCCGGCGCCTCTGACCTCCATGCGGAACGGAGGACAGGGGAGCGGCGCTGCGGGTCGGGATACTTCTCCTGCGAGCGCCCGCTATGTCCCGGGTTCTCGCAGCGGAAGTAGCCGCAGAGGCAGCGCCGGTCCTCACCAAGACGATTCGATGATTGGTCGCGGTCTTCGGACCCGACCAATCACTGATCTTAGCGCAAAAGTTAAACATCGCTGTGCTGATTGGTCGCCGACGCTGCCCGCGACCAATCACCGATTTTTAACACAAATGTCTGGACCTCTGTAACACCATGCGGATACTGTGGGGACATCAGCGGCTAGGGTGTGAAGAGAGGACCGGGGAGCGGCGCTGCGGGTCGGGATACTTCTGCTCCGAGCGCCCGCTCATGTCCACCGGTCCTCACTAATACGATTACGCTCCCTGCTCCTCACCAATACGATTTGCGGATTGGTCGCGTGCGGAGAGCGCGACCAATCAGTGATCTTGGCGCTAAAGTTAAACACCGCTCTGCTGATTGGTCGCGGCCGCTGCCCGCGGCCAATCACCAATTTGGGCGCTACATTTAAATAGCCGCCACGACCAATCACCGATCTTACCGCCACTTTTAAACACTGCTGTGCTAATTGGTCGCGGACACCAGCCGCGACCAATCAGCGAGCTTGGCGCAAAATTTAAACAACGCTCTGCTGATTGGTCGCGGACACCATCCGCGACCAATTAGTGAGATTGGCGCCAAATTTAAACAGCGCTCTGCTGATTGATTGCGGTCGCTGGCCGAGATCAATCAGCAGTATTGGCGCAAAATGTAAACAACGCTCTGCTGATTGGTCGCGGACGCCGGACGCGTCCAATCAGCGAGATTGGCCCCAAATTTAAACAACGCTCTGCTGATTGGTCGCGGACTCCAGCTGCGACCAATCAGCGATTTTGCCGCCAAATTTAAACACCGCTCTGCTGATCGGTCGCTGGCCGAGATCAATCAGCAGTATTGGCGCCAAATTTAAACCTCACTCTGCTGATTGGTCGCAACCACTGGCCGCGACCAATCTGCGTTTTTTGTGCCAAATTTAAACAACGCTCTGCTGATTGGTCGCGGTAGCCGGCCGCGACCCATCAGCATTATTGGCGCCAAATTTAAACCCCGCTCTGCTGATTGGTCGCGGCCGCCAGCCTCGAACAATCAGCGAAATTGGCGGCAAATTTAAACAACGCTCTGCTGAATGGTTGAGGCCGCCGACCGCGACCAATCATCGATTTTGGCGCCCAATTTAAACAACGCTCTGCTGATTGGTCGCGGCCGTCAGCCGCGATTAATCAGCGATTTTGGCGCCAAATTTAAACCCCGCTCTGCATCTTTCTGCTGTTTGGTCGCGGAAGCCGGCCGCGACCAATCAGCAGTATTCTCGCCAAATTTAAACACCTCTATGCTGATTGGTCGCGGTCGCGACTAATCAACGATTTTGGTGTCAAATTTAAACACGCTCTCCAGTCCTCACTAACATGGCTTGCTGATTGGTCACGGCCGCCGCCCGCGACCGATCAGCGATTTTGGCGCAAAATTCAAACACCGCTCTGCTGATTGGTCGCGGCGGCCAGCCGCGACCAATCAGCGAGATTGGCGCCAAATTTAAACAACGCTCTGCTGATTGGTCGAGACCGGCGACCGCGACCAATGAGCAGAGCGATGCAGAGCGTTGTTTAAATTTTGCGCCAAAATCGCTGATTGGTCGCGACCGGCGGCCTCGACCAATCAACGATTTTGGCGCCATATTTAAGCAACGCTCTGCTGATTGGTCGAGGACGCCGGCCGAGATCAATCAGCAGAGCGTTGCTTAAATTTGGCGCCAAAATCGTTGATTGGTCGAGGCCGCCGGTCGAGATCAATCAGCAGTATTGGCGCAAAATTTAAACACCGCTTTGCTGATTGGTCGAGGCCGGCAACCGTGACCAATCAGCGATTTTGGTGCAAAATTTAAACACAGCTCTGCTGACTGCGCCCGGTCGGCCGCATACCTATTCTAGAATACCCGATGCATTAGAATCGGGCCACCATCTATTATATGGATATGTAGCTCACAAACTCCTAAATATATGATGTTTTCATTTACAATGTATCTAATTTATACATGTATATAGAGAGTACTGAGCATGGATTTGTAAGGTTTCATAACTTCCATGCTAGACAAAATTCTATAAAATAAATAATTTGACAATTCTTTCATGGCCGGAGGTGATAATAAACTGATATAACCGTGTACACTAGTAATTAGAATTCCCTGGGCTCGGGTGTAAGAGGCAATATTCCTGATGATCAGGGTCCCGTGTAGGGACGGTCACTGCTGTATACCATCTAGTACAGAGGTACAGAAGCTGGCGGCGCTCCCATAACCTCCGGGCTGCTGTATTCTATCAAACATCTCCATGTTATTCTGTATACAGTTATATTCTTCTTTCCATCACAATGCGGTGGGATATCACTACAATATGCCAACATGGTGTGATTAGTGGAGGGCGGCTGTCAGTATCCCCCGACTTTAGAATTAGATTGAATAATCCTTCAAAGGGGGTGTACAAAGTTTAAAAGATATCTCCTATCCATAGGATAACTTCCCGATGGATGGGGTCTGACTGCTGGGAGCCTCACCAATCCTGAAAACTGGGGATTTGAAGAGTCCTTTGTGACTGATGTGATGGTCGATCAGTGCTGCACCATACATTCTCTATGGGACGACTGAAGCTCTGTGCTTGGCTGGTCTTCAGCACTCCCATTAAGAATGAACGGAGCAGTGCGTATACTCAACCACCACTCCATTTGCGGCACCCTGCTACAACAGGTACCACAGGACCCAGGGTGCATGGATGGACTTCTCCACAAGAGGCCCTCACTACATACAAACACCTCCACCCTTCCACCTCATACCACCAGAGGGAGCCCGTTAGGGATATATATATATGGAGGGTGGAGCCAGGCAGTTCAGTCAGAGTTAGTAGTCAGACAGAGAGAGTCTGAGAGCGTGCTGACGCTGAGAGCAGCGAAGACGCGGCGCGTCTGCTGCTGGGTTCTGAGGGCCACGAGTGTGGCCGACGGTAAAGAGGAGAGATGAGAGGAGTTGAGGGGGCAGAGGAGCATCACAAGGCTCACCCCAAAGATACAAACCGGACACCGGGTCCGCGCCTACAGGGTCCTTTATACCCAGTAGGGACCACCGGCATTCCAGGAGGACTACAAGTCCCTGGCAGACCTGAAGCTAGACCCATTACAGGACCAGGAACCATGATGGCCCCGACGACCAGGGATAGTGGTTGCCAGCAGAAGGTCCTACTACTGAGCGACAGGTGAAGGAACAGCACGACACATAAGCTAGGCCCAGTTGCAGGCTGGCCAGGAGCATACAGAGAGGCAGACACGGACCAGGAGGCCTTATACCCGCTCACTGGGGAGAAGTCCTGAAGTGCACCCATCCTACTGAGTACCCTGGAGCGTACCTGACATCCGCACCAGTAAAGGTATTGAAGCGAATCCACTGTCTCTGTCAGTTACTCCTGCTGCGCCATCCCGCCTGCACTACAAGTCCCAGCATCACCACCCACCAAACTCCACACTGCCCCGGGGGCCCACTGCACCTGTGGGGAGCAGAAACACCTCAGCTGCCATCCCATCACCCCCCCGGAGGTCTGAAGCAGCGCTGGTAATCATTACCAAGTACCACAGGTGGCGTCACAAACTGTTTATTTATTTTATCCAAGTTTCAATCCCCTTTTTCAAGTGACCCCAGTGTACGGGCCCAGGAGCCGACCACCGCGACATCCCCAAAACCAGGCAAAGGCCCGGGTACCGAGTCGTCCCCATCCCCTGGGCGCGTCGTACTCATCGTCTGTGGGACTGCCAGAACTAGTGGAGCGCTGCTCTTGGCTATTTTTGGGCAGTCCTATAGACAGTGAATGGAGGGGAGGCTGAGCATGCTGCCTGTTCTTGGGTTTGCTAGGGGTTCCAGCAGTCAGACCCTCAGTGATCAGTAAGTTATCCCCTAACCTTTGGATAAGAGATGATTTTCTATTTTGGCAATAACCCTTTAATTGCATCCATGTGGTTATTTTCCCCCTATCCTGTCCACCTTTATTATGTCCGTTATTCCCTCTGGTGGTCAGTGCAGCCATGTAGTGTATGTCTGTACTACTCAGGCTCTGGGGGGCCGGAGCGTGCAGCTACAGAGCAACCTGCTCCACATCACTGCCAGGAGGGGAGATTTATTGCTGTGTAGTTAGTCCAGGTGGTGCCGACAAGTAGAGGGAACAAGTTCTGGCAATCCTGCCAAAGGAGCACAGTTATTCCTGCACCGGACCTGCATCTCCGGTGTGCGGCGGCCGGGAAGGTGCCCGCTCTCCTCAGGGAAGATGCTGACGGCCCGCAGGCACATACCCGTCCTTGTGCCAATGCCCAGGAGATAAAGCAGGACATTTATCTAAGTAGAGATGTGGCGTCTCCCACCCGCCTGTCATATTTGTAGATGACGCGTGGCGGAGGGCAGAAGCCGGGGTAGGACTCCTGTCCGGCTGCAGAAGTCTCATGTGTAGTGATACTCATGTGACTTTTCTAAAAGCATAAATCGGCCTGCAGAGGTGTCAGCGACGCTGGCTCAGACGTTACTGTGAGCGGAATAACAAGGCTTTGGTAACAGTTTCACCTCTTTATATTGTATTAGCTCCTTTACTTAGTCCTAGTTCAGACTGGTCTAAGAGATCACCTGCTGATTCCTTTCTTGCGATTCTGATAGGAGATTTCTGTTAGAAGTTTGGCGCAAGGCTAGTGATTAGACTGGCTAGTGATTAGACTGGCTAGTGATTAGACTGGCTAGTGATTAGACTGGCCAGTGATTAGACTGGCCAGTGATTAGACTGGCTAGCGATTAGACCGGCTAGCAATTAGACTGGCTAGCGATTAGTCTGGCTAGCGATTAGTCTGGCTAGTGATTAGTCTGGCTAGTGATTAGACTGGCTAGTGATTAGACTGGCTAGTGATTAGACTGACTAGTGGTTAGACTGGCCGGTGATTAGACTGGCTAGTAGATAAGGATTTTGTGCCAGATTTTTAGTAACAAAGGGAATACAGCGGTCGGCCACTTTAGGTGGACTGTTACAGTAGGCAGCATGCTGATAAGTTATTTTTTGACGTTTTGCATGATTTTCGCTGTCTTCGGTTGGCATATCCCCCCCCTTCCCAACGGCACTTCCATCTGCAACCTGTAACGGCCAGTCGGAATACCCGTGCTGGCATCGGGGTCTTATTGCATGGGTAGGCGCTGTGGCATTGGGGTCTTATTACACGGGTAGGCGCGCTGGCATCTGGGTCTTATTACAGGGGTAGGCGTGCTGGCATCAGGGTCTTATTACATGGGTAGGCGCACTGGCATCGGGGTCTTATTATACTGGTAGGCGCACTGGCATCGGGGTCTTATTACACGGGTAGGCGCGCTGGCATCGGGGTCTTATTACACGGGTAGGCGCGCTGGCATCGGGTCTTATTACACGAGTAGGCGCGCTGGTATCGGGGTCTTATTACACGGGTAGGCGCGCTGGTATCGGGGTCTTATTACACGGGTAGGCGCGCTGGTATCGGGGTCTTATTACACCGGTAGGCGCGCTGGCATCGGGGTCTTATTACACGGGTAGGCGTGCTGGCATCGGGGTCTTATTACACGGGTAGGCGCTCTGGCATCGGGGTCTTATTACACGGGTAGGCGCGCTGGCATCGGGGTCTTATTACACGGGTAGGCGCGCTGTTCGGAGACAATGGGAAAACCAGTGGGCAAGGCTTCACAGATACAGAAAATAGCACAGAATTTACTAGTAGGAGTTGCCTATTTATTATGTAGACACACGTTTGGAAATGACATAAGTAGATGGCCCAAGCCCTCCACAAAGCTTTTCATCCTGGAGGGCACCGGCTTTACCAATGTGACCCTCTGACATATGGGAGCATCATTATAATAGGATACTGCCATTACATGCCAGCTAGTCCGTGTCCAGTTACTGCTTTCTCTGTGATGGGGTGTACATATTTGCGTGAATGTAATGTGGATAGTGACTGTATACGCCATCTTGTGCTTCAGGTTTGGAGGCAGATGCGGCACATGGAGGTAAAGCCGGATGTAATCACCTATAACCTGCTTCTTTGTGCCCCCCGAGACTGT
Source organism: Phyllobates terribilis (assembly GCF_046119375.1). Taxonomy (NCBI): domain Eukaryota; kingdom Metazoa; phylum Chordata; class Amphibia; order Anura; family Dendrobatidae; genus Phyllobates; species Phyllobates terribilis. Next base: position 1,696,773 of record NW_027362994.1, read on the forward strand.
GGGATTGGAGACACCGCTGACGCTCTACATTTACTCACGCACTCTAAGGAACTGGCAGCCCTGACTTTAAGTGCAGGCAAAGAGAAGCAAGACAGGAAAAGCCAGCAAGTGAAGAAAGGAAAGGATAGTCCTGAAGAGGTGGGCAGCCCATGCTCCTGGGCCATTCCTCAATTCCAAGTGGCAACTATGGCACAGCTGAGGACTTGGCAGGCTCACAGGCACTGGCCGTGGTGAGTACGGCTGACCATTTTCCCAGCGTGCCCTCTTTTGATGCCAGTAATGTGCCAAACCTCCTGGACCTGTCTGTAAATACGGGAAAAATTGTGTCACTTGTAAATGTCAATACCCCATCTGACCGATTGGCAGTGATTGGCGACTTAGGGGGCGTTCTTCAGAAGATGAAAGAAGACAACGTCTGTCCTACAATAAAGACCTTCACCCTCCTAGCGGCAGTCATGAGAGCAGAAGTGGGGTCAGAATCTGCCGTCCGGGCCACTATGGACGCCTACGGAGTACAGCCAGATCTCACCTTTTTTAACACTTTGGTGTTGAAGAGGAGTAAAACTCTGAAGCTGCAGTCGGCTTTGGTAAGGGAATGGTTTTTATTTTATCATTTAAATGTTAAAAAGCCATCATAAAATAATTAACACGGCTTGTGAGAAGATCCACGCTATCTGACAGTAAAGAGGCTGAGGTGCAGTAGGTGAATGATGTTACCGCATTGTGGGATTATATTTGCTGCATGAAATCATTTGTAAAGCGTGTGACAGATCTGCCTGACTTTTTATATATATTTTTTTCTTAAAAGTGAATACCTTTTTTTTTTTTACTATGGCTTAATAACGATCCAAAGCAAATGGTTCTGTGTGACCCACTACTACTCAGGTAGCGTTAGCCCTCCCTGGGAAAGGTGTACTTGGACGATGGGCCGGTGGAAGAGGGGGATGCAGTCGCGGCCTTCACCCGGTCCGTGCCCAGGGCGCACACATTAAAAATATGGGCTAGCAGATAGTGGTTATTTGTCGACTACGCCACCTGTGGTTCCTGGTGATTACCACCAGCGCTTGGGCACTGAATGCCCGCCTGCTTCATCCCAGCATAGGATTTTGTGCTCAGGGAGGTGATTGATCGTAGCGCTATTATGTGCAGGAGGGATACTTACAGCATGAAAGGGTTTTGTATTTATTTATACCCTGAATAGTACTTTTTGTGGTATGTGAGTATATAGTATTTGTTAGCTCAGATATTCTATATGGGCTTCATTTATGTTTGGGACTCTTTGTATTTTTCAATATATACTCTGCTGTAGTAGGCACATATTTCCCTCTTCATCTTTCTGGACTATAGTACACCTCCTTGTATACTAATGTCAGGCAGTCATAACTAATTTGCATGTGTACGATATTGATCACCAGGGATAATACTGGCACTTGTATTATGGTACTGCTTGTTCTGTTGTAACTAGGGATGTTTTTTTTGGAGCAGGTGGGCTTCAAATTAGTGGGTAACCCCACTATATTGATTTTACTTGTGTTTTAGCAATTTGGGTTTTTTTACGTTGTTTGTATGTATTTATATTTGTAATGAATAAAATTTATTGTCACTTATTATAACGTTTGATAATTTATTGAAGTATTGCTGGGTGATCACTGCTTCATAGCACACCTCTTTTCCCTTTTTTCACGTACCACCAGCGCTGCGTCAGTCCTCTGAGGCGGGTGTCGTGGCAGCTCAGCTGGTACTACTCCCCACAGGCGGAGCAGGGCCTCAGGGCAGAGAGAGAGGAAAGTCTGGAGGTTGGTGGTGTGTGTGCGGTGCCGCGCAGGAAAGGATAACGGAGGCAAGGGGTGAAGTCTTCCAAGCTTTACTCACGTTGTTTCAGTAGTAAGCACAAAGCTTCTCCTTGCTCCTCACGGCGCGCTGCGACCACCAGGAAGGGGTTCAGCACACTCCGGGTAGTTTAGGTGCACTTAACGAGACCCCTGGACCAGAATGTTCCTCTCCTTGGTGAGTTCTCCCATTAAGTCTCCTCCTGACTGTGTGTGTGTGGTATGAACTTGGTGAAACGCCGGTTCCCGCTGCATCAGCGCAGTTTAAGGGATACGGGTGGCGTACTCCGCTCCGTCCATATCCCCCTTAGGGATCCAGAAGGCCTCTGGGCTTTTCCGACTGAGACGTGAAGTAACAGAGTCAGATATCGGGGGCCGGTACCCCTCTTGCAGCAGGAATCCCTCTGACTAGGCCAGAGTAAGAAATACAGGTGGTGTATGCTGCTCCGTCCGTATCCCCTGGGATCCTTTTGCCTGTGGAGCTTTACTCCTCCGCTCCCCTCCAGGCCTTCTTAGGTAGGGACCTTGACCAGGTAGAGACAGCGGTTAACTCTAACCCACTCCTCACCTCAAGCCCAGAGTACGAGGACCGTGTATCTTCAACAAGCTGCAGGTTCCAGCAGAAAGCCACTATCAGCGATGAAGATCACAATCAAAGACCTTGAACCTAAGATGGCCATGTATTAAATATGTATCAGTAAGTGTAACCTAAAAGTGTGTCCTCCACCCTCACCCACTACATGGTTCCCCCTATCTTTGGTCTCCCCCCCATCTCCTCTATCCTGGCTGGGGCAGCACCCTGGTGCATATAAGCCCCCCACAGGACAGGAGTGGTGTAGTGTTGAGTGCTGAGGCTGGGTCCCGTGTGGTGCTCCATCCTTACCTCGGAGAGGAGATACCACACCTCGATCTGAGGTGCAGTACCCCTGTGGCGACTGAACCCTCAGGGACGCCACAGTTCCAACCGATTCATATAGAAACTACACTTTTTTATATCGGCCTAATTGTTTCTAAGCATGGCTTTGAAAGAAGGGGCATTGCTTTGAAAGAAGGGGCATGGCTTTGAAAGAAGGGGCATGGTTTTGAAAGAAGGGGCATTGCTTTGACAGAAGGGGCATGGCTTTGACAGAAGGGGCATGGCTTTAAATACAACAGCATGCACTAAATTGTTTGAAAATTGGGGGGCAAAAAAAGTGATGCAAGGCAAGCCAGCAAAAGAGTCTAAAGTATGACACATTTTCTCATTTACATGTCCATATTTAACCACGTACATGGAAAAAATGGCCCTGGTGTCAGCAGTGTTTGTTCCGTGTGTCATCAGTGTTCGGACTGTGGGTCCGTTTTTCCCATCAATGTTTGACGGATGGATAAATAAATCCTTGAATTACAGAGCTTCTCCTATTCTTTGCCATCCGGGTGCTGAATGTTTTTGCACAGACCCATAGACTTGTATCGGCTCTTTTCATCTGTGATATCGGAAAAAGACAGACAGACGGACATGTGAATAGCACCATAGATTATACTGGGTATGTGATGTATCCATGAAAAAAGGGATAAACCTCCACGTGCAACATGATGTGTGAATGAGGCCTTTTGCTTTTTCTGGCCGCACCATCAAGAAAGATTTCCTCCATTTGTGTTTTTGGTCTGTGTGATGTCCATGTCACCCAGTGTAATATTCCACATGAATGGATTGACCACCAGACTGTGGGGGAATAATGGCTACAGGCGCTTATCTCATCCATCCGTTTTTTAAATGAGATATAACCGTAGATTTCAAAGGCTGCACAACAATCAGACACAATCCGTGTGGCAGGTATGTTTTACCGGACGCACTGCATAGATTACATAGGAAAGTGTGTCTGGCCTTCTATTAGTTTTTTTTTTAGTTATGGATGACAAATGGACGCTGGACGGATCAAAAATGGCCTTTTTTTCCCCTGAACACAAAGCATTGTGCTTGTGTGAATTTGCGCTTCGGCAGGGAATTGTGCCCTGAGCCTATATGAAGGCGTTTTGTGCGCTGCCGCCAAAATGCAACATTCAGTTGGACGCAGCAATATTTTATGTGTGAATACTGTTTAATACAGATTTTAGCATTTCTCTTTTTCTGAAAATGCGTCGGGCCTCATGCAGAAACAAACTTTTTGTCGAAACGGACAGTGATACCCATAACAACCAATCAGAGCTCTTCTTTTATTGCCCTGGTAAAATGAAACGTGGCATCTGGTTGGCTGTCATGGAGAACACTGACACATTCTGAAACTTAGTGCCGATTCTTCCACACTTCATGCCACACGTACAGTGTAAAAACTGATCGTCTGAATGGTCTCTTTACAGCAGCTGTTGCCTATGATGGCACAGAGAGGCATTGCACCAAACATCCATACCTTTTGCAATCTCGCTAGGGCATGCCTTAAAGAAAAAGATGGTTTACAGCTCCTGGAAGACATGGCGGTAATGACATTGCTGGTTTACATAGTTTATTTAGTGTCTTTTTTTTTTTTTTACTCCTACTTGATAAAGTCTAGAAAATAATGTCATTTTTAAACTGATTTGCCTTTTTATAGAAAACAAGTGACAAGGATCTTTTTGCATATCTGATCGGTAACTTGTTTTACAGATTTGTGGATTCCATCCAAATATCAATGTATACAGCACATTGATTAATGCGGCCATAAAGAGGTTAGATGACGTCTACTTGACCAATATTCTGCGGGACATGAGGAACAGAAACGTGGCTCCTAATGAAGTGGTGGTCCGTCAGCTGGAGTCTGCAGCACAGTACCCACTAAACTTTGATAAAGTGAGTATACGATCTGATAAAACCAATAATGGAGGCTGGTGAAGAGGAGGGAATTCGCCTCCATGTGGGTAAAAATGTGTTGTTTTTTATCAAAATGGAAAATTGTATTCGGTAAAAATACTCCACACCACACGCCATCAACCAAGAAGGCCAATAACTAGTAATAGATTAGAAACAAGCGTTTGAAGACTTTTCCTGTTGTGAACATGATCCTTTAAGTTAAAGGGAACCTGTCACATTGGATAACGCTATTAACCTGCTGATGTAGGGTTAATCTGCAGGGTAATACCATTAGGAAGTGCTTGGCCACTATACTGAATGTGCAGCACATGGGAGTAAATGAACTTTATTCCTCCCGTGAGCCACTGACAGGTGGCTCTGCACTGATGTACTGTAGAGCTAGCGGTCAGTCAAAGGGCTGGGGCGTGCTTACAACCATTGCTTACTGTGTACAGATTGGTGACACTGTCTGAGCACTAACTCTCAACTCTAGCTAGATTCTAACTACTGACTGAGCTGCCTGGCTCCACCTTCCCTTTATATATCCCTATCTGGGCTCCCTCTGCTGGTAAGAGGTGGAAGGTGGAGGTGTTTGGATGTAGTGAGAGCCTCTTGTGGAGAAATCCAATCATGCACCCTTCTAGGTTCTGTGGCACCAAGCGCAGCAGGGCGCCACATATACAGTTATAGGTTAAGCAGTGAGTCTAATGGCTGGCCATATTTAGGAAAAACCCCACTAAGAAATTAAAGACACATACAGCAGGGCCACAGTAATGACAAATTCCCATTAGAAAGGAGAGAGTCTCCCATAGTGTTGGCCTATGCAGTGAATGCAAGGGCTGCCAAAAATTTGGAGGCACTTCTATGCCCCTTGGAAGAGACGTGGAGGAGGACCTCATAAAAAATGTTCCCATGAGAAAGGAGCGGGCCTCCTATACTTGTAATGCCCATGCACTAAGTGTATGGGCTGACAAACATTCTCCCCTGGGGGGTATACATGTACATACTGTATAAAACATTTTTTTACGGGCATCATAAACACTCCTTCAAAAAAATTCTGTGGGTGTTGCATCACGGACCACGGTCACCCTGGTGATATGGTGGTGGAAGATGAGGAGAAGGAGGAGGACAAGAGCAAATAGTCAAAATCAGGAAGTGTATACCCATGTGTGGGTGTGAAAAGGTGCATGGGAATACACCTCCCAAGAAAAGACACTGGATTTGAGTTTATGTTACGCTGCTATTATTCGGTGGTGTTGAGAAGTCTGGCCCAATCTAGCACTTGTTCATTTTTATAAGAGTCAGCCTGTCAGCATTTTCAGTTGACAGGCGGATGCGCTTATCAGTTATAATTCCACCAGCGGCACTAAAAACCGGCTCTGATAAAACGCTGGCGGCAGGGCAGACCAGGACCTCCAAGGCATAGAGACCCAATTCATTCCACATATCCAGCTTGGATACCCAATAATTATAAGGCACAGCGGAATCACAGAGGACGTTGGTACGTTCGACAAGGTACTCCCTCAGCATCTTCCCAAACTTTGAACTCCTTGTGAGAGTACCCCGCGCCTCAGGCCCTCTGCGATGGGAGGGTCTGAGAAAACTCTCCCAGAACTTTGACAGTGTTCCCCTGCCTCTGCTGGATTGAAGTTGCGTCTCTCTCGCTTGTACTCCTTGGTTGTCCAATGAAGTGTGCCCTCTGCTGCCAGCGTTTTCAGATGGGAATTTTTTTAATAGTGCCGCAACACAGGCCTTCTGGTACAGCCCCATTTTTGCAGGCCTGTCCACCTCAGGAATAAGAGATATAAAGTTCTCCTTGTTGTGTGGGTCTAGAAGTGTCACCAACCATTAATGACTGTCACCCAAAATTTTGAGAATGCAAGGGTCATGGGAAATGCAGCGTAACATAAACTCAGCCATGCGTGCCAGACTACTAACAGGCAAGACTTCCGTGTCCTCACAAAGGGGATGACTGACCATGCTCTCCTCCTCATCCTCCTCTCTGTCCTCTGGCCATCCACGCTGAACAGACGGTATGACAGCTGTGCAGGTAGAACAGTCTATAGTGCATGAAACTAGCTCCTGTCCTTCCTCCTCCTCCTCCTCTTCCTCATTTTCACCCAATCCACGTTGGGATGAGATGAGGCTTGGCTGTGTGTAATCAACCTGTATGGTTCCTTGCTCCATCTCATTGTGCTCCACCTGCAATGCATCCTCTTTGATTGTGAGCAGAGAGCATTTCAGAAGACAGAGAAGCGGGATGGTGACACTAATTATGGCGTCATCTCCGCTCACCATCGTGGTGGAGTCCTCAAAGTTTTGGAGGATGGTACATATGTCTGACATCCAGGTCCACTCCAGAGGTCTTATGTGTGGAGTCTGAACTGAATACTGACGGCCTTATTGATGCTGGTACTCAACAACTGCCCTCTTCTGCTCAAAAATCCTTCCCAACAACTGCAGTGTAGAGTTCCAACGCGTGGGGACATCACACACCAGTCTGTGAGCCGGAAGCTGCAAACGCTGCAGAAACACGGCAAGGGCGGCGGAAGCTGTAGCTGACTTTCTAAAATGGGCACAAAGGCGGCGTACTTTAACAAGCAGATCCAGCTGCTCCGGGTAGGATTTGAGAAACCGCTGAACCATGAGGTTAAGCACATGGGCCAGGCATGGTACGTGTGTGAGCTCATCTCGTCTAAGAGCCGCCACCAGGTTCCGGCCATTGTCACACACGACCATGCCTGGCTGTAGGTTCAGCGGTGTGAGCCACAGATCTGCCTGGTCTTTCAGAGCTGTCCACAACTCTTCAGCATTGTGCGGTTTGTCATCTAAGCATATTAGCTTCAGCATTGCCTATTGCCGCTTGGCCGAGGCAGTGCTGCAGTGTTTCCAGCTTGCAACTGATGTGGTCATTTCGGAGATGGAGGCTGAAGAGGAGGAGGCTAAGAAGGATGAGGTGCAGGAGCTGTAGACCGTGGGGGCAACCCTGATTGACCTACGGCCCGCAATCCTTGGCGTCGGGAGGATGTGTTCCATCCAAAGTAGTGTTGAGCCACCCCTGTATGTTCGTCGAACACCTTCGAACACTGTTAAAACCAATGGCAGGCAAACAAAAACACATAGAAACACATAGAAAACACATAGAAAACACTTCAAAGGTGTCCAAAAGCTGACAAACTGCTCAGAAGACACAACTAACACAAGGAAAAGTGACAAGTACATATAGTCATGCGAAAAGAAAAGAGGTGGAGGAGTAAAAGGAGGGGGAGACACAGATATAGGCATGTCATGACATTCTAAAATCAAGAAAGGCTGGAGAAAAAATCTAAAATCAGCCTACCAACACCCAGACGTCGTGACAAGAAAATTTAAAAAAGAAATATCTTTAGGTAGAATGGCGGTTCCATTCAGAACACTTTCCTTACAAGACGTAGTGGTATCCCCGTTGTGAGTTGTGCCAAAAACAGAACCCAATACATTCGGACTAATCCACCATTTGTCATATCCAAGGGGCAGGTCCGTAAACGACAACATCGACGCGGAACCAAGTACAGTAGTATATACTGTACATCCTTTGACAAGGCAATCAGGCGGATCAAGAAGTTGGGAAGGGTCACCCTAATGGCCAAAACAGACATAGATGCGGAGTTCCGATTACTTACTACCTGTGCCTCCGAATAGTGTCCACCTATTGGGCTGCTTCTGGGAAGGAGCATACTATATAGATCGCTGTTTGCCCATGGGGTGCTCCAGATCCTGGTCACTATTGGAGGCGTTTAGTTGCTTCCTCGAATGGGTTGTAATGGACGTTTCTAAGGGGGCACATATTATCCATTACCTCGACAACTTCTTATGTCTGGGCCCAAAAGATTTGCCACAGTGTGAATACACGTGGTAGTCCACCTGTGAGAAGGAGAGAGCTGGAGGGAGAGCGGACACCACAGAGCCGAGGGGTTAGATGGAGAATGAAAGAAGGAAAGAGGGCGAGGGAGGTAAGGGAGTACAGTGGAAGGCCGACCTGAGCTCACCCACGTTCCTGCTGGACGGGGAACAGCCCTGGGAAGAAAAGCCGCTTGCGCATCCCTTTGAGGTTACGGGAGCGAGCGGGCAGAGGGACTACGCTGGAGTGCGAAGCCGACACGGCCAGTCCGTTCCTGCCCATGCGACCTCCGTGTCCCCAGGTTTGTGCCAGAGCCGCGGTGGACCCTGACAGCCAGCCCCCTCTCTCAATACTGGTGTCTGTCCGCTGGTGGGTCAAGCCCAACCACGGTGGGGGGGGGTAACATCTGCAGAAAAAAGACCATCTTCCAGCCAAACTAAGATGTCTACTTCTTTTCGTGGACAATGTGGTACGATCCCTTTCTTACGGACACGCCCATCGCTACAAATTCCAGATGAGGCACAAAAACAGCAGGTGCTTCAACGGATGTCAAGTGCTCCTTCAAGTGGGCTCTCCTCCACCTCAACTTCAACATCACAAATACTCCAGTCCTCAGAGGTGTCACCCCAATCGCACTGGCTTCCTCACAGCTCCCAAGTCTCCAGCTGCCCATCTGAGTATGGGGTAACACAGATGGTTGAGTCTGCACAGCTGTTTACTCATACTATAGCCTGGGAAACGGAGGTCTGCTCCAGAGCTTCTATTAATCCAGACGAGGAAATGATCTGCACTGATGCCCAGAATCTTTGAGTCGGATCCAGGACCAGATGAAGAAGGTTCTGAGCATAATGTAGACCCTCGTTCCCAAACTGTAACTCCTGTTGGTGGAGACAGCGATGAAGACGATGATGAGACTCAAATACCTGATTGGAGCGACAACTTGACTTTTCGGTCAGGGCAGGAAGAGGTTGGCTCTGAGGACGATGGGTGTGACAACACACAGGGTGATGATGACGAGGCTGGAGATCCCACTTACTGTCAACCCACAGTCAGCCAGTCGATGAGGTCAGCAGAGGAGGTGGAGGAGAATGTGACTAGCCCAAGGGATGGGGATGACTCGGTACCCGGGCCTTTGCCTGGCCTTGGGGATGTCGCGGTGGTCGGCTCCCGGGCCTGTACCCTGGGGTCACTCTTTAAAAGGGTGGATAATTGTTACTTTTATAAGAGTTCGTGACGCCACCTGTGGTATCTGGTGAGAAGCCCCAGCGCTGCAGCAGTCCACTGAGGCCGGTGATAAGGCAGCTCGATGGTATAGCTCCCCACAGGTGAAGCTAGGCCTCAGGGCAGCTTATGCAGGGGGAATGCCGGACAGGCGAGACCCAGCTGGGTCAGAGCAAGAATGGGAACGGACACGGTAGTCACTTCAGTACCTTTTACTGGTGGAAATTCAGGCACATCCCGGAGCACTGTAGGGTGAAGGGTGCATATCAGGATCCTACCCAATGAGCGGGTGTAGGGCCTCCTGTTTCTTGCCTCTGCGTAGTAAGTTTCTGACCTGCCTGGAGCTAGGCCTAACTTTGTCTCTGTCCTGCGATGGCTGACCTTGTGGTAGGGCCTTGTCTTGGAGTACACGCTCTCAGTATGCGGGGCCTAAGCGTCTCCTGGCTCTGTTACGTATCAGCACCTTAGCTATCCTGGGACTTGTAGTTCTCCAGGGATTCCGGTTATGCCTTACTGGGTCATAGAGATCCCGGTAAACTCTGATCCGGTGTCCGGTAAAGCTTTGGGGTGAGCTGGTTAAGCTCCTCTGCCCCCTATGTACTAACTCTCCACTCGCCTTCGGCCTACTCGGGCCCTCACTAAGCTATACACACTAACGGCAGCTTGCCGCGCTTCACCGATCTTATGGCACCGGCACACCTTAAGCTCTAACTGGGCTCCCTGAATCTAGCTAGCAGGAGCCTCGTGCTCCACTGCTGAACTATTAACTGAGTTCTCTAGACTGGACTGAGCTCCACTGCACACTGACCTCTCTTAGGCTTCTCTACTGCAGGAACTCTTCAGACGAACTGAACTGCCTAGCTCCACCTTCCCTATTTATATCCCTAACGGGCTCCCTCTGCTCGGCTGATGTGGAAGGTGGAGATGTGTGAATGTTTATGGGGGCCTCTTGTGGAGGATTCCATCAATGCACTCTTTTAGGATCTGTGATACCAAGCGCAGCTGGGCGTCACAGATGCTATTGACGACGAGGTTAGGTTGCGCCTTACTGGACAGAGACGGAGTACTGGAAGCACGTCAACTACTGCATCCTCAACCACAACTCTGCCTCTGACCAGAAGTCGTGGTGGCTGTTCAGGTCGCATGGGCTCTAAGCCTTGCATAGCCTGGGCATTTTTTCAGATCGATAAGGATGACCCAACTCGTGTTATCTGTAATATTTGTCACCAAAAGCTAAGTAGAGGCCAAAAAATCCATAGTTTGAGTACTTCATGCATGAAAAGTCAAATGGATATGAAGCATAAGTTGCAGTGGGAAGCTCACTGTGCTACAATGCAGCCTAGCGGGCTGGGCCAACCACCGTCTGCCCCATCTTGTGCATCCGCGGCCTCTTCATCCTCTGTGACTGGGGGGTCAGCAGTCACATGTTTTTGGACGCAGACCTGCCAACTCTTTACCCGCAACAGCCAGTGTGATTGGCAGGTCATCATTTCATTTGGAAGTGGAAACACCAGCTGGTGTTGAGCGCTCTCAGACATCAAGAGCACCACCTTTGGATCAAGGCAACCTAACTTTTCTGCCTGCATCTTCCTCACAGACCGGCAGTTTGCTGGGGACTCCCTACTCAACCCCGTCTAAGCACAACAGCCAGCCCTCGGTCCCTCAGATGTGGACAAGTAAAAGACCATTTCCTCCTAGCCATGACAAAGCTAAGAGGTTGAATTTCACCATCTGCAAGCTGTTGGCTACAAAAATGCTGCCTTTCCGCCTGGTGGACACAGAGGATTTTCGAGACCTTATGTCCGTCGCAGTGCCCCAGTACCAGATGCCCAGTCGGCACTACTTCTCAAAGAAAGGTGTGCCTGCGCTACACCAGCATGTCGCACACAACATCACTGCTTCTTTGAAAAACTCTGTGTGTGACAGGGTGCATTTCACCACAGACACTTGGACGAGTAGGCATGGACAGGGGCGTTACATGTCGCTGACGGGGCACTGGGTAACTATGGTGACAGCAGGACAAGGGGCTGCTGTCCAAGTCTTGCCGTCCCTACGAGTTGTGCGTCAATCCTCTTTATCTAGAAGTTCCTCCACTGCTTCTGCCTCCTCAGCCTCCTCTCGGTCCTCCACCTGCACCCAAAGCCTGTTTGGTAATGCCACCCACTTTCTAACTGCGCAGAAGGAATCTTGCACACCTCCTTACGATGCTGGCAGCAGGACTCAACGGTATCAGGCGGTGTTTACTTTGAAATGTCTGGGAAATGTGAGTCACACAGCTGAGGAGTTGTGGTCAGCTCTGTAGACCCAGTTTCATGAATGGTTGTCTCCACTGGACCTGCTACCAGGTAAGGCTGTGTGCGACAATGCTGCAAACCTGGGTGCGGCCCTTCGCCGGGGCAATGTCACACACGTGCCTTGTATGGCTCATGTGTTGAACCTGGTTGTCCAGCAATTTTTAGCCCACTATCCCGGACTAGATGGCTTTCTGCAGAGGGCACGGTCGCTGTGTGCTCACTTCCGCCGTTCGCAGCTCAACAACTTACATCTCTAAAGAAGTCGTTGGGCCTGCCAGTTCACCGGCTGAAATGCACATGTTTCAGCGACTGTGGCAGCACCGACAAGCCCTGGTGCAATACGTTCTGACGTATAGCCTGGGCAAACGAGATCCAGAGGTGGGGCAAATCACGCTGCAGGAGTGGTCTCAGATCAGGGACCTATGCACCCTTCTGCACAGTTTTGAAATGGCGACGAAGATCTTTAGTGCTGACGATGCCATTATCAGCATGACTATTCCGGTGATTTACATGCTGGAGGACACGTTAAACAGAATTCGGAGTCAGGTGGTGGGACAAGAGGAGGTGGAGGAAGTAGAGGAGGAGTCGTATGCGGAAGGGATAACATCTCCAAGGTCCAGACGGTCGGCAGCACCAAGGCGGCAGGCATGGGAGGGTGGGAGAGAGGGATTAACCAGGGCGCAAGGTAGCAGCCAAACTGTTGAGGAAGGTGCAGGAGCCGAGGAAGAAGTGGAGGACGAACTGGCGATGGGCATGGAAGACTCATCAGATGAGGGAGACCTTGATCACATCTCTGTTGTGTGAGGTTGGGGGGAGAGGGCAGAGGAAGGAAGCATGATTCTTACCTCGCTATCAACACAACAAGGACTTGGTCCTCCTGGATGCACAAGACACATGAGTGCCTTCTTGCTGCACTACCTGCAACATGACACTCGGATTGTCAGAATTCGAAGTAATCCCGACTACTGGGTTGCCACACTCTTAGATCCCCGGTACAAAAGTAAATTTGCCGAAATAATTCCTGCCATAGAAAGGGATTCACGCATGCAGGAGTATCAGCAGAGGCTGTTGCAGTATCTTACATGTGCTTTTCCACAAAACATCAGTGGTGCACGTAGTGAATCTCACAGTTCTAACTTGCAAACCGTGGGACTGTCAAGTCTTCATCACTCAAACCGTAACAGTATCACAGTATCTGCTGGTAACAGCAATTTTGTGGAATCGTTTCACCACTTTTTTAGACCATCCTTTGCAAGGCCACAGGAGACAAGAAGTCTGACACATAGTCAACGCCTAGAGAGGATGGTACAGGAGTATCTCCAAGTGAACATCAAAGCCATGACTGTGTCACTGGACCCTTGCTCATTTTGGGCTTCTAATCTGGAAACATGTCCGGAGCTCGCCACTCACGCTTTGGAGATCTAGTCATTCACTGCAGCCAGCGTTCTCTCTGAACGTGTGTTCAGCGCTGTTGGTGGTGTGCTGACAGATAAGCGCATCGGGCTGTCCCCTGAGAATGTAGACAGACTCACGTTCATAAAGATGAACAAATCATGGATCCGCAAGGACTTTTCTACCCCTGTGTCATCCTGGGGAGACTAAAAGCTTGAGGATTTGGTAAAATCACCTCACCAACCGTTTTAAGCAACTCTGGGGCAATTGATGCCACTTAAGTGGTGTCTGTGCCACAATTTTTGGAAAAAATGGAGACTCTTTTTGGAGTCCCCTTGCTGTGTTTTACGTGACGTTGGCATCGTCAATTCCAGGTGGGTTGGGTCGCCCCCCTCTTTTAACCGTAAGAAACTACATACACTATGGCTTGGGGTAACATAGATGGTTGAGTCTGAAGAACTGTTTACTCAGATGTCTGCTCCAAAGCTTCAGTGTCTGCTAGTCAGCGTAGTAGCCCAGCTCTGAAGCAAGCTACACCGCCTGTGTATCTAATAAGAATTTTTAACTGCATCTAGCCTAGGCAGACTGTGGGGACCCCCGACCAAATACAGATGCTCAGCCCCCCTACCGCCCCCCTTTCCTTGACAATACAATAATGTAACTCTTACAACTGGATGGGTGAGGATCGTCACAGCTTTATTAACTCTTTTTACTCATTCCATTAGAAAGGCATTTTATTTCTAAAATAATTCAGCTTGTTGCAGCATGCCCTGTGTCTCCACATGGGCAAGTTGGTCAACAAGTGTAACTCTCCAACATGTCCTTTCTATTTCCAGGCCACGAAGGATCCTGCGTACTCGTATGCAGGACTCTGACCCCCATCCATCACTCTTAACGCTTGTTCCACTCCGTCCTGGAGTCCTGACAGGAATATGTCCAGTACAATATCCATTAAGTGAACACCATCGGGCCTTATGAGGCCTGCTTTATCTCCTTCCAGTTGTCGGTGTCGTATCACTACACCGCCTCTGTCTCTTCTAAATTTTGCCATCCAAATATTTATTACCCGCCTTGTCCATTCGATGGCCGTGATGTTTTGCGCACCTTGCCATACCGCTATCGGCACAATCTCTGACCATACTATAGTTAGTTTTGTGAAAAATTCTCTGAAGCGCTCAGTGTCTAGTTTCATTATTGCCATTAATTATGCGCTCTTGTGATGACCTAGGTCGTTTCCCCCGGCCTGTATGACTAAGATGACCGGACCTCTTGCCTCTCTCCCTACCTTGATTACCTCCATTAGTACCTGTGGCCATTGCAGGCCTCTAATACCTCTCCAGTTGAAATATGTGTTATGAAATTCTAATTTCCTCCCACCTGGGCGGACTTTCGCCCTTTTTTCTGCCCAATATAAATACGAGTGGCCTATCACCCACACTGTTGGCTTAGCGTCACCTGTAAAAGAAACAAACCACGTTAGGATAACAAGTCCGGTCTTATGTACCTCGCCAAACATGTGTATCGCCATGTCCCTGTCCTCTGAACTTCCGTTTCTGACAATCCTGCTCTTGCTGCTTCCGTGGCCGCGCCTATGCTCAATGAGTGTGTCCCATAATCTTTCGGGTGGTTCCCTGCCGATGTTAGGCATTTATTAAATATAGCTTGGAGCTGGTATCTTGATAATGGCGTTCCATCAATGTGTGATAGGAAGAAATTACTTGTGATCTGATGGTTATATATGTTTTTACTATTGTTACCCGACTCAGTGTACCGTTTGTGGGTTGTAGAAGTACCCAAGTGCCCCTGTCCGCTGGAACCGTTTTCGATTTGCGTATGCGTAGACGTATCGCATTATTGGCTATGACTACGTCCTGCTGTAATAAGCTTCCACTGGTGGTAATTTTGGATTGAGGGACTAATTCGCTTATGCATAGAGCCCCAAAGAAGGCGATCACAAATGCAGTAGACAGTAGTGTTGCTTCAAATTGTGAGTGTCATGTTAATGGTGTTAGGGATATGATGTGAGAAATCAGTTTTAGTGACACGGGACGGGACGTCTACACTCCTGACTTGGCTGACCCCTTTTCCACCCTTTTATGGATTGTCTGATGATGAATCTCTTTGTCACATCTCCCCAATTCAGCAGTTGGAAGTGAAATGCTACTCCGGTCAGACACCGCTGCGCTCACGCCCCTGATATGCCCATCATCATTAGCTGGTGGAGAAATTCTATGGTGACTTGTAATCTGGCTTGTTCACATTGGTCAACCCGTCTGCCTGCTAGTAGTCGTGTCCACTCTTCCCATGCCTTACCGTATGCTTGCCACGTCAACGGGGCAACTGACGCTCTGATTAATGGCATCAACTATTCGCCACTAGATCCCATAGGGAGGGTGGGTAACTATTGCCCTATGGGTGGGCGTTGGGGGGGAGCTCTGTGAAAATCTGCCAATTGAACTGTGATAAAGCGTTAGCAGCAGGGTTAGACCCCTCAGCATCGTGGCTAGCGCGGACCCATACATTGTGTTTTAGGCACAGGAATGCTAGCCGGCGTAGTAGGCCTAGCACGGGGAGAGACGATGATGCCATCTTATTAATGCAGTGCGCTAGGCTGGTGTTTTTTGTTATGAAGCGTATATTTTTGTTAGCCAGGCGCGCGCCCCATATTTCTATTGCTACCACTATTGGGAACAAAAATTATTTTCCGGGCTAGATGCAGCTAAAAATTATTATTAATTTCGAAGCTGGTGGAGCTTGGTATAGATGGCCTAATACAATGAGTACCACACACTGCTACTATGCCCAAAATTATTTTCCGGGCTAGATGCAGCTAAAAATTATTATTAATTTCGAAGCTGGTGGAGCTTGGTATAGATGGCCTAATACAATGAGTACCACACACTGCTACTATGCCCAAAATTATTTTCCGAGCTGGATGCAGCTAAAAATTATTATTAATTTCAAAGCTGAAAGCTGGTGGAGCTTGGTATAGATGGTCTAATACAATGAGTACCGCACACTGCTACTATGCCCAAAATTATTTTCCGAGCTGGATGCAGCTAAAAATTATTATTAATTTCAAAGCTGGTGGAGCTTGGTATAGATGGCCTAATACAATGAGTACCACACACACTGCTACTATGCCCAAAATTATTTTCCGGGCTAGATGCAGGTAAAAATTATTATTAATTTCAAAGCTGGTGGAGCTTGGTATAGATGGTCTAATACAATGAGTACCACACACTGCTACTATGCCCAAAATTATTTTCCGAGCTGGATGCAGCTAAAAATTATTATTAATTTCAAAGCTGGTGGAGCTTGGTATAGATGGCCTAATACAATGAGTACCACACACACTGCTACTATGCCCAAAATTATTTTCCGGGCTAGATGCAGCTAAAAATTATTATTAATTTCAAAGCTGGTGGAGCTTGGTATAGATGGCCTAATACAATGAGCACCACATACTGCTAATATGCCCAAAGTTATTTTACAGGCAAGATGCAGCTAAAAATTATTAGTAATTTGAAAGTTGGTGGCGCTTAGTATAGATGGCCTAATACAGTGATTTTCAACCTTTTTTGAGCCGCGGCACACTTTTTATACTTAGAAAATCCTGGGGCACACCACCAAACAAAATAGCACAAAATGACACTAAAACAGTCATATTATACATATAGTTAATAATATAGATTCTAAATTTATTTTACTCACTCAGTGTGAAACCTGGGCCTGTTTCGATAAACACAAAAGGGATATCCTGGCAGGAATGGTGGAAAGACACACACGAAGCTCTTCCTCAACAGTTCTCAGTTTCTCCCTGTTTTTAGCTTTTATCGCAGTCAAGCTTGAAAAGCTCAGCTCACATAGATATGTGGTTGAAAATGGGAGCAATGTCAAAATAGCTTTGTTGGCCAGAATGGGGAACTCCTTGGCAACAGATAACCAAAAACTGTCCAAAAGAAGATCAGCAAACTTTAGCTTTAAACCGCGATCTTGCTTCAGTTCAACGAGTTCCTCTTGCTCCTTTAAAGTCATGTCCTTTCCAGCAATGGATAATGAGCTGTATGGGTCCCTAACCCAGTCAAGGCATTCTGTGAAGGCTGAAGAGAAATAGAACGATAACTTCTCCTCAAGAGTTTTCAAATGTCTGCCAATCGCTTCGCACATTGCAGCAGTATTGTCATCATGCAGTTTCTCGGTGAGTGGGAACATCTGAAGGTTGCCACCCTGCACATGTTGTTGCCAGAGCTGCACCTTTAAACGGAATCCGTTCATTTTATCAGTGCTTGTAAGCAGGTTTTCATTTCGACCTTGCATCCGTGTGTTTAGTTCATTCAGATATTGAAATATATCAGCCAGGTATGCCAGCTTTGCACACCACTCATCACTTGCAAGCAGCTTTGAATAATCGGACCTCTCGTTTGTAAGAAATATTTTAAGTTCCTCTCGCAACTCATACACACGGGCCAGCACTTTGCCGCGTGACAGCCACCTGACCTCCGTGTGGAGCAATAAGATTTTATGTTCCGCTCCCATTTCTGTACACAAAGACGCAAATAAGCGACATCTCAAAGGTCGCGTCTTCACAAAGTTCACTATGCGCACAACATCATCCAACACAGGAGCTAGATCTGCTGGTAAGGTCTTTGCAACGAGGGCCTCACGGTGCAAGAAACAGTGGGTAGCAAGAACATCTGGGTTTCTTTCTTTAACCCTACTTACAAAGCCTTTGATGCGCCCGACCATGG
Organism: Phyllobates terribilis; assembly: GCF_046119375.1. NCBI lineage: Eukaryota > Metazoa > Chordata > Amphibia > Anura > Dendrobatidae > Phyllobates > Phyllobates terribilis. The sequence continues at coordinate 1,714,946 of NW_027362994.1, forward strand.
CTGCGGCTCCATCAGTGCAGACACCTGTGCAGTTTTCCCATGTAAGTCCACTTTTATCAAGATATTCCGATGTGACTTGGAATATTGCCTCTCCTGTTGATTTTTCTGTCAGTGCCTTGCAAAATAGGAAGTTTTCTCTAATGGCTTCACCATCCACAAAACTCACATTGGCCAACAACTGACAATGTCCACTGATATCCGTCGACTCATCAAGTTGCAAGGCAAATTTCTTACTGATGCGCACCTTTTCCAAAACAACTGTTTCAATGTCCGCAGACAAGTCATCAATCCGTCTGGCAATTGTGTTATCAGAGAGAGGCACTTTAGCTATCTCTTTAGCTGCTTCAGGGCCAAGCATCTCATTTACAATAGCTTTACAAGCTGGTAGTATTAATGTTTCTGCCACAGTGTGGGACTTTTTTGATTTAGCTATGAGTTCAGCAACAAGGTAGCTAGCTTTGAGGGCTCTCTCATTTACCTTTCTGCTTTTTCTCAAAAAAGTTGCCCCTTTCTCATTGTTTGTACGTAAGCGTACAAAATACTCCATCGGTTTATTTTGAACGGAAGGGTGTTTCGTTTGGAGATGGCGTTTAAGTTTGCTTGGCACCATAGCGCTATTGGAAAGCTTCTCACCGCACACCAAGCACAGTGGTGTTGGTGCTGTCGCATCCCCAGTGGAAGTAAATCCAAATGAAAGATAGCTTTCACTGTATTGCCTTGAGCTCACCGTCTTGTCTTTTTTCTTTTGTCGAACTCTCATACTAGGGCCTTCATTTGGGTTAGAATTGTGTCCAGGGTCCTGTTCGGCATTTGCCTTTTCCATTCTCAAATACTTCTCCATCACTGCTGAGATAGTGTGCGCAGCCACACACTAAAATAGAAGAGTATTACATTATCTGCCACACTTAAAGGACCTCTGCTAGGCATATTTCATTCCTGAGGGCTTAAAAAGCAGCTCTCGTGGTGACAAGAAGCTGATTTAAACCCCCCAAGAGTGAACTTCGCGAGAGCTGTATGTGTGTGATAATAACTTCTATTACTACGGTCTGCATTTCCTGCTTGAATTGACACTAGTGACGTAGCACTCAGCTTTCTCTATAAGTAGAATAGAGCCGGCTGCCAAGTGCTACGCCACTAGAGTCAATTCAAGCAGGACATGACTGCTGAAGAACGGTACTAATATCATTTATTATTCCATACATACAACTCTCACGGAGTTCACTCTTGGGGATTTTAAATCAGCTTCTTACCACCACAAGAGCTACTTTTTTAGCCCTCAAGAGTGAAATATGCCTGGCAGAGGTCCTTTCAATAAATTATTTATTTTAAAAAAGTGAAATAAAAAAGGATAACCCCCTCATATATTCAATCCCATGTAACCTCATAAATACAGTCCCACGTATATGAGCACATGATTATCAGCATCATATACTGTGGTGATGTGCACTGTACAGCGCCACAGTATATGGTGCTGATTATTATGTGGCTCATATACTGCAATATAAAGGGGTACAATGAGAAGTACTATGGCCATGAGGCCAGAGTACAAGTGCCAGCTCATATACTCAGCATATGAGCTGGTACTTGTAGTACTCCAGCCTCATGACTATAGTATTTCTCATTTTACATTTCTCATTGTTATATGCAGTATACTGCTGGAGTACTAAAAGTACCAGCTCATATGCTGAGTATTCTGCCAACAGTTCATATACTCAGGCAAAAGCTCATATAGTCAGCATTATTGGCGGGCATTACCTTGGCGGCGGGCAAATGCGAGAGTCTCTCCGCTCTCAGGATGACGCACCGGCCTCGGTGACGTCATTAAGTCGCACGAGGTTCAAAGCTTGCGCATGTGTTATTGTACACGTCTCCTACATTGTAAGAAGGCGTGACTGCGCATCGAGCGCATTGCCGGGAAACAAAACACAGGGGGCACCATAGTTTGGGGAACTTTCCCCGCGGCACACCCGACCATGTGTCGCGGCACACTAGTTGAAAATCACTGGCCTAATAGAATGAGTACCACACACTGCTAATATGCCCAAAATTATTTTACAGGCAAGATGCAGCTAAAAATTATTAGTAATTTGAAAGCTGGTGGAGCTTAGTATAGATGGCCTAATAGAATGAGTACCACACACTGCTACAGGCCCAAAATTATTTTCCAGGCAAGATGCAGCTAAAAATTATTAGTAATTTGAAAGCTGGTGGAGCTTAGTATAGATGGCCTGATAGAATGAGTACCACACACTGCTAATATGCCCAAAAGGTTTTACTTGGCTACGTGCAGTAAAAAATGTGTATTACATACACAGGTGGTGTAGCTTACAACACAGATAGGCTACTCCACTGACTAACACACACTGCAAGAGGCCCTAAAGGATTTGCTTAGCTACTTTTAGCCAAATGCTGTGAAAAACACTTGCACAGCACTAAAACTGACCTGCCTAGGAAAAAGTGATAGGAACTGATGTAACCTAGCCCTCAAAAGTGCTGCAATTACAACTAGTCACTACTCCCAACCTATCTGTCTATTTAAGAGCACAGACCTGCCTGCTAAAAGTCGTAGGAAATGCTGTAACCTAGCCCTCAATAGGGCTGCAATTAGAACTAGTCCCTACTTCCAAGCTATCTGTCTATTTCAGATAAAATTTGCTTGCAATTCTCACAGTTATACTGTATAGCGCGCACACAGCAGCAGCGGTGCGGCCTAACACTCAGCTGCAGCAGTGAGAAAATGGTGGCGACGGGGAAAATGGCTGTGTCTTATAGGGCAAGGACATGTGACATACACAGCCAATGACACATGCCCTTGCTTGTGTGAAAAAAAGCACTTTTCTCCGTGTGTGCGCTGCTGATAGGCTGACAGACTGCACCTCCCCACTGTAAATGCGGGAAAGAGAAAAAAAAATGGAGATCTTCATTATTTCTGCAGAGATCCATCCCATGCCCCTCCCCCCACCCCGCTGTACACTCAAACTGTGTATTAACATTGATTATCAGCATTACTGTGAAAAAATCCAGTTACGATTTTGGTGCACGAACAGTTATCGAACATAACCTCGAACAGCCGGATTTTTTTCAAATCTTTCGGGTTCGTCGAACGGCTCGAACACCGCCCAAAACAGCTCGAATTTGAGATTGGCAAACAGTTCAATTCGAACACCGCTCAACTCTAATCCCAAGGTCCAACTGGGTCCCGGCTTCCACTATGTTAACCCAGTGTGCCGTCAGCGAGATGTACCGTCCCTGCCCTCAAGCACTTGTCCACGTGTCCGTGGTTAGGTGGACTTTCCCAGTAACTGCGTATTTGAGGGCACAGCTAATGTTTTGGGACACATGCTTGTGTAATGCGGGGACGGCACACCAGGAGAAATAGTGGCAGCTGGGGACCGAGTACCGAGGGACAGCCGCCATCAGGTTGGGGAACGCTTCCGTCTCCACGAGCGTAAAAGGCAACAATTCGAGCGCAAGCAGTCATGAAATGTGAGAATTTAGTAGTGTGGCCTGTGGGGCGTTGGCTGCATATTTACGCTTGCGTTCCAAAGACAGGGGTATGGACGACTGAACGCACGCTGCTGGGACAAGGACATGGACGTGCTTACTGAGGCTGCTACTTGAGAGTGCTCAACGAATGGTGCAGGGCAGGAGGCATCTTCGCATGCACCATGGACAGGGGATTGGCTTGAATGCACAAGAGTGGAAGAAGCAATGGTGTCACCTGCAGACACTGTTCCTGGACTCTGGGGTTCGGCCCACAAAGTCAGGTGCTTTCCTGCCATGTGCCTGATCATGCTGGTGGTGGTCAGGCTGGTCGTTTTGCCACCCTTGCTGATGCTGGCCTGGCAGGTGGTGCAAATGGCCTTTTGGGGTTATCGGCAGAGTCTTTAATAAACAACCAGACTTGGGAAGACCTAACAGTTGTACTGGCAACTTCCTTCATATTGATGTTATGGGGAACGGTTGCCTGCCTTCTGTCTGCGGCCAACACACTGCTTCTTCCTGCCTTTTGGGGTGCTCTGCCTCGCTCCCCCTGTGTGCTGCTGTCCTCGCTCTGCATGTCCTCCTGCCAGGTTGGGTCAGTTACTATATCATCCACCACCTCGTCTTCCACTTCCGCACCCTGGTCCTCCTCCTGAGTTTCTGGCAATTGTGTCTCATCATCGTCCACCTCTTGTGACACTTTCCCACCGTCGCCTTTGTGTGACCGTGGCTGCTCAAATATTTGGGCATCGCTACACGCGATCTCCTCTTGCCCCGCTTCAAGTGGACCGGGCGAGAGGCCCAAATCTATAAATGTAAAAGTAAACAGCTCTTCAGAGTGTCCAAGTGTGGGATCAGTTGTCTCCGGGCACTCGGCAAGGTGGGAGGAAGGAGGATCAGGTTGAGGAATATGGGGTCCAGACTCACGGCTACTGAGACTTGACCATGTGGAAGACAGGGTGGTGGTGGTGGCTAAGTGACTGGAAGCATTATCCGCTATCCAACCAACAACCTTTTGACATTACTCTGGGTTCAATAGTGGTGTGCTGTGGTCCCCTAGAAATTGGGACAGGAAGGTCAGGCGAGAAGATGTGGGTGTTTGTTGTGGCACAATTTCAGCTTGCCCACGGCCTTGTCCTCGGCCTCTGCATGCACCATCACCATCACATCCAGTACCCCGTCCCTTGCACGTGCCTTGCCCATTTTAAATGGAGGACAGTATCTTCCACGCTCACTACAAATGACTGAGTTTGGAGGGAACTTATATGTGATCCGTGTGACAGAAAAAACACAGTTTTAAATACCTGGCCTGTAGGTAAGTAGTGTGAACAGCAAACTGCTGTGAATTGCTTCACTGACACACTGAAAGAAATTTTTAATGGAGGCCAGAAATGGCAGTATTTTCTGACAACGTATATGTGATCCGTTTGACGGAGAAACCACAGTTTTAAATAGCTGGATTTTTAGCGCTGTAATATGGAAAGGACAGAAAAATGGTGTTCCCTGGATTGCTTTTTAAGCAAATAATGAGGATTAAGATCCAAAAAAAGCATTCCTGGCCTCTGAGACCTGGGCCTTTGTATAGAAATATCTAACAGCAGCAGGAGGCAGAATTGGAATGGAGCCTCTTGTGCTATATGCACTGCAGTCTGCTATATACCCTGCCTGCCTGCCTATATACACTGCCTGCCTGATATCTCTGCAGATGGATTAGTTAGTCCTCAAAATGACTGTTTGATAAGATGGATATGCGTAATGTACGGTTTTTCTCCCTACACTACCTAATACACAAGCAAATCTCTCCGTGACGCAGCAGCACCTCTCCCTACACTGTCTGATTACAGAGTGACTGTGACGAGCACAGCGGCGCCAGGTCTGATATAGACCTGATGACACTGTGCGGCCAGCCAATCACTGTAATGCCACAACCATCATGGCTGCAGCATTATAAAGAGTGGCAGGCAATCACTGTATGTTAATTGGCGCTCTAAAGGGCGCCAAACATGCAGGAAGGGGACCCGAGCTCCCGCCAAGCAACCCCGGAAATACTCGGCGAGCGCTGAGCATCTCGAGCAGTGAGATGTTCGGGCAAGCACCGAGCAGTAGCGAGCATGCTCGCTCATCACTAGTGTCTAGAAAACTCTGGTTGGTGTCGCCTATGAAGTTAATCATCAACAGATTAAAAAACTGACAGACTCCAAGGACGTAAGGTGACTATATTAATATATTGGTCACTGATATTATTTTTGAACATCTGATATATATTTTGTACATTTTGAGCTGTTTGGTTCTTATTCTATTTTAACAGATGAAAATAAGTACACTGTAATTGAGATGGAAAATATATATTTTTTTATTTAGTTGCCCAATAATTCTGCACACATTGTTCTCCAAAGAAAGACAAAACCGCACTTTTACTTTCTTAAATATTCAGGTTTTACTTTTATTAACCTTTTGCATTGACCGACAGCACTGTAGTTGTTTAATATTAAAAGTAATCATCAAAAATATAAATTGCCTAATAATTGTCCGCATAGTGTATAGAAAAATAATCTCTAACTACGACATATAAAAAGTGGCATCTTATAATGAGATGAAAAGAAGAAAAAAATTCTGGAATATGGAATAATTATATTGGTAAGGGGAAGAGCTAGTAAATTAATAGTATTATTTTTTATATGATTTTTTTTATTTCTGATGTATATGGGAATAAATATAAAAAAAAAATCACTAACAGTCGCCATGAAGTTCTCTGCCGTCCCTCTGGACTGTAAACTGTCACCCATGATGCCCACATCAGTGTATAGGGCAGAGCAGGCCATGAGCCGCTGCCTGGTAGGTAGCACAGGAGGGTTCCGTCACCTCTAGCATCACCTGCACACGACCAACTGCCATTTACTTTCAACTGTCGACTGAAGCGATCTGACCGAGGTCTGCAGGCGGGAAGATAATTATGAGAATGGCGTCTACTGGACATGGACAAGAGAACGAAGGGAAGAGAGCGAGAGAAGAGCCCAGCGTGACCGGATTCAAGAAGAGGCGATTGGACGAGCCAACACCTGGATGCAGCGGAGACCGTGGATCATCCAGCCCCTATGCCAGGCTTAACATCAGCCGCTTCAACATCCACCAAGTCTTGGGTAGGGGCGCCTTTGGCAAAGTAAGTCCTGCATCTTTTTTTATTTATTTGAAATCTGAAGTATTTATTATATCCCCATGTATTCTTCTCTGCTGTCAGCCATGTCATGCTTTGTTGTTTGTCATTGTAGCGTTCTTCTGTGAGATTACATTTAAGATATCACCATAGTTAGGTCTAGTGCTGCTGTAACATGGTATTTTTTATGCTGGATGTTTTTCCTCAGGGGTCACAGCTGTAGGGGGTATGGGACATTTGGTTTTTTTCACGTCATTGTCAATATAGGCTACAATCAGGCTGCCATATTGTCAATGACATTGATCTCTGTGTTTTTATTAAATATAGATAGACATTGATATTGACCACACTAATGCCAACTCAAAGCATGACAGTTGGTGCTGATAGTATTCCATGTAAAGGGGAGGGAGGGAGATCGAGGAGCTAAATGCAGAACTCCTCCCTCCACTTTCCCCTCCTCCCCCATCCCTCTTACATAGAATATTTTCAGCACCAACTGTCATCTCCTATCTCAGTAATGTAACAATCTGTCTTCACTGAATATAGATTTTACCATGAAATAGAGAATTTTGAAAGCTAAAAATCAGTCCTGGCGGAGAAAAAACAGATTTCTCTGAAAAGATTTATTGCAAAGTTGCTTATTTTCATGTGTGCTATTGATTTATGAAATACAAATTAAAATGATAATTATTCATTAAAGGGAACCTGTCTTGTCCTGTGTACTATGTAAACTGCCCCCATTGCGTTGATATTGATGCAATGTGTATCACTAACACGCTTTTTTCATTTAAATTGGCGCTAATATAATACAGCTCTGGCAAAAATGAAGAGACCACTGCAAAATGTTCATTTTCTCTGATTTTTCTCTTTCTAGGTATATTTTTGAGTAAAATGTACATTGTTGTTTTATTCTATAAACTACTGACAACATGTCTCCAAAATTCAAAGCTAAAAATGTTGTATTTATTTGTAGCAAATGAGAGATCGTCAAAATAAAAAAGAAGCCGTGCTTTCAGACCTGAAATAATGCAAAGAAAACAAGTTCTTATTCATTTAGAAACAACAACACTCATGTTTTATCTCAGGGAGAGTTCAGAAATCAATATTTGGTGGAATAACCATGATTTTTAATTCCAGCTTTCATGCGTCTTGGCTGCTTTCCACCAGTCTTTCACACTGCTTTTGGGTGACCTTATGCCACTCCTGGCACAAAAATGTAAGCAGTTCTTCTTTGTTTGATGGCTTGTGACTATCCATCTTCCTCTTGATTACATTCCAGAGGTTTTCAATGGGGTTCAGGTCTGGAGACTGGGCTGGCCATGACAGGGTCTTGATGTGGTGCTCCTTCATCCACACATTGATTGACCTAGCTGTGTGGCATGGGGCATTGTCCTGCTGGAAAAAACAGTCCTCAGAGTTGGGGAACATTGCCTGAACAGAAGGAAGCAAGTGTTTGTCAAGGATAACCTTGTATGCAGCTTGATTCATACGTCCCTCGCAAAGATTAACTTGCACAATTCCAGCCTTGCTGAACCATCCTCAGATCATCACCGATCACCGAGGCTTATATGCCTCTCCAGGTCTCCATCTAACCATTAGACGACCAGGTGTTGGGCAAAGCTGAAAATTAGACTCATCAGAGAAGATTACCTTACTCCAGTCCTCTATGATCCAATCCTTATGGTCTTGGCAAACTTCAGCCTGGCTCTCCTTTGCTTCTCATTGATGAAAGGCTAGGAGCCTGTTCGTTTAGTCATAGAGGTGCGATTCCTGGCATTTATTCAGGGTTTGTGCCACCCACGCATTTGAATTCTGCTCCCGGCTGGCGCTGATGTAAGTATGGGGCGCTTGCGCAGTATGTCTTGCCAGTAAAGCTTGTAGTGCTGGGAGCCGCACATGCGCTCTGACTAGCGGCTCCCTGCGCTTGCACAGTGACACTGCTGTGTAGTTCCCAGCTTCACTGTGTGCGGCCGGAGACGCTCGTCACAGCACATGTGCGGCTCCCAGCGCTACAAGCTTTGCTGGCATGACATACTGCGCAAGCGCCCCATACTTACATCAGCACAAGCCAGGAGCAGAATTTAAATACGTGGGCGGCACAAACCCTGAATAAATGCGAAGAATCGCACCTCTATGACTAAAAGAGCAGGTATGATACAAACATATAAAGTGGATTTTACATATTATATTAGCGCCAATTTTAATGAAAAAAGCGTGTTAGTGATACACATTGTATTACTAACGCAATAGGAGCAGTTTAGATTCTACACAGGGAATGACAGGTTCCCTTTAAGACCTTTCCATAGCCCATCCATGGAGCAGGCAGTGCATTATGCTGATAGATGGATTTGCTCCTCTACCTAGACCTGGTTACCAGCAGACTGAGCGACCATTCAGTTTACTCATGTGCCTTGTGTGCTATAAAATCCAGATTACTTCCACTCCCTGCAGATGCCTTCTAAGTATTCTCCATTTGTCTCTCTTAGGTGGTCCTGGCATCAGTCCCCGGCCGAAACATCCAAATGGCTGTCAAAATGATAACCAAAAAAGAGGACAATGAGGACACCATCATGAGAGAGCGGCAGATACTCCTGGCTGCCAGAGACTGCCCATTCTTATGCCACCTCTATGCCGCACACCAGTCTCTGCAGAGGGCATATTTCATCACGGAGTATCTGTCCGGTGGCAGCCTAGAGAATTTGATCAGGATGTGCGGCTGCCTGAACATCGGCAATGTGAGGTGAGAAAGTGGAGAATGTATGTAAAAGAGAACTAAGGAGATGGAAAAAAAATCTGGGGTCAGGATGTAGCTAAGGTAGCAATGGCAGGTCATATACAGTATTTAGTGTGCTGGATGCAGCAGGTGGGGTGCCATGGTATTTGGGGATTGCTAGAGAAGGATTTGATGACATTGATACTACACTCTGTTCTCTCCATCAGATTCTACACAGCAGAGATCGTATGTGGCCTCCAGTTCCTCCATGGACACAACATCGTCCACCGGTAAGCAGGACGTTCCTCCTTCTCTCTGTCCCCTTTACATTCTAGAGATATGACCCCCAGCTTTCCTTGTGTCCTGCCACTTATTCTATCTGATCTTGCAATGACTCAATTTCCATCTCTTTTATCACTGGACAGATTTCTCTTTTTTTTTTTTCATTACAGAGACATAAAGCCAGATAACATCATGTTGGATGCAGATGGCCACATCCGTATAATCGACCTTGGGCTCGCCCAAGATGGCGTTACCTCCTCCAAAAACATCTCTGGAGTGACGGGCACTTTCCACTACATGGCCCCTGAGGTGTTTCGTAGAAAACGATACGGCGCAGCAGTGGACTGGTGGAGCCTGGGGATTGTCGTTTCCAGGATGGCAGCAGGACGATTCCCATTTTACAACGGCCCCATCAAGCAAATGGCTTTCAAAGCTATCATCAATGAAAAGCCAAAATTTCCATCTTGGCTTGATGCTCATGTGAAACATCTCATTAAGAAGCTGCTGCGCAAAGACCCTCAGACACGCCTGGGTGTGAGCGGGAACATCCGGGAGCATCCATTCTTTACCACCATCGGCTGGGAGGAATTGGAGGAAAGGAGAGCAGAGCCACCATTTTCACCATTCAGGCAAGTTCTGGAGAACCATCATCTGCAGTGGCCGGAGCATACAGTCCTTCACCCCGTGGACAGATTTACGTACATGTCACCAAGCTGGGCCCGGTAAGGATCTCTTCATCTGGGGATAACTCCCATCAGGTGTTCTCACATTGTGGTAATCATCATCATTCATCTTGTCTTTTTTCACATTTTCTAACAATGACTTTATGTCTCTGTTTCTCTTAGGTGGATGAAAAGATCTGGACTGTAAAAGAATCCACGACCATCTGGTGAGTGACCTCTGTTCACACAGGACACCTATGATATCAGTACATTGTATCTGATGTTACATAGGGGAATGGTTCATTATAAAGACCATTCCCCTAATATAACAGAAGATCTGGCAGAGAGAATAATCAATGTCTTCCTTTTTTGTCTTGCAGGATGAGCCCCTGCCAACTGCCCAGAACTTCATGCCTCCTGACCCGTACCTCGTCTCTGCTGGTGTACTTCACCTCGGCTGCCCTTCAACATCATATCTCTCCAAAACATCTTCATGCCGGACCACTGCCATTGTTTTGCTGCCCCAGACCCTTGACTTGGCCTCCTCTAATACTGGGCTGGCAACTGACATCCCTCCATCCAGAAGATCTTCTACCCCAGGAATGGCCTGTGCTAAGTTTCCATCTGATGTGTTCAAAAGCAATAGTCCTGGGCAGCTGAGCAGAAGAATGTATAGAGCGGCCATTATCACCTTAGCACAGGCCTGGTAAGTACCGCACCCATCACACATCACATCACCCACACTACTATAGGCATACATATAGCACACCGTACATTTCCGCACATAGATATAGGACATAGATCGGCTTTTGATCCTGGGATTTAATCTGATCGCCATATTTGGGGTCAGGAAGGAATTTTTCCCCTTAATATGAGGACAATTGGCCCATTCCTCATAGGGGTTTTTCGCCTTCCTCTGGATCTACACGGCCTTAAATAGGTTTGGTATCATAAATTAATAAGTAGATTGACACACTAGTAGCAAAAGAGAAATTTTAGAAAAATTTAAATTTTCTTTGTTGACAATTAAAATTAGTTCTCAAAAATAAAAAGGATAATTAGTCTAAGTAACTAAAATGATTTTTATATATCACACTTACATTACACAGGTTAGGTACATTACACAGGTTAGGTATCAGCCTTTGATCTTGGGATTCATTCTGATCGCCATATTTGGGGTCAGGAAGGAATTTTCCCCCCTGATACGAGGACAATTGGCTTATTCCTCACAGGGGGTTTTCGCCTTCCTCTGGATCAACACGGCCCATAAATAGGTTAAGTCTGATAAATAAATACAAAAAGTAATAAATAATAATAAATAAATACAATAAATAATAATACATTTAGTATGCTAGGTTAGTAAGGAGACTCACACTATAGTAGCAGAACAAAAAAGGTATAAAATTACAATAATTTTAGTTGAAAAGATATGTAATTTCAGACATTGAAATAATCAAATCCAAACCTACAAAAATAATTTATATATTTTTTTTCATTTGTATTTACATTACATTAGGTATCAGCCTTTGATCCTGGGATATATTCTGACCGCCATACTTTATTTGGGGTCAGGAAGGAATTTTCCCCCCTGATATGAGGACAATTGGCTTATTCCTCACAGGGGGTTTTCGCCTTCCTCTGGATCAACACGGCCCATAAATAGGTTAAGTCTGATAGATGAATAATTTTCACATATACATAATACTAAAATATAAAATAATTCAATCTATAAATAAAATCTTCTTTTTACCCCCCTTATATCTTTGTGCTTGTCTTTATTTCATTGGACGTCCATGTAGTCATTATTATGCTGCCCCTTATGTCTTAAGGCCCAATACACATTAGAATAAATTTGCTTGAACGCCCCTGATATCGTTACTATCCTATGGTGATAAATCAGCTAATTGCTGTGATTCCTGGGAGTGTTGGGTCCGGAGCAGGAGATGCTGTTACCTTTCTCCATTTTGGCTAATAAATGAGAACACTGAGCTGGGTTCCTCCATTAATTACCCAGATGTTCCTCAAAGGACATTGGAAAGAATGGGTTTTCTAAACCAGACAGTAATTGCACTGCTCATATAATAGGGGAGAGGGTTTGTTACAATGTGTCAGTGCAGCTGGGAACTATGAAACTCACAGAGCATTGCCTGGACTGGATACGCTGGATGTGGCTCAGTGGGAGATGGTGGATCTGCAACAATGTTGCCCCCTGCAGTCAGGACCCCACATATCATGGACGCCACATGATCAGATCCTCCAGAGAACATTCATGAAGAAGGAGAATCCCCTGTAGAGAGGCGTCCACAGCGAGGTACATGATAGGAGCAGTTATTGTTTCATTCCCTAGGTATCTCTATCTGGGAATGCAGGATGACAACCAATATGGCTGCCATTACTGCTCTTACAGGGGGCATCACTAAGCTCTCATACATCCTGAATAGTACATGGTGTAATGACACGTCCCCTCACATTACCTGCTTAGTTGGGTAGATTTCATATTACAGAGTGTGGGAAAGCTGACTGACAGGAGCCATAGCCCCCAACCGTCCCGTATTCGGCGGGACTGTCCTGCGTCCCGTCTCGACTCAGCTCTTCTCCCGGCTCATTTAGACCTATTACAGTTATCTCTTATCAGAATATAATACCGAAGGAGAGAGAATTGTAGCCAATATATAAACAATATTTGTAAATGGCGCTGATCTAAAAAAAACTGCCAGAGATAGAGCTATTAATAAAAATATATATTTATTATCCACAAAATAGAAAGATATATACGGTCCACTAAGTGGCTAAGGTGAGAGAAATGACCAATAGTGGCAGATGTAAAACAGTCAGAGAAAGAAGAGCACATCCCACATAGCAGGACCTCCACAACAACCATCTGTAAAAATAATTGATAGACACTAGTATATATAGATCACGCTAGAGCTGCCACAAAGACAACAATCTCATGGTTCATGTATTATACACAGAAATATGTCCGACTCATACCAAACCAACAGTGCCGTATGGAAGAAATATACAGTATATGTGTGTATATTGGCCGTGTAGCGTATTTGTGCACCTGTGTATTAATTTAACACTTCAGGTGTCCGGGCCTTATATTTTTTTCTTTTTCTTTTTTGTAGTGCTTGATAATGCACACTGAGGAATTTCAGATACCCTCATATCACAGTAGTATATCCCACTCCTCAAAAAGTTAGTTACCCTTAGGTAATCTCAGCAGCACTATAACAAAATGGTCTTAGTCACTAGATGCAATTTCTATTCCCACCAACAAAGCAGCCAAAGCCACCTCCACCCACCCCATGGTGGTTACAAGCAGCCTCTTACCCAGAATTGTCACAAGAGCCTCCAAAAAGTAATTATAACAGCCTTCTTCCCACAACACCTGCAATTTTCACTTTAAGGGGTTGTCTGGTCAAAATAGATAAGTCTGCAGTTACTCTGTGTGACTGCAGACTTATGAATCCCCCAGGTTGGCGGGTTTCAGACCGGCATGTATGAGATATACATACCCCTGGCCAGTGGGCGCAGAGTCGCTCTCCATACACTTGTAAGGAGCAAGGCTGCCCCCTCTAGTCGGACACGCTTATTGGCCATCCGTGTCACTAGATGGGGTGCGGCCTTGGCTCTATACAAGTGTATGGAGAGCGAAGCTGCACCCACTGGTCGAGGGCATGTATAACTCATACATACCCTCTGTTCCCGAGTCTGAAACCGGCGAATCCCCACAGCGCACAGTGCCTGCATAATTCATAAGTCTGCAGTCATTCTGTGTGATTACAGACTTATCAGTTTTGACTGGACAACCCCTTTAAATACACCCACATATGCGTCCCTCCTACATGCTCTCCTATATCATCTGCTGATGATTGCGCCACAGAAGTTATATTTTACTACAGCTGTGTGAGTGTCAGCGGCATTTAGATGGTTAAATCAGCAGCAGTCTAAGCTAGCTCTGGTTGCTGCTGTTCACACAGGCACTGACTGTATAACACAGATGACACCTGCAGAGTACAGAGCAGGTTCATATCCTGAGCCCGCTCCCAACATATGTCACCAGTAAATCCAATGGTTGGAAAGGATCAATGGTGTTTGGTCATTCAATCAATTCAGGGCTGAAGGTGCTTAGGTGACCATATGAACATTTTGATGTACAGAAAATTAATCTCTGGAGTCTCGATAAATGTGAACTATTAATTCAAAATTTACATCTCTTGAAGCAACAACTTTGCCTCCATTTGCAAGGCAGGATCACGAAGCCACTCTCGGATAGGAACATTTGTATATTGCATATTTAGAAGAAACACCCAAAGGTAATAAATACAGGTTTACCCTGCATCATAAAAAAAACTATGGCTCAGGGTGATGTGTATTTCTGTAATGAGGGGGGTGCGGACTAAGGATACGATTATCAAGGTGTGCAGAATTATTAGGCAGCTTGTTTTCCTCAGACAAAATGGGCTAAAAAAAGAGATTTAACTGACTGAAAAGTCTTACAGAGGGATGTAGCACTCTTAAAATTGCTAAGATATTGAGGTGCGATCACAAAACCAGCAAAAGTTTTGTTGCCAATAGTCAACAGGGACACAAAAAACATGTTGAGAAAAATAAGACTCACATTAACTACCAAATATTTGAGAAGAATCAAACATGAAGGGACAAAGAAGAAATTGTCCTCCAGTGCTGTCATATTCCAGATCTGCAACCTCCCTGGAGGACCAGAAGTACAAGGTGCTCAGAGACATAACCAAGGTGAGGAGGCCGAAACCCAGCCGCCACTGAACAAGACACAGAAATGGAAACATCTAGACTTGGCCAAGAAATATCTGAAGACAGATTGTTCAAAGGTTTTATGGACTGATGAGATGAAAGTAACTCTTCACGGACCAGATGGATGGGCCTGTGACTGGATCTTTAATGGGTACAGATCTCCCTTTGGATGCCAGCAAGATTGAGGTGGGCACTGCTCTGATCTTGAATTATTAAAGATGTGCTAGTTGGACTTTTTAGAGCAGAAAATTAACTCAAAATAAACTCCTAATTCTACTGCCAGTCTTTAGAAGACACTGTCTTCAAGCTCAGGTACAGGAAAAAGTCTGCATCTTTCAAGAAAATCATGATTCTTCTGTTGGACAATGCTCCATCGCAGCATCAGTCTCCACTGCTTGGTTCAACTAAAGGCCTTACAGAATAGTTATATGGCCCCTTCTTTACCTGACCTAAACCCTATTGAGAACTTGTGGGCCCTTCTTAAATGGAAGATTTAAAGGAAGAAAAAACACTCCCCTTTCTTATAAGTGTCTAGTAGTGATGAGCGAGCACTAAAATGCTCGGGTACTCGTTGCTCGGGTCGAGCACATTGGAATACTCGGGTGCTCGACCTGAGCAACGAGCCCAATGTAAGTCTATGGGAATCTCGAGCATTTTTCAGGCGGCTCCTCCCTTCGGTCTGCAGAGGGTCTAAAAATTGCCCAAATCGATGGGAACAAAGCTCAAGTAACATGGGAACAGCATGGGGAAGACCCCTGGAAGCATCTCTGACTCTCATATCACTGCTGTCAACAACAATGTCAGAGTATTATGCCACTTTTACGGACTCATAAACATACAAAAACGAAACCAAAATGGATTTTCCTGAGAAATATGTTAAGGAACATCCTTTCCAGGGTAATGACTTGTATATAAGGCAAAATAAGTAACCAAAAATACTCCTCCACACCTTGGGCTATGTTCACACGTAGCATTTTTGATGCGTTTTTGCACTTTTGCATTGCTTTCAACCAAGACAAATGCATTCACCAGGAAATTTCATTTTAACATTTTACAACCTTATCTGGCCATGTGGTGTGTGACACATCATCAGACACATGCATACAGTGCTGAAAAGACATGGGAACAGCATGGGGAAGACCTCTGGAAGCATTTCTGACTCCCAGGTCACTGCCTAAAAGTGTGCCCATCATAAGTGTTCCTTGGCGCATGCGTAGATGCCTCCCGCCATGCGCCTGTCGTTGCAGACTTGCAACAATCACCGTCCACGTCCTTGTTCCAGTGCAGCGTTCAGTTGTCCCTACACCATTCCTTGGAATGCAAGCGCAAGTATGCAGCCAGCCACCCACCAACCCACAGGCTGCAATACTATACTGCCAAATTTTTGACAGCTGTTTGCACAGGAAATGTGGCCTTTTAGGCTCGTGGAGGCGGAAACTTTTCATAAGCAAATGCCGGCGGCGGCCGGGTGTCCTTACTCGGTCCCCAACCACCACTATTTCTCCCGGTGTCGTCTCCGCCTTCCACAATCACGGGTCCCACAACATTACCCGTGCCCTCCTCAGTGCACTTACTGGGAAGGACCGCCTAACCACAAACACGTGAACAGGTGAATGTGGCCAGGGACGGTACAGAGCCAGTCCACAGCTTTTTTTGCTGAGTTGTATTTCACCACAGCCATATTCTTTAGCTCGGTGAAAAGACTGACATAAAAGGAAACCGTATCTACTCTGGGTGTCATTTCTCCCAGGAAGTCCTCTGAAGCAGCTTTTGCAGAAGGAATGGCAGCCCATCTAACATCAACTAGCACTTCTCGGTGGTGCTTTGACACACAAACATCTTTCTTTGCGCATTTAATTTCAGGACTACAGAGTTGGGCAATGGCCTGATCTGCAATCCAGTTTAAGAAATAACATGCACAAGCACGTCCAATCCACATTAAAAAAACAGCCATAGAGTGTCCGGGAATCTTTCCCCACACTTTTCTTAGCCAGGGCTGCTTCTCGGCAGGGTTGGACGGACCCACCTGAAAACCGGAGACTCCTCCGGTGGGCCCTGGCTTCTCCTTCAGGAGAGTTCTTAGTGCCGAGGTGAGGCCATGATAATGATAGAGGCCACTATCTGCTTATTTTTCTGTTACTTGGAATGCAAGCGCAAGTATGCAGCCAGCCACCCACCCACAGGCTGCAATACTAAACTGCCAGATTTCTGGGCAGCTGCTTGGACTTGAAATGGAGCCTTTTAGGCTCGTAGAGGCAGAAGCTTTTCACAGCCTCATGCCGGCGGCGTCCGGGCGTCAATACTCGGTCCCCAGCAACCGCTATTTCTCCCGGTATCGTCTCCGTCTTCCACAAGCACGGGTCCCACAACATTACCCGTGCCCTTCCCAGTGCACTTACTGGGAAGGACCGCCTGCGCACAAACACGTGGTCAAGTGAATGTGGCCAGGGACGGTATGGAGCCAGTCCACAGCTTCTTTTGCTGAGTTGTATTTCACCATAGCCATATTCTTAAGCTTGGTGAAAGGACTTGGGAAACCATATCTACTCCAGCTGTGATTTCTCCCAGGAAGTCCTCTAAAGCTGCTTTCACTTGAAATGTGGCCTTTTAGGCCCGTGAAGGCGGAAGCTTTTCACAACCTCATGCCTCGTGTCCATACTCGGTCCCCAGTCGTCACTATTTCTCCCGGTGTTGTCTCCGCCTTCTACAAGCGCGGGTCCCTGAACATTACTGCTGGTACTTTTCTGTGGGAATCTGCTTACCTCCTACCAGCCTGGAATATTTCCAGTAAACTATGGTACAACACCATGGTATTAGCACTGCCCCAGTACCAGTAGCGAAGCCTTCCACAATTTCCTTCTCAGGAATTTTATTTGGTAGACTGAGTGGCTGCCCAAATACATTAGTTTCTCACAAAGGAGCTGATGATAGAGTGGCAGTAGGTGCAAGTTTCCCCAGCCTGTTAGATATCAGAGGGTGAACGGCAGCACATTGGATCAGTGGTTAGCACTGAAGCCTTGCAGCGTTGGGATCCTGGGTTCAAATCCCAGCAAGGACAATATCTGCAAGAATTTTGTATGTTCTCCCCGTGTTTGCGTGGGTTTCCACCTCAGTAAAAAAGCAGCCATAGAGTGTCCGGGAATCTTCCCACACACTTTTTTTTAGCCAGGACTGCTTCCTGGCAGGGTTGGACGGTCCCACGAAGAATCCTCTGGTGTGCCCTGGCTTCTACATCAGGAGAGTTCATGATAGCGCTAACTTTGCAGCTGCTATGGGGCTCTTGAGTGGGGGAGAAAGGTGAACCCTCAGAATCAAATCCTCTGGTGGGCCCAATGTTTTTCAATCTGAAACAGCTTCTCAGTGGGAGTTGTATTTCATCACAGCCATATTCTTTAGCTCGGTGAAAGGACTGGCATAGAGGGAATCCGTATCTACTCCGGCTGTCATTTCTGCGTCACCAGGTTCCGCCCATTGTCACACACGACCATGCCTGGCTGTATGTTCAGCGGTGAGAGCAACACATCAAGCTGCTGTGTTACAGCTTTCAACATCTCTACAGCGCTAGGTGGTTTGTCACCTAAGCATTAAGCATGTTATCTTCAGCACAGCCTGTTGCCGCTTGGCCAAGGCAGTGCTGCAGTGCTTTCAGCTTGTGACTGATGTGGTAATTTCAGAGATGGAGGAGGAGGTGCAGGAGCTGAACAATGTGATTACATTGAGGTTACATTGGCGACTTTGTTTTTATACTAAAGAAAGATCCTACTGTTTTGTTTTGTTTTACGTTATTTTTTAAGGCAAATGCATTTACAGGGAAATGTCATATTTACATTCTACAACCATATCTGGCAATGTGGTGTGTGACACATCATCAGACACATCCTGTTTCATTGATGATGGAGGGACTCTGAATGACACATAGAGAAGGGCCACAGTAATAAGTATGACATGTTCCCATTAGAAAGGAGAGAGTCTGCTATACAGTTATAGGGTATGCAGTGAGTCCAACGGCTGACCAAATTTAGGAAAAACCCCACTAAGAAATTAAAGACACAGAGAGCAGGGTCACAGTAATGAGTATGACTTGTTCCCATTAAAAAGGAGAGGGTCTGCTATACTGTTATAGGGTATGCAGTGAGTCCAACGACTGACCAAATTTAGGAAAAACCCAACTAAGAAATTAAAGACACATAGAGCAGGGCCACAGTAACGACAGATTCCCATTAGAAAGGAGAGAGTCTGCTA
Organism: Phyllobates terribilis; assembly: GCF_046119375.1. Lineage (NCBI taxonomy): Eukaryota > Metazoa > Chordata > Amphibia > Anura > Dendrobatidae > Phyllobates > Phyllobates terribilis. The sequence goes on from NW_027362994.1 coordinate 1,734,258, forward strand.
TATAGTTATAGGGTATGCAGTGAGTCCAACGGCTGACCAAATTTAGGAAAAACCACACTAAGAAATTAAAGACACATAGAGCAGAGCCACACTAACAAGTACGACATGTTCCCATTAGAAAGGAAAGGGTCTGCTATACAGTTATAGGGTATGCAATGAGTCCAACGGCTGACCAAATTTAGGAAAAACCCCACTAAGAAATTAAAGACACATAGAGCAGGGACACAGTAACAAGTACGACATGTTCCCATTAGAAAGAAGAGGGTCTGCTATACAGTCATATGGTATGCAATGAGTCCAACGGCTGACCAAATTTAGAAAAACCCCACTAAGAAATTATAGACACAGAGAGCAGGGCACAGTAACAAGTACGACTTGTTACCATTAGAATGCAGAGGGTCTGCTATACAGTTATAGGGTATGCAGTGAGTCCAACGGCTGACCAAATTTAGGAAAAACCCCACTAAGAAATTAAAGACACATAGAGCAGGGCCACAGTAATGACTAATTCCCATTAGAGAGAGTCTGCTATTGTTATGTTCTGCTACCAGAGCTAAGGAAAGAGAGGAGATCTGTCCCTACTATAGGACTCAGCTGAATCCCTACGATGTAACAGGGAACCTGATCCTGCGATCAGACCTGCTAAAGTCCTAATCTAGTCTGTACGAAGACCTATAGATGTGGGGAGGGAATCCCTACAAGTACTAAGGACTGGGAGGAATATGGGACACCTCCTAACAGAAATAGTAGCAGAAAGACGAACAAACAAAATAGATTGAACATAGAGGTCCGTAGACCAAGCAAACTAACAGAGTTAGATACAGAGCACAGGCTAGCTAGAAAGTAGATATACAATGAAGTCCAGCAAAGCCAGAAGGGCGGAGCAGGATTAAATAGGCCAACAAGGTCATGTGACCAGCAAAGGAAAAAAAAACTAACAGCAAGGTTCTAACAGTACCCCCCCTTCTAAGAGGATCCTCCGGATCCCCTAGGACCAGGCTTATCAGGAAATCTCCTGTGAAACGCTCTGATAAGTCTGGACGCGGAAACATCATCTGACCTCACCCAAGAGTTATCCTCGGGTCCGAAACCTTTCCAGGCCACAAGATACTGCAAACTACCTCTATACCGTCTAGAGTCAAGGATGCGAGAAATTTCATATTCCCCGTCCTCCACCACCGGAGGAACAGAGGCAGAGGCGTCACCATCCGACACAACAGCTTTTTTTAACAGAGAGACATGAAAGACCGGATTAATTCTCCAGGAGGTAGGAACCTCCAACCTAACAGCAGATTGGTTGACAACCTGAAGCACCTTAAAGGGCCCTACAAACTTGGGACCCAATTTCTTAGAAGGAATCCTCAACCGCAGATTCCTAGAGGACAACCAAACCATGTCACCAACAGCGAACAAAACCTCCTGTCGTTTCCTATCAAAGTAGTCTTTAGATTTTCTGTTGGCCTCCTGAAGATTACCACGCACATCCGTCCAAACTCTTTCCAAATCACCGGAAAAATTCTCCTCCTCAGGCACGGCAGATCCCAACTTGGAGAACGACCCAAACGACGGATGTCTCCCAGAACAACAAAAAAAAGGCGAACAACCAGCAGAAGAAGATGTATGATTGTTCAGAGCAAATTCGGCAAGTGGCAGAAACTCAGACCACCCCTCTTGATTGTCTGCCACAAAACAACGCAAGAACTGCTCAACATCCTGGTTTTTCCTTTCTGTCTGGCCATTAGATTCAGGATGATATCCGGACGAAAACGACAAATGAATTCCCAACCTGTCACAAAAGGCACGCCAAAAACGAGCCACGAACTGAGGACCCCTATCAGAAACAATGTCAGTAGGAACGCCATGAAGTCTGACAATTTCCTTGACAAAGGCCTTAGCGAGAGTTTTAGCGCAGGTCAGTTTGACGAAGGGAACCAAGTGACACATCTTGCTAAAACGGTCCACGACCACCCAGATGACAGAAAAACCCTCAGAGGGGGGAAGGTCAGTTATAAAGTCCATAGCCAAATGTGTCCAAGGAGCACTGGGGACCTCCAAAGGACAAAGCAACCCCGCAGCAGGAGTATGTGAGGACTTAGATCTAGCACATATAGTACATTGGCGCACCCACTTAATGACTTCCTTCTGCCATCCAGGCCACCAAAAACTGCGACCCACCAGTCTCTTGGTCTCAGAGATTCCGGGATGACCTGCCAACCGAGATTCGTGACACTCAACAAACAAATCTCTCCTAAAGGTCCCAGGCACAAACAACCTCCCATGAGGAGTGTTAGATGGGGCATTCTCCTGAGCTTTAAGAATCTCATCTTCCAAAACGGAGTCTAAAGCAGCTATCACAACACCTTCTTGTAAAATGTTTTCCTCTTTCTCAGCACCGACTATGGGAGAAAAACTGCGAGACAAGGCATCCGCCTTAACATTCTTAGTACCAGGGATGTAAGTAACGGAGAAATTAAACCGCGAGAAAAACAGTGCCCACCTAGCCTGACGGGCATTCAGGCGCTTGGCAGCGTCAAGATATATCAGATTTTTATGATCCGTAAGAACCTGAACAGGAAATTCCGCACCTTCCAAGAAGTGGCGCCAGTGTTCAAATGCGAGTTTAATAGCCAATAATTCCCGATTACCAATATCGTAATTCAATTCAGTCTCCGAAAATTTTTTTGAAAAAAAAGCACAGGGATGTAATCCATCCCCGTTATCCTGAGACAATACTGCGCCAACCCCCACAGAGGAAGCATCAACCTCAACCAAAAACGGCCTAGTAACATCAGGCTGCATAAGGATGGGAGCAGAGGTGAACCTCTCCTTGAGATACACAAAAGCTTCAATGGCCTCAGAAGACCACTGAACCGCATCAGCCCCTTTCCTGGTGAGATCAGTCAGAGGTTTGACAATACTAGAAAAATTTTTTATGAATTTTCTATAGTAATTGGCGAAACCCAAAAACCTCTGTATCGATTTCAAACCAATAGGCCTAGGCCATTCCTGCACAGCCTGAACCTTAACCGGATCCATCTCAAAACCTTTGCTGGAGATAATGTAGCCCAAAAAACTAATTCTCTGTACAGCGAACTCACATTTCTCCAGCTTAGCAAAAAGCGAATTGTCCATTAATAACTGTAATACCTCACGCACGCTCCGCCAATGAGACTCCAGATCTGGCGAATAAATCAAAATGTCATCCAAATACACAACCACATTTTTACCGATCAAAGGTCTAAGGATGTCATTAATCAGATTCTGAAAAAATGCAGGAGCATTAGTAAGACCAAAAGGCATAACCAGATTCTCAAAATGACCCACAGGAGTGTTAAAAGCAGTCTTCCATTCATCACCCTCCTTCATGCGCAACAGATTGTATGCCCCCTTAAGGTCAATTTTAGAGAACCACTTGGCCCCCAATAACTGGTTAAACAGATCAGGAATCAATGGCAGTGGGTAAGGATTGCGTACCGTAATTTTGTTAATCTCACGAAAATCCAGACAAGGACGTAAACCGCCGTCCTTTTTTTTTACAAAAAAAAATCCAACCGCCACAGGAGACTTAGAGGGCCTAATGTGACCGTCGGCCAAACTTGTCTGTATGTATTCCTCCAAAGCCTTCCTCTCAGGAATAGTAAGGTTAAATAAACGACTTTTAGGAAGAGTCGCTCCAGGGACAAATTCAATAGAACAATCATAGTCTCTATGGGGAGGCAAAACCTGCGATTCCTTCTCAGAAAAAACTCTCCAAAAATCCTGAATAGGAACAGGCAATTCTCCCCTATCCAAAGCTGCAATACGCCCGTTACAACACTTGTCATAACATTTATGGCTCCAGGATTTAATTTCACTGGTAGACCAATCCAGTACAGGATTGTGAAATTTTAACCAGGGCAAACCCAATATTACTGGAGAAGGCAAGTTATTCAACACTACCAAATCCAATTTCTCATGGTGAACACCATTAATAGTGAGAGGAAATTCACTGACCTTGAGAGTAATATTCTTCAAAGGGGAGCCATCCACAGAAACCACAGCAATGGGGGATGATAAAGGTTCAGGTTTTAAATTGAGTTTTTCCACGAATCCCCCATCAATTACATTCAGTGTAGACCCGCAATCAACAAACACCCGAAATTCCATCAATTTTTCCTGAGCAATCGTGGAAGCAGCTAAAAATATACCCTTGGAATTTAAACAGGCAATACGGGCGTGACTGACCATTTTTTTTTCTTTCTTCATACGAAGCTCACAGCCTTTAATCAAATGACCAGATTTTCCGCAATAGTAACACAAGCCTTCCGAAAAACGACGGTCTTTTTCTTGAGAGCGAGGTGCCCCCGATCCAATCTCCATCGGTTCACCACTGTTAGTACACACATTATCATAACCAGAAACTGACATAGCAGAGGATGTGCTCTCATTAACCCTAGCACGCAGTCTTCTATCCACCCGTATAGCTAATTGCATAGCCTGTTGCAAATCCTCAGGTGTAGGATAAGCAATTAGCAGGTCTTTAACCCTTTCACTGAGCCCAGCAAGAAATAGACTTTTCAGAGCAGAATCGTTCCACCCTGTTTGAGTGGACCAACGACGAAAATGTGTACAATATTTTTCAACATTACCCGATCCTTGTTTTAGACGTCTCAACTCAGTCTCAGCTGATGCCACACGGTCAGGATCATCATATAATAGTCCTAAAGCAGAAAAAAAACTATCCACTGATCTGAAGCATGTATCACTAGGTTGCAAAGAAAAGGCCCACTCCTGAGGCTCTTTGCGCAAAAGTGACATTATGAACCCTACGCGCTGGGATTCATCCCCAGAGGACTTGGGTCTCAAACGAAAATACAATAAGCAAGCATTTTTAAATGAAAAAAATTCTCGATGTTCACCAAAAAATAAATCCGGCAAACATACCTTAGGCTCCAAGAAATATGCTCCAGGACAGTTACTCACGTGCTGACGGAGCTCGGCCACTTCGAGAGAGAGTCCCTGCAGGTGTTTAGCCAAATCCTGAACCGACACCATGATGGAACAAAAAAAATCTTTCCTTAGAGAATTTGCAGGCTGGACTTACTGTTATGTTCTGCTACCAGAGCTAAGGAAAGAGAGGAGATCTGTCCCTACTATAGGACTCAGCTGAATCCCTACGATGTAACAGGGAACCTGATCCTGCGATCAGACCTGCTAAAGTCCTAATCTAGTCTGTACGAAGACCTATAGATGTGGGGAGGGAATCCCTACAAGTACTAAGGACTGGGAGGAATATGGGACACCTCCTAACAGAAATAGTAGCAGAAAGACGAACAAACAAAATAGATTGAACATAGAGGTCCGTAGACCAAGCAAACTAACAGAGTTAGATACAGAGCACAGGCTAGCTAGAAAGTAGATATACAATGAAGTCCAGCAAAGCCAGAAGGGCGGAGCAGGACTAAATAGGCCAACAAGGTCATGTGACCAGCAAAGGAAAAAAAACCTAACAGCAAGGTTCTAACAGCTATATAGTTATAGGGTATGCAGTGAGTCCAACGGCTGACCAAATTTAGGAAAACCCCACTAAGAAATTAAAGACACATAGAGCAGGGCCACAGTAACAAGTACGACATGTTCCCATTAGAAAGGAGAGGGTCTGCTATACAGTTATAGGGTATTCAATGAGTCCAACGGCTGACCAAATTTAGAAAAACCCCTCTAAGAAATTTAAGACACATAGAGCAGGGCCACAGTAACGAGTACGACATGTTCCCATTAGAAAAAGAGGGTCTGCTATACAGTTATAGGGTATGCAGTGAGTCTAACAGCTGAACAAATTTGGGAAAAACCCCACTAAGAAATTAAAGACACATACAGCAGGGCCACAGTAACGACAAATTCCCATTAGAAAGGAGAGAGTCTCCCATAGTGTTGGCCTATGCAGTGAATGCAAGGGCTGCCAAAAATTTGGAGGCACTTCAATGCCCCTTGGAAGAGTCGTGGAGGAGGGCCTCATAAAAAAATATTTCCATTAGAAAGGAGCTGGCATCCTATACTTGTAATGCCCATGCACTAAGTGTATGGGCTGACCAACATTTAGTCCTGGGGTATACATGAACATACTGTATAAAAAAAATTTTTTACGGGCATCATAAACACTCTTTAAAAAAATTCTGTGGGTGTTGCATCACGGACCACGGTCACCCTGGTGGTATGGTGGTGGAGGATCAGGAGAAGGAGGAGGACAAGAGCAAATAGTTAGTGTTGAGTGAGCATGCTCGACACTGCTCGGTACTCGCTCGAGCATCTCACTATTCGGGATGTTTGGCGAGCACCGAGCATTTTCGGGTTACTCGGGCGGGAGCTCGGGTCTCCGCCCTGCATGTTTGGTGCTCTTTACAGAGCCAATGAACATGAAGGGATTGCCAGCCAGTCACTGTTGTGGTCACTGCATTCTGAGTCTTCTATCCTTTGGATTACGAGCTCGGAGAGACTGAGACACAGGACAGGATGTATGTCAAACAAGCTCTAAACTTTGTTACAAAGCATGGGTTTTATATTCACCCTGAAGGCAGAAAACGGATTTACCATATATGGTTTGATTATACAATTTTAGCACACAAAGACTGATTTCTATTCTCGTGCTTGTGTTGAAACATTCAATCGGACGCATTTGATTAGACACATTTAATCAGATACATTCTGATGACTAGCAAGGACGCATTATTGATTCAAGAAGGAACATTCACAGCTGGTGTTTTTTTTTTTACCTAAAGTAACTTTCAGACTTATATAGCATAGATGGGGTCTTTGAACTTAAGGGGCCTCATCTTCTGCTATAACATTCCATCCTTTGGTTCCTTCATTTATCAGTATGAATCTCTATATTTTCTTTTAGTACAACACTGAATACACATTAGAAAAAGCTTAAAAACCAAATAAACCACAAGACACATTAGCAAAATCTGAAAAATAGCTTACACTATACCAGCCAACCACCCACCGATACCTTTAAACCAATTAGCAGGATTTAGAAAGGAAAAGGTGTTTGCCCACCAGGAATCCTGATTCTTGAGGTTGGCCTCATCATAAAGCTTCCTCAATTTTACAACGTCCTCTAACTTATGTTTCAGCGTCAATACACTAGGATTGTCTATATAATGACAGCATGCGAGCCCTATTATCTGGCACATCCCTCCTTGTGCTGCTGTTAAATAATCTAGTACAAGGGTATGTTGGTTCGTGACAATAATCAATTGATTCTGTACTGCAAGAGATCCGTTAACTACTTCTAAAATATCCCAAATCTGATCATCAAGATAGTCTGTAGCTTCTACTAATTTATCCCACATTTGTGTCAACATAGGGTATATAAACAATGCACTGAAAAATGTGTTTACCCCTCCCATTTGAACTATATGGGGTCTCCCACTTGGTCTTTCTTTATTGTCTGCTGATCGCTTATGCAGTGTATGTTTTGGGATAGACAAAGGATCTAGCTGGTCTGGAGTAACAATATAAGTTGCGGGTGTCAATCTGGCTAAGGTACAAGTTCCTGTTACTCCTACTGGGAGCCACTTGAAAGCCTTGTCTCCACATACCCAATACATGGATAAGGGGAGATTCCATAATGCTGAATGCTGCAGTATTAGACGGTGAACTAAATCAACAAACTTAGAGACATTTGACATCATACACCACCCAGGCCCTTGACCTATAGGGGAGCAATAGCCAGCATCAGGATTGCCACACGTAGGTGCACCTTTCTGATAACTTGAGCTTTCATTACACTGTAGATTTCCAGGTATTTTGGCACAGGTATCACTTGTCCCGTTTTTAAAATAAACATTATTCACCCAATTAGAAGTGTGTAGATATCTTTCCAACAGGGAAGGTTTAAACGCATCACTGCTTCCTGAAGTGGCATTAAAACTTATTTTCAATCCTTGTTCAGGTATTTTCCCTAGATCAGTAATTTTTGTTTTGTTACGAGGTACCCACTCCCCTCCTTTAAATGCTATATACAACCTGGGAATTATTTGACCCGTCAGGTTCCCTTGCCACCAGGGAAATTTTGTCCATGCTACTACGGGAATCCCAACAGTGGTATTCCACAGTCTCTGAGTGGCATTATTGGCCCAAGTATCTGAACAGTTCACCCAAAAGTTTATCTCTTCCCATGAGACTGGGACAGCGAGAAAGGTTATGCTAGTGGACGTCACAGGGGCATGTGTACATATCCAACAATTAGCAATGGTCTGGTTTTGCTCCTTTAGTCCATCGATTAGAGCAAGATGGTGTTTAATGAATCTATTGTTGTCTCCATCTGTGGTGCTCAACCTAGTCCATGCACCTATGGTTGTAAGTATGCAGGTAAGTATAAACAATGTCATCATTCTTTGTCCGCTGGTTCTCCTAGTATCTTTTTGCAATGGGATGCGTGGATCCAGGTCTCTTTTCCCTCTAGCTTAACGGCTGTACTTGTGGTCAGCAGAACTTGAAAGGGTCCGTCAAACCGTGGATCTAGGCTTTTCCTCACGTGTCTTTTAATAACCACCCAGTCTCCAGGTTGCAGCGTATGACTGCTAGAGTCTTGATCTGGATCTGGAAGAGAACTGAAGACATTATCATGTATTTGCTTAATCTTTTTGTGTAAAGCCCTCACGTAGGAACTTAGCACATGGTTATTAATTTCTAATGCTTGCGGATAGAAACACCCTAGGCTGGGTACGTTGCCAAACAATATCTCATATGGAGAGAGTCCAGTCTTTCTATTAGGCGTGTATCTTACTGAAAACAGAGCAAGCGGTAAACAATCCGGCCATGGTCTTCCTGTCTCAGCCATGGCTTTCTGAATTTTTTATTTCAATGTCCCATTCAGTCTTTCCACTTTACCACTACTTTGCGGGTGATATGGGGTGTGGAATGCTTGTTGAATTCCTAGAGCTGACATGACTTCATTCATTATTTCACCTGTGAAGTGTGTACCTCTGTCACTCTCAATTACCTCTGGTACCCCATACCTGCAGACCACCTCCGCAAGCAGTTTCTTTGCGGTTGCCGCAGCCGTGGCTTCGGCAATCGGGAAAGCCTCTGGCCATCCTGAGAACAAATCAATACAGACCAACACATATTCCCATGATCCTGACTTTGGCAGCTGAATATAATCAATTTGCAGTCTCTGGAATGGATTTGCCAAATCGACCACTGAAAAACAAAGAGAGTTAGAAGGTATCTGTGACAGAAGAGTATGCGGGTTGGGCACAACTGGTGTTAGAAGTTCTGTGGCTTTGTTAACCAACCGGAGGTCATGGACCATTCTATATGCGGCTGGTTGTCCTGGCATGCTCTTTTTCTTTACTGGGAACAGGGGAGTGTTGCAAGGGGACTGGGTTTTGACTAGGACTCCCCTCTGTAGTAATTTTTGGACTTGCTGGGCTATGGCATTCTCCTGAGCCGAGCTAAGAGGATACTGCTTCAGTTGAGGCAAGATTGCTCCTGGTTTTAATTTTACCATTACTGGTTGAACTCTTAACCTACCAACATCTGTTTTGTCTGAGGCCCAAAAATCATGTGGTACAGCATGCTCCAATATCGGGGGAAACTCATTTTTCTCTTCTATGCTGGCAATATCTAGTGACATAATTTTGCAAAGGCTACTTGGTTTTAAACCTGGGGTCATGGTGACAGTGCCATCGGGATGATACTCAATATGTGCTTGTAATTGGGACAACACATCATTTCCCAATAGATTACATTGGCCTTGGGGCGATACCATGAGCTGGCTATGTACAGTAGCTCCTTGAATTTGCAGGGGAATTCTCTTAGTGACAGGGAGCAGGATAGACGGGGAATTGAAGGGGGTGGCAATGACATGATGTGAAAAATCAGTGTCAGTGTATGGCCAATCACCTTGCGTAATTACTGAATTGTCGGCCCCCGTATCTACTTGGAAATTGATTTCATGTCCCCCTGGTAGGTTCACCTGCACTATACAACTGAGAGTTGGGGGTAAGGAGATGAGGGGGTTCATGTGCAAGCCACCCTCATCCTGTGGGGGCGTTGTTTGGTTGGCTGGAGGACCCGTACTCTGAGCATTTGGATACGGGTTGGTGCTACAGTCCTTTCTAAAATGTCCTGGCTTTTTACATCCATAGCACAGTTTCTGTCCTCCTCCTTCAGTCCGTCCTCTGCCTCTGTTCTTTCTGGGGGTCGTCTCTACTATATGTATTCTGGCAGCTCTCTTTGCCTGCGCTTTGTCATGCTGTGCCCCCTGAGCTATTCTAGCTAAGTCTTCTGCCTTCACTGATCTCCAGTCTGGTCTACTTGCTTTTACCTTCTCTGCAATCTCCTTCTTTAGTCCATTCATGAAAGCACTTGCTAATACCCTCTCACTAGTCTTATTTCCGGGGTTGAACCCCATTTCTGACCAGGTTTTCTTTAATACATAGAAATAATCCTTAGGATCTTCCTCCTTCCCCTGCACTCTATCTTCTAGTGTAACTTGCTTTTCTGCTTGCCTATCTTTACATGCTTTTACCAACGCTTTTACGTACAGAACCCCGGCTGCTGCATCATTAGCCTCCGCTACATCAGGGCCCGTTCTATTGTCATATTGTTTATAAGTTTCGTCCGTCAGTCTGTCATACCGAGCTTCATCTGCCAATTTCCCCTTAATTACCCCTTGCAGATCAATTCTAGTGGCATGGTATTATCCTGTATGGTGGTGATCATTCTAGCGAAACCCATAGGGGACTGGGATGGGTCTGGCAGCTGGGAGATCAGTGCCAACTGCTCTGAAGGACTCCATGGTCTATACATTAACATTGTGCGAGCATTCTGACCTGGAACAACTGCGTCCCCCCCCCCGCTGCTGCTGCTCCCAGTGCTCCTGGCACAACTACCGTCCTCATTGGGAATAGACTAGCTGGGTGGGGTCTCGGTCCTCCACATGCCACACAGATGTCTACTGTCAAGGGGTTCTGCTGTCCACATCTGGGGCAAACCCAACAATTGGGTTCCTGAGAATTCTGGTACTGGGGTGAGGGTGAGCTGGGTGACGTCGGGAGCGGACAGGGAGAAAAATCTGTCACTCCGGTTTTTGTCAGTTTGTAACGTCCGTCTCCTAATTCTTCAATTTTTCCTTTAAAATGAGCACATGCATTCATCCATACATCCACTGTCTTCAACAGACCCTTATCTTTCAGCCATCCATGATAGCAGTTAAAGAAGGATTTCCATTTCTCTCCATTCATCTCTCCATTCTCATTCATTCCCGCTTTACATAATATTTTGTCAATTCCAATCAGTACCTGTTTCCCTTCTCTGCGTACCACTAAGTCTTTGGCTATAATGCCTTCCTTGGCATTTTGGTTCCCCATTTTTTTTTGGGTTCTCCTCACTTAGAGTAGACTCCTCAGTCACTTAGACAATGGTCACTTAGACAATGGGCCACAAAGGTTTCTGAACCATTCCACTACTAGCCTTCCAGGACTTATACGCCGACCAGAAAAACAGACCAAAAACACCAATCCCGATACACACCCACAACACAATCATCGGATCCATACTTTCATTCTTAAATTCTCCAAAGGATAGAAGGCAGGACTGTCAATTTATCTTACATTTATGCTTACAGTGATATAAAGAGCCCTGACACACATCACCATCAATGAGTTTAACCGACAAACAAACAAATTCTTCCCTTATCACTCCTAAACACTTTTTGCATAATAATTTGGAACACAGTGTACATGTGCTTTTCCACAAAACACCAGGGGTTCACATAGTGAATCTTACAGTTCTAACTTGCCAACCGTGGTCTGTATGGAGTTGTTCAATAAAGGGCCCAAAATTAAGATAACATAGATGGGAGAGGTCTCTATGAATAGGAATTCCTAAGTATTTGATACCCTGTGAGGGCCAGGCAAAGGGAAAGTTGAACTGGATGGAATCCTATATGGATTTGGGGAGGGAGACATTGAGGGCCTCAGACTTCGCTGCATTGATTTTAAAATTTGACCATGTAACAAAGTGATCTATTTCAGCCATAACAGCAGGGATGGATATATGTGATTGAGTGATATATACTAGGACATCATCAGCAAATGCAGAGCACTTGTACTCGGTGCCTCCCACCTCAATCCACCTAATATTGGGGTTATGGCGAATTGATGAGAGCAGGTGCTCCGTCACTAGGATGTATAAGAGAGGGGACAGAGGACATCCCTGCCTTGTCCCATTGGTGATTATGAAAGGTGATGAAAATGTTCTGACGCGCCCCCTGGGCCTTGGGACACCCGGGGCCGGACCCTTTTTGGTGGATGCTGGTGGTTGTAGTCTTCGTGGCGGCGACCCGGTTCCGTGGCTCAGGGCGGTCAAACCAGTGGCGGAACTATATATGTGGTTTTGATGTTTAAATATCCGACTACGCCACCCGTGGATTGCGGTCAGAGTGAACCGCCGCTGCAGGGCAGACCGCTGAGGCTGGTGTTGTGGGTGCAGCAGAGCGTAGCATAACTCCCCACGGGAGGAGTATAGCCTCAGGGCAGTGTATGCGGAGGATGGGGGTGATGGTGCAGGGCAGCAGCAGTAGCGACACGGAGTCAGTGATGCAGTCCAGGGCCTTTACTCACAGTTCTTATTATCCAGACCACTTCTGCAGGTAACGGCTGCCCACGTCGTACTGTGCTCACCAGGTGAGGGTCTCAGACAACTCTCAGATAACTTTGGAGCGCTTCACATGACCCCTTTTGTGTGTCCTTTGTCTGGCCTTTCTTACCAACGCTTCTGTCCGGCTGCCTCGGGCCTCCTCTTGGTAAACTTGGCGCCAGTTTCCCTGACCCTATGTGGTGCCTTCTTAGCGGGTGTAGCGAGGGGCTACGCCACATAAAATGTCACAGCCTCCGGTTTCTAGCTGAGGGTCGTTTCCCGCCTCCACTGGTTTCGGGGACCGGTCTCCCCCTTTGGCCTGACCCCTCCACGCAGGTGGATTCGGGCGTGCGGTGGCGACTCGCCCGTCCGCACCCCTAGGATCCCTTCGTTCCTCGTTCCTGGAGCCTTCTCCGCTCCTCTTCCTTCCTTCTCCCTCTTCCAGGCCTGGGCCTCTGTTCCTAGGCCCGCCTCCGGAGCAGAGCTCATGCAGAGTCCCTGCTCCCTGTCACTTCTGCTCAGACTTCTCTGCACTGAACTAAGATGGTGCCCACCTTTTATACTCCCTTCTCAATGCACCCAGGAACTGCTTCCTCCCTGCTCCTGCACTACAGGGTTCCCCTTCCTCGGTGTTCCCTCCCCCCACTCCAGCCAGGGACAGGGACTGTCGTGCCCATCTCAGGGGCATATTGGAATGCTTTCTCAGCATCCAACGAGAGTATCTAATTACAAATTTTTAACTGCATCTAGCCCAGGAAATACTTTGTGCCTAGTAGCAGTGTCTGCTAGTCAGCGGATTATCCCAGCTGTTAAGCAAGCTACACCACCTGTAGTTTGGACACTTAATTTTTTCAAAGGAAATGGTTCGGGACCCCGGGATACTCAGTGAAGAGCATCAGGAGGCACCCCAAGTCATAGGGGCTGGGACTGGCGGTAGGACGCCTTGCGGTGGACCGCCGAGCTCGATCGTTATAAAAGCTTTTTAACTGCAGTAGCTTTAGTGGACGCTACTGGAGCTGGAATTACGCGGCTGCTGGCATGAGACTTGCCCTCCAATAGATCCTTGTAAAAGGATTTAAAGTGTATTCATTCAAATTAGAGAGACTATTTAAATGAAAAAGCTTAGACCTGCCTCCACCACAGGGGGGCTCGCTCGACCCACCAGCGGACAGGCACCAGTATTGGGAGAGGGGGGCTGGCCGTCAGGGTCCACCGCGGCTCTGGCACAAACCCGGCGACACGGAGGTCGCACGGGCAGGTACGGACTGGCCGTGTCGGCTTTGCACTTTTTTGATTTTAGAAGGACATGACATGCCTATATCTGTGTCTCCCCCTCCTTTTACTCCTCCACCTCTTTTCTTTTCGCATGACTATATGTACTTGTCACTTTTCCATGTGTTAGTTGTGTCTTCTGAGCAGTTTGTCAGCTTTTGGACACCTTTGAAGGTGTTTTCTATGTGTTTCTATGTGTTTTTGTTTGCCTGCCATTGGTTTTAACGGTGTTCGAAGGTGTTCGACAAACAGTTCGGCGAACATACGGGTGTTCGACGAACCGAACCGAACTCGAACACTACGGGGATGGCTCAACACTACTGTGGAGCTTTACTCCTCCGCTCCCCTCAAGGCCTTCTTAGGTAGGAACCTTGACCGGGTAGAGACAGCGGTTAACTCTAACCCGCTCCTCGTCTCAAGGCCAGAGTACGAGGACCGTGTATCTTCAACAAGCTGCAGGTTCCAGCAGAAAGCCACTATCAGCGAGGAAGATCACAATCAAAGACCTTGAACCTAAGATGGCCGTATATTAAATACTAGATGGTGGCCCGATTCTAATGCATCGAGTATTCTAGAATATGCATGCGGCTGACCGGGCGCGACTAAGCAGCAAAGCAGTGTTTAAATGGGTTGTGCACTACTTTTAATTAACTTCACAATGTATCCCCTCGGTGCCCCTAATGAATTTTGTCATTACGTCATGTTGTCAATCCTGCTTGTGACAACATCGCTGACGACGCACAGCCAGCACGTAATTGTCCCGCCTGCAGCCGGCTGTTGCTTCCGTTTACATCACGACTATTTGTGGCTGCAGCCAGGGGTCTGCTGTTCTGCGTACCACAGTGAATGATGGGCTGTGGCGGGGTTATCCCCCATCGTGTCACATCCAGCATCCACAGCGCGGTCTGTCAATGTGGTTTGTATGGCTCCGTCATTCCTCTAATCCTGGTTTGTATGGCTGACTTATTTTGGATTGTACGCCTTCCTCATCTTAGCTTGTATGGCCTCCTTATCCTGGTTTTGTATGATCTACTCATTCTCCCATCTCCACAGCACAGTTAAAAAACTAAACCCTAATCCTCCCCTTGTTTCCTTTTCTCTGCTCCAGCGCTGTCTGTCCTGTTTTCAGCAGCTCCTCGCAGGATCGGAGGCGCAGCACGCGCTCTCAGATACTGCTGTGATTAGCTGCTGTCTGTAGATTCGCTGCTTTCCACGCCGGGACTAAGTGCGTGGAGAGGCACAAATCTGCATTCACTTTAGTAGCACATGCTGCAGATGTCGCTATGAAGATTTAAGAATAATACAAGGAATACACAAAATAATACTTTATTATTAACTATTATTGGTTATAGAACTTAATACAACTGAACAAAATTATTAAACAGATGATCAAAATATATAAACTATTCCATGAATATGTAACAATATTTTACAATAAATCATCGGACAAAAGAAGTAAGACCCTAGAATACATTTCGTAACAATATCAACCTAAAATATTTTTGTACTCAAGATTTTTGGTGAATACTTATGGACTATCTGTAAGCAACTTTCCTTGTAAATGGGTATCCAAAACTTGCACCTTGACATTGGATCTCATTTTAACTCTTGAAAATGCAACATAGAGTTGTCCATGACCAAAAACGGGCTCCGGTAAATATATGCCAACACGGTGTAGAGTTTGACCTTGTGACTTGTTTATTGTCATGGCAAATGCTGGTTTTACTGGAAACTGTCGACGTCGAAGCCTAAATGGAAGATCGGTGTCTGAAGGACATAAATCAATGCGTGGAATGAACACTTCCTCTCCTTTTGCAGATCCAGTGATCACTGTTGCTTGAATTATGTGGGAATGGAGTCCAGTAACAATAAGGCGAGTTCCATTACATAGACCATTTCTTGTATTTAGATTCCGCAGCAACATTACGATTGCTCCAACTTTAAGTTGTAGTCCGTGGGATGGCATTCCTGATGGCGTAACACTATTTAAAAATTCAACTGGATAATGCTCTCGTTCATCTTCATTGTCGACATCCACCGAATCATCACTTTTGTACAATTTATACTCTCCAGGCATTCTATCCATCACACATGAATTTAGCAGAGCTACGTCATCGTTCTTGGGACAGAGAATTGCATAGGAAGAGGCCCTCTCAACACTGCTTTGGTCGTTCACATCTATTTCAACGCGTTGTCCAAAAACATCACTTATGATGCAGTCAGTGCACAACATGTCTTCTGGTATTTCAATAATGTCTTCTCCAAGGTTATATTTATTGCTAAGTTCACCATTACCAAGTTTAAGAAGCCAGTTGCTGTACTCTGGGTCAGAAGATCGCATGTTGTTAATTAATTGGAGTTTATTAAACTCTTTCCAAAGGTCTGACATTTTTAAGGTTGACTCGATAATATTTGTTCTTGTTCCATTTGGTACAACTGGAAGGCATTGCCTAAAATCTCCGCCAAGGACAAAAATTTCATTTTTTTCTGCAATATTTGTAGTCATAACTTCATGCAGAAGTCTGTCAATTAAGCTCAAAGCATATTTGGGTGCCATGGTGCACTCATCAAGTATGAAAAGATTTGCACTGTTTAACTGTTTTCCTGCAAATGTGTCTTGTTTGATTCTGGAAACGGAGATTTCATTGACTGGAACTGGTATCCCAAAGAGTGAATGCATAGTGCGAACTCCTCTTAAAAGGTTTACTGCAATACCTGTTGTAGCCAATGGCAATACGACTTTTCCCAACCCTCTAACGTGATGCATTAAAACTTCATAGAGGTATGTTTTACCGCTGCCTCCAGGACGTTTTTGGCGTTGGATCGGCTTGGTTTTCTAAAGCGCTCACAATAGTGTCATATGCAATCCGTTGTTGTTGATTTAAGGATTTTTTCTTCTCTGTTGCCAACAATAATTCATAAGCTTCATCATACTCTTGAATTTGTGCAACTTGACTTGCAGGCTGTGGCAAAATAAAGTCTGAAAACGTTTTTCCATGCAGTAGTAGGACATTTTGGACATCTTGCATGGCTTAAAATTCGCAATTTTGACAATTTCCACTTTTGTTGTGAAGACGTAAGCAGTAATCTTCAATTATATGTTCTTTGAAATTTGTCCAAAGTTGAGCTGGATTTGTAGGCGGTCCAAAGACAGAAATGTAGGCGAACAATTCACGAAGTTTCTTAGGCATATGTAGGGTAACTGCGTCTTCTAAAGTAAGTGTCCACATAGTATCATCCAATAGAAGTCCTAAAGCCAAAGCTGCAGCTTTAAATGTATCGTGCAATACTCCATTAATTGTTTTCAAATCTTCGTAACTTCTAGCTCCTTTGACATGCAGTAGTAACAGCCGAAGGCAATATCTTTCTTGATCCTTGACACTAACAGTATACATGCGTCCAATTATTCTGCTAAGTCTTCGTTGTCTTGGCTTCCAAGTTTTATTCCAAACGTAATGCTCTGGAATCTCTCGATACAAATACTGCCTTGCGTTTTCGTCACGTTGGTTCAGCAAAAACCATTCCATTAATGTTGACGTTGTGCTTAAATTTTTTGAGAAATCTTCGACTTGAGCATTTTCAAAGAAATAAAGCTGCTGTTGATTTGGTAAATGAATAGCTAAACGTATAATGGCATGGGACTGTGAATGCAAGGGAAACGCAAATATTCTCCAAGCAGCTTCTGGATCACTGACATATTTTGAGTCAACAAACCGTGATGATTCATCGTGATTGACTGTTTTTTGTTGTATTTCGACGTTAGCTTTGTCATGCCCCTTGTAGATGTACTTGAAAAGATATTTAACACTTTTTATTGAAGCGCCGATTTCAACGTTGATGTGACAGTTGTAGCTTTTTAATAAGTACGGGTTGTATGGAACTATCCATGAGTTATTTATAATCTTTTTGTTGTGTACAATGTTATCAATCAGTTGTCTCCTGTAGGATGGGTAGCCGTCCAAATCTTTAACAGTGTGCTGTTTCAACTGCTTTGGAAACCCTTTTGTACACTTTCTGTTTTCCATGCATGGACTTTTTGGATTTGCTACACCGCATGGGCCATGAACCATATTACAGATTACAATATTATACAATTCAGGATACTTTTCTTGGTTAGGAATTTCAGCCCACACTATGTTGTCAGTTTCGTCCTCCGTGCGAAACTTGGAATCCGCGTCTAAAATAATTAGTTTATGCGCATGTTGGAGACCTAGTTTCTGAAACTCTATGACGTGTACCATTGCTACGACTGTTCCAAAAAGCCCATTTTTGATGTCTTTAAAAAGACTGCTGAGTTTTAGTCGAAATACGTGTGCAACTAAGTCCGGCCTGTGTTCAACTTGCTGCCAGGGTTGTAGATTTTCTGCTATTTCCGGCCATTTAGGATTACAGGTCATTGTTAAAAAAATGTCAGGTCTTCCATACTTTGTTACTATTGCCATTGCATCTTGATAACGCTGTTGCATGTTGCGGGGGCTACCTTCAAAGGACGACGGGAGAATTACTGTTTTTCCAATTGGAATTCCTTTTTGAATGGATTGTTTTTGCAAATGTTCTTGAAGAACGCAGTAGTCTTCAACTTTAAGTTGTTTTTGGTTCATTCGTATGAAATTGAGCCGATTAGCTTCAATTTTAACGTATGCGTCGACTAAGTACTGTTGTGTCAGTTTCCCACCGTTTAAAATAGGATTGTAGTAATTTTGCACAGACAGAAGAAAACTGTAGTACTGTAGTTGTGTAATTCTTCTTGAAGTTCCTTGCTGGTGTAGGTTTTCATGCCACCCTTGATCAGCGCTTGGAAAGAATAGCGGATACAGAAGAGCATCAAGGTTGCTGTGCAAAATGCTAATACGTTGTGTTTTAGGAACGAAAGGGTTGTTTTTGTCTGGCTTAAGATGAACTAATATATCTCTTTGAAAAGGAGGCTCTCCATCATCGTTTTGAAAAACAACTACGACCACACTTATACGTGGTTTGTTGTAACATCGGGGATCTTGTTGACGTTCTTGTTTAATGGCCATGATAATAGAAGGCATTTCCGTCCAATTTTGTATAGCTCTCTGTTCCTCCTCAGCTTCAACGTCTTTTAGCATGCGATATGCGGCAGCAAATGGGCTGATTGTTTGTAAATGTGCGGCAATTAGGTTCATCAGTTCTGCATTACACTTTTCATTTTCTTTTCGGTTCATCCTTTGTTCTGTAGCCTCATTTGGATCAAAGATGTATAATTGTGCAAATGTTGGTGGTTGTCCTAGTTCTGGGTGAAGTGTTCCAGTGCGGTGGTAGATCTGGCCATGAATTTTAAAACAATTCAGTCCTAATCCAGGGGGCGGTGCAATGTTGGCACCAAATGAAGCAAACGCATGAGAACTGTTGATACTTCTAATATTTTCCATAAAATTTATACTGTGTTCATGCGTTCCTTTCATCAACTGCTCAAAGAGATCTGAGTAGTGACGTCTTGGTAGCATCACTTTTCCTTTTTGGTAGCATTGAGTAAACTGATTGTCAGATGGTTTTTCCTCTATGAAATTCAGAGAGTCACATTTTGAACAAACTACATTCATCTTCCCACGGTAGTGTTGAATAATTATAGTTTCATTGTCTGTTAAGTAACGTGCAAGTTTTTGAATGTTCTGCTGGGTTTGCCTTAGTTGGTAGAGCATTCTTTTTTGATAAATTTGTCGATCGTGTTGTTCTCGGTTTGTCCTAGATTCTGGAGATTCATGAAGCCGACATTGTCTATGGGATTCCGCATCGTGTTCCTGTCTAGCCGCAGTGTGTTGCGGTGTTTCCCGTTTCCGACGTTTTCTGTGAGCTTCCGCATCCTGGGCTTGTCTGGCGGCAGTGTGTTGCGGTGTCTCCTGTTCCCGGCATTTTTGGTGAGCTTCCACATCCTGGGCTTGTCTGGCGGCAGTGTGTTGCGGTGTCTCCTGTTCCCGGCGTTTTTGGTGAGCTTCGGCATCGTGGGCTTGTCTGGCGGCATTGTGTTGCGGTGTCTCCTGTTCCCGGTGTTTTTGGTGAGCTTCCGCATCCTGGGCTTGTCTGGCGGCAGTGTGTTGCGGTGTCTCCTGTTCCCGGCATTTTTGGTGAGCTTCCGTATCCTTAGCTTGTCTGGCGGCAGTGTGTTGCGGTGTCTCCCGTTTCCGACATTGTCTGTGAGATTCCGCATCCTGGGCTTGTCTGGCGGCAGTATGTTGTGGTGTCTGTTGCTCTCGACGTTGTCGTTGTCTTGCTGCTTCTGCTGCTTTTCTGTCTTCCTCCGTGGCGTATTTTCGCTTACGACCCATTATAAAACAGGAAGTGTAAAGAAGTATCTCTTTAGCGCGCTGTCACTGGCAGAACGTGTTCAGTAAACCTGACTGAAGTCCCTCGCACAGTGTGACTGAAGTCCCTCGCACAGTGTGACTGAAGTCCCTCGCACAGTGTGACTGAAGTCCCTCGAACAGTGTGACTGAAGTCCCTCGCACAGTGTGACTGAAGTCCCTCGCACAGTGTGAGTGAGAAAACCTGCTCAGTACGTTATGAGCAGTTTGTGAGTCACATGACCACATGGGCGGAGTTAGCCCTGCTATCTCCCGAAGGTGGCGTAGCTATTTGAAATGTTGCGGTAATTGGCCGGAGAGCGTGTTTAAAATTGGCGCGAAAATCTGTGATTGGTCGCGGGCGGCGTCCGCGACCAATCATAGAAGCGGGTTTTAAATCTCGCGTGCCATGTTACTAAGGAGCGGACAGCGAATTTCTGGTCGCGCCCTCCTGCCGCGACCAATCAGCGTATCGTATTGGTGAGGACCAGGGAGCGGCTGCCTGTGCGGTTACTTCTGCTGCGAACAGTCGCTCATGTCCCGGCTTCTCGGAGCGGAAGTATCCCGACCCGCAGCGGCGCTCCCCGTTCCTCCCTTCACACCCTAGCCGCATGGATGTCAGCGCCGCTCCCCAGTCCTCCCTTCCGCATGGATATCAGCGTCGCTACCTGTGCGGATACTTCCGTTGCGAGATGCCGTAACATGAGCGACTGCTCGCAGCAGAAGTATCCCGACCTGCAGCGCCGCTCCCCGGTCCTCCCTTCACACCCTAGCCGCTGATCTCCCGACAGTAGCCGCATGGTGTTACTAAGGACCGGACATTTGTGTCAAAAATCTCTGATTGGTCGCGTGCGCTGCCCGCGACCAATCACCGATTTGGGCGCCACATTTAAATAGCGGCCGCGACCAAACACAGATCTTGCAGAGAAATTTAAACACCGCTGTGCTGATTGGTCGCCGACGCTGCCCGCGACCAATCACCGATTTGGGCGCCACATTTAAATAGCGGCCGCGACCAAACACAGATCTTGCAGAGAAATTTAAACACTGCTGTGCTGATTGTTCGCGGACGCTGCCCGCGACCAATCACCGATTTGGGCGCCACATTTAAATAGCGGCCGCGACCAATCACAGATCTTGCAGAGAAATTTAAACACTGCTGTGCTGATTGTTTGCGGACGCTGCCCGCGACCAATCACCGATTTGGGTGCCACATTTAAATAGCGGCCGCGACCAATCACAGATCTTGCAGAGAAATTTAAACACTGCGGGCAGCGTTGGCGACCAATCAGCACAGCAGTGTTTAACTTTAGCGGCAAGATCAGTGATTGGTCGCGGCCGAAGACCAATCATCGAATCGTATTGGTGAGGACCGGGGAGCGTCGCTGCCTGTGCGGCTACTTCCGCTCCGAGAACCCGGGACATGAGCGACTGCTCGCAGCAGAAGTATCCCGACCTGCAGCGCCGCTCCCCAGTCCTCCCTTCCGCATGGAGGTCAGCGGCGCCGGCGGTTGGGGTCCTTCTGCTGCTACCGGCCGGGAGATGAGCGCCTCGCGCCGGTCATCTCCCGGCTGCATCTCCGTCCCGCAGATGAGCCGCTAACGGCCGCCATCTTTTTTCAGAAATCCCGCGGCGCTGATTGGCCGCTGCCAGACCAATGAGCGACGCGGGATTTCCAGGACAGACAGAAAGACAGACAGACAGACGGGATAAGACGATTATATATATATAGATGTATCAGTAAGTGTAACCTAAAAGTGTGTCCTCCACCCTCACCCACTACATGGTTCCCCCTATCTTTGGTTCCTCCCCATCTCCTCTATCCCGGCTGGGGCAGCACCCTGGTGCATATAAGCCCCCCACAGGACAGGAGTGGTGTAGTGTTGAGTTCTGAGGCTGGGTCCCGTGTGGTGCTCCATCCTTACCTCGGAGAGGAGATACCACACCTCGGTCTGAGGTGCAGTACCCATGTGGCGACTGAACCCTCAGGGGCGCCACAGTTCCAACCGATTCATATAGAAACTACACTTTTAGATATCTGCCTAATTGTTTCTAAGCATGGCTTTGAAAGAAGGGGCATTGCTTTGAAAGAAGGGGCATGGCTTTGAAGAAGGGCCATGGCTTTGAAAGAAGGGGCATTGCTCTGAAAGAAGCGGCATGGCTTTGAGGAAGGGGCATGGCTTTGAAAGAAGGGGCATTGCTTTGAAAGAAGGGGCATGACTTTGAAGAAGGGGCATGGCTTTGAAGAAGGGGCATGGCTTTGAAAGAAGGGGCATTGCTTTGAAAGAAGGGACATTGCTTTGAAAGAAGGGGCATGGCTTTGAAGAAGGGGCATGGCTTTGAAAGAAGGGGCATTGCTTTGAAAGAAGGGGCATGGCTTTGAGGAAGGGGCATGGCTTTGAAAGAAGGGGCATTGCTTTGAAAGAAGGGGCATGACTTTGAAGAAGGGGCATGGCTTTGAAGAAGGGGCATGGCTTTGAAAGAAGGGGCATGGCTTTGAAAGAAGGGGCATTGCTTTGAAAGAAGGGGCATGGCTTTGAAGAAGGGGCATGGCTTTGAAAGAAGGGGAATTGCTTTGAAAGAAGGGGCATGGCTTTGAAAGAAGGGGCATGGCTTTGAAGAATGGGCATGGCTTTGAAAGAAGGGGCATTGCTTTGAAAGAAGGGGCATGGCTTTGAAAGAAGGGGCATGGATTTGAAAGAAGGGGCATGGTTTTGAAAGAAGGGGCATTGCTTTGAAAGATGGGCATGGCTTTGACAGAAGGGGCATGGCTTTAAATACCACAGCATGCACTAAATTGTTTGAAAATTGGGGGGCAAAAAAAGTGATGCAAGGCAAGCCAGCAAAAGAGTCTAAAGTATGACAAATTTTCTCATTTACATGTCCATATTTAACCACGTACATGGAAAAAATGGCCCTGGTGTCAGCAGTGTTTGTTCCGTGTGTCATCAGTGTTCGGTCTGTGTGTCCGTTTTTCCCATCAATGTTTGACGGATGGATAAATAAATCCTTGAATTACAGAGCTTCTCCTATTCTTTGCCATCCGGGTGCTGAATGTTTTTGCACAGACCCATAGACTTGTATCGGCTCTTTTCATCTGTGATATCGGAAAAAGACAGACAGATGCACAAAAATCAGACACAATCCGTGTGGCAGGTATGTTTTACCGGACGCACTGCATAGATTACATAGGAAAGTGTGTCTGGCCTTCTATTAGGTTTTTTTTTAGTTATGGATGACAAATGGACGCTGTACCGATCAAAAATGGCCTTTTTTTCCCCTGAACACAAAGCATTGTGCTTGTGTGAATTTGCGCTTCGGCAGGGAATTGTGCACTGAGCCTATATGAAGGCGTTTTGTGCGCTGCCGCCAAAATGCAACATTCAGTTGGACGCAGCAATATTTTATGTGTGAATACTGTTTAATACAGATTTTAGCATTTCCCTTTTTCTGAAAATGCGTCGGGCCTCATGCAGAAACAAACTTTTTATCGAAACGGACAGTGATACCCATAACAACCAATCAGAGCTCTTCTTTTATTGTCCTGGTAAAATGAAACGTGGCATCTGGTTGGCTGTCATGGAGAACACTGACACATTCTGAAACTTAGTGCCGATTCTTCCACACTTCATGCCACACGTACAGTGTAAAAACTGATGGTCTGAATGGTTTCTTTACAGCAGCTGTTGCCTATGATGGCACAGAGAGGCATTGCACCAAACATCCATACCTTTTGCAATCTCGCTAGGGCATGCCGTAAAGAAAAAGATGGTTTACAGCTCCTGGAAGACATGGCGGTAATGACATTGCTGGTTTACATAGTTTATTTAGTGTCTTTTTTTTTTACTCCTACTTGATAAAGTCTAGAAAATAATGTCATTTTTAAACTGATTTGCCTTTTTATAGAAAACAAGTGACAAGGATCTTTTTGCATATCTGATCGGTAACTTGTTTTACAGATTTGTGGATTCCATCCAAATATCAATGTATACAGCACATTGATTAATGCGGCCATAAAGAGGTTAGATGACGTCTACTTGACCAATATTCTACTTGACCAATATTCTGCGGGACTTGAGGAACAGAAACGTGGCTCCTAATGAAGTGGTGGTCCGTCAGCTGGAGTTTGCAGCACAGTACCCACTAAACTTTGATAAAGTGAGTATACGATCTGATAAAACCAATAATGGAGGCTGGTGAAGAGGAGGGAATTCGCCTCCATGTGGGTAAAAATGTGTTGTTTTTTATCAAAATGGAAACTTGTATTCGGTAAAAATACTCCACACCACACGCCATCAACCAAGAAGTCCAATAACTAGTAATAGATTAGAAACAAGCGTTTGAAGACTTTTCCTGTTGTGAACATGATCCTTTAAGTTAAAGGGAACCTGTCACATTGGATAACGCTATTAACCTGCTGATGTAGGGTTAATCTGCAGGGTAATACCATTAGGAAGTGCTTGGCCACTATACTGAATGTGCAGCACATGGGAGTAAATGAACTTTATTCCTCCCGTGAGCCGCCGGCTTTCAGTCATGCAGGGCGTGCCTTTATTCACCACTCCATACAATGTGAGCAGTGGCAGTAAGCACGCCCTGGAACTTCCACTGACAGGTGGCTCTGCACTGATGCACTGTAGAGCTAGCTGTCAGTCAAAGGGCTGGGGCGTGCTTACAACCATTGCTTACTGTGTACAGATTGGTGACAAAAGGCACACCTGCATGACTGAAAGCTGGCGGCTCACAGGAGGAATAAAGTAAATTTTCTCCCTTGTGCTCATTCTGGGGATGGCAGCCAGTCACCTTCCTAACGCTATTAACCTGGAGATTAGCCCGATGTCTGCAGATAAGTCATGACTAAGGGTGATCTGTCACCTGAAACACGTTGACGTCGCATTCCTTCTGGCTGTAATGCTGACCTTGTCCTCTGTTACGCACTTTGTGTGAAAAAGAGCCTATTCACGGTTCGTTGAGCTGGATTATCTTCATTTTATGATTCCCTTTAAAATGACTAGCAATTTGTATATAACAAATAATATAAAACAGGATGGAGGAATAAAGGGGCTGTCCGAAACGGATGACTTTATTTCGACACCTGCACACTCACTGAATGGATCAGTTACATGTTCAAGGCCACAAGAGTGACGAAATAATGTTAAAATATCACGTTATTTATCCCACAGCTGTGACAAATGCAGAGATTGCCTGTCAATCAGGCAATCTCTGCATGTATCACAGCTGTCTAACAGCCGTGACACTTGCAGGCGCAGCGACATTAAAAGAAATGCTAAGCACACCAAAATACTCGGCGAGCACACAAGCATGCTCACAGAAAGAGTTAATGAAACCTACTCGCTCATCACTAGTACTGACATGAAAGGAGTTAACATATCATTGCTACTGTACTGTGAATGCCGTAACAACAAAACCAAAGCATTAATGGCAAATTGTGTGTGTTCTTTTTTTCTTTTTTTTTTCATGTTTCACCCCACAACATTTACAGCGCCTTTCCACTGAACCTTTCCGTCAACCTTCCCACATTTTTTCATGTTACACCCATGAACTTAAAGTATTTTATTGGGATTTTATGTGATTTACCAACACTAAGTAGCAAGTATTTGTGAAGTGTAAAGGAATTGATACATGGTTTTAGAATTACTTTTAAAAATATAAATCTGAATATTGTGATGTGCATTTGTATTCAGCCCCCCTGAGTCAATACTTTGTAGGACCACCTTTTGCTGCAATTACTGCTGCCAGTCTTTTGGGGTCTGCCTCTACCAGCTTTGCACATCTAGCTCTTAAGGGTTTTTATCAGAAATATGCCAGAAATGGGCCAGAAGTGACCAGAAGGTACGAGTGACCATCTACTAATTGTGCTTAGTTTCTCTTTCTCATTCAAATATAGATTGGGAAGGGAAAAGAGGAAAAGATGGATATGGATCACAGGTTAGCCAGAGAAGCTTTAATCAGAGTTGCTCAGAATGTTACACCGTTATTCATTGGTATAATCAATTTCCCTATCCACCTATACTATCAGAACACGGGACTCAGTCCCTGACGCGCATTTCGCCGGTATACCGGCTTTTTCTAAGGGCCTCATTGGACTAATTTAGGTGTATAATATACAGCCATGACCCAATAATTAGGGGCTGAGTTAGGCATTTCTAATACTATTTTATCCACCTCACTACGGACCGGGTTTTGTGGGTCACCATTTGGAAGCTGGTGACCCTGTATGCATTTATTAATGCACGTTTTGCACAAATTTATCTATTTTAATAGTAATTTTCAATAAACGTTATATTTTATTTTCCATTCACATCTCTTCCTATTTTCCCTTCCCAGTCTATACTCGATATAATTATGGTGGAGTACACCAGTGAATGGTAGTCTAATGAGATATGATCCTCTTTTCTTTCTCTTTCTCATTCACACTTAAACCTTCATTATGCTTACATACGCCCTTAGTTTCTTGGCACCACTAAACCTTACTCTCCTTCGCTGTCCTCAAACCCCAGCACCCTCTAACCAAATAATCATCTCTCCTTCCCTCTTACCTTCCCACCTGACCTCATCTGCAGACCTGCTCCTCAAGCTCAGATCTATCCTAACAAAACATAAAACAAGCCGGACACTCTCCTTCTCCCACCTACTCTCCCTCTCTCTGCTTCTCCTCACTGCTGGCGACATATCTCCCAATCCTGGACCCAAACAGCTCACACCTCCCACCAATACCCCCTCCTATCGCTTCCAACCAACTGCAAACTACCGCAACCTCTCCTACTTAAAACCCGTGCCGCTGATGCCCACCCACCCTGCTCCCTCTCTTTGGAGCACTCTTGAACGCCCGCTATGTCTGCAACAAGCTCCATTTTGTCCACGACCTCTTTACCTCTCGTTATCTCTTTTTCCTGGGCATCACAGAGACATGGTTGACACCCTCCGACACTGCCTCCCCTGCTGCGCTGTGTTACAGTGGCCTCCACTTCACCCACACTCCTCGCCCTGGTAATAGACATGGCGAAGGAGTGGGTCTTCTCCTTTCTACCAACTGCACCTTTAGCCCTTTCCCACCTCTACCCTCCCTTACTCTCCCTTCTTTTGAAGTCCACTCTGTCCTCATCTACTCTCCTTCCAAGTAGCTGTCATATACTGACCTCCAGGCCCAGTCACTGCCTTTATTGACCAATTCTCCACCTGGCTTCTTTACTTTCTCTCTGCTGACATTGCACAATCATCATGGGCGATTTCAACATCCCCACTGACACTCGCCAGTCAAAAGCATCCAAATTCCTGTCGCTTACTTCATCCTTTGGACTTACTCAGTGGTCCTCCTCAGCCACCCACACAGACGGAACACACTAGACCTCATCTTCTTCACCCAACTCTGCTCCCTATCTAACCTCACAACCTCCCCCCTACCCCTATCTGACCACCGTCTACTCACTTTCTCATCCCTGTCCTCCTCACCTGTCACACATGTCCAGCAACTAGCACACCCCCTCAGAAACCTTGCATATCTAGACACTCACACACTCTCTGACTCTGTTCTACCACTGACATCCATATCTTTACTCCACGACACTGTCAGCACCACTGCTTTCTACAATGCCACTCTCGCATCAGCTATTGACTCAGTCGCCCCTCTTGTGCATGGCAGAGTGCGACAAGTCAATAGGCAACCCTGGCACAACACCCTCACTAAACCGCTTCGGCAAGCGTCCAGGGTTGCGGAACGGCGTTGGAAGAAAAAACAATCGCAAGATGACTTCACTGCATTCAAACAACAACACTCGCATTCAAATCAACCCTCGCCTCTGTTAGGCAGGCCTACTTCACAACCCTCATATCTTCCTTATCCTACAACCTCAAACAGTTATTCAACACTTTTAACTCTCTCCTCCGCCCACCACTGTCCCGTCCGACCTCCGTCATCTCTGCTGAGGAGTTCGCCACACACTTCAAAAACAAGATTGACCAAACACGGCAAATCTTTACTATCCGACCACCACAACCCCTTTGTTTCCCAGACCATTGCCCTTCCCCCATAACCTCCCTTTTCAACATCATGGAAGGAGACCTCACTCGTCTCCTTTCCAAATCACATCTCACCACTTGTGCACTCGACCCCATCCCATCCCCCCCAACCTCACCCCCACACTCATCCCATCCCTAACCCATCTTTTCAACCTATCACTAACTTCTGGTACCTTCCACCCTGCCTTCAAACATGCCACAATCACTCCCATTCTCAAAAAGCCATCTCTCAACCCAACCGCCTTGTCCAGCTACCGCCCCATATCGCTTCTCCCATTTGCCTCCAAACTCCTTAAGCAACACGTTCACGCTGAACTTTCCTCTCACTTCTCATCTATCTCTCTTCAATAACCAACAATCTGGTTTCCGCCACCACCATTCCACCAAAACTGCCCTTACAAAAATTACTAATGACTTTCTTACAGACAAAGCTAACAGACAATTCACTGTACTGTTTCTTCTTGACCTGTCCTCTGCCTTCGACACAGTTGACCACTGCCTCCTACTGCAGATCGTCTCTTCCTTTGGAGTCAAAGACCCTGCCCTATCCTGGATCTCCTCATACCTTTCCAACCGCACATTTAGCGCCTCCCACTCCCACACTACCTCCTCATCCCCCCACCTCTCTGTTGGAGTCCCTCAAGGTTCAGTCCTAGGACCCCTACTTTTCTCAATCTATACCCTTGGCCAGGGACAGCTCATAAAATCCCATGGCTTCCAGTCACGAAGAGCATGGTCAGTCATCCTCTTGGTGAGGACACAGAAGTCTTGCCTGTTAGCAATCTGGCACGCATGGCTGAGTTTATGTTACGCTGCCTTTCCCCTGATCCTTGCTTTGTCCAAACTTTGGATGACAGTCCTTACTGGTTGGTGACACTTCTAAACCCACGCTACAAGGAGAACTTTCTGTCTCTTATTCCCTTGCAGGAGAGGCCTAATAAAATGGTGCAGTACGAGAAGGCTCTTGTTGCGGAATCATTTAAAAAATTCCCATCTGAAAACGCTGGCGGCAGAGGTCACAGTTCGTTTGACAACCAAGGAGTACAGGCGAGAGAGACACAAATTCAATCCAGCAGAGGCAGGGGAACACTGTCAAAGTTCTGGGACAGTTTTCTCAGACCCTCCCATCGCACAGGTCCTGAGGCACGGGATACTCTCCCAAAGAGGGGAAAGTTTCGGAAGATGGTGAGGGAGTACCTTGCCGGCTGTGCCAACGTAGTCCTTGATTCCTCTGTGCCTTATAATTATTGAGTATCCAAGCTGGACTCGTGGCATGAACTGGCTCTATACACCTTGGAGGTCCTGGCCTGCCCTGCCGCTGTCAACTGAAAATGCTGACAGGCTGACTCATAAAAATTATCAAAGGCTGGTTTGGGCCAGACTTCTCAACATCACTGAATGATAGCAGCGTAACATAAACTCAAATACAGTGTCTTTTTTGGGGAGGTCTAACTGTATTCCCATGCACCTCTGTCTTCACACCCAGACATGGGTATACGCTTCCTGATTTTGTCTATTTGCTCTTGTCCTCCTCCTTCTCCTCATCCTTCACATCCTCCTCCATATCACTACCATATCACCGTATCTACGTCTCTTGCAAGGGGCATTGGAGTTCCTCCAAATTTTTGGCAGCCGTTGCATTCACTGCATAGGCAAAGAGTATGGGAGACCCACTTCCTAATAATGGGAACATTGTTTTCTGGAGGCCCTCCAACCTCTACATCTCTTGCAAGGGGCATTGGAGTGCCTCGTAATTTTTGGCAGCCGTTGCATTCACTGCATAGGCAAATAGTATTGGAGACCCACTCCTTTTTAATGGGAACATGTCGTACTCATTACTGTAGCCCAGCTCCATGTGTCTTTAAATTGGTAATAGGGTTTTTTCTAAATTTTGGCAGCCGTTGGACTCACTGCATACCCTATAACTGGATAGGAGACCCTCTCCTTTCTAATGGGAACATGTCATTACTGTGGTCCAGCTCTATGTGTCTTTAAATTGTTAGTGGGGTTTTTCCCAAATTTTGGCGGCTGTTGGACTCACTGCATACCCTATAACTGTATAGCAGATCCTTAACCTTTCTAATGGGAACATGTCATTACTGTGGCCCAGCTCTATGTGTCTTTAAATTGTTAGTGGGGTTTTTCCCAAATTTTGGCAGCCCTTGCAGTCACAGCATGGGTATTACCACTATAGGAGACCCACTCCTTTATAATGGGAATATTTTTTTTTACTGAGACCCTCCTCTATGTCTCTTCAATGGGGTATTGGGTTGCGTCCAAATTTTTGGCAGCCCTTGCAGTCACTGCATATGCAATAACAGTATAGGAGACCCACTCTTTAATAATGGGAACAACAAAGCATAGCCGACTGCTGGCCCTTTAAGAATAGTAAGGCAGTAAAAA
Source organism: Phyllobates terribilis (assembly GCF_046119375.1). Classification (NCBI taxonomy): domain Eukaryota; kingdom Metazoa; phylum Chordata; class Amphibia; order Anura; family Dendrobatidae; genus Phyllobates; species Phyllobates terribilis. The sequence goes on from NW_027362994.1 coordinate 1,764,911, forward strand.
CAGTGTTTGTGACTTTCACAATCTCTCCTTCATAAATGAAACAGGATGTGTCTGATGATGTTTCACACACCACATGGCCAGATAAGGTTGTAAAATGTTAAAATGCCATTTCCCGGTGAATGCATTTGTCACGGTTGAAAGCAATGCAAAAATGCAAAAATACGCATCAAAAACGCTATGTGTGAACATAGCCCAAGGTGTGAAGGAGCATTTTTGTTTTTGGTTATTTATTTTGCCTTATATACAAGTCATTACCCTGGAAAGAATGTTCCTTAACATATTTCCCAGGAAAATCCATTTTGGTTTAGTTTTTGTATGTTTTATTGTGAGTCTGTAAAAGTGGCGTAATACCTCTGACAACATTGTTGATATTATTGACCTGGGAGTCAGAAATGCTTCCAGGAGTCTTCCCCATGCTGTTCCCATGTCATTTTAGTACTGTTCCCATCGATTTGGGCAATTTTTAGGCCCTCTGCAGACCACCGGGGGGGGGGGGCCGCCGAAAGAATGCTGGAGTTTCCCATAGACTTACATTGGGCTCGTTACTTGGACCGAGCAGCCGAGTATTCCAATTTGCTTGACTTGAGCAGCGAGCACCCGAGCATTTTAGTGCTCGCTCGTCACTAGTTTTCAGCTATACCATTTTTATTTCCATTAGACTTTTTGATCGTGTTTTATTCCACTCTTTGTTTGGTAGTAAGATGAAAAAGAATAGTTTTTTTTTTTACAGTGTTCACTGAAGGCGTTAAGTAGTGTGACCGTTTTATAGGCCGTGGACGTGATGATAACAAATATGTGGACCTTTTTGGTTTATTTTAGTTTTTATATGAATTTACCCATTTATTGATATAACATTATTTTCATTTTCTTTTCTGTTTATTTTTTGATTAGGTTTTTTTTATATTTTTTCACATTCTTTTTTTTACTTTTTCATTTAGTCCCTCTATGGGACTAGCTTTTATTAGTATAATCGCTGTTATAAAGCATTGCAATGAATTCTACCTGTCAGTGTTACAGTGATAGAAGCCTCTGAGACCATGCTCCTAGCTTGGTCTAAGCAGGCCACCGTCGCTGGGATACCTGGAGGCGCGGGTTGTCATGACAACAGGATCACTGACTAAGGGCGTAACCAGAAACGCGTCGAGATTGCATCTCCGCTATCATGGACTTTTATATATTTTAATATTTTGCACCAATAAAGTGAGAATTATTTTTTATTGGAGACTTTCCCCACTTTCTCCTTATGTACACTGGCCGAGAGTCACGGCATTGTGGGTCTGAGCCCAGAAGATATGAGCAGCAGGATGGATTAAATGCATGGTGAGGCTTATATTGTTTTTTTGTAAAGAATTGTCCAATCAGTCAGTAAGGATTTAGGGCCCTTTTACATGGCGATATTTTGCATCAGTATTTGTTAACAGACGCCAGGAGTGGATCCAAAACACAGAAGAGGTGAGAGTGGTACAGTTATTATTTTTCTCTGTGTTTGTTCCCCTCTGGTTTTTAGCTTACAAATACTAATGTAAATTACTGCCCAAAATACTCCCTGTGTGAATGAGGCGAGGAAGCTGCTTGTAATACTGTAATATAAGTCCTTATTCTGAGGATGAGCGCTCACTTGCAGGTGCTGTGCTGTAATGCTTATCTTCTCTGCTCCATCATACTCCCCAGAGCAGGGGCGACCCCTGGGGCAAAACTGCGGCCGGCAGATGTCAGACGTGTCACTCAGTGATATGTGATGGAGCCCGACTCCCAAACAAAATCAGACAGAAGCATACAAAATAAATACATGAAGCATTGCAATTAGGTGTCAAACGTTCTCAACTTTATTTAAATTTACATGACACTGAACCATCACCTATCAGGATAAAGAAGATTCTGTGTAGCCTCTGTTCCTATAGACCATCTTGCTTGCAGCCTTCTCCATTGAAGACTACGGAAATTACAGGAATAGATGAGTAATCTGCTTATACTGCTGTAATACAATTCTTTTATCCAATGATGAGAGCATGCGTCCAGGAGTTGTGCTGTAATGTTTGTCTCCTCTTCACCATCATCATCAGAGCAGGGGCGACCCCTGGGGCAAAATGTGCTTACTGGGTTCTGTGCAGCCGGCAGATGTCCAGCCGTATGTGATAGACCCCGTCCCCCAAATAAAATTAATCAGACAGAAGCACACAAAATAAATACACGAAGCATTGCAATTAGGTGTCAAATGGTCAAAATTTTATTTAAATTTACATGACACCGAAAATAGCACAACCCCCGACTCACGAAGAGTCACCCTCCAGCACTCAGGAGAGGAAAAACCCCTGTGGAGGAAACCTCTATGGAACCATGGATGGAGGGCTGCCCTTCCATTGGGCTTAGAGAGTTTGTGCCAATATATAACAGATGCAACTGCAGAATTGTACAATTTGTACATTTTACCAGATTTACAAAGAATGACATGAATACGGACTATAAATGTGATAAAGCGGATGTGGGAGAGATCTGGCTGCAATATCTGTCACCACATTGATTGATGGAGCGAATTTGGTTGATCTGATTGGCCAGGTGGATGTATAATTTCTCCCTTACAGATCCAGGTCCGCCTCTCAAAAAATTGGACATTTGGTTACAGTTCGTTATGCCTAATCCCTAATAGGATAAATAATCCCTCCCAATTTATCACCCATTAAAGTCATAGATCAGTCCATGAACTCCCAAAGGAGAGCTGCTCTATATAGAGGGTAACAGAAGGGGATCCTGGTCTAGGGACCCCCCTTTGTTACCTTCCCATGCCCTAGGGGTGTCTAAAGCAGACAACCCCTTTCCCTGCTAGAACCTCCAAATTACACCAAGTTTGGCACATTACGTGGGTGGTCAAGCTCGAGGTCCTCAGGCGCATCAGTAATGGCGCTGATCGTGGCAGCGCGGAATTCTTTTATGGAATCTTCTTTATGACACTGGTTTATGACCTCATAACAGTTGTCATGGTTACTACAGGGTCTATTACTGATGCAGGGCACAAGTATTAACCCTTCATCATTGGTAATTTGCTATTGTTATAGAGGCAGATAACTGCACTTGTTACCAAGCAGGGGCCTTATCATTATGGCTTCCCTTAGGCACCATAAGAAATACAGATTACAAATTAAATGTGCAAGTTTGTCATGAGTGTTTTGCACTTTCTAGATCCAGAGATTGGGTTTATTACTAGCACTTTACAAAGAAAAAAAAAAAAAGAGGAAATTACTTGTAAAATAATATTATTGGGAATTGCATTTCAAGCATTTTCCTAAGGTGCATTCTACATAGTTACATAGGTTGAAAAAAGTAGGGGTGGACATTAACAGCTTGAGGCCCAAGTGCAAGAAATGTGTCCGAGCCCCCATCTTTTTATGGCGACAAAGCTACAGATATATATATATATATACACACACAGTGGGGGAAATAAATGTTTGATCCCCTGCTGTTTTTCTAAGTTTGCCCACTGACAAAGACAGGAACAGTCTATAATTTTAAGGGTAATTTTAACATTGAGAGATAGAATATCCCCCCCCCAAAAAAAAAAAAAAAAATCAAGAAAATCACATTGTATAAATTAGATAATTTTTTTTGCATTTTGCAGTGAGAAATAAGTATTTCATCCCCTAGAAACCATTATGAGTTCTGGCTGCTACAGACCAGTTAGACGCTCCTAATCAACTCGTTACCTGCAATAAAGACAGCTGTCTTACATAGTCACCTGTATAAAAGACTCTTGTCCACAGACTCCATTAATCAGTCAGACTCTAACCTCTACCACATGGGCAAGACCAAAGAGCTTTCTAAGGATGTCGGGGACCAGATCATAGACCTGCACAAAGCTGGAATGGGCTACAAAACCATAAGTAAGACTCTGGGTGAGAAGGAGACAACTGTTGGTGCAATTGTAAGAAAATGAAAGAAATACAAAATGACTGTCAATAGACATTGATCTGGGGCACCATGCAAAATCTCACCTCGTGGGGTATCCTTGATCATGAGGAAGGTGAGAGATCAGTCTAAAATTAAACGGGGGGAACTTGCTAATGATCTCCAGGCAGCTGGGACCACAGTCACCAAGCAAACCATTGGTAACACATTACGCTTTAAAGGTTAAAAATCCTGCAGTGCCCTCAAGGTCCCCCTGCTCAAGAAGGCACATGTGCATGCCCATCTGAAGTTTGGCAATGAATACCTGGATGATTCTGTGAGTTATTGGGAGAAGGTGCTGTGGTCAGATGAGACAAAAATTGAGCTCTTTAGCATTAACTCAATTGGCCGTGTTTGGAGGAAGAAGAAGGAAGTACAACCCTAAGAACTTCATTCCAACTGTGAAGCATGGTGGGGGAAACATACCTTGGGGGTGTTTTTCTGCAAAGGGGACATGACGACTGCACCGTATTGAAGGGAAGATGGATGGCGTCATGTATCGCGAGATTTTGGCCAACAACCTCCTTCCCTCGGTAAGAGCATTGAAGATGGGTCGTGGCTAGGTCTTCCCAGCAAGGCAATGACCCAAAACATACAGCCAAGGCAACAAAGGAGTGGATCAAAAAGAACTACAGTAAGGTCATGGAGTGGCCTAGCCAGTCTCCAGGCCTTAATCCCATAGAAAACTTATGGAGGGAGTTAAAGCTCCGATTTGCCAAGCAACAGCCTCAAAATCTTAATGATTTAGAGATGATCTGCAAAGAGGAGTGGACCAAAATTCCTCCCGACATGTGCACAACCCTCATCATCAGCTACAAACAACGTCTGACTGCTGTGCTGCCAACATGTGTTTTACCACCAAATATTAAGTGTTGTTTTCCAGAGGGATCAAATACTTATTTCTCACTGCAAAATGCAAAAAAATGTATCTAATTTATACAATGTGATTTTCTTGATTTTTTTGGGGATATTCTATCAATGTTAAAATTAACCTACCATTAAAATTATAGATTGTTCCTGTCTTTGTCAGTGGGCAAACTAAGAAAGACAGCAGGGGACCAAATAATTATTTCCCCCACTGTGTATATAATTATATATATACAGTATGTAGATTGTATGTATCTACCTCCTTCTAGGTTGTGCCTGGATATGTACACCCACTATATACTGTGTATGTCTGCACCACTTCAGTGCAGTAAGGCGACATTACTGACCACGGAGCAGCCGTGCTCTTTAGAGCTGATGTATTTTTATTTTTGTGAATTGTTTCAGCTGCCTGAAGACCATTGCTCGCCATCTACCATGGGCATGCTGCAGATCCTCGCTAAGTTGCCATCTTACTCCCTGGCATCAGGATGGTTAATAACAGTACAACCCATGTGCAGACAGATTTGTCTGACTCCTTACCGGACTCCAGCAACGCATCGGCTGTGATCCCAGCAGAGAGTACTGCGATTCAGGACTATCTCCCACCATGCCGGTCGTGGTCATAATTCACCGGTATCAGAGGAGGACAACTTTGGGACATTGTCCAAGACATACTCCTCAAGAACTGTGTTTAAGAAATCGTCTCCAGAGGTCCAGGACTTGAGATATGAAGAGGGTGAGGACATTACTGGGGGCACACAACCCACTCATAATAGGTACAGGGGAAGAAGAAACTCTCCGTACTGGTACTTCCTGCAGTGTAAGGCCAAAATAAAGGAGGGCAAGGTAAGAATGTCTATATTGTTATTTTACTGGGGATCCGCAGGGGAGGGATCGTACATCACAATGCTAGTTTACAATGAGGCATACCAGACAATATATGTCCTTCTATAATATATCCTCATATAATTTCCTATTGTGTCAAATATTATGCAATTACATTGTCCTAAATGATTGTATTTGCTGATCGTAACCTTAACGGTACGATGGTAGAGTCACCACTAGCACCTAAGAAACACAGTGAAGCCTGGTAAGTGTCCGGACGGAGGAGATAGCCATTGATGAGAAGCATTATTTTTTAGGATCATAGCCATGACTGTTATAGCATTTGCATAAGTCGCCCTTGTGCCATGTTGTTCTCCTTTTTTCAAGCAATGTCTGTAATCACAGCAAAACTATTGCAGTCTTCACAACACAGCCCGGCTCTGCTACGATTATGGAAGTCATGTCCAAGAGCAATAAAGAAAAATATTCACAAGTGTTTTTAAGAAATTGCTACTGTTTTTTTTTGTTTGGATTATTTATTTCTTTTTTTATGTTTGCATTATTTTGCATTATTTTGTCTTTTTGCTACTTTTGTTGCATCTGTGCATTTTTACGTTTTTTCTTTTGTTGCTAATCACAGCATGTTCTAAGTTTCGTGATTTACTTATTTTTTTTCTTTCTTTGCTTTTTCTATAAATTTTACCATTAGAAAATGCACCTAAAAAAATCATACACCTGTCTGTATGTGTCAGAGTTGTCTTGGGGTCTCATCTGTTTATTTAGTAGGGTAAAGAGGGAGGAGGTGAGTAAGGACATAAGTGTGAAGTGCTGGGTCCTGATTGCTTGTACAGTTAGGTCCATATATATTTGGAGAGAGACAACATTTTTCTAATTTTGGTTCTAGACATTACCACAATGAATTTTAAACAAAACAATTCAGATGCAGTTGAAGTTCAGACTTTCAGCTTTCATTTGAGGGTATCCACCTTAAAATTGGATGAAGGGTTTAGGAGTTTCAGCTCCTTAACATGTGCCACCCTGTTTTTAAAGGGACCAAAAGTAATTGGACAGATTAAATAATTGAAAATAAAATGTTCATTTCTAGTACTTGGTTGAAAACCCTTTGTTGGCAATGACTGCCTGAAGTCTTGAACTCATGGACATCACCAGACTCTGAGTTTCCTCCTTTTTGATGCTCTGCCAGGCCTTCACTGCGGGGGTTTTCAGTTGCTGTTTGTTTGTGGGCCTTTCTGTCTGAAGTTTAGTCTTTAACAAGTGAAATGCATGCTCAATTGGGTTGAGATCAGGTGACTGACTTGGCCATTCAAGAATATTCCACTTGTTTTCTTTAATAAACTCCTGGGTTGCTTTGGCTTTATGTTTTGGGTCATTGTCCATCTGTAGTATGAAATGACGACCAATCAGTTTGGCTGCATTTGGCTGGATCTGAGCACACAGTATGGCTCTGAATACATCAGAATTCATTCGGCTGCTTCTGTCCTGTGTCACATCATCAATAAACACTAGTGAGCCAGTGCCACTGGCAGCCATGCATGCCCAAGCCATCACACTGCCTCCGCCGTGTTTTACAGATGATGTGGTATGCTTTGGATCATGAGCTGTACCACGCCTTCGCCATACTTTTCTCTTTCCATCATTCTGGTAGAGGTTGATCTTGGTTTCATCTGTCCAAAGAATGTTCTTCCAGAACTGTGCTGGCTTTTTTAGATGTTTTTTAGCAAAGTCTAGTCTAGCCTTTTTATTCCTGATGCTTATGAGTGGCTTGCACTGTGCAGTGAACCCTCTGTATTTACTTTCATGCAGTCTTCTCTTTATGGTAGATTTGGATATTGATACACCTACCTCCTGGAGAGTGTTGTTCACTTGGTTGGCTGTTGTGAAGGGGTTTCTCTTCACCATGGAGATTATTCTGCGATCATCCACCACTGTTGTCTTCCGTGGGCACCCAGGTCTTTTGCATTGATGAGTTCACCAGTGCTTTCTTTCTTTCTCAGGATGTACCAAACTCAAGATTTTGCCACTCATAATATTGTAGCAATTTCTCGGATGGGTTTTTTCTGTTTTTGCAGGTTAAGGATGGCTTGTTTCACCTGCATGGAGAGCGCCTTTGACCGCATGTTTACTTCACAGCAAAAGCTTCCAAATGCAAGCACCACCCCTCAAATCAACTCCAGACCTTTTATCTGCTTAATTGAGAATGACATAACGAAGGGATTGCCCACACCTGTCCATGAAATAGCCTTGGAGTCAATTGTCCAATAACTTTTGGTCCCTTTAAAAGCAGGGTGTCACATGTTAAGGAGCTGAAACTCCTAAACCCTTCATCCAATTTTAAGGTGGATACCCTCAAATGAAAGCTGAAAGTCTGAACTTCAACTGCATCTGAATTATTTTGTTTAAAATTCATTGTGGTAATGTCTAGAACCAAAATTAGAAAAATGTTGTCTCTGTCCAAATATATATGGACCTAACTGTATATCCTGCACTGCTTCTAGCACTTCTATTGCTCTCCTCTGAAGACATGTCCCTCTTGTGTGCAGCTGGCCGAAGCCCTGGACCTCTTCCAAGAACAGATGCTGAAAGAGGAGCGGCTGCAGCCGGAGGAAAGTAACTACACTGTTCTCATTGGAGGCTGCGGAAGAGTTGGATATATCATATATATAACGCATTGACGGCTCTGTCTGACAGTCTAATATGTATGGGGTCCCGGACAATTTTTTGGGGAAGTTAATGATCCAGCATAACTGATCATTTAATTTGGCTGATCATTATGTTCTGGAGATAAGGTGCCAGTAGACATGTCTGGTGGTGACTCTCATAGAGAACACAGGAGTGTATGGGAGAGATGGCTGCCAGACAACTGTTAAGCGCGGGCCGTCTTTCATCCAAGAGCCATCTAATGTGTGTGGCGGGCTTTATAAGGTTGATCTGTGACCCCTTGATAATGAGCCATGATAAAGCAGCATTGGGTAAGATACAAGGAGTGGCCAGTAAAGTCCTTCTGCCTGTGTTCACATGGATGGGATTAGCCGGGGTCCATGCCGTGGTGGCTGTGCTCATCAGGCCCTGGACACATTAGTCAGATCTGTACAGCATGTTGCAGCTTATTCTGAAATATTTATAACAAAGCCCAGATAATGGTCACATTAACTGTGGCATGTTTGTAGCTTTTTAATGATTTAATACTAAAATGATCTTATTTACTCTGTGAAACAACCTTTAAAGGGACTTTCTTGTTTCACAAAACCGCTGTTCCTGTTTGTTTAAAGAAATTACAAAAACAGTCTGTTCTCTATTCATCCTCCCCAGGTCCAGCGCAAAGTTTCTCCTGCTGCTCCCGCTGTCTGTTATTGTCTGCAGCGCTGACAACACATCTACAGCTCTGCAGCCTGTAGCTACGCTCAGCGGCTCGTGCCGTTAACTCAGGCCGACCTTCAGAGCTCACTGACTGACTGCAGTGCTTTCACCGTCACGTTAGCGCTGCAGACAATGACTGACACCAAAGCATTATTATTATTACTATTTATTATTATAGCGCCATTTATTCCATGGAGCTTAACATGTGAAAAAGGGGATATACATAACAAACAACAAGTACAATAATCTTGAACAAAAATGCAACGGCAAACTGTTACAGAAGGAGAGAGGGCCTCCCCGCGAGGGCTCACAGTCTACCAGGGATAGGTGAGGGTACAGCAGGTGAGGGTAGAGCTAGTCATGCAGCGGTGTGGTGGAGCGGTGGTTACTGCAGGTTGTAGGCTTGTCGGAAGATGTGGGTCTTCAGGTTCCTTTTGATGGTTTCCACGGTAGGCGAGAGTCTGACATGTTGGGGTAGAGAGTTCCAGAGTAGGGGGGAAGCACAGGAGAAATCTTGTATGCAATTGTGGGCAGAGGAGATAAGAGGGGAGTAGAGAAGGAGATCTTGTGAGGATCGGAGGCTGCGTGCAGGTAAGTACTGGGAGACTAGGTCAGAGATGTATGAAGGTTTATAAAAAATTTCAATAAAAAACATTGAAACACAGATATATGGGGGAGACAGGTTGTGAATGGCTTTGTATGCCATGGTTAGGGTTTTGAACTGGAGTCTCTGGGTACATGGGAGCCAGTGCAGGGATTGACAGAGAGGAGAGGTCGGGGAACAGCGGGGGGGCAGGTGGATTAGTCAGGTAGCCGAGTTTAGGATAGATTGGAGGGGTGCAAGAGTGTTGGAAGGGAGGCCACAGAGCAGGAGGTTGCAGTAGTCGAGGCGGGAGATGATGAGGGCGTGCACTAGTGTTTTTGCAGATTCGTGGTTGAGGAATGTGCGGATCCGGGAGATGTTTTTGAGTTGACGTTGGCAGGAAGTGGAAAGGGCTTGGATATGTGGCTTGAAGCACGGTTTGTTTCTTAAAAAAAAGAAATGCTGTGTTGGAATAGGGGTTGTCTGAAATAGGATAATCCCCTTAAAGTGAATCTGTCACCAGGTTTTTGCTATCTAATCTGACAGTAGCATATTGTATGGGCAGAGACCCTGATTCCAGTGATGTGTCATTTACTGGGCTGCTTGCTGTAGTTTTTATAAAATCACAGTTTTATCAGCAGGAGATTATCACTAGAGGACTAGTAAGCCTTCTGCTAGGTAGTCCGGGGCATTCATGTGCTCTGTATAACCCCATCCCCACCACTGACTGGAGGAAAGCTGCCGATCAGTGGTGTGGGTGGGGTTATACAAAGCTCAACATTCAGAGAACTACTAGAGCTGCAGCAGATAAAACACTGATTTTATCAAAATAGCAGTAAGCAACAAAAAGCGTGAGATATCACTGTAATCAGGGTCTCACCCCTTATATCATGCTGCTCTCAGATGGGGCATCTAAAACCGGGTGGCAGATTCCCTTATGATTTAACAGCACTTTCAGATGACTTTTTAGAATAAGGAGAACTATATAAGGAATAATTGCCACTCATTATACACTCCTGAGTGTACATGAATGTATGGGGAGTGTACATTATATGATGGGTCTCCTGCATTTTTTCTCTACATTATAAGCCTCAGCATTTACCTTTTCTGTGCTTTGCTTTTTATCCCTCCGGCTCCCCCTTCCATAGGTTTATAGGGGCATCGCAGACATTTTTGTTGAAATGAACCTGTCGCGTTCCTCCCGGTAGCGTTCGACTTCCAGTCACCGGGGTGGCACTGCTCTGTGTATAGAAAGTGGCGCCTGTAACTGCGACCCCTGTAGTGACTGATGGCAGCTCAGCATTAGGGCCGGCTGTCAATCAGGGCTGGGGGCACGGTTACAGCCGTCACTCTCTATACACAGAGCGGTGACTGAACCAGTGCCGCCCCCATGACTGATACCCAAACACTACTGTGGCACCCTGCTACCCACAGGTACCTCAGGACCCAAAAGGGTGCATGGACGGACTTCTCCACAAGAGGCCCTTACTACACACAGACACCTCCACCCTTCCACCTCATACCACCAGAAGGAGCCCTGTTAGGGATATATATATACTGGAGGGTGGAGTTAGGTAGGGAGAGTGTGCTCGCACTTGAGATCAGTGAAGAGGCAGCACCTGTTGAGCTGCTGTGCTGAGGGTAAGCTAAGGCCTAAGCACGTGCTGAAGCCTGAGGGCCTAGAGCGTGGCCGGAGGCAAGGAGAGAAGAGAGGAGTTAAGGGGGCAGAGGAGCATCATAAGCTCACCCCAGAACACAAGCCGGACACCGGGTCCGTGCCTATAGGGTCCTCTATGCCCAGTAGGAATAACTTGTATATCAGGAGGATTCCAGACCCCTCTTCAACCTGAAGCTACAATCATCTACAGAAATAGGAACCACGAAGGCCCCAGCGTCCAGGGATAGTGGTAGCCAGAGAAAAGTTCTTACTACCAAGCAGACAGGTGAGAGAGTGAAACACTACAGATGCTAGGTCTAGTTCCAGGCTGGTCAGGAGCTTCAGAGAGAGAGAGAGGAAGAAACCGATCAGGAGTCCTACTACCTGCTCACTGGGGAGATTTCAGAAGTGCACCCTTCCTATCAAGTACCCTGGACCATACCTGCCGTTTACAGCAGTAAAGGTACTGAAGCGAATCCCCTGTGTGCGTGCCTGTTATTCTCCCCTGACCCAGCTGGGCCACCTCTCACCTGCGTCCCTTCCATCAAGCCTGCCCTGGGGCCCACTCCGCCTGCGGGGAGCAGAAACATCTCAGCTGCCATCCCATCACCCCTGGAGGTCTGCAGCGCGCTGGTACCCATTACGAGGAACCACAGGTGGCGTCACGAGACAAAACTGTTATTCATCCCTTCATGTAACAAACCCCTTTTAAAGAGTGACCTCAGGGTATGGGCCCCGGAGCCGACTGCCGTGACAGCCCACAGAAGGTCAAGGCCTGGGTACCGAGTTTCCCCCATATCCCCCTGGGCGAGTCACTACCAGGTACAATAAAGTTCATTTCCTCCTGGCAGAGGGAGTCTAAATGCCGGCACCGGGCAGGTTCAGAATGCTATTAACCTGCAGAGTAACCCCATATCTACAGGTTGATAGCGTTTGTTCACGTGACAGGTTCCCTTCCCTTCTCCCACAGATTTAGCAGATATTGAGAGTGAATGATTAGTGCAGGAGACCAAAAAATGTCTTTTAAGTGACAAAAGAAGAAGGTTTATCTGATAATGTATATTACAAAGTGTCTTATCTTTACTTGCACTATTGATTAATGAAATCAGGTTAGGCTGGAGCAGGAGCACAGTGATAGGACAATCAGAGGGAGACACGGGCAGATCTTGCTGCAGCGTATTCTAGTAAGGAGTTTATCTCACTTCAGTGCTGAGCACTTCTACACAACCATATCACTGCCACTGCTTCTGAACATGTGCTGAATGGAAAGCGGGAATCCCTCCCGCCTGTGTGCGATGTGTATGACTCGCCCCCTGGGCCGTGGGGCACTCGGATCCGGGCAATAGGGAACGATGGGGGTAGTAGTGGCAACCCGGTTCCGTGGCTCAGGGTGGTCAGGCCAGTGGTAGTCCGTTATGTGTTATTGATTATGTCCGACTACGCCACCCATGGATTGCGGTTATTAGGAACCGCCGCTGCATGCAGACCGCTGGGGCTGATGAGGTGTGCAGCTAGGGTAGTGTGACTCCCCACGGGAAGAGTGCAGCCCCAGGGCAGTATAATGGATGTTGGGAGTGATGGTAGTGAGAGTCCCAGTGATGATATTGCTGGAGGAGCAAAGAGCACACAGACAACAGGTTGCAGTCCAGGGTCTTTACTAAACAGGAAAACTGACCCACAAACAGTCCCGGCTAGGAGGGGACCTGGATGTCTGAGAGCAACGGGGAAATTGGCCCTGGTCAGGGTGAGGGTGTAAGCCTACCGTGCTTTCTGCGCTCCTTCTGGCTATCTCCTCCTGATAGGATAACAGCCCACGTTTCCGAGCTTTCCGTGCTTTCTCGCCTGTATGGCCTGCGACGTGGGTTCCTTTCTGCTCCCAGCCTTGTACGGCTTCACTGGTCCCTTTGGTTGTGGCAGGGCCTCCAGACTTCTTAGGCCAAGGAATGTATAGTCCCTTGCGGACTGGTTCTCTGCTGGGGGATGTAGAATCCTTCCAGCCTCAGACACCAAAGTCTGGTAAAGCTAAGTCTTTCTCTGCCAAGACAGGCTCTCTTCGCCTCTTGTCTCTGGCTGGTGGCTCTCTCCTACTGCCACACTTCCTCTTAGGTGCAATCAACTTTCTGTCCCTGCTCCACTCTGGGACACGTCTCAAAGCTGAGACAGGCAATCCAGTTCTCTCTAACCCTGTCCCCAGTACCAGCTTTTATAGGGGCAGCCTGCTCCCCCTACTGGCCTGAGACAGGAGGCATTGCATGCTAATGTTCCCCTGACCAGAGAACCTCCCCCTTGCTCTCAGACACAGCTTTACTACACTTGTGGCATCCAGGTAGGGTGACACATTCCCCCCTAGTGAAATTTAGTACTCCGGGGCTAAACAGTAAACAAAGACAATATGCATAACAATAAAACATTAATAGACAGACGACGCACAAATTGAGTTCTTAAGGTCACAGTGTGGTCTGTGACCGGGTGTCCATATCACCAGTACAACGGGAGCCTTAACCAGGTGGGGGTCTGTCCTACCCCAAGTCCTTCACAGTCTTAGTTCATTCCTGGGTTAGGCTCCGAACGCAGTCCATACAAGGTCCCGGTTATAAAAAGTCCATAACCTGTGAGTCCTTACGGTAGCTGCAAGAAACTGAAACACACTATCAATAAACATGCAGGTAACTTTGGCAAACAATTCAACATTTGGCAACAAGGTTATTTACAATTTAGTACACTCTATATTCTCCAGCGAGCGGGTATCTGCCCCTTTGTGCTCCTGGTTGACCTCCTTAACCCACTGTCTGGTGGTGGACCAACCTGACTTTCCCCACTAGCGTTAGGGTTACAGCTACCAGCTGGATGTACAGTCATGGCCAAAAGTATTGAGAATGACACCAAAATTATATTTTCACATGATCTGCTGGCCTCTGGTTTTTATTAGTGTTTGTCTGATGTTTATATCACATACAGAAATATAATTGCAATCATATTATGAGGACCAATAGGTTATATTGACAGTTAGAATGAGTTAATGCAGCAAGTCAATATTTGCAGTGTTGCCCCTTCTTCTTCAAGACCTCTGTAATTCTCCCTGGCATGCTCTCAATCAACTTTTGGACCAAATCCTGACTGATAGCAGTCCATTCTTGCATAATCAATGCTTGCATTTTGCCAGAATTTGTTGGTTTTTGTTTGTCCACCCGTCTCTTGATGATTGACCACAAGTTCTCAATGGGATTAAGATCTGGGGAGTTTCCAGGCCATGGACCCAAAATCTCTATGTTTTGTTCCATGAGCCATTTAGTTATCACCTTTGCTTTATGGCAAGGTGCTCCATCATGCTGGAAAAGGCATTGTTGGGCGCCAAACTGCTCTTGGATGGTTGGGAGAAGTTGCTCTTGGAGGACATTCTGGTACCATTCTTTATTCATGGCTGTGTTTTTAGGCAAGACTGTGAGTGAGCCGATTCCCTTGGCTGAGAAGCAACCCCACACATGAATGGTTTCAGGATGCTTTACAGTTGGCATGAGACAAGACTGGTGGTAGCGCTCACCTCTTCTTCTCCGAATAAGCTGTTTTCCAGATGTCCCAAACAATCGAAAAGGGGATTCGTCAGAGAAAATGACTTTGCCCCAGTCCTCAGCAGTCCACTCCCTGTACCTTTTACAGAATATCAGTCGGTCCCTGATGTTTTTTCTGGAGAGAAGTGGCTTCTTTGCTGCCCTCCTTGAATCCAGCCCTTGCTCAAAGAGTCTCCGCCTCACAGTGCGTGCAGAAGCACTCACACCAGCCTGCTGCCATTCCTGAGCAAGCTCGGCACTGCTGGTAGTCCGATCCTGCAGCTGAAACAGTTTTAAGATACGGTCCTGGCGCTTGCTGGTCTTTCTTGGGCGCCCTGGAGCCTTTTTGACAACAATGGAAGCTCTCTCCTTGAAGTTCTTGATGATGCAATAGATTGTTGACTGAGGTGCAATCTTTGTAGCTGCAATACTCTTCCCTGTTAGGCCATTTTTGTGCAGTGCAATGATGGCTGCACGTGTTTCTTTAGAGATAACCATGGTTAACTGAAGAGAAACAATGATACCAAGAACCAGCCTCCTTTTAAAGTGTCCAGTGATGTCATTCTTACTTAATCATGACTGATTGATCGCCAGCCCTGTCCTCATCAACACCCACACCTGTGTTAATGGATCAATCACTAAAACGATGTTAGCTGCTCCTTTTAAGGCAGGACTGCAATGATGTTGAAATGTGTTTTGGGGGTTAAAGTTCATTTTCTGGGCAAATATTGACTTTGCAAGTACAGTAATTGCTGTTAAGCTGATCACTCTTTGACATTCAGGAGTATATGCAAATTGCCATTGCAAAAAATGAAGCAGTAAACTTTGGAAAAATTACTATTTGTCTCATTCTCAATACTTTTGGCCATGACTGTACAGGTAGGGCAGGCAGCTGTCTGCGGGTTCTTTGGCTTACCGCAGGCATGGCAGGCTCACTGTCAGCAGAGGGTTGACTCTCCTGGGCTGCTGGTACAGGCTCTTCTGCCTCTGGAACCGCTTGCTCTTCTTCACCTTCCGGCTCTGGTGTTGGTTGTTGCTGGGCCGGTTGCAGGAAATGCAGGACGGGTACCACTATGGCATCATTTATGCGAGTCCAGGACTGAGGGAACTCTCCGAGAACGGTGCTGATCATTTCTTCCTTGTCCTCTGCGGGTTCAAGGTCACTCTGATCCTCTTCTGCACTACGGAGTTGCTCGGGGCATCTTTTGAGGTGGTCTCTGGAGACGACACTAGTGGTTTCTCCTCCGTCCTTGGTGATTACGCACACCTTTGGGTTGTCGTGGTCAGACTGCAGTACGGTGTAGGGTTCCCTTTCCCACTGGTCGTCCAACTTATGTAGCCTTCTTTTTCGCTTTAGGACTTGCTCACCAGGTTCTAGGGGACTAGCAGGGGCGTGTTGATTGAAGAGTCTTTCTTGCTTCTCTCTCACCTGGGCCAGGCTCTTCTCCACACTCTCCTGTACCTTCTTGTACTGCAGTTGCCTTTCCGTATCCCAGTCCGCATCCGGGGAGGTGTCCTCAGGTATTAGGACTCCCATCTCCAGGTCTACGGGCAGCTTACCTGGTCTAGCTCGCATCAGGTAAGCCGGGGTGCAGTTTGTAGCATTCACTGGGATGTTGTTGTACATGTCTACCAGGTCCGGCAATTTTTCTGGCCACAGGCTGCGTTCCTCCAGGGGCAACGTCTTCAGGAGATCAATGACTATATTGTTCATCTTCTCACACATCCCGTTGGTTTGGGGGTGGTAAGGCGTTGTCCGTATTTTCTTACAGCCATAGAGGTTGCAGAACTCCTGGAAGATTTCAGCCTCGAACGCTGGACCCTGGTCTGTCAGGACCTGTTCCGGATACCCGTGTGGATAGCAGAAGTATTGCTGGAAGGCTCGGGCCGCTGTTTGGGCTGTCAAGTCCTTTACCGGGACCACCACTAGAAAACGGGAATAGTGGTCCACGATTGTCAGGGCGTAGATGTATCCGGACCGGCTTGGAGCCAATTTGACGTGGTCCAGAGCTACCAGCTCAAGAGGCTGCGTGGTGACGATGGGCCTCAAGGGTGTCTTCTGGCTGGTGCGGTCCTTCCTCCTCAGGTGACAAGGGCCACAGTCTCTGCACCACTTTTCTACTGCTCCTCTCATGCCGACCCAAAAGAACCTTCCTCTTAGTAGGAACTCCAGTTTCTTCCAACCGAAGTGTCCCGCTCTGTCATGGTAAGCTCCCAGGACCATAGCTGCATCTCGCCTTGGGACCACGACTTGCCAGGTCAGCTCGTGCGTCCGGTGGTTGACAATCCTTCTGCACAACTTGCCTTCGTAGAGGAACAGCTTGCTCTTCTCCTTCCATAGCTGCTTGGCTTCCTCTGGGGCATCTGGATCTAGGCGGGCGTCTTCCCGGGTCAGCAGATCTTTCACCAGGCGGACTGCAGGGTCACTATCTTGGGTTTCGGCCCAGCTGTGGTGAGGTAGGGGATTCATCATCACAGTTGTTAGATCCTCCTCCTTCACGCGGTGAGAGTGTTGAGCGGCTCCATACCGGTGAAACGCGGGGAGTTCTACCTCTTCCAGCTCTTCTGGGTCTTCGTCACCTTCAGGTAAGTGAGGCATTCTTGATAGGGCGTCCGCGTTGGCGTTGGTTTTGCCTGCCTGGTACTTGATCACGAAGTCATAGTTGGAGAGACGGGCCATCCACCGCTGTTCCAGGGCACCCAGTCTTGCATTGTCCAGGTGTGTCAACGGGTTGTTGTCCGTGTACACGGTGAACTTTGCGGAGGCCAGGTAATGCTTGAAGCGTTCCGTCCCGGCCCACACCACCGCCAAGAATTCTAGCTTAAAGGAGCTGTAATTCTCCGGGTTCCTCTCGGTGGGCCTCAGCTTCCGGCTGGCGTATGCAATCACCGGTTCTCTGCCCTGTTGGTTTTGGGACAGTACGGCTCCCAGTCCCACATTACTGGCATCTGTGTGGAGAATGAAAGGCTGGCCATAATCAGGGTAGGCCAGGATCTCATCCCCAGTGAGGGCCAACTTTAGCCGGCGGAAGGACTCCTCTTCCGGTTTATCCCACTTGAAGGGTGGCTTTTGACTTCTGGACTTGGACTGTCCGATCAGGAGGTCCTGCATAGGAGCTGCCATCTTGGTGAACCCGGGGATGAACCTTCGGTAGCAGCCTACCAACCCGAGAAACTGTCTCACCTCTTTGATGTTCGAGGGGCTTGGCCAGCTCTTGATTGCCGTGACCTTGTCAGGGTCGGGGGCCACTCCTTCCGCACTTACCACGTGCCCTAGGTACTGGACCTTTGGTTTCAGCAGGTGGCACTTCGATGGTTTCACCTTCAGGCCGTAGCCTGCCAGGGCTTCGAACACCTCGGCCAGGTGCTTTAGATGGTCCTCGTAGGTCTTCGAATAGACGATCACGTCGTCCAGGTAAAGGAGGACCGTCTCGAAGTTTCGGTGCCCTAGACAGCATTCCATCAGCCGCTGGAAGGTCCCTGGTGCGTTGCAGAGCCCGAAAGGCATACAGTTGAACTCACTCAGTCCCATCGGGGTGGTGAAGGCGGTCTTCTCCTTGTCAGCCTCTGCCACAGGAACCTGCCAGTACCCGCTAGTAAGGTCCAAAGTAGAAAAGAAGTTAGCAGATTTTAGTGCGACTAAAGACTCCTCTATTCTAGGCAGCGGATATGCGTCTTTGTGGGTGATACGGTTGATTTGTCTATAGTCCACGCACATTCTCATGGTGCCGTCTTTCTTTTTGACCAGAACCAAAGGGGCTGCCCAGGGGCTACAGCTGTCTCTAATGACCCCAGCTTCTTTCATCTCCCTTAGCATACCCTTGGCGTTCTGATAATGGGCAGGGGGTACAGGTCTGTGCCTCTCTTTTATTGGTGGGTGGCTCCCTGTGGGGATGTGGTGTTCTATCCCTTTTGCCGAAGTCTAGCGGGTGCTTACTAAAGACTCTCTCGTACTCCCGTACCACCCGGTAGACTCCTTGTTTTTGGTGCAGGGGAGTGGAGTCAGCACCCACATGGAGTTTCTGGCACCAGTCCTCCTTTTGCTTCTGGGAGCCATTACCCTCCGCCTGAGGAGATGGAGGCAAGGGTTCCACGGCCCTGATAGCTTGGTGTTCGACGACAAACAGTTTGGCGAGTGTAGCGTACCTGGGTAAGTGTACTTCCCTCTCCCCAATGTTGAGGATGCGGACGGGCACCCTCCCATGACGGACATCAACCACCCCCCGGCTGTCAAAATGGTGGGCCTGCTGTCTGAGTACACGGGTTCTACCATGGCTTGGTAGTCTCTACCTCTCAACCCGATTGCAGTCCGACACCAGATCATCATTTCACTTTTGGGAGGCATGGAAATGGGGAATGGATCACTGAGTCTTACGCTACCGATCTCACCACCAGACAGTTCTACCTCCTGCCGTCTCATCAGGGCTTTTATCTCCTTGTTGAGGACTCTCTGTTGGCTGGAACTAGCATTCACCGCCACCTGTTGTAGAATTACAATTACTTCTGAAAGACAATTTTCAATTATGTTAGTACCCACAGTTATTTTAGGGTGACTTTCATGACGGTCAATGTCCACAATAATCACTCCCTGTGCCGGCAGTTCAACTTTACCAATTTTAATGGTCATCTCCTTGAACCCCATCTGCGGCACGGGTAAGCCATTACTGGCGATGATGCTCAAGTTACTGTCTGGATACCGTGTGATATCAGCATCAGTCCAATACTGCTTAAAAAGTACATAAGGGATTGTGGTTACTTGCGACCCAGTATCCAGCGAGGCGCTCATGGGGATACCGTCCAGCACCACGGGTAAAACCGGGCGCCCCCCAACGTACTTATTACGCCAATTGTAAGGGCCTGGTGATCTTATGCCTGGGGGTCGGCCCTCTGCCCCAGGTTGGACCCGTTTAAATTACAGTACCTGGAAATGTGTCCGGGCTGGTTGCATCGACGGCAAATGGGCTGTCCATCCTCTGCGTAGCGGTCTGTGGGCCTCCCTCGGAACGACGGGATCCTCCTCTGTCGACGCCACGGGACATCCTCCGGACTTGAAGCCAGCTCGATGGGTCTTGACGGGTCTACTTGCAACGCCTGGACGGTCCTGGTCAACGCCGCGACGCTCCTGGTCAGCTCCTGGACTTGGTGGTGCAGGCCTTTCGACGGGGCTTGGTTCAGGGCCTGTGCATCAGCCTCCACGGAGTCCATAGAGGAGGGCGCCGCCTCCTGGTGGTAGCTGATAGCAGGGCGCCGGGGGTTTATAGCGCCACTGGTTGCAGATTCACGGAGCACCCTTATGGCCCTGTCCTTAAATTGGGCAAAGGTCAGGTCGGGGTTCTGGAAGAACATGAGGCGCAGCTGGGCCCTGTGGGCGCTGGACAGCAGACCCTCTATGAATTGTTCTGTTAGCAGCTTATCGGTTTCCTGCACACTGCCAGGGTCAGTTTGTTGAATAGCCCTCAAGGCTTCCTGCAGATTTAGGGCATAGTCTCTGATGCTGTCCTGTGCCCACTGCTTACATCCATAGAACCTCATTTTAATTTCAGCGGAGGTACGTGTGTCAAAGGTACCCCGCAGCCGGGCCAGAATACCCTTCACAGTCCCTTTCTCCTCAATGGGCCATGATTTTACCTCCCTTTGGGCTGCGCCAGTTAACTGCCCTGTCAATATGCTGACCTTCTGTTCCTCTGTCAGGGGGTAAACTTGGAACAAACTATACAGTCTTTCCTTGAAGTCAGTTAGGGCATGGGGCTCCCCTGAGTATTTGGGCAGCCAGGCCGCTCCAGGGATGTAGGGCAAGGAAAAGGGCATCACCGCTGCTGCAGCTGCGTTGGTGGTAGTGGGCGCCTCTGTGTCCGACATCTTCCTCCCCCCCTAGTGGACCGTGGCCTACCTTCCGACGATCCTCTTCTGTAGGCCGCGGCTCCGCTGCTGCTGCTATGGACGAGGACCTGGCGTCGCGTCCTGAAGACGTCAGCTTCGCTCTCTCTCCCTTCCAGCGTCGGTGCGTGGGGCGGAGCTCCGAATCTCGCGTGGTTTTGACGTCCACGCCCCTCTTCTTCCCGCGCGGCGTCCTGAAGATGGCGTCCGATGGCGGGAAACAGCTGCAGATGGCGGGAATCGGCTCCGGATGGCGGGAAACGACTCCGGACGGCGGGAAACTTCGCCACAGGTAAGTTACAAAAGTCTTTTTCAGGCACGCAGTACCCGGTGGTTGCGGGCACGAGATCCTGCCTACTACGCCAAAGCTGACTTGCCCCCTGGGCCGTGGGGCACTCGGATCCGGGCAATAGGGAACGATGGGGGTAGTAGTGGCAACCCGGTTCCGTGGCTCAGGGTGGTCAGGCCAGTGGTAGTCCGTTATGTGTTATTGATTATGTCCGACTACGCCACCCGTGGATTGCGATTATTAGGAACCGCCGCTGCATGCAGACCGCTGGGGCTGATGAGGTGTGCAGCTAGGGTAGTGTGACTCCCCACGGGAAGAGTGCAGCCCCAGGGCAGTATAATGGATGTTGGGAGTGATGGTAGTGAGAGTCCCAGTGATGATATTGCTGGAGGAGCAAAGAGCACACAGACAACAGGTTGCAGTCCAGGGTCTTTACTAAACAGGAAAACTGACCCACAAACAGTCCCGGCTAGGAGGGGACCTGGATGTCTGAGAGCAACGGGGAAATTGGCCCTGGTCAGGGTGAGGGTGTAAGCCTACCGTGCTTTCTGCGCTCCTTCTGGCTATCTCCTCCTGATAGGATAACAGCCCACGTTTCCGAGCTTTCCGTGCTTTCTCGCCTGTATGGCCTGCGACGTGGGTTCCTTTCTGCTCCCAGCCTTGTACGGCTTCACTGGTCCCTTTGGTTGTGGCAGGGCCTCCAGACTTCTTAGGCCAAGGAATGTATAGTCCCTTGCGGACTGGTTCTCTGCTGGGGGATGTAGAATCCTTCCAGCCTCAGACACCAAAGTCTGGTAAAGCTAAGTCTTTCTCTGCCAAGACCGGCTCTCTTCGCCTCTTGTCTCTGGCTGGTGGCTCTCTCCTACTGCCACACTTCCTCTTAGGTGCAATCAACTTTCTGTCCCTGCTCCACTCTGGGACACGTCTCAAAGCTGAGACAGGCAATCCAGTTCTCTCTAAGGGCCCCGTCACACTAAGCGATGCAGCAGCGATCCCGACAACGATACGACCTGTCAGGGATCGTTGCTGCATCGCTAATACATCGCTGGTGAGCTGTCAAACAGGCAGGCTCACCAGCGATCAGGGGAGCAGCGATATCGTGGAAAGAATCGTTCCACGATGTCCTGCTCCCGTTACCAGCCTGCTGCAAGCAGGAGCAGGCTGGTAACTATGGTAAACATCGGGTTACTAAGTGCGCGTGTGCCCCTAGTAACCCGCTGTTTACCATGGATACCACTCTGCTACGGTGCGCGGGAGCCTCCGTGCACCGTAGCAGAGTGGTATACATGGTAAACAGCGGGTTACTAAGTGCGCGCGTGCCCCTAGTAACCCGATGTTTACCATAGTTACCAGCCAGATCGTTGGTCCCGCTGGTCACACACAGCGATGTGTGCTGGCCAGCGGGAGGCCAACGACCAAAAAATGGTCCAGGACACTTTGCAACGATCAGCGACCTCACAGCAGGGGCCTGATCGTTGCAAAGTGTCACACACAGCGACATCGCTGGTGAGGTCGCTGGTGAGTCACCAAAACCGTGACTCAGCAGCGATATCGCTATGTGAGACGGGGGCTTAACCCTGTCCCCAGTACCAGCTTTTATAGGGGCAGCCTGCTCCCCCTACTGGCCTGAGACAGGAGGCATTGCATGCTAATGTTCCCCTGACCAGAGAACCTCCCCCTTGCTCTCAGACACAGCTTTATTACACTTGTGGCATCCAGGTAGGGTGATACATGTACGTGAGCAGACAGTGCAGCATTCTCTACCCACTAGCTGAGAGATAACTGAAGCTTAGCGCTAGAGCCTGCAGAGGGGAGAACTGGTGACAATTGCAGGACACACAGGGGCCAGAATAGAATATACACATAGCAGTAGCCATCTGACATGACTGTTATGCCCTCAATATAGCATTCATTGTGTACGCTGTCCATCAGTGTACAAGCTGTGGGGATCTGACCGAGGCTGGCAGTACCAGGCGCACACACTTATATGGATCTTGCTGTGAAGGGGCATCAGTACCCCAGTGAGCACCATGGACCATTTGTTCTGTTAATTGGGAGGACCAATAACGTAATGCAGTAAAGTACCTGTACATTATCTGATAATGTCCTGTATATTTTGTACTTACATTATTATTGCTATTATTACATACAGTTTTTACAGTACAGACTCATTTCTTGTTACATCATTTAGATGAAAAAGCGAGGTCTGGTTCCCACAGATGCCACATATACTGCCCTGTTCAATGCCTGCGCGGAGTCGCCATGGAAAGACTCGGGTCTGCAGCACGCACTGAAGCTGCGGAAAGAATTGATGGACAAGAACATTGCGCTTAATCCCATCACTTACCGGAGCTCGCTGAAGGTCTGCACGCTGAGCTCAGGACTGCAGGGGAGCTGTGAGCTATTTAAGGTAAGTCAAGGTCACAGTCCTGGTCACCCACAGTGGAGTCCTTATAAGATGCCCCTATCGTAGATTAACCGGGAGGGAACAGCATCATTGTAATCATTCCACGGGGAATCACCAGTGCACCATGTCTGGCCGGGGACTTAGCCGCCATCAGAAGACACCACCAGAGTTCAGTTCTTCTGTGGGGACCAGGGGGTCACTTACTAAATCTGAGAAAGGTGGACAGCTTTGTACTATCTGCTACCAACACATCCACTGTCAGCTTAAGAGATAGGAAGATGGTGCTGGGGTGTAAATTTTCAGCTAGTTAGTATGTGACCTGTTAGGGGGGCACAGGGACCCCACTGATCCTGGGCACTGGTGCAGCACTGCGCCCCCTTCACTGTGTTTTTCACTGGCCACCCGGCTGTTCTGAGAACGGCAAAGTGACGCTTTCCCTGAGATTTTGATTTTGGTTAGATTTCTCTTGCAATACTCAAGCAGTGATGTCGCGAGCTGGATAATAACAAGCTAATATGGTCTTCTTGGGTTTATAGGAAATTGCACAAAAATTCCGTGTCGTTGGCCCTGAAACATTCACCGTCCTGTTTATGGGATGCATAAAGGATGAAGAGCTGGGCTTCCTACAAGCTCTGCAGGTATGGCTTGCTGCACACATCCTACATCCTATATCCGTACAGTGCACACTTATCTGGGAATTATGTCTCACACTTCCGACATGATGAGATACGCAAAAACATTGAGGAATCATGGAGCAACTGTTCATTTTACTAATACAGATATTTCTTGCTGCAGTATTTCTGCTGAAGTGACGATGGGGCATGCCGGCTGAGGGTGGGACTCTTGGATTCTCTGATGACTCTGTTGGGCTCGGTGCACATTACGTTTGTGGCCATTGTTGGGCGCATACACATAGAAGGTGTGTGCCCCCTAGTGGCCACTGTCAGGATGGATGATGAGGCATCCGTCCACTATTGGGACCCATTGTAAAGAAATGTATACCGCATTGCAGAGGTCGCTCTACATTTTTTACAGAAGAGTAAAAATCCTCCTCATAGTATTTTTCAGGAGTATTTTTAGTCAGTCTTTGAATATTAGAGAAGAGGCTGCAACCTGTGCTTTGCTCTACCGCTTCACCATCTTTGACGTATATTTACGTCAAAGGTCGTGTCCCTGCCTTTGATGTGATCTCGCACACCGAGTCCACATATTTCCCTGCACATGATGACTGATTTAATCAACCATCATGTGCCTTTAATAGCTGCTGATGTACTGTTGCTCCGCCTGCTGCTATTAACCCGTTAAATCCAGCTGTCAATCACTGACAGCGGGATATAGCGAACGTCGGCTGGAAGCGCGTCATACATCCTGCCACGTGATTGTGGGGCGCCGATGGGTTGTCATGACAGCTGGGGGTCTGCTGATGACCTCCCATACATGTCATTATGACCCTCCTATGGGCCGGCGTTCATAGAAGATGGTGATTTCTGCTATAGATTGCAGTGTATGTACAGCACAAGTGATCAGACGATCGCCGCTCCAAGTCTCCTAATTAATCTGATCAGTAAACATTGTAATGGGGAAAAAAATCAAAATGCCAGAATGACGTTTTTTTGGCTGCCACAGCATTGCAGTAAAGTGCAACATCAAAGTGGTTGCAGGGAGTATATAAGGATATGTAGCTCACAAACTCCTAAATATATGATGTTTTCATTTACAATGTATCTAATTTATACATGTATATAGAGAGTACTGAGCATGGATTTGTAAGGTTTCATAACTTCCATGCTAGACAAAATTCTATAAAATAAATAATGTGACAATTCTTTCATGGCCGGAGGTGATAATAAACTGATATAACCGTGTACACTAGTAATTAGAATTCCCTGGGCTCGGGTGTAAGAGGCAATATTCCTGATGATCAGGGTCCCGTGTAGGGACGGTCACTGCTGTATACCATCTAGTACAGAGGTACAGAAGCTGGCGGCGCTCCCATAACCTCCGGGCTGCTGGATTCTATCAAACATCTCCATGTTATTCTGTATACAGTTATATTCTTCTTTCCATCACAATGCGGTGGGATATCACTACAATATGCCAACATGCTGTGATTAGTGGAGGGCGGCTGTCAGTATCCCCCGACTTTAGAATTAGATTGAATAATCCTTCAAAGGGGGTGTACAAAGTTTAAAAGATATCTCCTATCCATAGGATAACTTCCCGATGGATGGGGTCTGACTGCTGGGAGCCTCACCAATCCTGAAAACTGGGGATTTGAAGAGTCCTTTGTGACTGATGTGATGGTCGATCATTGCTGCACCATACATTCTCTATGGGACGACTGAAGCTCTGTGCTCGGCTGGTCTTCAGCACTCCCATTAAGAATGAATGGAGCAGTGCGTATACTCAACCACCACTCCATTCATCGTCTGTGGGACTGCCAGAACTAGTGGAGCGCTGCTCTTGGCTATTTTGGGCAGTCCTATAGACAGTGAATGGAGCGGAGGCTGAGCATGCTGCCTGTTCTTGGCTTTGCTAGGGGTTCCAGCAGTCAGACCCTCAGTGATCAGTAAGTTATCCCCTAACCTTTGGATAAGAGATGATTTTCTATTTTGGCAATAACCCTTTAATTGCATCCATGTGGTTATTTTCCCTCTATCCTGTCCACCTTTATTATGTCCGTTATTCCCTCTGGTGGTCAGTGCAGCCATGTAGTGTATGTCTGTACTACTCAGGCTCTGGGGGCCGGAGCGTGCAGCTACAGAGCAACCTGCTCCACATCACTGCCAGGAGGGGAGATTTATTGCTGTGTAGTTAGTCCAGGTGGTGCCGACAAGTAGAGGGAACAAGTTCTGGCAATCCTGCCAAAGGAACACAGTTATTCCTGCACCGGACCTGCATCTCCGGTGTGCGGCGGCCGGGAAGGTGCCCGCTCTCCTCAGGGAAGATGCTGACGGCCCGCAGGCACATACCCGTCCTTGTGCCAATGCACAGGAGATAGAGCTGGACATTTATCTAAGTAGAGATGTGGCGTCTCCCACCCGCCTGTCATATTTGTAGATGACGCGTGGCGGAGGGCAGAAGCCGGGGCAGGACTCCTGTCCGGCTGCAGAAGTCTCATGTGTAGTGATACTCATGTGACTTTTCTAAAAGCATAAATCGGCCTGCAGAGGTGTCAGCGACGCTGGCTCAGACGTTACTGTGAGCGGAATAACAAGGCTTTGGTAACAGTTTCACCTCTTTATATTGTATTAGCTCCTTTACTTAGTCCTAGTTCAGACTGGTCTAAGAGATCGCCTGCTGATTCCTTTCTTGCGATTCTGATAGGAGATTTCTGTTAGAAGTTTGGCGCAAGGCTAGTGATTAGACTGGCTAGTGATTAGTCTGGCCAGTGATTAGACTGGCTAGTGATTAGACTGGCTAGTGATTAGACTGGCTAGCGATTAGACTGGCTAGCGATTAGACTGGCTAGTGATTAGACTGGCTGGTGATTAGACTGGCTGGTGATTAGACTGGCTGGTGATTAGACTGGCTAGTGATTAGACTGGCCAGTGATTAGACTGGCAAGTAGATAAGGATTTTGTGCCAGATTTTTAGTAACAAAGGGAATACAGCGGTCGGCCGCTTTAGGTGGACTGTTCCAGTAGGCAGCATGCTGATAAGTTATTTTTTGACATTTGCATGATTTCCGCTGTCTTTGGTTGGCATATCCCCCCCCAATGGCACTTCCATCTGCAACCTGTAATGGCCAGTCGGGATACCCGCGCTGGCATCGGGGTCTTATTGCATGGATAGGCACGCTGGTGACTCGCCCCCAGGGGGCCGGTGGCTGATCGCCGGGGTTATATCACGTTGGCTGGCCCAGGGCGGTCAGTACACAAAAAGGGGGTATAAAATTCTAATAAAAGTTCGGGGAATTCGTAACGCCACCTGTGGTGTCTGGTGAAGGTCACCAGCGCCGCAACAGTACTCCGAGGCCGGTGTCAGGGCAGCTAAGATGGAGCGGGCCTCAGGGCAGTATAGAACGATGCAGGTTGCGCTGGGCGTTGTGGTGCAGGGAGAGGACGATAGCGCAGCAGAAGTAACGGACAGAGACAGGGGGTTTGCTTTGTTACCTTTTACTGGTACAGCTGTTAAGTACGGTCCGGGGTACTCCAGGTGAAGGGCACACTTTTGGACTTCTCACCAGTGAGCGGGTATAAGGCCTCCTGTCTCTATGTATGCTCCTGGCCAGCCTGCAACTGGGCCTAGCTTATGTGTCCTGCTTTTTCTTAACCTGTTGCTCTGAGGTAGGACCTGCGGTTGGTAACCACTTTCCCTGGACGTCGGGGTTCCTGGTCCTGTACGTGTCTATCTTCAGGTTTGCCAGGGACTTGTAGTCCTCCTGGGATTCCGGTTGTTCCTACTGGGTGTAATGGATCCCTGTAGGCACGGACCCGGTGTCCGGTAAATATAGCGGGGTGAGCTTACTGAGCTCCTCTGCCCCCTTGGTTTCTCTCTCTTTATCTCCTCGCCGTCGGCCACGCTCGGGGCCTTCACTACAAGGCAGCTGGTGTGCTGCGTCTTCACCGCTCTCTGAGCGTCGGCACGCTCTCAGACACCTTCTGTCTGACTGCTCTGCACACTCACTCACTGCAGACTGAAGACTAATCTGTTCTGAAGACTGAGCTGCCTGGCTCCACCTTCCCTTTATATATCCCTATCCGGGCTCCCTCTGGTGGTATGAGGTGGAAAGTGGAGGTGTATGAAAGTAGTGAGGGCCTCTTGTGAAGAAATCCAGCCATGCCCCCTTCTGGGTTCTGTGGCACCATGCGCAGCAGGGCGCCACATTCCCCCCTAGTAAAACTCAGTACTCCCGGACTGAAGCAATTTTGCAAAACAGGTTAAACAATAATAACATTTCTTCCCTTTTTGGGAGGCACATCTCTTGAACGTTACAGGTGTAAAAACATAATAAATATATACAAATATAGAGCGTCCTCAGAATTTAAGTCTGTTCCGGTGAGGTCCCCTGACAGGGTGTCCATCTCACAGGTAAAGTACAAGGTAGCTTGAGGGACCTGTCCAAAGCAAACCCTCCACGTAGGCCCTTGGGTGGCTGCAAGGCATGGCGATTCTGAGTTGGACCTCCACTTCTGCCACCCAGACAGGTTTTTATTCTGAGGTCACCTAAAGGGGGCACTCCAGGGAGCGCAATTATTTACAGGAAACAGTTTTTGGGCTGCACACAGTCCTCTTCCACAAACTTCTTTATGTATATACCCTTACTGGTAACTAGATGCAAGTTAAGTGTCCATATCACTTGAATTGTTCATTAGCAAGGCAAAAACACATATGAATAATGAAATACACGAAAATTACATACAAATAACATACCCCAGGGACAACTATCTACACTGTCAGAGTTTCCTTTCTATTCTCTCTATCTGACAGGGGTCTGACCTTTGGTGCTACGTGTCGACCTACGTGGTACTGGGATGCTTGTGGTACTGGTAGTTGCACTACTTTCCATTCTGTCAGCACTAGGTGTGGAGGGGCTACAAGACTGCCTTGACCTCTCTGCGGGACTGGCAAGTGTACCATTAGTTGGCCTTCTTGCTCTGCTCCAACCTGGGATCCTTCTTCCGGGGATTCTTCTTGAGCAGGCTCTTCTGGGGCACCTACAGGTTCTTCTTGCTGTGGGTAGAAGGTGATTACAGGTATGATTACTGCTCCTCCTAGTTGGGGCCAATCTGCCGGGAAATCTCCTAATTCAGTATGTATTACTGCTTCTTTAGGCTCCTCTGGTACGGTGAGAGGCACTTCCTCCTGGGGCTTTAGCAGACCTGGACACAACTTCAGATGGTCTCTGGATACTGTTGCAGTCGTTCTTCCTCCGTCCTTAGTTATTAAACAGGTCTTCCGGTTATCAAACCTTGAGTTTAACACAGTGTAGGGTTCTCTCTCCCACTGGTCATCAAGTTTGTGGTTTCTCCTTTTTCTTTTTAACACCACTTCTCCTGGTGTGACGGGTTCTGCGGGCGCACTTCTATTGTAGTGGGCTTCCTGTTTGTCCCTCACCCGAGTGAGACTGTCTTCGACACAGGCCTGTACTCTTCTGTACTGCTCTTGTCTGGTCGTGTCCCAGTCCTCAGTGGACATATCTGCTTCGGGTTCTACTACACCAAGCTCCAGGTCCATGGGCAACTTCCCGGGTCTTGCTCGCATGAGATATGCTGGAGTACAATTGGTGGAACTCACAGGTATGTGGTTGTACAGATCTACCAGGTCAGGTAGTAGGTCTGGCCACTGATTTCTCTCCTCTAGTGGTAGGGTCTTCAGCAGGTCGATGATGATGTTGTTCATCTTTTCACAGAGACCGTTGGTTTGGGGGTGGTACTGTGTAGTCCGGATCTTTTTACACCCGTACAGATGGCAGAACTCCTTGAACAATTCGGCCTCAAAGGCTGAGCCTTGATCTGTCAGCACCTGCTCCGGGTATCCATGTGGCCTGTTGAAGTACGCCTGAAACGTCTTTGCCACGGTTTCTGCCGTCAGATCCTTGCGGGGGCGACCACCAGGAACCGGGAGTAGTGATCCACCATGGTCAGTGTTATGCACACGCCCGGACTGACTGGCGTGTGCGTGTTTAGTGATCCCACTGGACCAAGAACCGGAGAGTGCCTGGAGGGGCGTAACTAAGTATCTACCCGATCCGACCAAGGTCGCACGACGGCTAACGACGCCAGTGCACCAGGGAGGAACTGAGCAGAGGGACCAGGTGCTACTCCAGGTCAGACCCCGGACACGGCTGTTGACCCACACCGGAGAATACAGGAACAGGCAGGTTAGGCTGGCACACTGACTGGTGGGTATAGGCAGGCACGGCTGGTATGCAGACAGGCGGGCACTGGTAAGCACGACTGGTATGCAGGCAGGGGGTACTGGCAAGCACGGCTGGAGTGCCGACAGGGAGGCACTAGCAGGTTGGAGCACAGACTGGATAAGTTCCAGTACAGACTGGGACTCAGGAACAGAACCGCAGATGCGGTAGACAAGCAGAGCAGAGCGAGTCCGCCTGGAGCGGCGAGCAAAGGCAGAGCAGAGCGAGACCGCCTGGAGCGGCGAGCAAAGGCAGAGCAGAGCGAGACCGCCTGGAGCGGTGAGCAAAGGCATAGCAGAGCGAGACCGCCTGGAGCGGCGAGCAAAGACAGAGCAGAGCGAGACGGCCTGGAGCGGTGAGCAAGGCAGAGCAGGCAAGAACCGCCGGAGCGGTGAGCAAGGCAGAGCAGGCAAGAACCGCCGGAGTGGTGAGCAAGGCAGAGCAAGCAAGAACCGCCAGAGCGGTGAGCAAAGGCAGAGCAGAGGGGACAGGGCTCTGTTCACACGGAACAGACTGGAAGGGAAAGGCAGAACCAGATACACACAAGATACTTGCAATGAAATAGCGAGTGGACTCTAAACTCACAAACGGGAGTACAGGGACAACGAGTAGGAGTTAGGTACGGGTTCAGACTCTGCAGGAAAAGGGAAGGTACGGACATAGAGAAAAACAGGTAACAGGCTAGGAGAGTATTCAGACAAGAACAGACACAGCAGCAAGATACAGGAGCGGGTCTAGGTATGCGGCCCCTAAAAGGCGGAACGAACAGGCTAGGAGCGTGTTCAGACAGGAACAGGCAAGATACAGGAGCGGGTCTAGGTATGCAGCCCCTAGAAGGCGGAAAGAACAGGCTAGGAGCGTGTTCAGACAGGAACAGGCTAGATACAGGAGCGGGTCTAGGTATGCGGCCCCTAGAAGGCGGAAAGAACAGGCTAGCAGCGTGTTCACACTGGCCTGGAAATACAGCCTCCAGGATAGGCAGACAGACAACAGGCTAGAATATAGTTCAGACAGGACCTGGCACATCAGCAGCGAAAAGCCATCTGACGGAATGCATTGCTCAGGCACCAGCTTGTATGAGGAGCTGGTTTAAATATCCAATGACTGATAGCAATAGGCTGAGGACGCATTAGGGGTGTGCCCACAGCAGCTACACGAAACAGGAAGTGACCGGGCCGCCGCCCTAAGCAGCCAGAACAGAGGCAAGCAGACAGCATGGAAAGAAGCCAGGCTAGCAGACTGGACTGATGATCAAGTTTGCGATCTTGCATATTGGGAGATGGTGCCCTATGCAAGAACGCCGCCAGGTATGTTAGAGTCAGGGCATAGGAATATCCTGACCTGCTGGGTGACAGCTTGACATGATCCAGGGCCACGAGTCGTCTTGATGGGTTGCAGGGGTGCCTTCTGGCTGCTGTAGTCTTTTCTCCTGAGGCTACGGGGTCCACAGTCCCGGCACCACCTCTCAATGGAACTGCGCATTCCTACCCAATAAAACCGACACTTCAGCAGGGTTTCTAGCTTCTTCCAGCCAAAGTGCCCCGCCTGATCGTGGTAGGCCTCCAACACCATCTGGATGTCCATCCTGGGCACTACAATCGGCCATACCATCTCATGGGTCCTCGGGTTGACGTACCTCCGGCACAGCTTCTCTCTATAGATGAACAGCCGGCTTCTCTCATTCCACAGTTGCTTGGCTTGTAGAGACGCGTCTTTCTCCAGGGAGGAACCTTCCTGGGTTATCAGTTCCTTAATACGACTGACAACCGGGTCACTGTCCTGGGTCTCCTTCCAGCTGTGGTGAGGCAAAGGGTTTAACGTCCTACCGCGATGGCTACTGGAGGCTCGTTGCTCTTGGACCATTCCATTACGGTGAAAGGCAGGTAGCTCAATCTCCTCCAGGTCATCCACTTCCTCTTCAGTGTCCGACTGGTGAGGCCTCCTGGACAGGGCATCGGCGTTGGCATTATTGCGGCCTGCCCGGTACTTAACTGCTTCCCGACCGCCCACTGTATATAAATGTCGGCGCTGCCTGGGCTCTGTGCAGCGCCGACGTTTAAAAACGGTGGTTGGTCCCGCAGTGCTCAGGACCCCCAGGGTCCTGCAAGCGCTGCGGGTGCGGTGCAGAGCGATAGCTCTGACAGGGGACATCATCGGGACCTGATTGGATCAGGTCCCAATGATGTTAACCCTTTGCTATCTTCTATATGCCGCAATCTATAGTGATCGCGACATATAGAAGATAGTGAGAGGAGAGGGGGTCGTCCACTTACCTCTCCAACGGCCCCCTGATACCTTCCAGGACCTGCCGTTGAAATGGCAGCTGGAGGTCACATGACCGCCTCCAGATCTGCCATATACGGTGTCCTGCTAGGCTCAGCCTGCAGCTGAGTCGAGCAGGAGAAGGACAGTGTGAAACTGTCAGCATAGATCTCAACCAATGCAATACATATCTATTGCATTGGATGAGATCAGTGATTAGAAAAATAAAAATTAATGTCCCATACAGGGACTAAATAAAAATGTAAAAAAAAAATCACAAAATAAATAAAAATAAATAAATAAAATATTAAACCAATAAATCCATATATTTATGCAAAAACAAAAAAAGTACACATATTTGGTATCGCCGCGTCCAAAACAACCCGATCTATAAAACTGTTACATTAATTAACTCCTGTGCACACCGTAATAAAAATAAATAAAAAACGGAGCAAAAAACTATGCTTTTTCATCATATCGCCAAACAAAGAGTCGAAAAAAATGCGATCAAAACGCAAAATGGAAATAAAAATGGTACCGCTGAAAACGTCATCTTGTTCCGCAAAAAAACGCTCCATACAGCTCCATCAGCTGAAAACTAAAAAAGTTATAGCTCTCAGAATAAAGCGATGCAAAAAAAATATTTTTTCTATAAAATTGTTTTATTGTGTAAAAGCGCCAAAACATAAAAAAATATACAGTAAGTGTAGTATCTCTGTAAACGTACAGACCCGAAGAATAACGCTGCCTTATCACTTTTACCACACACAGAACGGCATAAAAAAAACTCAAAAAACAATTCCTGAATTGTTGGTTTTTGTTAATTTTACCTCACATAAAACAGAATAGAAAGCGATCAAAAAATGTCACGTACCCAAAAATGGTACCAATAAAAACGTCAACTTGTCCCGCAAAAAACAAGCGGTCACATGACTCTGTAGGCCGAAATATAGAAAAATGATAGCTCTCAAAATATGGCGATGCAAAAACTAGATTTTGCAAAAAAAAAGCGTCTCTTAGTGTGTGACAGCTGTCAGTCATAAAAACCCGATATAAATCTGGTATCGCTGTAATCGCACCGACCCGAAGAATAAAGTAATCTCATCACTTATACCGCACGAGAAACGGCGTAAAAAAATAAATAAAACCAATTCTTCACCTGCTACTGATTTTGTTTATTATGTCTCCCAAAGATCGCAGTAAGGCTCTGCTCACATTTATCCTGCGCTCTGCGCTGAGCACTTACACCAGAGTTTCCGTGTAAATCTCTGAGATACGTGATTCAGACGGAACCCATGACGGAAGATTCCCTGTAATGAGGCAGATATAGGCCACTGTGGATGCCATCTGGCCTGTGAGCCCACGGTGTCAGTTTTTTAGGCGTGCATAAAAGTGCGGTTGACCACAGTTTTGTGCACTTCTGAAAAAAAGGACACCGCTAAACAGAGGCCAGACGGAGTCCAGAGTAACTCTGCTGCCTCATTACAGTGAATGGATCCCACAGGGGTTTCATCTGAATTACATCACTTGGAAATTTAGATGGAAACCCCGATGTAAGTGCTCAGCCTCGAGCGCCGGATAAATGTTACTTAAAATGTTCCCAATAAAAGCTTCAACTCAGTCCTCAAAAAAAGCTAGTCCCCACTCAGGTCCGTCATCTGTCAAAAATATTCCAAGTTACTGGTAGCAGAAAGGCTCTGGAAAAGCGAAATGGCCCTTGCCCCCCAAAAGAAATTCAGAAAATTTTGTGCTCCCAAATCCAAATGCCTATTCTACAATAATTTGTTCTCCAATTGTCAAATAGCGCTCCGTCCCTCCCAGATCTCGCCGTATGGCTGAGCGGTACGATACAGCCAGATATGGGGTATTGCCACTTTTAGAAGAAATTGTGTGACGCATTTCGGCACCATTTTTACCCATTGCCCTGTGTGAAAATGTAAAATCTGAGGGTAAAACATTTTTTTGTGGTAAAAATACAATTATGTTTTCTTCACTGCCCAATGGTATAAATTTAAAAATTAAAAAATACTCACTACTTCCCTAGATGAATTCCTTGTGAGGTGTAGTTTACAAAATGTGGTCACTTGTCGGGGTTTCTGCTGTTTCGGCATGTCAGCGACTCTTCAAATGTGACATGGTGTCTGCAACCTATCCCAGCCAACATAGCGCTCCTTTCTCTTCCGAACCCTGCCGTACACCAAAGCAGTGGTTTTCCTCCACATATGGGGTATCGGCGTACTCAGGAGAAATTGCACAACAAATTTCATGGTGCAATTTATCCTATTACCCTTATGTTAATCCAAAATTAAGGGATGAAAAACGTTTTTGAGGGAAAAATGTGAAAATTTTATTTTTACAGCTCAATATTATAAACTTCTGTGAAGCACCTGGGGGTGCAAGGTGCTCACCACACATCTAGATAAGTTCCCTAAGCGGTCTAGTTTCCAAAATGGTGTCACTTGTGGGGGGTTTCCACTGTTTAGGCACATCAGGAGCTCTCCAAACGCAACATGGCGTCTTCTAATTATCCAAACAAATTTTACTTTCAAAAAGTCTAATGGCGCTCCTTCCCTTCCGAACCCTGCAGTGCGCCCAAACAGTGGTTTTCCCTCACCTATGGGGTATCAGCGCGCTAATGAGAAATTGCACTACAAATTGTATATTCCATTTTTTCCTGTTACCCTTGTGAAAATAAAAAAGTTGGGTCTAAAGTAACATTTTTGTGAAAAAAAGTTAAATGTTCATTGTTTTCTTCCACATTCCAAAAATTTCCGTGAAACACCTGAAGGGTTAATAAACTTCTTGAATGTGGTTTTGAGCACCTTGAGGGGTGCAGTTTTTAGAATGGTGTCACTTTTGGGTATTTTCTGTCATAAAGGCCCCTCAAAGTCACTTCAAATAAGATGTGGTCCCTAAAAAAATGTCTTTGTAAATTTTAATGGAAAAATGAGAAATCGCTGGTCAACTTTTAACCCTTATAGCTTCCTAACAAAAAAAAATTTTGGTTACAAAATTGTGTTGATGTAAAGTAGACATGTGGGAAATGTTATTTATTAACTATTTTGTGTGACATATCTCTCTGATTTAAGGGCATGAAAATTCAAAGTTTGAAAATTGGAAAATTTTCAAAATTTTCACCAAATCTCCGATTTTTTCACAAATAAACGCAAGTGATATCGAAGAAATTTTACCACTATCATGAAGTACAATATGTCACGAAAAAACATTCTCAGAATCAGGGGAATCTGTTGAAGCGTTCCAGAGTAATTACTTCATAAAGTGACAGTGGTCAGAATTGAAAAAATTGGCCCGGTCACGAAGGCAAAACCAGGCTCTGGGGCGAAGTGGTTAAATAAATATTGATTTTATTGGCATCTGTGCTTCATTTATCTTGATTGGATTGCTTTAAGACTGAAGTATTGCATTTAATAGACCCCTTTACGCTTTTGGATTAAAATGTGATATGCTGCAGTTGTGAAAAGTACTTATGCAAAAGACATGTAAATTATACTTGTGACGAATGCAAACAGTAAATTTAGCAGCGTGAACCTTATTTACCATTTTATATAGAAAAAACTGAACTTTTTTTTTAAATATATTTACATACAGTTTGATGCGATTAGTGATAGTTTACAGTTATATAAAGATTATTTTTTTATGTGCAATATGCATGAATATTGCAATAAGGCCTTGTAACATTTTTTGATACAAAAAAAAAATAAAAATTAAGTTTTTGATTTAATTTTTCATTTGTTTGTGGACAACCATGTTCACATACAGTATAATAATGCAACAGGTATTCAAATAAAACGCCTAAATTAGCTAAAAATCAAGACTTTAATATGTCCGGTCAAAAATGACCAGAACATTATAAGTGTATAGTCGACCCGAACAGAACAGCAGGGTTAAGTCAAAAAAAATTTGAGCAGCTCGGAATTTGTTTTCCATTTTTTAGACTTTTTAAGTTTGGCTGCAGTGGCACAGAGAACGCGGACTCAGTGCTACAATAAAACAAGTTGTTTATTAACTATTTACAAAATTATTCAATTATATATCAGTGACAATACAGACAGTGTAGAGCGACCTCTGCGCTCTCTCTTTGTCTCGTG
The DNA here is from genome assembly GCF_046119375.1 of Phyllobates terribilis. NCBI lineage: Eukaryota > Metazoa > Chordata > Amphibia > Anura > Dendrobatidae > Phyllobates > Phyllobates terribilis. The sequence continues at coordinate 1,801,514 of NW_027362994.1, forward strand.
CTTGTGGTCACCGTCTGGCCTTGTTTATGGGCCTGATTATCTGAACGATGCCCTATAAAATATCAAACCCAGCGCTACAGCACTAAGAAGTATGACACCAATAGCTTAGTTGTCGACTATATATCCTTGATTTTCCCTGATACAGGTAACCACTGTCTGTTAAGCTCACTAAACCTTGCGTGGCTCAGTTATACTCCTACTGAGCTTCACACCAAGAACATATTACCGCTGTAACATCAATATTCACATAAAGTATATGCAACATACATCGTTGTATGAATATTGGTATAAATGCACACTGTAACATACCTGGCGGCGTCCTTGCATGGTGGTCCATCTCCCACTGTGCAAGAGGGCGCACTTGTTCTCCTGTCCAGAATGTCTCTCTGGCTTCCCTCCATGCTGTCTGTTTGTGTCTGTTTCTGCTGCTTAAGGGCGGCGCCCGATCACTTCCTGCCTTTTGTACCTGCTGTGGGTCACACCCCTTGTGCGTCCTCAGCCTATTGCTGTCTGTCACTTGGTATATAGCTCAGCAGCTCCCTTCTATCCCTGCCTGAGCATAGTGTTTCCTTCAGTGTGTGCTTGCACTCTGAAGGTGCCAGGTCCCGTCTCTTGTCTCCTGCTTTTTGTATCAGTTCCCGTGTCTGAACTGAGTCCTGTATGTCTCCTGCTTTGCGGTATCAGCTCCCGTGTCTGAACTGAGTCCTGTATGTCTCCTGCTTTTCGGTATTAGTTCCCATGTCTGAACTTAGTCCTTTCTGTGTTCTCTTGTCTGTCCTGTCTGAACACGCTCCTAGCCTGTTCCTCCTGCCTTCTAGGGGCCGATTACCTAGACCCGTTCCTGTATCTTGTCTGACCTGTCTGAACACGCTCCTAGCCTGTTCCTCTCGCCTTCTAGTGGCTGATTTCCTAGACCCGCTCCTGTGTCTGGTCTGTCCTGTCTGAACACGCTCCTTGCCTGTTCGCTCCGCCTTCTAGTGGCCGATTTCCTAGACCCGCTCCTGTGTCTGGTCTGTCCTGTCTAAACACGCTCCTTGCCTGTTCGTTCCGCCTCTCTGGGGGCCGTATTCCCAGACCCGCTCCTGTATCCCTCTGCAGTGTCGGTCTCCTCCGTACACTCAGTTCCAGTCTGAACTCTCTCCTGTCCTTTACCTGTTTTGCCTCTATGTCCGTTCCCTTCCTTTTTCTGCAGAGTCTGAACTCGTACCTAACTCCTGCTTGTTGTCTCTGCAAGTACTGTGTGAGTATCTGGCTCTGTCTTTCCCTTCCTGTCTGTTCCGTGTGAACAGAGCCCTGTCCTCCCTGCTCAGCCTTGTCTGCACTCTAGCTGTGCTTGCCTGTAACCCTCTGCCTGTATTGTTCCTGAGTCCCGGTGTGTACTGGGTCCTATCCCGCCTGTGTTCCTACCTGCTAGTGCCTCCCTGTCTGCACTCTAGCTGTGCTTGCCTTTACCCCCCTGCCTGCATACCCGCCTGCCTGCATACCAGTCGTGCCTGCCTATACCCACCAGTCTGTGTGCCAGCCTACCAGCCTGTTCCTGTATTCCCCTGTGTGGGTCAACAGCCGTGTCCGGGGTCTGTCCTGGAGTAGCACCTGGTCCCTCTGCTCGGTTCCTCCTTGGTGCACTGGCGTCGTATGCCGTCGTGCGACCCTGGTCGGATCGGGTGAATACTTAGTCACGCCCCTCCAGGCATTCACTCTCCGGCACGGTCCAGTGGAATCACTACCAATCACACGCACACGCCGCTTAGCCCGGGCGTGTGCATAACAGCATGCTCAGGCCATGGTTCCCGTTGAGCCCCACGGCCTTCGCTCTTTGAGAAGTTTTTCCAGCGAATACATGCATTAAAATAAAATAAATAAATTTTTTCCCCCCTTTAGCTGAGTTCCAGGCGAGTTACGCACCCGTCCAGATGGATCTATCAGCCCTCGTTCCTGCGGATCCGCCACGTTACTATGGGGATCCAAGACAGTGTCGTGCATTTGTGGAGCAATGCATGTTACACTTTAAGGCCTACCCTCTCTATTTTCCTTCCGATTGGGCTAAAGTGGCCTTTATGATTGACTACCTAGCGGGTGATGCCTTGAAATGGGTCACCCCCCTATGGGAAGCATGGGATCCTGTCATCCTTGACCTGCAGGCCTTCCTGGTGGCCTTTCGTATGGTCTTCGAGGACCCTAACTCTGAAGCCCCTGCTGAAGCTACACTTCCCAATATCCCGGAGCAGCCCCGACGGGTAATGTGTGTGGGTAGCGCAATAGTCCTCCAGCCCAATGAGACTACTGCCCACCCAGAATCCTCACAGGGTGACTACGCTTTCCGGAATACTTCTCTCAACCTCAAGAGGCAGTCCAGACGTGCTAGACTTAGAGGCAAGCCGTCACGCCAGGGTCTGTCCTCCCTGAGACCTCCTGACCCCAACCTTGAAGTCCCTACTGAAGCTTCATCTCCCTGTATCCCGGAGAAACCCCAATGGGTAATGTGCGTGGGTAGTGCACCAGTTCTCCTGGCCGAAGAGACTTCTGCCCATCCAGACTCCACACAGGAGAACTTCCTGCACCCGGCATCAGATGCTTCTTTCTCTTTAACCGGTGTGCATGTCCAAGGATGCTCCAAAGCTGTGGTTACCTCAGAGTCTGTGCACCTCTACTACCTGGCGGAGGATCCCCTGTTGCCTCCTGAACCCTCCGGGATACCACTCGATGACAAATGGAGAGAGACTTCTCTACACCCGGTACTCAATACTTTGTCCGCTTCGTCCTGTGAGCCTGACAATGGGTACCCCAAAGTGGTAGTTACCTCCGAGTCTCTACACCCCTCCGACCAGGCGGAGGATCTCCAGTTGTCTCCTGAACCCTTCGGGGTGCTACCTGGTAGCGAAAGGACAGAGACTCTCCTATACTCTGTACCTGATACCTCGCTCGCTTCGTCCAGTGAGTCCAACTTAGTGTACTCCGAAGCAGAGGTTACTCCTGAGTCTCTACACCCCTCCGACCAGGCGGAGGACCTCCAGTTGTGTTCAGAATCCTTCGGGGTGCCACCTGGTGGTGAATGGACAGAGACTTTCCTATATCCTGGATCTGATACCTCGCTTGCTTCGTCCAGTGAGTCCGACCTAGTGTACTCTGAAGCAGAGGTTACCCGTGAGTCTCTACACCCCTCTGACCAGGCGGAGGACCGCCAGCTGTCTCCAGAACCCTTCGGGGTGCCACCTGGTGGTGAATGGACAGAGACTTTCCTATACTCTGTACCCGATACCTCGCCTGCTTCCTCCAGTGAGTCCGACCTAGTGTACTCTGAAGCAGTTGTTTTCTCTGAGCCTCTGCACTCTTCTGACCCGGCGGAGGACCTCCAGTTGTTTCCTGAATCCTCCGGGATACCACCAGATAACAAAGAGACAGTGACTTTTCCTCATTATGTACCTGATAACCCGTCTATTTCTTCCTGTGAGCTTGACAAGATGTACCTCGAAGCAGAGATTACCCTTAAGTCTCTGTCCCCCTCCAACCCAGTGAACGACTGGTCCTCGAATTCCCTGCGGAAGATTCTGGCAGGCCTGAAGAAGAGGGGGCGTAAGGGGGGAGGTACTGTAACATACCTGGCGGCGTCCTTGCATGGTGGTCCATCTCCCACTGTGCAAGAGGGCGCACTTGTTCTCCTGTCCAGAATGTCTCTCTGGCTTCCCTCCATGCTGTCTGTTTGTGTCTGTTTCTGCTGCTTAAGGGCGGCGCCCGATCACTTCCTGCCTTTTGTACCTGCTGTGGGTCACACCCCTTGTGCGTCCTCAGCCTATTGCTGTCTGTCACTTGGTATATAGCTCAGCAGCTCCCTTCTATCCCTGCCTGAGCATAGTGTTTCCTTCAGTGTGTGCTTGCACTCTGAAGGTGCCAGGTCCCGTCTCTTGTCTCCTGCTTTTTGTATCAGTTCCCGTGTCTGAACTGAGTCCTGTATGTCTCCTGCTTTGCGGTATCAGCTCCCGTGTCTGAACTGAGTCCTGTATGTCTCCTGCTTTTCGGTATTAGTTCCCGTGTCTGAACTTAGTCCTTTCTGTGTTCTCTTGTCTGTCCTGTCTGAACACGCTCCTAGCCTGTTCCTCCTGCCTTCTAGGGGCCGATTACCTAGACCCGTTCCTGTATCTTGTCTGACCTGTCTGAACACGCTCCTAGCCTGTTCCTCTCGCCTTCTAGTGGCTGATTTCCTAGACCCGCTCCTGTGTCTGGTCTGTCCTGTCTGAACACGCTCCTTGCCTGTTCGCTCCGCCTTCTAGTGGCCGATTTCCTAGACCCGCTCCTGTGTCTGGTCTGTCCTGTCTAAACACGCTCCTTGCCTGTTCGTTCCGCCTCTCTGGGGGCCGTATTCCCAGACCCGCTCCTGTATCCCTCTGCAGTGTCGGTCTCCTCCGTACACTCAGTTCCAGTCTGAACTCTCTCCTGTCCTTTACCTGTTTTGCCTCTATGTCCGTTCCCTTCCTTTTTCTGCAGAGTCTGAACTCGTACCTAACTCCTGCTTGTTGTCTCTGCAAGTACTGTGTGAGTATCTGGCTCTGTCTTTCCCTTCCTGTCTGTTCCGTGTGAACACAGCCCTGTCCTCCCTGCTCAGCCTTGTCTGCACTCTAGCTGTGCTTGCCTGTAACCCTCTGCCTGTATTGTTCCTGAGTCCCGGTGTGTACTGGGTCCTATCCCGCCTGTGTTCCTACCTGCTAGTGCCTCCCTGTCTGCACTCTAGCTGTGCTTGCCTTTACCCCCCTGCCTGCATACCCGCCTGCCTGCATACCAGTCGTGCCTGCCTATACCCACCAGTCTGTGTGCCAGCCTACCAGCCTGTTCCTGTATTCCCCTGTGTGGGTCAACAGCCGTGTCCGGGGTCTGTCCTGGAGTAGCACCTGGTCCCTCTGCTCGGTTCCTCCTTGGTGCACTGGCGTCGTATGCCGTCGTGCGACCCTGGTCGGATCGGGTGAATACTTAGTCACGCCCCTCCAGGCATTCACTCTCCGGCACGGTCCAGTGGAATCACTACCAATCACACGCACACGCCGCTTAGCCCGGGCGTGTGCATAACACACACTAACCTATAATAGTTAAAGATACACTGGACTGTAAGCCAATATTGTCTGGGTCGAATCAGTATGGGCCTCCGTCAACCCGCTCTATTTTCCAATGGCAGTCGCCACCCCAGACCCTAACAGGTGCCCACACTACACTTTCCTGCAAGGATGAAAGTCTCACACTGTGGGCCACAGTCAATTTCTTCTACCACAGACCTTCTGTCCTTGCCTCCAATTTCCAGAGAGACAACTCATGCTCCCTTCTGCTCACATAACCGAATTTCTGATTTCTGTCCTTCCAATTGGGTCTACGCTCACACGACCGAATTTCCATTTCTGCAATAGGGTCTGCGCTATCTTTAGCCTCGACAATCAGAATCTCCTAGCCTCTGTAAGGACTCTGCACCCCTTGCTTAATCCACTTCCAATACTGATCTTGTGTTTCTGGACACACTCATCACCTACGTCAGGCCTAGCTACCACAGGTGACTTGTTACAAGTCGGGGTGACGACTGACTTCCTGGCCTGACCCCTGTGGCTTTTGTATTTTTCTGCTGCAGATCACATGTCCCCTGTGCACCTAGCCCTGCTTTCCTCTCATTCAGCCTGCCTTCTGTCCCTTGGTTCCAATACCCTTTCAGGTTCCTACACCTATAGTCTCTGATCACTACATGACAGCATCTGCCCACAAATACCTTACAGCTCATTTCTATTATATGAGTCACTCACTCTCCTTACATTCCTCCACTCTTTAAACTCACCATTACTTGGATGAGAAAGGTTACTTATGCTCTAGACGCTCCTTGGTGGTGGTCTCAGAGTCGCCAATATCCAAACACACTCCTGTGTCTGCTGTATTACATACTGCCATATGAAATCATCTTCTGCATACCTCCTGGGTGAAACACCAGCTTTAGTACATTCAGATCTGTGAAGTCCCTCCTGACCTGTCTCTTCTGGGACACTTAGGCCCTGAGACACTCTTCCTGTGATTTTGACCTCTAGCCTACCCTCTAAGCTAGCCCCGGTCATTCTCTCTTCATCAGACACATGTGGCGGTAGCATGTAAGGGTGCCGCACTCTCTCTGGTGCAACGCCTTCTCCTTTCGGGGTGTACTCTCCTTGTCACTCGATGAGGAACAGCCTCCCACGTGTAGTCCAATTTTCCCCAAGGGTGCTTCACTTGAACCAAAACTCGATTCCCCAGCTGTAATGGTGCCTCCTGCACAGGAGTTACTACAGGATGCCTTTTCCCCTGGGGCTTCTGTACAATCTTAAGTCTCAGTGTCTCTAACCGATGTTGGTGTTTCCACACCAAAGTTGTGGTGTTTATCTTCGTACTATCTTCCTCTGGATCAAGCTCTAGCTCAGTAACCTTACGGCTGTTACGTCCAAACAGCAACGTGTAAGGCGTGTACCCTGTCATGGCATGAACCTGGTTACTGTACAACTAGACCAGTTCTGGTACAAATTCAGGCCATTTCATCTTCCTGTGTCACGGTGTAGGGGAATGCTGGTGAGGAAATAGCAGATACAGGCTGGGTGAGCAGGGAAAACTAATCTGTCCCTAGACTGGGAACCCTGAATAGCCCTGACCCCGAAGGTATCTCTGATGGTGAGAAGGTTTGGGTCTCCACCCTAAGCCCTAACTCCTTCACAAGCCCTGCACTAATTCCCCTAATCTCCCTCCTCAGAACAAAGGTACAGCAATCTCAAAGGAAAGGACTTCAGCGGCACAAACAAACAGGACTGCACAGCACGGCTTCCACTTATAGAGTGAAACTCTATCAGCTGCACCACCTGGTGGAAGGAGAGGCTATTTAAAGGCTAAAGGGAGTAGACTCACACAGAAACTCACATCCACCAGGACATGGCAATAGAATTGGCATTAACTCATGCAGTACAAGAGGGAATTTCACAGTTTAAGTTACTGCGGCATCTAGAATAAACCGCAGATACACAGCGCTAGACAGCGTGTGACATCCTGTCATCTTCCTGTTGTCCTCCACAATTCTCAGAATGTAGATAAAGTTATGTTGAAACGTTCACAGTCCCCATTTCCCTGTGGGTGCTAGGGTGTAGTTCTGGAATTCTCAATGTTGTACAGTTGGTGCTATTCATCCATGACTTTTCCATGAAAACAGGCTCCTAGCTCAGAGTGAATTATTTTTGGACACCCGTAAACCCACATGAAGTCATGACAGATGGCACAGGCTGCTGACTCGGCTGTTTGATTCCCAGTGGGAGTCATGACTGCAAACTTTTTAAAATGATCCATCATCACCAGACAGTACAAACAACCATTATCGGAGCGGCTGATCATAAGATAGTCCACCATCAGCACTTCCAATGGGAAAGAAATCCTCTTCACCTATATAGATGTTCTGTTTTTAGGGGGTTTAGTCATCTCACCCTGATGGGATTTCCGGTAATCTTCTTTCACCACTCGATTTACTTGTGGCCAATACAAAAACCGTTGTAGCCATTGGAAAGTTCTCTCTGTTCTGAAGTGGGTATCACTCTCATCGGCTTCCTTCTTCACTCTGGGCTTCATTCCTTGTGAAATCATTAGCAGATTACAATGAGGCAATCTGGGCTACCGCCCAAGGCCAAGGGCTCCTGGGTCCTTTGGCCATATTGTCCTCATTATAATGCATTTTTTCACCACTGTCGGCGGTGCACATCTCCGGACAGGTAGCTTTCCTAAAGCTCAGCTGCCAGCAATTCACAATGGTTTACTGGCATCTACAAGGCTATGTGTGTATGTACTCTTAGGATTAACAGAATCTTTGATCCTCTCCTCCACTTTTGGCTGAGGTTTAGAGGATTAATCGGAGACATAGAACTGCTGTTCTCCACTTTGGAATCCAACCCTTCAGATATATGGTATATGATGTATAGTATTGATATACCAAAAATATCAGTAATAATCAATTAAATTCTAAAAGACATTAATCAATTTAAAATTTGTATTTATTTAGTTTAATTAAATCTTGCATGGAAGGATGAAGACGTGTTCTTGGAGAAGCCTTCAACTTTAGCAGGTGTTTCTTGCTGGTCAGGAGGCCACGGGTAGATGGTTCAAATCCTTCCATACAGGTACAGCATTGATGGTGGACATGCTGTAGTTTCTTCAGGGCGCTAGATGTGAGGGTTTTCTGTCCTCGAGATGTCTAAGGTGCCGTGGTGACAGCAGGCAAAAATGCAGCTTCCTCTGACAGCGCGAGCAGCCCTGGATAATCCACGCCGGCAGGATGATATCATCCGGCGGAAGATGGAACCTATGAGAAAAGATGTAAAACTAATGTAAGTAATGGGACTCCATATTAGAGGGTACTACTGTGGTGTCACTGTGGGAGAACGTTAGAGGAATCTCATCACACAGAGGGCAGGGATCTTTGCCAGTCATCATACATGTGACAATCCCACCACTGACAGATAACATCTGCTCCACATGACTTCTTCTCACTGACATCATACAACATGGAGATTATTGTCACACTTACCTCGCCTACTTTCTCCCTCTTCTACTTTCTCTGTTTTTTCTTGTCTTCTCAGTTTTAGAAAATATTTTCTTTTCTTCTGAACTGGAGATTCTAATCAAAAAGTCAGAAACAAATATTAATTATAAACTTCTAAAATATTTTCTTTGTATCTATATAGAGTTATGCAACTGATTAATATGCACCTGTAGCATTTCTGTGTGCCGCCATGTGTTGTCTCCAAGGAACTATGTCCCCTTATTATCATGACATTACTTGCAGCAAGCCACTGTGTTATTATATAATCAGTTAGATAATAATTCAATGCAACTTTAAAGAGGACCCGTCACTACATCAAAAGTGTCTGAGATTCACTATTATCTTATGTCTGCTGCTTCCCCGAGTATTCTGATATTTGTTTTGCTAAAATCCATCCTATGGTTGTAGAGATATGGGCATTTATATTTAGTGCTAATTTTTATGGTCTTTTCCAAGGGGGCATGGCTCACAATTTTATATTGCAGAGCAACCTAAAGACACGCCCCAGAGGATCCTGTGAGCACCGCCCTCTTGGAAAAGACGATAAAAATTAGCACTAAATAAGACCCGTAACTCAAAAAACTGAATACTCAGGGGAGCAACGGGAATAAAGTAAGTAATTTTTGGAGCCTTCATGTGCTGATTCACATTATAATTTTGGATTATAGGCTATAATTGGATGGCCTATAAACCTGTACATACCTGACAATGAGGACGAGGATGACTCGTTGTTTTTAGCAGTGAAACTCTGATTGTCTCCATTAGTTTTGGAAGAGGAAGACTCTTTCTGCCTGTTTGGTAGAAGAAAGACCAGTAAATTAAAAGGAAAAACAATAGAAAAAATGAAGAACACCTGTTTGTGAGGCCAATTAGGACAACCTAGAGGGGATACCCTGCCCAGGCCCTCAACTAGTAATATTGGCCTGAAATGAGCAGGAAATGAATGGCTGGTCACAATCATCAACTGTTATTGCAGTGTTATCACAAGCCAGATGCACAGAGGGGTGGTGGATGCTGGATTTAGATTTGTGTTACTCGTGTCTTGTATTTGGTTCTGAACATATATCAGAACTAAATCTCATAATAATAATAATCTACTCACATGTCTGAGTGTTTTTAACTGTTCTCTTGGGAACACTGTGGAGGTGACATAGGCTCTGCATTGGTCATCATCCCGGTATTGGTGATATTTAGCTAAAACACACGGAGAAAAATAAATTGATTTATTTTTAAGCATTTTTGTAATTATAGGTTTTAGACATATTAGTAGCCACATACTTACTTTAGAAAACCTTTGATAAGATGATACAAAGTTTTTTATTTCTGGCCAGTCATTGTCCTCTCTTGTGTCTGCCTCATCTGAATTCATGTGTCTGCTACAACGAGCTACAAAGTACAAGTGTTATCAGAGATAATTAGTATAAGACCCGGTCAGACAGTCACCCTGCTATCACTAATAATGATGAGAATTATTTTCACATAAAATGAAAGACAAGACACACAGCAGTTTTCTGCAGATGACGTCTCATTTTACTTACTGATAAAGTAGCGGGTGTCCTCATCTGACTTTAGCTCAGGAACGAACAGGGGCTTCTGACTTAGAAGATTGTCAAAGTCTAAGTGATGCAGAAATGGATGCATTTTGATCTCATTTGCTCCTCCTGGAAAAGGAAGACAAGAAAGAAAGTGATAGTCATTTTTAGAGAAACTGCTCCATATCGGTACAGTTTATGTTAACCTGAACTGAAGATGTAACAGCAGACATGAAGGAAATGTACTGAAAGTCATAGCATGAAAAATGGGGAATGGATAAGTAGGTAGAATACTGAACCTCATGGACGCAACCATTTGTCTGGTCACAAAGGTGTAATAAGTCATAATACTATTATAATATTACCTGTCCCAAGTCTATCTGCTGGATCTTTTCTGAGCAGCTGAGTGATGATGTCCTGAGCATCGGGTGGAGTAGAGTATTTATGATATGTCCAAATTAATTTATCTGTTATATAAAAAGCAAATATTACAGGAAATGAAACATTTTCATTTATTTTCATAAAAAATGTCCTTAATAAGGCTAGAAATTAAACCAGAAAACCAATGAAACCAAATAACAGTGACATCACAAGCATTCAGATTATTTTACTTACCCTCAAGGACACTGCGTAAAATATCTCTTTTTAAAGCCCCTTTAAATGGTGTACGTCCAAAAAGAAATTTATGTAGGGTGATCCCTACTGACCACCAATCAACGGGCCTTCCATAGCCTTTCCTTTGGATAATTTCTGGGGCCATGTAACTAGGGGTGCCAAAAGTCTGGAAACCAACAGAAGAATGAGATGATGATCAATAAATATAATTGCGTCAAATAACATCAGTGCAAACGTTTTATAGAGAAATTGTCAGAGAAGGAGAAAGAGATGAAATCTGTAAAGTGCAAGATCTTGTAAGTAAAGCCTACCTCTTCATCAAGGAACTCGCTGGTGATGTCCTCAGTTGAAGCCTTGTAGATATCTGAGCTTGGTCTCATGAGGCCGAGTTTTGAAACCCCAAAATCGGTGACCTTAATATGTCCTGTTGATGATATCAGGAGGCTGTGAAAGAAAGAAATGGTGTCAGACCCAAGTAATTACCCATAGACTGTATAAAAATTATATATTTTTTTCCCCTTTATTATACTACTGGGGTCACTTACTTGCCAGGCTTCAGGTCTCTGTGCACCACACCATAACTGTGCAGGTATTCTACAGCAAGAACCGTTTCCGCAATGTACATACGGGCCAGGGGGACTGGTAAAGGACCCCTGCGCTTTATAAGACTGGCACAGTCTCCTCCTATAGAAGAAAGCAAATATGAGAGGTGAGGGTTTGTTACAATGTAAATTACACATGATGAGGGTGAATATGAAATAAGTGGAAATATTGGGACAAGATGGCCTATATAGAGATATACTGTGTAATGTAGAGCGTATACTGTATAATACATGTAGCCATCCATGTGGGCACATTATGGTCATATATAGGTGCTAGGATTAAACAGACGTGGGCTGGATATAGATACAATGGATGTGTCCTACCTGGTACATACTCCATGACCATACACAGATGAAGTTTAGTTGGAAAAGAGCAGAACATGGAGGCCACAAAGGGACAATCGGCGAATGCTGAGATGTCCCTCTCCAGAAAGGCCAATTCAAGTCTCTTTGGCTTTTTCAGGTTCTCCTTGTCCATTGTCTTCATAGCACAAATCTGGTTTGTGTCTTTATGGCGCACTAAGTGGACGGCCCTGGAGAGGAAGAAAATCCATGATTTATTACAAATTCTTATTAACAGTCCATCTATAGACCTCATGAAACGATCTCCTGTACTAATGGTTAATACTAGATGTGAGGCCATCACTATAAATCCATGTCTAGAAATGCATAAAATAATACTCCATAAATGATTATCAATGGAGGGTCCACATCCACATCACATCCTAACTGACCTGACAGATAGATGTGGACAGTGATGTGGACTCCTGATTTCTCTATGGGAATATTACATGGGCAGGACACCGAGGCATCATCATAAGGAGCCCTGGGAAATAAATATTATACCAAAGTAAAGCTCACCCAAAGGCTCCACTGCTGATCAGTTTGATCGGTTTATAGTCGCTCTTACAAGGATTTCTCACTTGGTTCAATGATCCGATCAAGGCCTAAAAAGGAATAAGAAATGACATTAAGACAGAAAATGCAGGAGAATAAAAGCTCAAGATGCAGGAACGTCTCTCTTCTATATTATGTCCCCACTGATTACACTGTAGAGAACGTGATACCAGCCGAACCCTCCACAGACCCCATTATATTATAAAGGGAAATCCCCCATACACATAAATCAATACTGCAGGGAAGGATAAGGGACATCACACAGAGGGGGCAGGAAGAATAATGCCATTATCACACATAATATGTCTGATCTACATGACGAACAGTGATATCCCATTGTCATATGGGATATAATATGGGATGTATAATTCACACCCGTCATCTGATGATATACAGACGTCCCTCTGATACTTACACTGGCAGATTCCTGGATGATCTCTGGTGTCTCACATATTCCACCATCAGTATTTGCCGGCACAGTTATTCCTAAAATAATGAAGAAACGTCATTTATTAAATGTCTGTATCAGCACTTAATAACCAAAAGAAAAGGAAGCAAAAAAGTCAAATATCAAAAAACATAACAAATTTTATTGATTAATCAGCACAATTCATGATAAAAAAATAATAAGAGAATGTCAGACACAGAGAACGCTCTCTCTTTCAAACCAAGAACAACTGATCAAAATCACTTCAAAACCTATTCATAATCGTATTCATACAAGTTTGTGTCTGTTTAGAATGTAGAAGATATAGGAACAATCTGTAGTCCTCAAAATAAATAAGACAAATAAAAAAGAGAAACCTGTACAGTCTGGGAGGGTGGGGAGCAAGACCCCGACATGTGTTTCGCATAGGCTTCTTCCAAGGGGTATTGAAGAAGTATTGCGTAGGCTTCTTCCAAGGGGTATTGAAGAAGTTTTGCGTAGGCTTCTTCCAGGGGGTGTGGAAGAAGCCTAGATGAAACGCGCATCAGGGGCTCACTCCCCACCCTCCCAGACCATGCAGGTTTCTCCTATTTATTTGCTTATTTATTTATACAGAGGATGAAGAATAAATCCACATATTCTTTGCCGTTCTCAATAACGTAATATTTGAATGTAAAATATTAGATGATCGTTTTACCTTCTATCAGATCGGATTTTGGCCCTGGCTGACTTATCAGGGTCAGCAACATTTAGGTTTTGCCCCTCTGTGGAGTCGCCTTTTGATGTTTCCTGATGGATATAAGATATACAATTAATATAACATTTCTCAAACACTAGATTACCATATATATAAAGCGGGAAGGATTAAACCTGGATTTACTTGACAAGTTCAGTATTGGACGGACAATTCACGGCCGCTCTATCAAGCAAATTTACATTAATATTTAAGGGACTTGTATCTACAACTGTTCTCTAATAACTTCTATCAGAACTGCAGCATTTACAAGGAGGAAGATTGTGATGATGGAGTGAGACAGAGGTAGAAATACAAGCTCCGCACCGCTGAGTACAGACTATCACCACCGAGGATGGAACCGCAGAGACAGGCCGCCATAGAATATCCTGTGTCTGCCTGGAGCGGAGAGGGGAAGGCCTCTACCATCATAAATCTGACCTTCTGCTATATGACTGGTAATCTGGAGAAGATCAGACAACAAGGACATGAGATGTAGAAGATGATGGATCCTTACCAGGCGCTCCAGTGAGTAGGCCGGATACTCCAGTACAAGCAGGACATTTTGGGCCAGTTGTTTAAAAAAGGCCAATTCTCCACTTTGGGATTTTTCTTCAGCCTATAAAGATGAAAATTAACAAGAAATGAAAATAATCAATAACATTCATGAACATATATGGTATTGCCACGTTTGTTAAAGTCTGATCTGTTAAGATAGGTGTTTGGTATCAATAAAAAACTGAGTTCACTTTGCAAAAAAAGGCTTTACTTAGTCCTATCAACAGAAAAATTACAATGTTATGGGTCTCTGAATATAGTGACACAAAGAAACATTTCATCTCAATTGGAATTTTTTTCACCTTGTTTCAATACAATGTATGGTAAATAGGATGGAGACATTGAAAGCTGCAACTCATCCCAAAAAAGCAAGCCCTCACATGTCTATGCCAATGGAGAAATAACAAAGTTATGGCTCTTGAAAGAAAGTGAGGAAAAAATGAGAGCGGAAAAATGAAAAATTTTGTGGTCCATAAAGGGTTAACCAATCCTATTCCCTCCTCCCCCCGCATCCAGGACCTTCCCACCCCTAATTCAACTAACCCTTTAGATCCCACCCTCTCCTTTGTCATGTAGCCTGATTGCCCTGTTTTGACTCCAGGCTATTCTTATCTGGGTATTTGGCACAGGTTAAACTTAAACTTGTATTCCTTTATTATTTTCCATTATTATATATAATTTGTGCAGATTGTCTGCTACTTACCTGCTGTACTAATGTCCAGATGTTCTGCTGTAAATGCTCAAGATATTCTGAGCTTATACAACCTTGGTGGTATTTGGTCAAGCAATCTCTCACAAGCTCCATAACCAGCCGGTAAGTGAAGCTGAGGACGCCATCGGGTAGTGGTAGCACAAAGTCAGGGTCATAGGTGGTAAGAATCCCCTGGAGTAGTGCTAACACCTGAAGTCTGTCTGGAGGAATTCCAGACATTTCAAGTAATCCAAGTGCGGTCAGTATATGACTAGCTATATGGCTTATCACACCAACAGCAATGACACCGGAATGTCAAAGTGACAACAGGAGTGTAAAGACTTGTAGAAGTAGTGATGGTTAATTGTGATGTCATAATGGAAACTTGTGTTCTAATCTTAAAGGGGCATCTTACCTTATAAGGAAGTTGCCTTGCAACCCTTAAGTAGGCAACAATACAGGCTCAGCATCAGTACCAGATGCAGGCAAGGAGGAAAGCGCTATGGGTGCTTTACTCCTCTGATCAGTTAGTCTTTTTATGTGAGATAAATTATTTATATCTGTTATACACAATAAAAATTATAGCGTTTTGTATGAATAAGAAATTCAGATTCCAGCGTCCAGCGTGAGCGTCCGAGCGTGAGCGTCAGAGCGTCCGAGCGTGAGCGTCAGAGTGTCCGAGCGTGAGCGTCAGAGAGTGAGCGTCAGAGCGTGAGAGTCCGAGCGTGAGAGTCCGAGCGTGAGCGTCAGAGCGTGAGCATCAGAGCGTCTAAGGGTGAGTGTCTGAGGGTGTGAGGGTGAGCGTGTGAGTGTGAGCTGCTAAAGGCCGCCATCTTGTTCTGAAATCCCGCGTCGCTGATTGACCGCGGCCTGACCAATCAGCGACGTGGGATTTCCTGGACAGAAAGACAGACAGACAGAAAGACAGACAGATGGGATAAGGCAATTATATATATTAGATTACTATGAGGCTGATTCCACGGTATTACTATGAGGCTGATTCTATGGTATTACTATGAGGCTGATTCTATGGTATTACTATGAGGCTGATTCTATGGTAATACTATGAGGCTGATTCTATGGTATTACTATGAGGCTGATTCTATGATATTACTATGAGGCTGATTCTATGGTATTACTATGAGGCTGATTTGATGGTATTACTATGAGGCTGATTCTATGGTATTACTATGAGGCTGATTATATGGCATTACTATGAGGCTGATTCTATGATATTACTATGAGGCTGATTCTATGGTATTACTATGAGGCTGATTAAATGGTATTACTATGAGGCTGATTCTATGGTATTACTATGAGGCTGATTCTATGGTATTACTATGAGGCTGATTCTATGCTATTACTATGAGACTGATTAAATGGTATTACTATGAGGCTGATTAAATGGTATTACTATGAGGCTGATTAAATGGTATTACTATGAGGCTGATTCTATGGTATTACTATGAAGCTGATTCTATGGTATTACTATGAGGCTGATTCTATGGTATTACTATGAGGCAGATTCTATGGTATTACTATGAGGCTGATTCTATGGTATTACTATGAGGCTGATTCTATGGTATTACTATGAGGCTGATTCTATGGTATTACTATGAGGCTGATTAAATGGTATTACTATGAGGCTGATTCTATGGTATTACTATGAGGCTGATTAAATGGTATTACTATGAGGCTGATTCTATGGTATTACTATGAGGCTGATTAAATGGTATTACTATGAGGCTGATTAAATGGTATTACTATGAGACTGATTTTATGGTATTACTATGAGGCTGATTATATGGTATTACTATGAGGCTGATTAAATGGTATTACTATGAGGCTGATTTTATGTTATTACAATGAGGCTGAGTATATGGTATTACTATGAGGCTGATTCTATGGTATTACTATGAGGCTGATTTTATGTTATTACAATGAGGCTGAGTATATGGTATTACTATGAGGCTGAGTATATGGTATTACTATGAGGCTGATTCTATGGTATTACTATGAGGCTGATTCTATGGTATTACTATGAGGCTGATTCTATGGTATTACTATGAGGCTGATTCTATGGTATTACTATGAGGCTGATTCTATGGTATTACTATGAGGCTGATTATATGGTATTACTATGAGGCTGATTTTATGTTATTACAATGAGTCTGAGTATATGGTATTACTATGAGGCTGAGTATATGGTATTACAATGAGGCTGATTATATGGCATTACTATGAGGCTGATTTTATGTTATTACAATGAGGCTGAGTATATGGTATTACCAAGATGCTGATTATATTTTATCACTATGAGGCTGATTCTATGGCATTACTATGAGGCTAACACTATAAAGTTGACATGGTCATTACTAAGAGGGTGACATGGTATTATTATAATCATGAAAGCGCTCATATCATGTGGTGCAAGTGTACCTCTCTATATTCCTACAACTTTCAGAGAAGAACGGTGAGAAAATAACTTTCTGCCTCGAGCAAGACAAGACTGGCATCACCATTGCCAACAAGCATCTTAAGAAAACTAATCCCATATCTCACTGCCAAAAAGTATGTCATCCTTTCTTAAATTATCTTTTTTTTACGCTACTACCACTCTTACTTTAGAAAACCCAATGTTATACAAAATTGTTAAATGTGATTATTCAAATGGCATTAGATGTGATTTTTAGCAGGGCAATAATACACACAAAATACAAGGTTTTATCTCTTTTTTGAGATTGTGAGCATGTGCGACCACCAATCCTATAGTAAATAGAGCTGTGGTCGCACATGCTCACTAAGGCGTCATTCACACGATACTCTTTGGGATCCTCGTTCTCATGATTGGAGACGGTCCCAGCGATCAGACCCTCATTGATCGTACATTCATCACCTAACCTGTGCATAAGTGATATATGTGTTGATTATGAGATAGCCCCTTTAATAGGCAGCCATATTTGGTTTCAAGGCCATCCTAAAATAGGTAATCCTTTTTCTTACCGAGACAGAAGAGTAAAAAGACGCAGAGAAGACACAGACCTCCCATGGCGCCCTGGAGTCGTTCTCAGTAACGATTCCAGTAATGTGAAAGCCGCTGGTGAATTTAATGTGCGGGGGAGGTGACACCTGCAAGGCAATAGCAACTGAATCCTCTTAATTGCATTGTATAAAAATTGCATAGAAATCACGTGTCTCATTAAATGTAGAATTTATATTTATTTTCTATTATTTTTTTTTCTTTTGGATCCCAGCCAGGGAAGAAATGAATGTGGATCCTTATTTACCTCAAAATCTGATGCAATTTAACCCATGCATGCCCTGGACCATAGGCGGATTATGAGGGCAATCTGGGCTACCGCCAGGGGTCTGATGCTACGGGGGAGCCCATGGCCAGATTGCCCTCAATATGGTGGTGCACATATCCCGGCAGGGAGCTTTCCTGGAGCTCCGCTGCCGACAATACAGAATAGCAGCGCAGCTCCGGGAGAGCCCCTGTCGCCTGTGCTGTGACGTGCCGACGCAATGACATCATCAGCCTGCACTCGCCATGCAAGGTTAGCATCTGTTTTTTTTTTATTAATATGTGTATGGGATGTGTGCCTATATATATGGGCTATGTGAGGGCTCGTACTGTATATAGGAGCCTATGTGGGTGCTTATTCTGTATATAGGAGGCTATGTGGGGTCTTATACTGTATATAGGAGGCTATGTCAGGGCTCATACTGTATATATGGAGGCTATGTGGGGCTCATACTATAGATAGGGAGCTATGTGCAGGCTCATACTATATATTGAAGGCTATGTGAGGGCTCATACTGTATATAGGAGGCTATGTGGAAGCTCATACTGTATATTGAAGGCTATGTGGGGGCTCATACTGTATATTGGAGGCTATGAGGGGGCTCATACTGTATATTTGGGGTTATGTGAAGGTTCATACTGTATCTAGGGGGCTGTGCGGGGGCTCATACTGTACGTAGAGGCTCAAACTGTATATAGGGGAACTGTGTGTGGGCTCATATTGTATGTAGGGGCCATGTGGGGGCATATTGCCCTGGGCTTCTGAGCTGTTATCCTTATTGCAGTACGGCTTATGGTGGTCTCCTTTTCTTGTCCTGATTGAAGGAATTCCCTGATGAACCACTGAATGACCAAAAGAGGGGAAAACGCGTCGGAAGAAGATGCCATTAAGCTAAGTACATAACTGTTTAGGCCATATAGGGTATATATGTATATGTATGTAAAAACACATCTGTTTAGACAAGCCTATCACCTCAACTCACCAACCTAACTCTCCCCTGTCCCCTCCTAAATGTTAATCTTAATCTGCTCCTGCCTATTCACCTGTCTCCACATCCTCCATGCCCCCAAATACCACAGGGTAAATGCCCTTAGACAAATTCTGACTGATGACCATGTTCTTCCTATTGTGTCCCCCTATTTCCATATAGATTGTAAGCTTGCGAGCAGGACCCTCACTCCTCCTGTAACTGTTGAAATGTCATACATTGTATTGTTTATATTGTCTGTACATACATATATAGATATATATATATATATATATATATATATATATATATATATATATATATATATATATATATATATACAGTACAGACCAAAAGTTTGGACACACCTTCTCTTCTGCTAAGGACAGGCAACAAGCAGAAGAGACTTGTTTGGGCTAAAGAACACAAGGAATGGACATTAGACCAGTGGAAATCTGTGCTTTGGTCTGATGAGTCCAAAGTTGAGATCTTTGGTTCCAACCACCGTGTCTTTGTGCGACGCAGAAAATGTGAACGGATGGACTCTACATGCCTGGTTCCCACCGTGAAGCATGGAGGAGGAGGTGTGATGGTGTGGGGGTGCTTTGCTGGTGACACTGTTGGGGATTTATTCAAAATTGAAGGCATACTGAACCAGCATGGCTACCACAGCATCTTGCAGCGGCATGCTATTCCATCCGGTTTGCGTTTAGTTGGACCATCATTTATTTTTCAACAGGACAATGACCCCAAACACACCTCCAGGCTGTGTAAGGACTATTTGACCAAGCAGGAGAGTGATGGGGGGCTACGCCAGATGACCTGGCCTCCACAGTCACCAGACCTGAACCCAATCGAGATGGTTTGGGGTGAGCTGGACCGCAGAGTGAAGGCAAAAGGGCCAACAAGTGCTAAGCATCTCTGGGAACTCCTTCAAGATTGTTGGAAGACCATTTCCGGTGACTACCTCTTGAAGCTCATCAAGAGAATGCCAAGAGTGTGCAAAGCAGTCATCAAAGCAAAAGGTGGCTACTTTGAAGAACCTAGAATATAAGACATATTTTCAGTTGTTTCACACTTTTTTGTTAAGTATATAATTCCACATGTGTTAATTCATAGTTTTGATGCCTTCATTGTGAATGTACAATTTTCATAGTCATGAAAATACAGAAAAATCTTTAAATGAGAAGGTGTGTCCAAACTTTTCGTCTGTACTGTATATATGTACAGTGGGGAAAAAAGTATTTAGTCAGCCACCAATTGTGCAAGTTCTCCCACTTAAAAAGATGAGCGAGGCCTGTAATTGACATCATAGGTCGACCTCAGCTATGAGAGACAAAATGAGAAAACAAATCCTGAAAATCACATTGTCTGATTTGGAAAGAACTTTTTTTTCAAATTTTGGTGGAAAATAAGTATTTGGTCAATTACAAAAGTTCTTCTCAATACTTTGTTATATATCCTTTGTTGGCAATGACAGAGGTGAAACTTTTTCTGTAAGTCTTCACAAGGTTGGCACACACTGTTGCCGGTATGTTGGCCCATTCCTCCATGCAGATCTCCTCTAGAGCAGTGATGTTTTGGGGATGTCGCTGGGAAACACGGACTTTCAGCTCCCTCCAAAGGTTTTCTATACGGTTCAGATGTGGAGACTGGCTAGGCCACTCCAGGACCTTGAAATGCTTCTTACAAAGCCACTTCTTCGTTGCCCTGGCGGTGTGCTTGGGATCATGGTCATGCTGAAAGACCCAGCCACGTTTCATCTTCAATGCCTTTGCTGATGGAAGGAGGTTTGCACTCAAAATCTCACGATACATGGCCCCATTCATTCTTTCATGTACACGGATCAGTCGTCCTGGTCCCTTGGCAGAGAAACAGCCCGAAAGCATGATGTTGCCACCCCCATGCTTCACAGTAGGTATGGGACCCAGACATGTAATGGCTTAAGCAGGGGGACACGTCTGGCTCTGCAGGATCCCTGGCGGAGTAGTATGTTACTGATGGTAGCCTGTGTAACATTGGTCCCAGCTCTCTGCAGGTCATTCACTAGGTCCCCCGTGTGGTTCTAGAATTTTTGCTCACCGTTCTTGAGATCATTTTGACCCCACGGGGTGAGATCTTGTGTGGAGCCCCAGATCGATGGAGATTATCAGTGGTCTTGTATGTCTTCCATTTTCTAATTATTGCTCCCACAGTTGATTTCTTCACACCAAGCTGCTCGCCTATTGCAGATTCAGTCTTCCCAGCCTGGTGCAGGGCTACAATTTTGTTTCTGGTGTCCTTCGACAGCTCTTTGGTCTTCACCATGGTGGAGTTTGGAGTGTGACTGTATGAGGATGCGGAAAGGTGTCTTTTATACTGATAACAAGTTCAAACAGGTGGCAGTACTACAGGTAATGAGTGGAGGACAGAGGAGCCAGTACTACAGGTAATGAGTGGAGGACAGAGGAGCCAGTACTACAGGTAATGAGTGGAGGACAGAGGAGCCAGTACTACAGGTAATGAGTGGAGGACAGAGGAGCCTCTTAAAGAAGAAGTTACAGGTCTGGGAGAGCCAGAAATCTCGCTTGTTTGTAATTGACCAAATACTTATTTTCCACTAAAATTTGAAAAAAAAATTCTTTCCAAATCAGACAATGTGATTTTCAGGATTTGTTTTCTCATTTTGTCTCTCATAGTTGAGGTCGACCTATGATGTCAATTACAGGCCTCGCTCATCCTTTTAAGTGGGAGAACTTGCACAATTGGCGGCTGGCTAAATACTTTTTTCCCCATTGTGTGTGTGTATGTATATATATATATATATATATATATATGTGTGTATGTATATGTATGTATGTGTGTATATATATATACATATATATACACATATATATATATATATATATATATATATATATACACATATATACATACATATATATACATATACATACACATACATACATATATACATATACATTCCCAACGGGCCTCATGAGAGACTGTTGTGGAGGCTGTAGTGCCGGCGTCCCTGCCCTCTGCTAGGCAGGGACGCTGCTCCCCTCACCGCTCTGCCCCGTGCCTGGCGTCCCTCTCCCGCTCTGCTGTCAGCGCGCGCTCCTTCCCGGCGTCCTCCTCCCGCTCTGCTCTCAGCGCGCGCTCCTTCCCGGCCCCTGTGCTTAGGGCGCGCGCTCCCCTCCTCTTAAAGGGGCCGCGCGCGCCGTCCTAAGGAGTCCCCGGCCAATGGCCGGAGGACTTCATCATATATAAGGCACCTCCTCCAAAATGGAGGTGCCCGAGCAATGTTGTTTGCACCTGTGTCTCACCTGTGCTTCAGCCCTCAGGTCCCGTTGCCAGTTACCTGCCAGTTACCTGTCAGATTCCTGCCTGACTACTTGCTACCTGTCTGCTAGTCTGAGGTCCGACGGTCTGCCTTACTACTCCTGTCAGTCTGTCTAAGGACCAGCCTGCCCGCTCACCTGGGAGCGCACCTCAGCTACCTGCCTGCTTGCCTGAGGTCCGACGGTCTGCCTTACAACTCCGGTCAGTCTGTCTATGGACCAGCTTGCCCGCTCACCTGGGAGCGCTTCTCCGTTACCTGCCTGCTTGCCAGCCCGGAGGCTCCGCTGTCACGTGCTGTGACCACCAGCTACTCCAGACTCTTGCCCGCTCACCTGGGAGCGCTTCTCCGCTACCTGCCTGCTTGCCTACCCGGAGGCTCCGCTGTCACGTGCTGTGACCACCAGCTATTCCAGAGACTCTTGCCCGCTCACCTGGGAGCGCTTCTCCGCTACCTGCCTGCTTGCCTGCCCGGAGGCTCCGCTGTCACGTGCTGTGACCACCAGCTATTCCTGAGACTCTTGCCCGCTCACCTGGGAGCGCTTCTCCGTTACCTGCCTGCTTGCCTACCTGGAGGCTCCGCCGTCACGTGCTGTGACCACCTGCTATTCCAGAGACTCTCGCTTGCTCACCTGGGAGCACACATTCTTCATCTGCCTTGCTAGCCTACCTGGAGGTTCAGCCATCACAGGTCGTACCTACCCTTTATCCAGAGACTGCCCCGATCACTTGCCGTGTCCTCCTGCCCGTACACCCAGAGACTGTCCTGGTCACCTCCTGTGACTACCTGCCTGGTCGCCACCCGCTCCCTTACAAGGACCGCCCCCTTGTATTGTAGCCCAGAGGTTCCGCCTCCCAGACCCGTTACAGTTTGCTCGGGCCATGGAACCCGGTGGCACCCAAGCTCCCTCGCTCTCGGACCTGTGTCATGAACTGTCCCGTCAAAGGTCCCAACAGGAGTCCATCCTGGGTCACCTGCGGAATGTCAATACTCGCCTGGACACTCTGACTGCTCCACCGACAACCTCCGCCAGTGCCATGTCTCGCAATCCGGCAGCTCCGCTGCCCACTAATACCATGGTATCCTACCCCGGACCCCGGCTTTCTGCACCTCCTCGCTTCGGAGGCGACTCCGTCCAGGCTCGGGGCTTCATAAATCAGTGCACCCTGCACTTTGAACTATTGTCCCACCAGTTTAACTCCGACCGAGCCAAAATTGCATTCATCATGTCCCATCTCACCGGGGAGGCTCTGGCCTGGCTAAATCCTCTGTGGGAGAGAGGAGACCCCCTGGTGTCCAACTTGCCTGCTTTTCTCACGGCTTTCCGGAAAGTCTTCGACGAACCCGAACGGAAGACCTCATCCGCATCATCATTGCTACGCCTCCGTCAGGAAAGCCTCACCGTAGGCCAATATGCCATACGGTTCCGTACCCTTGCCTCGGAGCTGGCCTGGGATAACGACGCTCTGGTTTCCGTCTTCTGGGAGGGTCTGTCCGGCCGTATTAAAGATGAACTTGCCGGTCGGGACATTCCTACCACTCTCGATGACTTAATAACTCTTGCCACCCGGATTGACCTACGGTTCCAGGAGCGTGCCAGAGAGGTCAGCCGTGAGAGGAGGTAACTACGTCTAGCTCCTACTTTTCAGAAACCCGTCACTCCTTCTGTCTCTAACCAGGTACACCCTCCTGAGCCTATGCAGGTCGACCAGACCAAGATGGTCAAGACCCGTCAGGACTTACGCCGTGCCGAGGGGACCTGCTTCTACTGTGGCAGTAAGGAGCACCGGATCCGTGCCTGCCCGGAGAGGTCGGGAAACGCCTGTGTCTAGGTTCGCTCAGAGAGGTCCACCTAGACAAGAATAAATCCTCTCCATCCCTGCTGTTGTCAGTTTCAATCGTCTACGGGGAGAACCGTTATTTCGAACTAGCCCAACTGGACTCTGGAGCAGCCGGGAATCTTATTTCACAGTCCCTGGTAGAGAAATACCGCATCCCCACCAAACCTCTGGCTGTACCCTTGTCTGTGGCTGCCGTGGATGGGGGGCTCTTACCACGCCCCATCCAACTCATCACCGAATCCATTACTCTGCAGGTGGGAATGCTGCATTCTGAAAGTATCTCCTTCCATGTTCTGCCTGGACTCTCTCACGCCCTCTTGCTAGGTCTGCCTTGGCTCCAGAAACATGCACCCGTGCTTGACTGGCAAACCGGAGAAGTCCTTCGCTGGGGACAAGACTGTCATAAGACCTGCCTGGTTCCCGTCCATCCCGTCCGTCCCTCTCCTACCCCAGCTAATCTACCTGGACTTCCGATTCCTTATTGGTCTTATGCTGATGTCTTTAATAAAAAGGAGGCAGAGACATTACCCCCTCATAGACCATACGACTGTCCTATCGACCTGTTACCCGGTACTACTCCTCCCCGTGGGCGTATTTATCCTTTATCCGCTGCTGAGACCCGGTCGATGTCCGAATATATTGAGGAGAATCTGGCCAGGGGATTCATCCGGAAATCTACCTCCCCGGCGGGAGCAGGCTTCTTTTTCGTCAAAAAGAAGGACGGCTCTCTCCGTCCCTGTATAGACTATAGAGGCCTAAACCAGATCACGGTGAAGAATAAGTACCCCCTTCCGCTCATTCCAGAATTATTTGATCGTCTGAGGGGGGCTAGAATCTTCACCAAACTAGACCTCCGTGGGGCGTACAACCTGGTTCGTATCCGTCAGGGGGATGAATGGAAGACGGCATTCAACACCCGGGACGGCCACTATGAATGCCTGGTAATGCCCTTTGGTCTCTGTAACGCTCCTGCCGTCTTTCAAGAGTTGGTCAATGACATCTTCCGGGACCTTCTCTACTCCTGCGTAGTGGTGTACCTGGACGACATCTTGGTCTTCTCTCCGGATCTCCAGACTCACCGGAGGGACGTTCGTCAGGTCCTGCTCAGGCTCAGGCAGAATCACCTCTTCGCTAAATACGAGAAGTGCCTCTTTGAGCAGACCTCGCTTCCGTTTTTGGGCTACATTATTTCTCAGACCGGCCTATGAATGGATCCAGAGAAACTGTCTGCCATCGAGAAATGGCCCCGACCGGAGGGGTTGAAGGCCATTCAGCGGTTCCTGGGCTTCGCCAACTACTACCGCCTCTTCATACCACACTTCTCTTCCCGGACTGCCCCAATTTCCGCGCTCACCCGTAAGGGTACTAATCCCAAAGAGTGGCCGCCCGAAGCAGAAGAAGCCTTTCTTTCCTTAAAACAGGCCTTCTCTTCCGCCCCGGTGCTTCATCGCCCGGACGGCAACAAGCAGTTCTTCCTGGAAGTGGACGCCTCCTCCTCTGGAGCTGGAGCGGTACTTACTCAAAAATCTTCTTCCGGGAGGATGGTAACTTGCGGCTTCTTCTCTAAACTCTTCTCCTCCTCAGAGCGCAATTATTCCATAGGAGATCGAGAGTTATTGGCCATCAAACTGGCATTGGAGGAGTGGCGTTACCTGCTTGAGGGGGCTCTTCACCCGGTAATAATTTACACTGACCACAAGAACTTGGCTTACCTCCAGCATGCCCAGAGACTTAACCCGCGCCAAGCCCGGTGGTCCTTGTTTTTTGCTGGTTTTGATTTTGTCCTTCATTTTCGCCCGGCTGACAAAAACATCAAGGCGGACGCCTTGTCTCGATCCTTTCTGGTATCTGATCTCGAGGAAGATCCGAAACACATCATCGATCCCGCCAGAGTAATGCAGGTGGCTCCCGTGAGTCTAAATCGTCTCCCTCCCGGAAAGACGTTCGTATCAGTACCTGATCGGGAGAAGATCCTTCACTGGGGTCACTCGTCTAAACTGGCTGGCCACGCTGGTCAGAAGAAGACCCTCCAGCTTATTTCCCGGCACTACTGGTGGCCTACCCTGCACAAGGATGTAATAGACTTTGTTTCTGCCTGTGTGTCCTGCGCCCGCAACAAGGTTCCGAGACATCTGCCAGCCGGTCGCCTCCTTCCGCTCCCAGTACCTGCTGCCCCCTGGCAGCATATTGCAATGGACTTCATAACTGACCTCCCACTCTCTGCCGGTTGTACGGTCATTTGGGTGGTCGCTGACCGCTTCTCCAAGATGGCTCATTTCGTTCCCCTGCCAGGCCTCCCGTCTGCACCCGAGCTAGCTAGAGACTTTATTCGTCACATCTTCCGTCTTCATGGCCTGCCCCTCCACATCGTGTCGGATCGTGGGGTACAGTTCACCTCACGCTTCTGGAGAGCCACTTGTAAACTACTAGACGTCACCCTGGACTTCTCTTCCGCTTACCACCCACAGTCCAATGGTCAAGTGGAGCGGATCAATCAGAACCTGACCAGTTACCTCCGGCACTTCGTTAATGCCCACCATTCTGACTGGGTGGATCTCCTACCATGGGCCGAGTTCTCTTACAATAATCACGAGAGCGAATCCTCCTCCAAATCCCCGTTTTTTGTAGTCTTTGGTCAGCATCCTCGGA
Organism: Phyllobates terribilis; assembly: GCF_046119375.1. Taxonomy (NCBI): domain Eukaryota; kingdom Metazoa; phylum Chordata; class Amphibia; order Anura; family Dendrobatidae; genus Phyllobates; species Phyllobates terribilis. Next base: position 1,828,219 of record NW_027362994.1, read on the forward strand.
TTCATTTTCCTGTCTCCACCTCGGTGGACAACCCGGCTGCGGAATCTCTCGTTAGCAAATTTTCCTCCATTTGGGAGAGTACCCGATCCGCACTCCTTCAGTCGTCCGAACGGATGAAACGACACGCTGACAAAAAACGCCTGGATCCTCCTCAATTTCGTCCAGGAGATAAGGTCTGGCTCTCATCTAAATATGTTCGACTCAAGATACCTTCTTACAAGTTAGGGCCTCGGTTCATCGGACCTCTGGAGGTCACCAGTCAGATCAACCCGGTGGCCTATAAATTGAAACTCCCGGCCAACTTACGGATCCCTAACTCCTTCCATGTATCTCTCCTCAAACCTGTGGTACTTAACTCTTTTTCCAAGTCTACAGGTACGCCTCCTGCTCTGGTTTCTGCTGAGGACGAGTTTGAGGTAGAGAACATTCTTGCCACCAAAAGGGTAAGAGGAAAGACCTTTTTTCTGGTAGATTGGAAGGGGTTTGGTCCTGAGGAGAGAACGTGGGAGCCCCGGGAGAACATCCATGCCCCTCTCATCCTAGCTAAATTTCTGTCTGGCCTAAAAAAGGGGGGGCCTAAAGGGGGGGGTACTGTAGTGCCGGCGTCCCTGCCCTCTGCTAGGCAGGGACGCTGCTCCCCTCACCGCTCTGCCCCGTGCCCGGCGTCCCTCTCCCGCTCTGCTGTCAGCGCGCGCTCCTTCCCGGCGTCCTCCTCCCGCTCTGCTCTCAGCGCGCGCTCCTTCCCGGCCCCTGTGCTTAGGGCGCGCGCGCGCGCGCTCCCCTCCTCTTAAAGGGGCCGCGCGCGCCGTCCTAAGGAGTCCCCGGCCAATGGCCGGAGGACTTCATCATATATAAGGCACCTCCTCCAAAATGGAGGTGCCCGAGCAATGTTGTTTGCACCTGTGTCTCACCTGTGCTTCAGCCCTCAGGTCCCGTTGCCAGTTACCTGCCAGTTACCTGTCAGATTCCTGCCTGACTACTTGCTACCTGTCTGCTAGTCTGAGGTCCGACGGTCTGCCTTACTACTCCTGTCAGTCTGTCTAAGGACCAGCCTGCCCGCTCACCTGGGAGCGCACCTCAGCTACCTGCCTGCTTGCCTGAGGTCCGACGGTCTGCCTTACAACTCCGGTCAGTCTGTCTATGGACCAGCTTGCCCGCTCACCTGGGAGCGCTTCTCCGTTACCTGCCTGCTTGCCAGCCCGGAGGCTCCGCTGTCACGTGCTGTGACCACCAGCTACTCCAGACTCTTGCCCGCTCACCTGGGAGCGCTTCTCCGCTACCTGCCTGCTTGCCTACCCGGAGGCTCCGCTGTCACGTGCTGTGACCACCAGCTATTCCAGAGACTCTTGCCCGCTCACCTGGGAGCGCTTCTCCGCTACCTGCCTGCTTGCCTGCCCGGAGGCTCCGCTGTCACGTGCTGTGACCACCAGCTATTCCTGAGACTCTTGCCTGCTCACCTGGGAGCGCTTCTCCGTTACCTGCCTGCTTGCCTACCTGGAGGCTCCGCCGTCACGTGCTGTGACCACCTGCTATTCCAGAGACTCTCGCTTGCTCACCTGGGAGCACACATTCTTCATCTGCCTTGCTAGCCTACCTGGAGGTTCAGCCATCACAGGTCGTACCTACCCTTTATCCAGAGACTGCCCCGATCACTTGCCGTGTCCTCCTGCCCGTACACCCAGAGACTGTCCTGGTCACCTCCTGTGACTACCTGCCTGGTCGCCACCCGCTCCCTTACAAGGACCGCCCCCTTGTATTGTAGCCCAGAGGTTCCGCCTCCCAGACCCGTTACAGAGGCCACATCAAAAGGCTGAAACTAATTCTGCTCAATATTAATATTAACATATTAATTATATTTTTTTTTATTAATTGTATGACTTCATATTGAGCAGAATTAAGTATGCTGATACCCCCTATATACAGTATGAGCCCTCACGTACAATATATATATAGATATATATATATATCTATATATATATATATATATATATATATATATATATATATATATATATATATATAGTGATGTAGCAGACATCCCTTTAATGGTTCAGTGTGTTTGAAGGACCATGTACCTTCCCCTTTAACTGACTGGTCACATGACCGTGACATCACACAGGTCCTTATGCACACAGTTAAGGTCGTATCTGTGTGTGTGTGTGTGTGTGTGCGTGCTGCAGTATATATAAACCCTGTGTGATTTGTGACAGGTGTTTTCCGGTGTGTAGGAGTTCCTGTGTGGGCACCGTGTGAGAGGCACGAGGCTGTTCCCTGTGTGTGGGGGGGAACACCGCTCGTGTGAGGCCTGGAGTGGCCTGGTGGACTCCGGTGGAGGTGAAGCCTGGATCCCTGTGTGAAAGTGTGGGGGATGCCAGTAAGCCTCGGAGTGCCACACAAGCGTCCTGGAGGGTGAAGCCTGGGTATGATATATGTAATACGCCAGTAAGCCTTAAAGGGAGTGATGGCTGGAGACCACGTGTGGGAAGCCGTAGTGCCACAGCGGTGGCGTAGGAAAGAGGACTGTTACAGCTGAAGCCGGCAAAGGTAATACTCTTGTGTTATGGACATTTATATGGACATTGTGTTAGTATTACCTTGCGGAAGGCTGTAATTAGAGCCAAGTGCGCCGGTCTGCCACTTGGGCTCGTGGACTTTGTGTGTGAACTACGGTTTATGGAGTTAATAAACTGCTGAGTTGAGAAATACCGAGAAATATGGCTGGTGTGCACTGATTGACGCAGTGAAGCGAGTATCCCCCAGGATAATAAGTAGCGCTGCCTTACATGTGGTTTGAGAGTGCGGGCAGCTGGTTGCTAGGGGCAGCTGCAGTCTGGTTGCTAGGGGCAATGGCACAGGACGACGAGTGTGGATAAAGCATCTGGCTGCAACTCGGCGGGGTTGTGAAGGTTGTCGTCGAACTCAAACCTGGTTTGATGTGGCTCGGCGGGGCTCACGAAAGTCAAAGCCTCTTGCTGCAACTCGGCGGGGTTCTGAAGGTCGTCGTCGCACTCAAACCTGGTTTGCTGTGGCTCGGCGGGGCTCACGAAGTTAAAGCATCTTGCTGCAACTCGGCGGGGTTGCAAAGGTTGACATCGCACTCAAGTCCTGTTTTGCGGTGGCTCGGCGGGGCCACGAAAATTTTTTCAGGGAGAGCGGTGAAGTTCAAGTGTGAACAGTGTACCGTGATGGCTGTGAGCAAAGCAGCAGATGTGTTTGGGGCTATTGAGCGTTTGAAGGACTGGTTGGGACCGGATCAGGTATTTGAGAGACTTTTGCAGGACATGGTGCGGGAACTGCAGGAGCTGTGGGCACCATGTGGAATGGCGGCAGTGGACCATTCTATGAACTCTCCGGGGGCGCCAGTGTTGTCCCAGAGTGCCCGGGGAGGTGGTAAGAGATCTTGTGAACTGAGTCCTAAGACTGTCGCTGATGTTTTTTGTAAAAATTCCCTTACAGGTGTGGTTGTTAAAAAGGGGGCATAGTCTAAAAAAGGGGCCTTTTTTCACAAGAGTGTGAAGTGTAGAAAACTGGAAATTGTTGATGATTGTGGGTGGGTACCTCCTAAAAATGACAAGGTGACCGTTGATAACGGGGTAGCTCCAGTGGAAGGGGGTGAAGTCAAAGTGGGAGGTGACCTGGTAGTCCACAACATCATGGGGAGTGACACAGACCCCATAGCTGACGGTGACACTACGGAAGTAGAAGGAGAGGTCAGTCAGGAGGGGCTAGACGAGGGGAGAGAGTCCACCTCTCGTCGTAGACGGCGCAGGGGCCTCAAAAAGGTTGCTCCTGTACTCTTTGCTGAGAGTGAAAGTAAAGAAAATGTAATGGTGTGTGCCATTGTTTCAAGTGTGGATCCTCCTTCAGAGGCGGAAGAGGTGACGTACCTGGAGAACGTGTCCTCAGACCAGCGGAGCCTGAAGTCTGAACGGCAGAGGGTCTACCAGGTTGTGAAGAACTTACAGCGAGATCTAAAGGGAAGCAACGAGGAAGTTGTCCAGTGGAAGGAGATGTTCCATGCAATTAAGGAGGACCGCCGCAAAATCAAGGAGGAGGTTTTGCAGTTGAAGCTTGAGAAGGAGGCGCGGCAGGATGGAGGTTCTGGAAGAGATCCAGGCCTGGTACGATTGCGCGAACAGTTCAACCGGGAACTGTCTGACTCCAAGAAGGAGTGTGGTGAACGCAGTAGGGAACTGCAACAGATTAAAAGAGATTATGAGGATCTCCTCAAGGTGAAGGAAAAACTAGAGGAGGATAAGGCGGGTGCAGAGCAAGTGCGCCAAGTGGTTGAGACCACTCTGCAAGATATCCGTGAGGAGAATGATGATCTCCGGGGAAAGACCCTAGATCTGGAAGCTCAGGTGAAGGAGCTACAGATGTCCTGTGATACTCTCCAGAAGGCGGAGATGTACCTTAAGGAAACAGTCAGCAAGATGGAAGCTGAGCGAGTGAAGATGGAGGAGTCCATCGGAAAAGCCACAGAACAGGGCCAGAAGTTGACCGCTGGTGATGGGAGGTATGAAGCAGATACCTCCTCGAGTGACGTGGGCTCGGAGGATTCGGTGGATGTCGGAGCCGAGATCAAGCAGCTCAAGGAGTTGCTACAAGCCCAGTGGACGCAAGAGAAGTGTGAGAGACTGGCTATTGAGAGCCGAGTGGGCTCATTGGAGACGGAGAGGTCTGGGAGAGCTCTGCTGCTGGAAGAGCAGTTGAAGCAGGAAGAGCTTCAGAGATGGACTGCTGAGAGGCGAGTAACTGAGCTGGAAGGAGAAGTGTTAGAGCTCAAAGGTCGCCTAGCAAAGTGTCACGTGGTGAACGAGGTCTCCTTGGAGAAGGGAAAAGGCAAATAAGTTTCACTTACTCCCTTAGACCATGAGAAGGTGGACCTGAGGAGAGCTAAGAGTATGGTGTTGGAAGATAAAGGTGAAGTGGAAGTGGTCAAGACGAAAAGTTGTGAAGTTGTAGCTGTGAGTCAGCTCAGGGGAAGCTTCCAGGGTGAAGAAGCTGGAAGTCAGTTGTCCCTGAAACCTGAGCTGGTTGATCATCTGGGAACCACTGGTGAGACCGAAACGTCTCGGTACAAGTGCCTCGTAGATGTACCCGAGGACTTGAGGGAAGAATGCACCCGTGAGTTCGTGCATGAGGAGTTTAAGAAGGCCGTGGGAGCCTGTAAGGTGTACTTGACCTCAGAGGCTAGACAGCTGGTGGTCCTGTCCACGACTGAAGTCACGGTGAAGAGGGTGGCGATCCTGAGTGACATACTTTGGCGAAGTATTCGCACGAAGCGGTTTCTCCGGTTGAAGACGGAGCAAGCCGCTGGACAACTGGAGCTGATGAGAAAGGCTCACAGTCTGCGAGAAGAGGTCATCCGGGTGCCTCGTGTTCTGGTGAGAGAGCTCATTGGGAGAAATGGCCGAGCCATGCAGATGATGGTGAAAAAGTCTGGTGTGGTAAAAGTAAGCCGTCCACGTGATCGTCGGGACTGGATGCCGGATGAAGACGGCATGGTGTCGTTCTACGCTGTAGGAACGGAAGAAAGTCTTGCAGATATGAGCATGCTGGTGGAGTACCGAGTGACCTACCTGCGAGAGGTGGAAAAGTTGAATCTCGCTAGACTGCGAGTGGATAGACCGCATCATCTGAGCAGCAGAAGATGGCAGCCGTCTAGAGAGTGTGAGACCAGACAGAGAAAGGGCTCCCGAAATATCAGAACAGCTGAGGTTAGGGACCTTTCAAGATGTCCTGGGAGTGGGTTTGGAGGTAGTGAGACCTCCAGTGACTCAGGGTTGAGTGGCCCATACAATCGACCCAATAGAGGACGGAACCATGTGGAGTCACACTGTTGTATTTACCGCTGGGAGCGGGGGAGACCTGACAGGGTTTCGACTGACCGCTGGGAGCGGGGGAGCCGCTGGGAGCGGGGAAAGTCTGACAAGTTTACGACCCGGAAATGTGACTTGACGGAGTCGATGACATTGACAGATGGTAGGTCCCTAAGGAGTGGGCTAATGTCAATGACTAATGTTCCAGGGGCTGGACAACGCAAGGGTCAAGTGCATGGTCTCAGTGTGAACTGTGGGATATAGACTGTTTATGTATATTATGTGTTCAACCCCACAAGTTTGAACAGAGGGGGGGGATATGTGATGTAGCAGACATCCCTTTAATGGTTCAGTGTGTTTGAAGGACCATGTACCTTCCCCTTTAACTGACTGGTCACATGACCGTGACATCACACAGGTCCTTATGCACACAGTTAAGGTCCTATCTGTGGGTGTGTGTGTGTGCTGCAGTATATATAAACCCTGTGTGTTCCTGTGTGGGAGTGTTCCGGTGTGTAGGAGTTCCTGTGTGGGCACCGTGTGAGAGGCACGAGGCTGTTCCCTGTGTGTGGCGGGAACACCGCTCGTGTAAGGCCTGGAGTGGCCTGGTGGACTCCGGTGGAGGTGAAGCCTGGATCCCTGTGTGAGAGTGTGGGGGATGCCAGTAAGCCTCGGAGTTACACACAAGAGGCCTGGTGGACTCTGGTGGAGGTGAAGCCTGGATCCCTGTGTGAGAGTGTGGGGGATGCCAGTAAGCCTCGGAGTGCCACACAAGAGGCCTGGTGGACTCTGGTGGAGGTGAAGCCTGGATCCCTGTGTGAGAGTGTGGGGGATGCCAGTAAGCCTCGGAGTGCCACACAAGAGGCCTGGTGGACTCTGGTGGAGGTGAAGCCTGGATCCCTGTGTGAGAGTGTGGGGGATGCCAGTAAGCCTCGGAGTGCCACACAAGCGTCCTGGAGGGTGAAGCCTGGGTATGATATATGTAGTACGCCAGTAAGCCTTAAAGCGGTGGCGTAGGAAAGAGGACTGTTACAGCTGAAGCCGGCGAAGGTAATACTCTTGTGTTATGGACATTTATATGGACATTGTGTTAGTATTACCTTGCGGAAGGCTGTAATTAGAGCCAAGTGGGCCGGTCTGCCACTTGGGCTCGTGGACTTTGTGTGTGAACTACGGTTTATGGAGTTAATAAACTGCTGAGTTGAGAAATACGGCTGGTGTGCACTGATTGACGCAGCGAAGCGAGTATCCCCCAGGACAATAAGTAGCGCTGCCTTTCTATATATATATATATATATATATATATATATATATATATATATATATATATATATATATATATATATATATATACATACACACATACACACATACACACATACACACACATTCCCAACGGGTCTCATGAGAGACTGTTGTGGAGGCCACATCAAAAGGCTGAAACTAATTCTGCTTAATATTAACATATTATAATTTTTTATATTAATTGTATGACTTCATATTGAGCAGAATTAAGTATGCTGATATATATGCTGATAACCCCTGTATACAGTATGAGCCCCCACGTACTATATATATATATTATATATATATATATATATATGATAGTCCATATCCATAGAAACGTTACTATGAGGTATATGGGTTTTTAAACTAACTAAACAGAGAATTTTTTAATGTTTTTATTTGTTATGGTTTACATGTTTAAGGGCCCCATGGGTTGACTGCTTTGGTTGTTGATTGAGGGGGCTATGTGGGGGCTCATACTGTATACAGGGGATGTCAGCATACTTAATTCTGCTCAATATTAAGTCATACAATTAATATAGAAAAACAATTATAAACAATATGTTAATATTAATATTGAGCAGAATTAGTTTCAGCCTTTTGGTGCATCCTCCACAACAGTCTGTCATATGGCCCCTTGGGAAAATTAATCTCCCCCCCTACTCTATTATGGATAGCGCTAGGTTATGTATTCTGTTGTGCCTAAGGGAAAAAAATTGTGCGATACGCTTTGACATGTGATGTGATACATCGAGTATCGAGGGGGGGGGGCACACCTTCTAAACTGCCCAGGGTCCTGGCTACTCTTAGACCACCACTTCTCTGGACAAATGGGAACGCATTATGACACATGACTTTGGGATAATCTGCAACAGAGTGACTGCCATGGTGCAGTTTTAAGGTGAATGCTGATGAAATCTGTAACAATGATACTCACTTGGGAGCGATGGGAGGTAAAACAGGAACCGTTTGTATTTAAAGTCTGGCTGGTTTATTTAAGTCCTCATAAACCGCATCACAGAAAAATTTCCTGCAGGGCTCTCCTCACCGCCTTCCGGATAGAAAAATCATCAGCTGACTTTGGGAGTCAGAGCTGCTACCATGCCTTGAACCTCCTCTGTAATTCAATCTGCAGCTTTTGCACAAGCAGTTTACTTGTCTGTTGTGCCAGCTGTCGCGGCTGTAGCTGTTGCGGTTGCAGCTGATGGGCTTGCACCAGGTGTTTAATCAGGTCCTCCATGCTGCCTGATGCTGCTCCGTGGCCTATAGCCACCGTCACCCACGACATGCAGTACTTCTGTAGTAATCACACGTGTTCCCTAGGAACGCTGCCCGCATTCTAAACCAAATGTAACAATGCTACTCACTTGGAGGCGATCCGAGGAATAACAGGAACCTTTACTATTTAAAGTCCGGCTGGTTTATTTCAGTCCTCATAAACCACATCACAGAAAACTTAAAAATACCACCTTTGTCTAGCAGCAAGTAAAACATAAAGTAATAAGTCCATACAATAGTGCTGGTTAGCCCAGCTGGCTTCTTAGTTTTTTAGCAAATTAACACAATCCAGGAGATCTGCAACCTCCATACCCCCAGCATGTGTGAGACAAACGGCTCTCAATTTACCCAGAGAATCACACCCAGGGGAGGAGACATGGTGAGCAGCCATTTAGCTGCTCATAATCAACCTGTCATGGATGATTAATCCCTTTTAGTCCTATATGCACTAAGGCATTACTCCAAGTTTATCTCCCAGACACTAGGTGTCTGACAGTCACCTTACACAACAGTGTTTATTTTACCGTTCAAGGTACAAAAAAGTGGGAAAAAATAAGACCAAGTGTAAAATGGTGAAAATAAACCGCAATTCCGCCTGTGTTTGAGTTTTGTACGGCAGGTCAGTATGATTATGTATTATATATATACAAAACTGATTTTTAAAATTCAGAATTTTGTAAAAACATTTGTTTTTTGTTGCCAACTACTATTATACTTCTCTGTGGAGGTAGCTGTAGGTTTTATTGCTACCATTTTGGAGTACATATGATTTTATAACTTTTTATTGCATTTTTTTTTTTTTAGACTTGCAGCAACTAAAAAAACTGCATGTCTGGCACTTCATTTTTTTGTCTTTATATCATTTATGGGTTAATTAATTTTATATTACAATGAATCAGTATTCTGCCACCGATGTACGTGGGTGAGATGTGTCTGGGGGATGTGAGCACGGATCTCTGTACATGCAATGACAGGTAGTGTTACTCGCTAACCTCCACCCTTATTCTTGACCGACTGCATGTGGTAAATCCGGGAAGGACGATGTAGTGATAGTGAAGAATTTTAAGAACTTTAATTCACAGCACCTTGATGAGATGAGGGAAGATGAAGGGATGAAGATGAGGTAGAACGTGGAAGGTGGAGCGTAGAGGTGACACGAGAATCCTCTCTAAAGTCCTAATGCACGTGTTGCCAATATGGCTCTGACCACAAGAAAGGATGTGAGGAAACAAGATAGAAGGAGTTAAATAGAGAGAGGCATTGTGGGAATTACAGCTTCAACATTATTATAACAATGGCCAAAAGATGTCAGCAAAGTACAACAAACACTGTGACCATAATATCTATATGTAAAAGATGATAGCAGTAAACCATATAACATTAGTCAAATGTCCCTGAAATGGCTGAAAGCTTTTGCAGACGATTAGCTAACAGCACAATCAGACTTTTATGGGTGTAGTAATAACAAATATACCTCCCTTTTGTTATGTTATTCACTTCTTTATTTTTAGGTTGAGGAAAAGGAGTTAGTTTTAAACTTATAAGGTCCCCGTCGCCCCAACGTGCGTTTCGCCCTTTCTTCATCAGAACCTCATGTGTACCACCTTCTATCTATGTAAGTGCAATTATTCACCTTGACCCTCTTTTCTTTGGTGCTTATTATGGCATTTCTCTATAATAATGACAAGTAGATCTATGAGGTGACTGTGTATATTTTTTTGTTACCTAAATCATAACTATACCGAGGCACTTGTCACTTTATATATTACTATGGTTTGGTAATTTAAAGCGCACCTGTCAGCAGGATTGTGCTTAGTGAACCACATACACTGCGAGGTGGGCGCCATTACACTGATTAAAATGATAGCTTTGCTGATGAAATGCGTCCTGTGGTTCTTTTTTAATCTTTATTTTCATTCCTGAGATAATGAGATGCTCGTGCTTTGGGGCAACCTGTGAGGAGGGGCTGTAACTGGTGCTCTGCTAATGTATTCCTATCTCTGCCTTCTGACAGGTCACTGTGCCTTCAGTGACCTGCCTCCTATTTTAAATACTGTCTTTGTAATTGTGGTAGAAATCTAGAAATTTACATGTAGCAAATCGGCCCCGCCGCCCGCACATGCGCAGTAGCATCTCTTGTTTGCCGAGAGATGCTACTGTGCAAGCGCGGCCCGTGGTGCCATATTGCTGCAGGCAAATTTCTTTTTCTCCAGAGAAATGGTGCCGCTAGCGGCGCTTGCTCAGTAGCATTTCTCGTCAAGCGATAGATGCTACTGCGCACGCGGTCCAAAAATGACTTGCAGTCCTCTACTACTGCGCAGTGCGTAGAGCGAGTGGTTATGGAGCGGTTCGTGCATTCCCTGCCAAGGCCAATACAGACTTGGGTTGCCCAGGGTGATCCCCGGAACGCTGATGAACTGGTTGGTCTGGTCGAGAGGTATCAGGGGGCCGAGGGTTCCTTGGTAAAGCAGCTCACTCCATAGTAGGGAACACACCAGGGGGCGGAGGCCCACAAAGGGGTAGAGCGTCCAAGGGCCAAAGGGGTGGGGGAGGTAATGCCCAAGGTCCCTGCTGAAGATATATGTTGGAGATGTCACGGCCCAGGCCATATAGCTCCCCGCTGCCCCCTGGCCCCCGAGCAAATGGATGTAGCCTGGGACGCCAGTGTTCTTACTATGCCTACCTCACCTGCAGTGTGGACAATCAGCCCAGTGAGGGGCCACAGCAGGATTGCTAATCTGCCCTACTGGTCACTTTCCCGGTGGGCCGCGATGTTGCACTGCTTGGGGGGCCGCCAGCCCGTTTTTACGGCTGCCGGCCCCTTTAATTTTCTGGGTGCCTGCCCAGGTGACTCGGCATCACCGGGGGCAGGGCGCTCGCGCACACAGCGAACGCTGTGACGCACACAGGTGGCTGGAGCTGGGAACGCACTGACACTGCTAAGTGTCAGCGCATTCTGTGAGCAGAGAGCGTGCACTCTGCTCTCCCACCCGTGGCCCCAGGCCGCCCGCACACACAGCAGCCGCGGCCCCGCTGGAGCAGCAGGAAAAAAGGTAAACAGTACTTTGTGGGGCCATCATACCAAGGGGGCCATTATATGCGGGAGCCATCATACCAAGGGGGCCATTATATGTGGAGGCCATCATACCAAGGGGGCCATTGTATGTGGGGGCCATCATACCAAGGTGACCATTATATGCGGGGGCCATCATACCAAGGGGGCCATTATATGCGGGGGCCATCATACCAAGGGGGCCATTATATGCGGGGACCATCATACCAAGGGGGCCATTGTATGTGGGGGCCATCATACCAAGGTGACCATTATATCATCTTTATCAATGATTTAGGTGAAGGAATTGAGGGTAAACTGATTACATTTGCTGATGACACAAAGCTAGGAGGGATAGCTAACACTAGAGAAGAGAGAGAGAGGATTCAAAAAGACCTAAATAAACTGGAGCAGTGGGCAGCAACCAACAGAATGTTTTTTAACAGGGAAAAATGCAAAGTACTACATCTGGGCAATAAAAATGAAAAAAGCATATACAGAATAGGAGGAATAGAGCTAAGCAACAGTACATGTGAAAAAGACTTAGGTATACTAATAGATCATAGACTGAACATGAGTCAACACTGTGATGCAGCAGCAAAAAAGGCAAATATAATTCTGGGATGTATTAACAGAAGCATACAGTCTAGATCACGTGAAGTCATTATCGCACTTTACTCCTCTTTGGTCAGACCTCATCTGGAATACTGTGTACAGTTTTGGGCACCAGATTTTAAAAAAGACATCGACAAACTGGAGCAAGTTCAGAGAAGAGCGACCAGAATGCTGACCGGTCTGCAAACCATGTCCTATGAGGAACGGTTACAGGATTTGGGAATGTTTAGCTTGCAAAAAAGAAGACTGAGAGGAGACTTAATAGCTGTCTACAAATATCTCAAGGGCTGTCACATTGTAGAAGGATCATCTTCTCATTTGCACAAGGAAAGACTGGAAGCAATGGGATGAAACTGAATGGGAGGAGACACAGATTAGATATTAGAAAAAACTTTTTGACAGTGAGGGTGATCAATGAGAGGAACAGGCGGCCACGAGAGGTGGTGAGTTCCCCTTCAATGGATGTCTTGAAACAGAGGCTGGACAGACATCTATCTGAGAGGGTTTAGTGAATCCTGCTTTGAGCAGGGGGTTGGACCAGATGACCCAGGAGGTCCCCTCCAACTCTACCACTCTATGATTCTATATGTGGGGCCATCATACTATGTACAGGACTGTATGTGGAGCCATCATACTATGTACAGGGCTGTATGTGGAGCCATCATACTATGTACTGGACTGTATGTGGAGTCATCATACTATGTACAGGACTGTATGTGGAGCCATCATACTATGTGCAGGACTGTATGTGGAGCCATCATACTATGTGCAGGACTGTATGTGGGGCCATCATACTATGTACAGGGCTGTATGTGGAGCCATCATACTATGTACAGGGCTGTATGTGGAGCCATCATACTATGTGCAGGACTGTATGTGGAGCCATCATACTATGTGCAGGACTGTATGTGGGGCCATCATACTATGTACAGGACTGTATGTGGAGCCATCATACTATGTACAGGACTGTATGTGGAGCCATCACACTATGTGCAGGGCTGTATGTGGAGCCATCACACTATGTACAGGACTGTATGTGGAGCCATCATACTATGTACAGGACTGTATGTGGAGCCATCATACTATGTGCAGGACTGTATGTGGAGCCATCATACTATGTGCAGGACTGTATGTGGAGCCATCATACTATGTGCAGGGCTGTATGTGGAGCCATCATACTATGTACAGGGCTGTATGTGGAGCCATCACACTATGTACAGGGCTGTATGTGGAGCCATCATACTATGTACAGGACTGTATGTGGAGCCATCATACTATGTACAGGGCTGTATGTGGAGCCATCATACTATGTACAGGACTGTATGTGGAGCCATCATACTATGTACAGGGCTGTATGTGGAGCCATCACACTATGTACAGGGCTGTATGTGGAGCCATCATACTATGTACAGGGCTGTATGTGGAGCCATCATACTATCTACAGGGCTGTATGTGGAGTCATCATACTATGTACAGGGCTGTATGTGGAGCCATCATACTATGTACAGGGCTGTATGTGGAGCCATCATACTATGTGCAGGGCTGTATGTGGAGCCATCATACTATGTACAGGACTATATGTGGAGCCATCATACTATGTACAGGACTATATGTGGAGCCATCATACTATGTACAGGGCTGTATGTGGAGCCATCATACTATGTACAGGGCTGTATGTGGAGTCATCATACTATGTACAGGACTGTATGTGGAGTCATCATACTATGTACAGGACTGTATGTGGAGTCATCATACTATGTACAGGACTGTATGTGGAGCCATCATACTATGTACAGGACTGTATGTGGAGCCATCATACTATGTACAGGGCTGTATGTGGAGCCATCATACTATGTACAGGGCTGTATGTGGAGCCATCATACTATGTGCAGGACTGTATGTGGAGCCATCATACTATGTACAGGGCTGTATGTGGAGCCATCATACTATGTACAGGACTGTATGTGGAGCCATCATACTATGTACAGGACTGTATGTGGAGCCATCATACTATGTACTGGACTGTATGTGGAGCCATCATACTATGTACAGGACTGTATGTGGAGCCATCATACTATGTACAGGACTGTATGTGGAGCCATCATACTATGTACAGGGCTGTATGTGGAGCCATCATACTATGTACAGGACTGTATGTGGAGCCATCATACTATGTACTGGACTGTATGTGGAGTCATCATACTATGTACAGGACTGTATGTGGAGCCATCATACTATGTACAGGACTGTATGTGGAGCCATCATACTATGTACTGGACTGTATGTGGAGTCATCATACTATGTACAGGGCTGTATGTGGAGCCATCATACTATGTACAGGACTGTATGTGGAGCCATCATACTATGTACAGGGCTGTATGTGGAGCCATCATACTATGTGCAGGACTGTATGTGGAGCCATCATACTATGTACAGGGCTGTATGTGGAGCCATCATACTATGTACAGGGCTGTATGTGGAGCCATCATACTATGTACTGGACTGTATGTGGAGTCATCATACTATGTACAGGACTGTATGTGGAGCCATCATACTATGTACAGGACTGTATGTGGAGCCATCATACTATGTACTGGACTGTATGTGGAGTCATCATACTATGTACAGGGCTGTATGTGGAGCCATCATACTATGTACAGGACTGTATGTGGAGCCATCATACTATGTGCAGGACTGTATGTGGGGCCATCATACTATGTACAGGGCTGTATGTGGAGCCATCATACTATGTACAGGGCTGTATGTGGAGCCATCATACTATGTACTGGACTGTATGTGGAGTCATCATACTATGTACAGGACTGTATGTGGAGCCATCATACTATGTACAGGACTGTATGTGGAGCCATCATACTATGTACTGGACTGTATGTGGAGTCATCATACTATGTACAGGGCTGTATGTGGAGCCATCATACTATGTACAGGACTGTATGTGGAGCCATCATACTATGTGCAGGACTGTATGTGGGGCCATCATACTATGTACAGGGCTGTATGTGGAGCCATCATACTATGTGCAGGGCTGTATGTGGAGCCATCATACTATGTACAGGGCTGTATGTGGAGCCATCATACTATGTACAGGGCTGTATGTGGAGCCATCATACTATGTACTGGACTGTATGTGGAGTCATCATACTATGTACAGGACTGTATGTGGAGCCATCATACTATGTGCAGGACTGTATGTGGAGCCATCATACTATGTACAGGGCTGTATGTGGAGCCATCATACTATGTACAGGGCTGTATGTGGAGCCATCATACTATGTACTGGACTGTATGTGGAGTCATCATACTATGTACAGGACTGTATGTGGAGCCATCATACTATGTACAGGACTGTATGTGGAGTCATCATACTATGTACAGGACTGTATGTGGAGCCATCATACTATGTACAGGACTGTATGTGGAGCCATCATACTATGTACAGGGCTGTATGTGGAGCCATCATACTATGTACAGGACTGTATGTGGAGCCATCATACTATGTACAGGGCTGTATGTGGAGCCATCATACTATGTACAGGACTGTATGTGGAGCCATCATACTATGTACAGGACTGTATGTGGAGTCATCATACTATGTGCAGGACTGTATGTGGGGCCATCATACTATGTACAGGGCTGTATGTGGAGCCATCATACTATGTGCAGGACTGTATGTGGAGCCATCATACTATGTACAGGACTGTATGTGGAGTCATCATACTATGTACAGGACTGTATGTGGGGCCATCATACTATGTACAGGGCTGTATGTGGAGTCATCATACTATGTACAGGACTGTATGTGGGGCCATCATACTATGTACAGGACTGTATGTGGAGTCATCATACTATGTACAGGGCTGTATGTGGAGTCATCATACTATGTACAGGACTGTATGTGGAGCCATCATACTATGTACAGGGCTGTATGTGGAGTCATCATACTATGTGCAGGACTGTATGTGGAGTCATCATACTATGTACAGGACTGTATGTGGAGTCATCATACTATGTACAGGACTGTATGTGGAGCCATCATACTATGTACAGGGCTGTATGTGGAGCCATCATACTATGTGCAGGACTGTATGTGTAGTCATCATACTATGTGCAGGACTGTATGTGGAGTCATCATACTATGTGCAGGACTGTATGTGGAGTCATCACACTATGTACAGGACTGTATGTGGAGTCATCATACTATGTACAGGACTGTATGTGGAGTCATCATACTATGTACAGGGCTGTATGTGGAGCCATCATACTGTGTACAGGGCTGTATGTGGAGCCGTGTGCGCCATGACCTACAGCGACCGACAGAGGGCGGCAGACAAGTGCGAGGAGATGGAGGAGGCTACAGCCAGTGCTCCCAGCTCCTGTACGGTAAGTACAGACAATTTACCTGGCCATGTACAAGACATCGTTCACACGTTCCTGGCATTTTTTACATTTTCTTAAATGCATATATTTTGATTTTATTAAAAATGGGATTTATTAAAATTTTTGCGTCTGACATCTGCGGAATGAGTTAACTGAGAATTCATCAGTGAGCTTGCAACTTCTTTTTTGTAAGCTGTCATTTTACTGAGCCTACATGAAAGCTGAGCAGAACTTTGTGTCAGTGAGAGGAGCTCACTGACAGGTCCTCAGTTGACTCATTCCACAGCCACTTAAAAAGCCTGTAAAAGCCAAACGGTGAAAATTTTTTAATGGAACCAATTTGCAAAAAATATTTGGCGCAAAAATAAATGCATTTAAATACAAAAGAAAGTCCCCAAAGGTGACCATAACATTTAAAGGGGAAATGCCCGCTCAAACCAGATCCCTATGGACACAGCCCTGCTCAGAGTGGAAAAACATGGCTGCTCTGGTACAGAAACAGCGCCACATCTGCTCACAGGCGGTATTGCAGGACCCTGAGCTGTAATACCAAATACAACCCATTGGTCAGGGTGGCGCTGTTTTCCGTAACAATTATTTCTGCAGTGTTTCCCAAACTCCAGCCCTCATGGCCCCACAGGTCATGTTTTCAGGATCTCCTTAGTGTTACACAGGTGATGGAAGTATCATCAAGACATCAGGAATTCTCTCACCTGTGCAACACTATGGAAATCCTGAAAACGTGACCTGTGGGGGCCGTGAGGATGGGGTTTGGGGAACACTGCTCTAGATCAACGTGTTATTGTACTGGTTGAACTTGATGGACTTGTGCAGTCAACCTAAAAGGGAGTCTGTCAGCACAGAATGACTGTTCAAACCAAGCGCAGGCGCTTAGTGCATCATGGTGCAGCCAAACATTGAAGGTCGCCTTCCCACGTGCTTGTTTTCTCTCCATTTGCACACCTCGCCCCCCCCCACCTTTGATGATAGCTCTGGCTTCATAGATCAATGTTTGGCCAAATCACGGTGCACCGAGGGCCTGTGCTTGGTTTAAACAGTCGTTCTGTGCTGTCAGACTCTTTTTAAATGTTTGGCCTCGCCAAAGGTGCACTAAGCGCCTGTGTTATCACAGAATAGTGAGGACGGGTGTAGAGCGTGAGGCGTGGACATGGTGGTATCACACAATAGTGAGGACGGGTGTAGAGCGTGAGGCGTGGACATGGTGGTATCACACAATAGTGAGGACGGGTGTAGAGCGTGAGTCGTGGACGCGGTGGTAACACACAATAGTGAGGACGGGTGTAGAGCGTGAGGCGTGGACATGGTGGTATCACAATAGTGAGGATGGGTGTAGATCGTGAGGCGTGGACATGGTGGTAGCACAATAGTGAGGACGGGTGTAGAGCGTGAGGCGTGGACATGGTGGTATCACAATAGTGAGGACGGGTGTAGAGCGTGAGGCGTGGACATGGTGGTATCACAATAGTGAGGACGGGTGTAGAGCGTGAGGCGTGGACATGGTGGTATCACACAATAGTGAGGACGGGTGTAGAGCGTGAGGCGTGGACATGGTGGTATCACAATAGTGAGGACGGGTGTAGAGCGTGAGGCGTGGACATGGTGGTATCACAATAGTGAGGATGGGTGTAGAGCGTGAGGCGTGGACATGGTGGTAGCACAATAGTGAGGACGGGTGTAGAGCGTGAGGCGTGGACATGGTGGTATCACGATAGTGAGGACGGGTGTAGAGCGTGAGTCGTGGGTGCGGTGGTAATACAATAGTGAGGACGGGTGTAGATTGTGAGTCGTGGACGCGGTGGTAACACACAATAGTGAGGACGGGTGTAGATCGTGAGGCGTGGACATGGTGGTAGCACAATAGTGAGGACGGGTGTAGATCGTGAGTCGTGGACGCTGTGGCATCATACAATAGTGAGGACGGGTGTAGAGCGTGAGGCGTGGACATGGTGGTAGCACAATAGTGAGGACGGGTGTAGATCGTGAGTCGTGGACGCGGTGGTATCACACAATAGTGAGGACGGGTGTAGATCGTGAGTCGTGGACGCGGTGGTATCACACAATAGTGAGGACAGGTGTAGATCGTGAGTCGTGGACGCGGTGGTATCACACAATAGTGAGGACGGGTGTAGAGCGTGAGTCGTGGGTGCGGTGGTATCACACAATAGTGAGGACGGGTGTAGATCGTGAGTCGTGGGTGCGGTGGTAACACACAATAGTGAGGACGGGTGTAGATCGTGAGTCGTGGGTGCGGTGGTATCACACAATAGTGAGGACGGGTGTAGATCGTGAGTCGTGGGTGCGGTGGTATCACACAATAGTGAGGACGGGTGTAGATCGTGAGTCGTGGGCGCGGTGGAGTCACACAATAGTGAGGACGGGTGTAGATCGTGAGTCGTGGGTGCGGTGGTAACACAATAGTGAGGACGGGTGTAGATCGTGAGTCGTGGGTGCGGTGGAGTCACACAATAGTGAGGACGGGTGTAGATCGTGAGTCGTGGGTGCGGTGGAGTCACACAATAGTGAGGACGGGTGTAGAGCGTGAGTCGTGGGCGCGGTGGAGTCACACAATATAACATCTAGTAACAGAACGCTTCCTTTAATGGATGTTTTATACAAAAGTGAAGCCATAAAACCCTATAATACAAGAAACAATATTTCCTCCGTCCACATCGCACAGTTTCCTTCTCACAGAGCAGCAGTAACAGAACGCTGCAGATTCTCTGCAGAAACCTTTGGTGCCGTCTACACGACAGGAACGAGGCCACATTTTACCATTTGTACCACAAGACCCCGAACAACAGACAAGAAACACGAGGACATGAACAGAAGGACAAAAGAAATCAGGAATCTCCTCCGTGTAACCAGAAGTGGGATCAGCGGAGACTCGTCCTCGCACACCTTATCCAGACATGGCGGCCGCCAGCGCCTTCACTTCAAAGGCCTCCGGAGGAATGGCACCCCGACTCTGTAAAGGGAAACCGATAATAAAGGAAAACCAAATCATACGTGTAAACCTGGAGACGAGACAGAAGCATCATTTACCCCTTTATACAGTCAGGGGGTGAGCGCTCTTAAAGGGGTTCTCCATTTATATGGAGATAAACATTAAATGGATTCTCTTATCAAGACGACTGCTCTCTATATACCGTATTAGTGCTTATAGATATTATAGAGGGGTCTCCCGCCCCGAACCCCCAGCTGTGAGCTAGAATAATACCTGGCCCCACCATCCCCCCCGGTGTATAACGTCCGGCACCATCTTGCCCCCCCCGGTGTATAATGTCCTGCCCCATCTCGTCCCCTCCCCGGATGTATCATGTCCGGTCCCATCCCCCCCCTTCCTGGTGTATAACATCCAGCCCCATTGCTCCTCCTGTGCATAACGTCCGGCACCATCTTGCCCCCCCGGTGTATAATGTCCTGCCCCATTTCGTCCCCTCCGTAGGATTTGCAGTAGATTACATTCTTTTTATGGCAACGGGGAAAAGCAAAAAAAATTCCCAAATGTGTAAATAGACCCCTGAAAATATTTTGCATATACATTACAAAGCGACGCTCCGATCCCACACATTGCCTAGCGAGGCCCCGATCCCACACATTGCCCAGCGAGGCCCCGATCCCACACATGGCCCAGCGAGGCCCCGATCCCACACATGGCCCAGCGAGGCCCCGATCCCGAACATGGCCCAGCGAGGCCCCGATCCCGAACATGGCCCAGCGAGGCCCCGATCCCGAACATGGCCCAGCGAGGCCCCGATCCCGAACATTGCCTAGCGAGGCCCCGATCCCACACATTGCCTAGCGAGGCCCCGATCCCACACATTGCCTAGCGAGGCCCCGATCCCACACATTGCCCAGCGAGGCCCCGATCCCACACATGGCCCAGCGAGGCCCCGATCCCGAACATGGCCCAGAGAGGCCCCGATCCCGAACATGGCCCAGCGAGGCCCCGATCCCACACATTGCCCAGCGAGGCCCCTGATCCCACAGATGCCCAGCTAAATGACGTCATGGCACACCACCGTGCCCCCTACAACAGACCGGACGCATCGTACAGGAGACCGGGGGCCATCGGAAGGTAAGTATAATCTTTATTTTTTATTTTAAATTCTTTTTTTTTTTTACAGGTACTATGGTACCCGGGTCTGGATGAGAGTCTCCTCTTCTCCAGTCTCGGGTACCATCCGCACATAGAAACGCTTAATATCCGTATGTGCTAATGCGCTGACACGGATATTAAGTGATTCAATGCAAGTCAATGGCGGTAATTACGCTGCGTGTCCGCAAAATTAATGGACATGCTGCGGATTTTTCCGCAATGATAATCCACAGCGGATATTTCCGCAGCATGTGCACAGCACATGCGGATTATCATTGGGGACCATGGGGCACATATTACCAAGCGTTTTCGCTGCGGAAATTCCACGGCAAAAACGATTGAAAAACGCATAGTGGGCACGCAGCCTTAGGGCCTGTTCACATGTAGCGTTCTTGATGCATTTTTTTTATCCAAAACTTCCATGGGAAATAAACGCAGTAAAATGAATTAAATTTCTAAAATCTCATTCACACGGTGCGTTATTTCTTCTTGCGTTTTTATTTACCTGCGATTTCTTTACCCCCTTAACATCCGCCGTAACGTATTTTTATGGCTTTCATTAAGGGTACTTATTCCTCAGCGCCGTTAAAATGTGTCACTGTGGAATAAGTAAATAGCGCCGCCCGGCGGCGGTGATCCCTGCGGGTGTCAGCTGTGTGTGACAGCCGACACCCTGCAGTATCGGCCCCGGCCGGTCTTGATGCAGATCGGGGACGATTAATCCCTTAAATACCGCGGTCAATCGTGACAGCGGTATTTAAGTTGCTACAAGAGGGTCACAAGACCCCCTTAGTAACTATCGGACCCCAGCGATGAGAATCTCAGGTCCCGATGGTTACCATGGTACCCTGAGATGATGTGATGATCCCAGGGTACGGTGGCCTGTGAGATCCCGCAATAAGCTGGATCTCACAGGCAGTCAGTGAGTCAGACATGACTTACTGACAGGTCTCATACACTGCAGGGCAGGAGTACTGCATAGTATGAGAGCAATGATCAGAATAAAAATCACCCATGTCCCACAGTGGGACTTGGTGAAAAAGTAAAAAGAAAAGTTAAATAAAATATGTAAAAAAAAAAAAAACACACAAAGTGCACACAAATCACTAAAATCAGTTTTGCTGCTCAAAACACAGCGTTTGTGGTAAAAAAACAAAAATAAACGAAAAAACGTACACATAAATGGTATCGCCGCGTCCGGAACAACCCGCTCTATAAAACTAGCGTTATTTAGTCCGCTTGGCGAATGCTCCTTCCCTTCCGAGCCATGCCATGCGCCCAAACAGTGGTTTTCCCCCACATATGGGGTATCGGGTTACTCAGGAGGAATTCACTGGATTTTATTTGAGGGGGCGGGAGCCATGTCGCTTTTCCAGAGTCTTTGTTCTACCAGTAACGTGGGATCCCCTATAGTCCCAGTGACAGATGACGGACCTGAGAGGGGGCTGGTTTTGTGTGGGATAAATTAGGGGTTTTATTGTTAACATTTTGGGGTACATAATTTTCGATTGCTTCCAGAATAAGGCTGGGATCACCTTCTTGTGTTCTACGCTGAGCACTTACATCGGAGTTTCTGTGTAAATCCCACAAAAATGCGATTCAGACGAAACCCCCAACAGAACCACCCACCACAAAGAGGCAGATGGAGACATTTTGGAGTCTGTTTGACATCTGCTCTGGTGGTCTCCATGTTTGTAGGCGCACACAGATCTGTGGTCGTCCACACTTGTGCTCTAAAAAAATGCCTAAAATGATGGTACGCCACTGGAACACAGACCAGTCAAAAGAGGCGACATCAGCCTCATAAGTGAGTGGCTCCATCTGGGTTTTTTGTCTGAATTGCGGTTTTGGTGAATTTACACGGAAACCCCGGTGTAAGCGCTCAGCGGAGAGCGCAGGATAAACGTGAGCTGAGCCTTATTCTGATTTTTTTAGAAGCTGAATGAAGAAATAGGCAGCAGTACCAGAATAGTTCTTATTTTTTCGCAGTTCACAGTGCGGAGTAAGTGATAAGGCAGATTTATTCTTTGGGTCGGTGCGATTACAGCGATACCAGATTTATATGTTGTTTTTTTAGGTTTTGCTGCTATCACACAGTAAAAATGCTTTTTTTCGCGGGACGAGTAGCAGTTTTTTTTGGTACCATTTGGGGCACGCAGTAATTTTTTATCGCTTTTTATTCCGATTTTTCAGACACAGAATGAACAAAAACCAGCAATTCAGTTATTGATTTTATTTTTTATGCCGTTCACTGTGCGGTAAAAGTGATAAGACAGATTTGTCTGTCGGGTCGGTACGATTACAGAGATACCAGATTTATCTATTTTTTATGCTTTGCTATTTTTACAGTTTTTTCTTTAATTTTTGTTTTATCACAAACGTTACGTTTTGAGCGGCGAAAAGGATTTTAGTGATTTGTGTGCACTTTTTGTGTGTTTTTTTTAGTTTTTTTACACATTTTAGTTCACTTTTTTTACTTTTTCACCTAGTCCCACTGTGGAACATGAGGGATTGTCACTTTGATAGCTGGGTATCTTAGGGTACCATGGTAACCATTGGGACCCGTGATTCTAATCGCAGGGGTCCGATGATTACTAAGGGGGTCTTAGTTACGGCGGTTGTAAAGGGGTTAATTGTTTTTTACTGCAACTTTTCCTGGCTGAGATCAGCACCAAAAGTGCATGAAAACAAAAAAGCATTAAAACTTGCTGAAAATATTTGCTGTAGATTTATGGTCATAACCTGCGTTTTTCATGCAGAAAAAAATGCATCAAAAACCCTACGTGTGAACAGACGCTTCAATGGACGCTCTGCAATCAGGGTCAGAAACGTTCCTGTGGCTGAGGGTCCGCAGGGCGAGAGGCGCACGTCCCTCCAGCAGGAGAACCGGACACTTACGTTCTGGCTGCCGACATCCAGTGTCATGGACGCTAGCTCGTGCTCCGTTTTGGGAAGGTTACAGAGGAAGCCGACCACCTGCAGCCGGTTGTACTTCAGCAGCTGATGCCTCATTTCTAGAGAAACAAAAAAGATTACAAAGAAATGAAATATTAAAGGGATATTCTGACTTTCACACGCAGAGCAACAGCACCGCGCTGACACTACATCCCGTGCATCGCCGCGCTGACGCTACATCCCGTGCATCGCCGCGCTGACGCTACATCCCGTGCATCGCCGCGCTGACGCTACATCCCGTGCATCGCCGCGCTGACCCTACATCCCGTGCATCGCCCCGCTGACCCTACATCCCGTGCATCGCCGAGCTGACCCTACATCACGTGCATCGCCCCGCTGACCCTACATCCCGTGCATCGCCCCGCTGACCCTACATCCCGTGCATCGCCACGCTGACCCTACATCCCGTGCATCGCCACGCTGACCCTACATCCCGTGCATCGCCACGCTGACCCTACATCCCGTGCATCGCCACGCTGACCCTACATCCCGTGCATCGCCACGCTGACACTACATCCCGTGCATCGCCACGCTGACACTACATCCCGTGCATCGCCACGCTGACACTACATTCCGTGCATCGCCACGCTGACACTACACCCCGTGCATCGCCGCCCTGACCCTAGATCCCGTGCATCGCCACGCTGACACTAGATCCGGTGCATCGCCGCCCTGACACTGCACCCCGTGCATCGCCGCCCTGACACTAGATCCCGTGCATTGCCGCGCTCCTGCTCGCTACATGCAGCTCTTCTGCATCACGAGGGTGGACTTTGCTTTAGCTGTTCTATGTGGCGGACTATAGTTCCCAGCATGCACTGATGACTATACTTCTGGCTGTCCTGTAGTCTCCACTATCTCGTGTATTTCATATTGTGCAGTTTGTCCAACAGGACTGAGGGTATATACCGTATACATGGCCATACCTGGTCTCTTCACTCGGAGGAGGTTGCGATTTTCTTTCCAGTATTCCTTAATCTGATCGAAGCTAAACAGACAGAGGCGTTAGATCACCGATCCCGGGGTCAGTGGACATAGACTACACAACAGAACTAGGCCCACAGACAGTACTGGACTCGGCCCCCACATACAACGGTGTCTGCTACAGCAATGAGAGGGTCGCACTGCTCCGCCAAGAGCTGCAATCCTTTCACTAACCAGATCAGTGGTGGCTCAGGATCCCCATCGATCACACAGAGTTCCTAGAAAACCCTTTTAATTGTCCTATAAGGAAAAGTTCTGCAACTTTCTAACATACTTTGTGCATTCATTTTCAATACTTGCGTTTGCTGTCAGTAAATAGAAACATTCACCCTTATATCCAGAGGCTAACAGCCTATCATAGGGGCTGTTTTATGCTGCCTTTCAGTAGAGCCCCGGTCCTGAGACCCCATCGAATGGTCAAAACGCAGCTCTGAAGTGGGCAGCTCCTGCAGCTGCATGGGCGCAGCAGAGAGGGGTGTACGGGCTTATTAGTAAGTCTGTGGGTCTGTACACCCTTAAGAACATTGTGTTGACTGAAAAGTGGGGGTCTCAGAACTTGGACCACCCTTTTGATACAGAGTTAGTTACAATGTATCAGAATCCTCTTTCATTTTTTCAGTAGGGATGTTTCCATTCGCAGACAGCAAGCAAAGAGCTTGAAAATGGCTACAGAATGTAAAACAATGTAAATGAGAAATTTGCAGAACTTTGATTAAACTTTTATAATTATGTTCTCCACAAGAAAAAAAAAAAAAAAAAAAATCGATGTGACGAATAGTGAGCGATGTAAGAGGAGGTGAAGTCTGGACAATGTATGGCCCCGATGTTACCCAGAACACCCACCAGGTTCTTGCATAGAAGGCTTTGGGGAGACTAAACGAGCAGCAGCTGTTCTCCTGATACAGGGGCAGGAGGGTCTTGCGGTTCTCAGAATCGTACACAGTGAAAAACCTCGAAGAAAATGCAACAGCGTCAGTAAGCTGCAGCATAAGGACCTGGAAACACGTTGTGACTTGTGAAATAAATACAAAACAATAACAAGTGCTGATAATTCATCCCCAAATTGTGGAAAAATAATATGGGAGTAGTTCCAGTTTATGTAGTGATGTTGGGGATGTCAGTGCCTCCTAAATCATTTATGAAATAACGTATCAGAATTAATACCAATTTATTATAGAGTTCAACTGAGCTTCAAAAAATGTATATGCAATGAGCTCCCCCTAGTGGTGGCTGTATTAATCTGTATGTAGTGAGTTCCCCCTAGTGGTGACTGTATGAATCTGTATGTAGTGAGCTTCCCTAGTGGTGGCTGTATAAATCTGTATGTAGTGAGCTCCCTCTAGTGGTGGCTGTATAAATCTGTATGTAGTGAGCTCCCCTAGTGGTGACTGTATAAATCTGTATGTAAGTTAGCTCCCCCTAGTGGTGGTTGTATAAATCTGTATGTAGTGAGCTCCCCCTAGTGGTGGCTGTATAAATCTCTATGTAGTGAGCTCCCCCTAGTGGTGGTTGTATGAGTCTGTATGTAGTGAGCTCCCCCTAGTGGTGGCTGTATAAATCTGTATGTAGTGAGCTCCCCTAGTGGAAGTTGTATAAATCTGTATGTAGTGGGCTCCCCCTAGTGGAGGCTGTATAAATCTGTATGTAGTGAGCTCCCCCTAGTGGTGGCTGTATAAATCTCTATGTAGTGAGCTCCCCCTAGTGGTGGTTGTATGAGTCTGTATGTAGTGAGCTCCCCCTAGTGGTGGCTGTATAAATCTGTATGTAGTGAGCTCCCCTAGTGGAAGTTGTATAAATCTGTATGTAGTGAGCTCCCCCTAGTGGAGGCTGTATAAATCTGTATGTAGTGAGCTCCCCCTAGTGGTGGCTGTATAAATCTGTATGTAGTGAGCTCCCCCTAATGGTGGCTGTACAAATCTATATGCAGTGCGCTCCCCCTGGTGGTGGCTGAAGTAAATCATAATTTTATCACTGTATTCATGGTAACAGGGTATTTGGATCTCTGTATCAGAACCAGCAATCCGAAATGTTGTCCTACTAAAATATATGTTCAGTAAATGCCTCAATACTTGGTCGGGCTCCTTTTGCATAAATTCCTGCATCAATGCGGCAATGTGGCATGGAGGCGATCAGCCTGTGGCACTGCTGAGGTGTTATGGAAACCCAGGTGGCTTTGATAGCAGCCTTCAGCTCATCTGTATTGTGGGGTCTGGGGTCTCATCTTCCTCTTGACAATACCCCATAGATTCTCTATAATAGATTCTCTATGGGGTTAAGGTCAGGCGAGTTTGCTGACAATCAAGCACAGTGATCCTGTTGTGTGTAAACCAGGTATTGGTACTTTTGGCAGTGTGGACAGGGGCCAAGTCCTGCTGGAGAATGACATTTCCATCTCCATAAAGCTTGTGGGCAGAGGG
The DNA here is from genome assembly GCF_046119375.1 of Phyllobates terribilis. Lineage (NCBI taxonomy): Eukaryota > Metazoa > Chordata > Amphibia > Anura > Dendrobatidae > Phyllobates > Phyllobates terribilis. The sequence goes on from NW_027362994.1 coordinate 1,855,147, forward strand.
AAGCATGAAGTGCTGTAAAATGTCCTGGTAGACGGCGGCGCTGACTTTGGTCTTGATAAAACACAGTGGACCTCCACCAGCAGATGACATGGCTCCCCAAACCATCACTGATTGTGGAGCCTTCACACCAGACCTCCAGCAGCTTGGATTGTGGCCTCTCCACTCTTCCTCCAGACTCTGGGACCTTGATCTCCAAATGAAATGCAGAATTTACTTTGCATTTACTTAGTGTTAATGACTGCCTTCTGGCCATCACTTTTCCTTCCATGATGAACTAACTCCTAACATCCACTGAAAGATGCAGACTTTCAGGACCTGCTGGAATTAGAGTTTTCTACATAAATTGTATTCTTAAGTGTTAGATCACATGTAGAAGTCAAATTCATATCAATATTTTTGGAGCACAGTGTTGCGGGTAAGGCTATGTTCACATGTTGCAGTTGCAATGCTTTCAAGAAAAAAAAAAAAAATCACAGCAAAAGAGTGCATTTAAAAAAATAGAATTAGACTTACCGGTAATTCGGTTTCTAAGACCCTCCACGACAGCACCAACAGGAGGTGGCCTCCCCATCCTAATTAGAGACAGGAAACAAGAGGTTAAATAGCCCTCCCCTTCCCTCTAACCTAGGTGTTTTTCCAAGGACCACACACTATGAATGCTTGAAATATTTATTAACACCAAGGAATTTAAATGAACAGAGTTTTCATAGGGGGGAAATCACCCGTGCTGTCATGGAGGGTCTTAGAAACCGAATTACCGGTAAGTCTAATTCTATTTTCTCTAATCCCCTCCACGACAGCTCCAACAGGAGTAATACCAGAGAATATCGTTAGGGAGGGACTACAGCTTGCAGGACTTTTCTGCTAAAGGCTAAATCTTTTATAGACATCAAATCTAATCGGTAATGCTTGGTAAAGGTATGGACCAAGGAGCAAGCAGCAGCTTTGCAGATCTGCTCGATGCAAGCGCTGGCCCTTTCAGCCCATGAGGCAGACATGGCTCTGGTGGAATGAGCTTTTAGCAACACTGGAGGAGGCAGATCTTGACTTTTATACGCCTCCGTGATTGCTTTTTTTAATCCAGTTAGCTGGAGAACTCTTGGAGGCTTTCTTCCCTATGTTTGGTCCCCAGTACTGGACAAAAAGATTCTGATCCTTCCTCCAAGGCTCCGTCTGTTGTAGATAGTAAAGGATGATTCTTCTGACATCTAGAGAATGGAATTCTGATTCTCTGTTGTCTCTGGGATTTTGACAAAACGATGGGAGAATTATCTCCTGGGACATGTGAAAATGGGATGATACCTTTGGAAGGAAAGAAGGGTCTAGGCGGAAGATTATTCTGTCATCTATGATTCTCAGATAAGGTTCCCTGACGGAAAGGGCCTGGATCAAGCCAACTCTTCTTGCTGTTATTGCTACTAACAGAGCTGCCTTCCAAGATAATTTGTTCATCTGAGTTTGGGTCATAGGTTCAAAGGGAGGGATAGACCATTTAGAACTATATTTAGGTCCCAGGTAGGAACCATGATGGGCCTTCTCGGGCATATTCTAGAGGCTGCTGTTATGAACCTCTTTATCCACCGGTGGTCAGACAGGTTTTTGTCAAAAAATGAACTTAGAGCAGAAATCTGGACTTTCAAGGTGCTGGGTTTTAGCCCTTTAGACAGACTGTCCTGTAAAAAATCCAGTATTCTGGCAATATCAGGGTGAAAGGGATCAATAGGAGTAGAACCATACCACGTAGAGAAGGTCTTCCATATTTTTAAATAGATGGCATTAGTGACCGGTTTCCTGATTTTCAGCAGGGTGTCTATTACAATATCCGAGAGCCTTTTTGCTTCCAGGATTAAGGCTTCAGAAGCCAGGCTGTCAGGCATAAGCTGTGGGGAGCCTGATGAAATATCGGACCTTGATGGAGTAGATCGTGGTCCGGAGGCAGGATAAGAGGGCCTTCTGGGTTTAGAAGGTTCAGAGTCCCAAACCAACTTCTTTTCGGCCATAGAGAGGCAATCAGAATGGTCTTGACCTTGTCCACTCTGATTTTTTGCAAGGTCCTCAGCAGTAATGGAATTGGAGGGAATGCGTAGGCCAACCTGAAGCTTCATGGGTGAGAAAAAATGCATCTACCTTTGCATGATTCTCCCTCGGGTCTATGGAGAAATATCGATTCACCTTTGTATTCTGTCGCTTTGCAAACAGGTCTATGTCTGGGAGTCCCCATTTCCTGGTTATTAGCTGAAACATGCTTGAACGGAGGCTCCATTCTCCCGGATTTATTTCTGCCCTGCTTAGGAAGTCTTTTACATGAAGGGCTGACAGAGACAGGAGATGATGCTCTGCCCAAAGGAAAAGTCTTGCCGAGACTTCTCGAAGGCTTTTGAACCTTGTACTGCCCTGATGACGAAGATGGGCCACTGTTGTCCTGTTGTCTCAATAAATCATGACACGTGTTCCCTGGAGAATAGGACCTGCTGTCTTCAGGGCCTCCTCTACTGCTTTTAGTTCATTGAAATTCGAGGATTGGCCCAGATGCCCTGGAAGGTCTTCTGGGATATGACTGCTCCCCAACTTCTTTTGCTGGCGTCCGTTGTTAAAGAAGAGATCAGGTGCTGAATCCAAGCAATCCCTTTGGTCAAATTTCCTGGGTTGACCGACCAGTTGAGAGATACCTTCACATGGTGGGGAAGAGATATTTTTGAGTTGAGCATCTCTGGAAACTTGTCCCAGCGAGAAAGGATAAAGTTCTGAAGGATTCTTGTATGAGACTGGGCCCAGGGGACCGCCTGAATGCACGCTGTTATCGACCCCAGGACCGACATGGCAAACCTTATGGATACCGTCTTTTGGCTCTTTAGTATTTGGATCCTTGATCTCACATTTAACCGTTTGGACGCTGGCAGTAAGGACCTCTGGTTTTGAGAATCCAAGAGAATTCCTAAGAAGACCTTTTGAGTTGATGGGGTAAGGTCTGACTTTTCTCGATTTATGATCCAGCCCAAGGATCCCAGGATCTATAGGACGGATTGAAGTTGGTCTCTGAGAACGGAAGAAGGAGCCGTGACGAGGAAATCGTCCAGAAAAGGGATGATGCAGATATTTTCTTCCCTGATAAATGCAACTACTTCCACCAGGATTTTTGTAAAGGTCCGGGTTGCTGAGGAGATGCCGAAGGGAAGGACCCTGAACTGAAAATGGCATACGGTCTGATTTAGAGAGACAGCAAATCTCAGACAACACTGGTAATCTGGGTGGATGGGCACATGGTAATATGCATCTTTTAGGTCTATGGTAGCCATGACAAAGTTTTTCCCGATCAGAGGAACCGTGGATTTTACAGACTCCATTTTGAATCTTTGATAAAGAATATATTGATTCAGAAGCTTCAGGTTGATAATAACCTGGTGGGTTCCATTTGTTTTTTTTTACCAGGAACAATCTTGAGTAATGTCCCTTGCCCTGCTCTGCTTCTGGCACGGGACTAATTACTGCTGAAGATAGCATTTGCTGAAGCTCTGATGTTAGAACTTTCTGGAGTTTTGCTGACGGGAGAGATGTTATTTCCAGTCTCTGAGGAGGAAAGGAGGAAAATTCTATTTTTATTCCTGACCTGACCCAGTCTAGGATCTTACAGTTTGATGTTATCTTCCTCCATAGCCTGAAGAATCCTGAGATTCTGCCCCCTACTTGTCTGGCGTCATTGCCTATCAGAACGTTGGGACTGAAAAATGTTTTTAACCTCTACCCCCTTTGGGGTAGCTCCAGCAACCCGCTTTACCTTTTCCTCTGTATGAGGTATTATGTGGTTGAGGGGGACAAAATGGCCTCTTTTTGGTTCTGGGAGAGATTTGTTTTTATCGGACACTTTCTACAATAAATTGTCCAGCAGTGGACCAAACACGTACTCCCCTTTGAAAGGTATGGAGCATTACTTGGATTTAGAAAGGATGTCACCACTCCACATCTTTAACCATAGAGCCCTTCTTGCGGCATTGGAGAGAACCGAAGTTCTTGCTGCAATCAGGACAGATTCAGTGGAGGCGTCCGCCAGGAATCCCGCTGCCTTCTGTAAGAGGGTGTAGAGAGGCCAGAAGATCTTCTCTGGAAGTACCGCTCTGGATATAATCTTCTAACTGATGTAACCAGCGGAACAAGGTTCTTGTGACACAGGTGGAGGTGACGTTTGTTCTTAGGGCAGCAGCTGATGTCTCCCATGACTTTCTCAGTAAACTGTCCATCTTACGATCAAGTGGATCCTTAAGCTGAGAGGAGTCTTCAAAGGGTAGGGTAGTCTTTTTCGCTACCCTGGCCACCTGAATGTCGACTTTAGGCATCTCTGTCCAGCATTTAGAGATGTTTCCATCTAAGGGAAAGCGATCCTTTAGGTCAGGGTTCCCCAACTCCAGTCCTCAAGGCCCACCAACAGGTCATGTTTTCAGGATTTCCTTAGTATTGCACAGGTGATGTAATTATTGCCTGTGCAGGTGATGTAATTATCACCTGTGCAATACTAAGGAAATCCTGAAAACATGACCTGTTGGTGGGCCTTGAGGACTGGAGTTGGGGAACCCTGCTTTAGGTCAGATGGGATGTTCAGCCTTCTTTCTGGAAATTCCCATTCATTCAGAATTGAATTCTGGACGTTGTCATGAATGGGGAACACCATTCTCTTCCTTGATCTCAATCTCCCAAACTTCTCGTCTTGGACAGTACGTGGCGTTTTTTCTTCTTCCACGCCCATTGCGCTTCTGATGGCAAGTAAAAGTTCCTCCATGTCATCAGAGAAGAAGAAGAATTTCCTATCCTCCTGATCAGTACTGATGTCTGGAGTGACCTCGCCTTCTTCTAACCATTCCTCCTGGGCTGAATTTTCTGCCTCAGAGTCTGAGGAATTTTCTGGGGGCATACTTCCTCTTTTTTTATACTGAGGGACCCCCCCGAAAAAGATTGTGAGAAGGTGGCTAACGACAACTGGATCTCTTGGCGCACCATTCCCCTGACTTCAACCATTAGGGATGATTGTTCCTCACAGACCATCTTCTCTGTACACGGCTGACATAGGGCCTTTTTGTGGGTGAGTGGGAGTTTCTTATTGCAAATGGCACATCTGTGACTTGCAGGTTTTTCCTTTTGATTTCAGTGCAGGATCCTTGTCACACTAAAATAATAAGGGGAAAACATAAGAATGGATCCTGCACCAAGACGGACCTACCCATACCAGACATACTCACTGGGCCAGAGTTTGTGCTGGGCTCTGCAGATGCAGCTTTAGGGGCAGACACATCCATCTTTAGAACCTCAGTCCTTCCTTATGGTGTCTTCCATCAGGGTCTTTTTATACAGTTACCGAGATCCAGCGCTGTCCTCATCCAATAGGATGAGGCCCCCCCCTCTCCTGATATCAGGTCCACCAATCCTGATTATTGCACTTTTTTAATTGAAATTTCAAATTTCCAAAATGACAGTGCGTTCCACCCTGGAACGCAACCAGAAGTGACGACGCGGCCATTGAATGGACCGGCGCGCGTCACTTCCTATGAGCTCTCCATGCGGCCAGCTATACACCGGAGGAGAGCGTTGCGCTCAGGGAGAGGGGGAGACATCGCAACTGGCTGGGGAGCTACAGGAGGCCCCCAACCAATATCTTCTCACCATCCAGCATTGAATGAGCTCTGGAGGAAGGTGCGGTCCCGCTGGGAGGAAAGAGCAGCGGACATGGAAGGAAGGCACAGGGCGATCGATCCACGGCTACCCGGCTGAAAGGTACTGATTTTTGGGGAAGCAGATTGCTGGCCACAGCCCCACCAGAAGGAAACCTCTTCATCCCTTAGGGACAAGAAAAACACTGAGGTTAGAGGGAAGGGAAGGGCTATTTAACCTCTTGTTTCCTGTCCCTAATTAGGATGGGGAGGCAACCTCCTATTGGTGCTCTCATGGAGGTGATTAGAGAAAGCAGCATGTGAATGCAGCCTAAGGCTATGTTCACACATTGCGTTTTTATGAAAATTAAAAGCTGCTTTTTACAATGTCGGCAAAAGCTAGGAGATTTCAGAAATCTCAAGTTCACGCTTATTTTTTTTTACTCTTCCTGACTGAATTGGAAAACTGATGCATGTTAATTCTTTCAGCGTTTTTGAAGTGTTTTTTCACTCATAGAAAGTAACAAGTAAGCGCAAAAAAGCAGCAAAACAGCAGCAGAAAACGTTGCCAGCAGTTCTTACAGCGCTTTTAGTGAAAAAAAACAAAACCAGGCATGGCTGGACGTGAAACCCATTTATTTCTGTGATTTTCCCACATTTAAACCTAAATGTCTTGGTTTCCTCACCCGAGATGGCAGATAGGATTAGTACATTTTAATTAAATTAGTGATATGTGTAAAAGGAAACAATACCTGATATCTCAATGCACCGCCAAGTCTTGGGTAAACTATGACTGACCAATTCAATTCCCCTAGCTGTTTTTACACTTCCAATTGTGTATTTTTTCATGAATAGTCACTAGTTTTTCAGACATAAAAATCTTTTTCCACTAAATTATTGTATCAAATTGCCCCTTTTCCCCAAAATGTTTTCTGGTGTCACATCCGTCTGTTGTTGGTGGCCTAACACCTTGCATTGCTCATGCTTGTATGGTGGAAGCAAAGCTGAACTTTGGGATCCTGAAGAACGCAGCAAAAAGACGCAATAAAAAACAGTTTTTTTTGTCTGCAGCTTTTTTACTGCCAAGACATCAAGTTTTGGCTGCAGAAAAAAACAGCAGCAAAAACGCAATGTGTGAACATACTGTAAAAACATGACACCTTTAACAAGTTCAATTGCAAACCTTTCTGGTAAAACTACATGTAACATGGGTCATATTGTGCACTTACTCTTTACAGCAAGTGCCATAAACCACCAATACCCCCCTATTGCAATCTCTATATACGTCGGTGGAGATTTGGCTACACACAGACGCGCCTCCTCATTCCAATATATGGAGAATGCGGCTGAAAATTTGAGAACAAGGGTTAGAATATAACTGCATGTAGCTGTAGAGTCACCATCAATCTTACTGGGGAGCCCTTAGCAGCTGGGCCTGGAGCTGTGATGTCATCATCTACATGGCGGTGATGTCACGATCTACATGGAACTCTGGTGTCATCATCGGCTCTATGACATCACAATGGGAGTAAAGTGTATAGAATGCCTGAGCGCAGAGCCGGGGCTGTCTTTTGTGTGACTCTTTATTGGATACACAAAGCTAAAGGAATAAAAGGAGAAAGAAGGAGAAAGAAAGCGACGCCATCATGAGGATTCATGGACGTCCCCGTTATGGCCAGCGGCTGCTGGTCAAGGCTCTCTCTTCCTGCAAGTCAATTGGCTTTAGCCTTCTGACCAGATTCAGGAAATCCCATCGCAATTGGAGAACACTGCTGAAGGATTCCTTCCTGGCCACGAAATCTGCCACCATTACAGCAGTCAGGCGCTTCAGGTCAGTTGCTATAACCAGACGTAAAGACCACGTCATCAGCCAAGACAGCGGTGAGAAGAGCCCAACCTACATAGTAGGTGATACTGAATCCACTGCCAGCATTGCAGAAAGTGGAGAGGATCTTGCCGATCCAGAATGTGCACAAGGTGCACACGAGGGGCTGCTACAAACAAGACCCCGGGACAATCTAAAAAGAAAAGCACCAACCTCTGAGGACAGTCAGCCCGAGATGCTGCCACCGGCCAAGAGAGCTGCTACAGAAAACCTTTCTGATCTACTGAGAGAGGTAACCCCGGAGATGGAGACCCCACAAGTGGAGATGCCCGATATCAGGAAACAGGAGGACATCCTGTCTCCAGAGCAGTTAACCATCCTGCTGAGCAAAGGGGAGGAAGGCTTCCTGGATGATGAGATCGTCATGATGGCCCAGGACCTGCTGCAGAGTCAGTTTGAGGGTTTTGATGGCCTGCAGCCCCCCTGCGCTCTTCTAGTCCCAGGGTACAGTGTACTGAAGAATGCTGTACAAATCCACTATGATGAGGAGAGGGTGCACTGGCTGACCACCTGCTACAAAAATGGCCAAATCTTTGTGGCCGACAGCATCAACTCTGGAAATCTGACTCCGTCCATCTGTGAGCAGATTATCAACCTGTACAGTGAAGTGGTCGAAGAGCCCCTGAAACATCTGATATTTATCGATGTGGATCAGCAGAGGAACAGTTATGACTGTGGCTTATTCGCCATAGCGTTTGCCTACGAGCTTATAGCAGATGGCGGTGAACCCAGAGCAGAGTTCCGGCATCGGTTGATGAGGACTCATCTGATATCCTGCCTGCAGACCGGCAAGATCAGCGCATTTCCCAAAAAGGTCAGGAAGTGACTCCATGCCTATAAACGGCATGTAGAGTCAATGACGGTCCACAAGATCGCCCTGACCTTCAACCGGACACGACCCGGGACCACAGACCAGCCTGCACCAGTAAGTAACCATGGACTTTCCATAATACCCTCAATATAGTGAATGTATAAATATGATGGGGGGAGCGCTGCCATTATTGGAGCTGTTTATCAGTAAAGCTTAGCTCCAGCCCCTATAAAGATGTATTAAGAGATTAATTATAGTGGGATTATAAGGCGTTTTCTGTTATTTTGTACACAGAGGTGTGAACCAGAACAAGAATGACCCCCGCAGCTATAACAAGTGTCGGTGTTTCTGTCATCACCATGGACCAAATATAATCCAGGTAAGAGGAGTGCACTAAGCAGCAGTGACTGGGAGTAAATCGTGTGAACGTCTCTGATATTAAATATTCGGCTGCTCCATGATCAGTTCTGTTCCCTCTTTCTACAGATCACTATAAGCGACCTGGGGTCCCACTAAGAAGACGGGATACGGCTATAAGAAGTCAATGATGTGGCGGCCGCCATGTCAGGAGCAGAGGAGCCGCACTTCAGGACGAGGCAGATTCCGGGCTCGGTCTCTGTTCTCATTACTTTCTGCAGTCAGATGTAATCACTGAATAAGTGAATCTTCTGCTGCATCAACCCCGATCTATAGCACAAGCTGCCATCATCCAGCACCGCCCAAGGGAAGGGCAGTCCATCAGACATGGTTCCCTAGAGGTTTCCTCCACCGGGGGTTTTTCCTCTCCTGAGTTCTGACGGACGACTCTCCGTGAGCCCATCATCATCAGGGCCACATGACTATTGCCCCACACGACTGGTGGGAAATTCTACATTTGATATCTTGTATGAAGCCAATAAAGAATTCAATTAATATCTAGCAGCCGTGTATCTGAATTTATTATGTTTCGTCTACTATGTATAGTACAGAATTTGGTGAACTCCAGGGGGAATATACAGGGGTGCAGTATTGTAATAGTGTTATAATACTCTCATTTACAGGTGCTTCTCACAAAATTAGAATATCATCAAAAAGTTAATTTATTTCAGTTCTTAAATACAAAAAGTGAAACTCATATAGAGTCATTACAGAGTGATCTATTTCAAGTGTTTATTCCTGTTAATATTGATGATTATGGCTTACATCCAATGAAAACACAAAAGTCATTATCTCAGTAAATTAGAATAATTAACAAAAAACACCTGCAAAGGCTTCCAAAGCATTTAAAAAGGAACCTTATTCGGTTTCATTAGGCTCCACAATCATGGGGAAGACTGCTGGCTTGACAGATGTCCAGAAGGCAGTCATCTGCGCCTAAACCACATTTAGCATCCACACGTTTGGCATTTCTGTAGCGATGACAGCCTGCCTAAACTACAGGTGTGTGTCTCCAGAAGCATGGGCTGGACACAATGTACTGGTCACTACAATGTATTGTGGGCTACAACGTACTGGTCACTACAATGCAGATTTGCAATTTTCACTCAGCAACATCCACTGCTGCTTGTTTCTGGAAAACTCACTACACTTGCAGATAAATTCCCAAAGGGGTATAATTTCTAAAATGGTGTCACTTGTGGGGGGGGGTGGGTTCCACTGTTTAGGCACATCAGGAGCTCTCCAAACCCAACATGGCGTCGGCTAATGATCCAGATAATTTTGCATTTAAAAAGTCAAATGGCACTCCTTCTCTACCGAGCCTTGCCGTGTGCCCAAACAGTAGTTTTCATCCACATATGGGTATTGGCATACTCAGGAGAAATTGCACAATACATTTTACAGTGCATTTTCTCCTGTTACCATTGTGAAAATGCAACATTTGGGGCTAAAAGAACATTTTTGTGGGAAAAATTTAACTTTTTATTTTCACGGCTCTACATTATAAACTTCTGTGAAGCACCTGGGAGTACAAGGTGCATCCCGCACAGCTAACACTCCTTGGGGGATCTAGTTTCCAAAACAGCATCACTTGTGGAAGGTTTCCACTGTTTACGCACATCGGGGATCTCCAAAAGCGACATGGCGGCAGCTCTCGATTCCAGCCATTTTTGTGTTTGAAAAGTCAAACTGCGCTCCTTCCCTCCCGAGCCCTGCCGTGCGCCCAAACAGTGGTTTTCTTCCACAAATGGGGTAGCGGTGTACTGAGGAGAAATTGCGCAACACAATTTGGGGTTCATTTTCTCCTGTAACCCTAGTGAAAATAAAAAAATTGAGGGCTAAAGTAAAATTTTTGTGAAAAAAAAAAAAGTAAAATGTTCATTTTTTCCTTCCACGTTCCATTAATTCCTGTGAAGCACCTGAAGGGTTAATAAACTTCTTGAATGTGGTTTTAAGCACCTTGAGGGGTGCAGTTTTTAGAACGATGTCACTTTTGGGTATTTTCTGTCATATAGGCCCCCCAAAGTCACTTCAAATGTGATGTGTTCCCTAAAAAAAAAAAAATGGTTTTGTAAATTTTGTTGGAAAAATGAGAAATTACTGGTCAATTTTTAATCCTTATTAGTGTTGAGCGATACCTTCCGATATCAGGAAATATCGTATCGGATTGGATCGGGCCGATACCCAAAAAGTATCGGATATCGCCGATTCCGATACCGGAAACCAATGCAAGTCAATGGGACACAAATATCGGAATGAAAATAAACCGTTTCTTTCCTTGTAGGTTAATTCTACATGAAGTAAAACAACTAAGAATAATGTAGAATGACATGAAAAGCCGGCAATTCATCAGCGGCATTCACCGGTACCCGACAATTTACAACAGAAAGAATAGAGCTTCACACATAGATTAGATAGATAGAAACATGTCAGTCACATATATATGAAGTACAGTGACAGTGTTGCTTACTGTACTTGTCATTTAGTGTAAAGGATTTATTAAAAAAAATATTAGTGTTTTCGTGCACCGTCTCTTTAAAAAAGCCGGCCGGCAATTCAGCATCTGTACCCGACAATTTATAACAGACAGAATAGAGCTTCACACATAGATTAGATAGATAGAAACATGTCAGTCACATATATATGAAGTACAGTGACAGTGTTGATTACTGTACTTGTCATTTAGTGTTAAAATAAAGGATTTATTTAAAAAAAAAATTGGCGTGGGGTTCCCCTTAATTTTAGGCTCTAGCGGAGGTTAAGCAGACAGCTGGGGCAAATGTTTGAAGCCTGGGAAGGGGGTAATACCCACGGAGCTTCCCAGGCTACTAATATCAGCCCCCAGCTGAATACCTAGCCTTTACTAGCTATTAAAATGGGGGACCCCCCCAAAAAAATGACGTGGGGTCCCCCCTAATTTAATAGCTAGCACAGGCTAGGCAGACAGCTGGGGGCTGATATTAATAGCCCAGGAAGGGTGCCATGAATATTGGCCCCCTCCCAGGCTAGAAACACCAGCCGTCAGCCGCCCCAGAAATGGCGCATCCATAGGATGCGCCAATTCTGGCACTTAGCCTCGCTCTTCCACGCTGCCCTGGTGCGGTGGCAGGGGGTAATAGGGTTGGGGTTGATGTCAGCTTATAATGCCAGCTGACATCAAGCCCAGGTTAGTAATGGAGAGGCGTCTATAAGACACCCCCATTACTAACCCCATAGTCAAAGTTAAAAGAAAACACAAACACCCAGAGTAAAGTCCTTTAATTGAAATAAAGACACAATTCTTTATTGTTCTAAATTAAACCATACTTACCATCACGCCCATTCCAGCTGAAGCCAACGATCTCCTGCAATAAAAGAAAAATAATAAAGCAACCTCATCCTTACCTTTCGATGGTTCCCAGGACAGCTCCAGCTCTGCTACATCGAGATGACAGGCTGGACCGCAGCAGAAAGCTGCCATCCAGCCTGTCATCCCGCAGACACTGAGAAGCGCAGGCATGCTTGCGCTCCTCAGTGTCTCTCTGTGACGTCATCCAGATGAGCCGAGTTCATGTCCAATGAACTCAGCTCACCTCATGCACGTCACTGACAGCGTGGGAAAATTCTCCTGCACTCAGCGCTTCAGCGTGAGAATTCTCCCACGCTGTCAGTGACATACATGAGGTGAGGTCATGTCCAATGAACTCAGCTCACCTCATGCACGTCACTGACAGCGTGGGAAAATTCTCACGCTGAAGTGCTGAGTGCAGGAGAATTTTCCCACGCTGTCAGTGACGTACATGAAGTGAGCGGAGTTCATTGGACATGACCTCGGCTCATCTGGATGCCGTCACAGCCAGACACTGAGGAGTGGAAGTATGCCTGCGCTTCTCAGTGTCTGCGGGATGACAGGATGGATGGCAGCGTTCTGCTGCGGTCCAGCCTGTCATCTCGATGTAGCAGAGCTGAAGCTGTCGTGGGAGCCATGGAAAGGTAAGGATGAGGTTGCTTTATTATTTTACTTTTATTGCAGGAGATCGTTGGCTTCAGCTGGAATGGGCGTGGTGGTAAGTATGGTTTAATTTAGAACAATAAAGAATTGTGTGTTTATTTCAATTAAAGGACTTTTTTCTGGGTGTTGTGTTTTTTTAAATACTTTACTAGAAATTCATGGTGGTCATGTCTAATATTGGCGTGACCCCATGAATTTTGGGCTTAGGGCCAGCTGATAATGCCAAGCTGGCCTTAACCCCTTTATTACCCAGTGAGCCACCGCACCAGGGCCCTGGATGAGTTGGGTACAGCGCCAGAAGATGGCGCTTCTATGAACGCGCCATTTTCTGGGGCGGCTGCGGACTGCAATTTGCAGCGGGGGTGGCCCAGAAAGCTTGGGTCTCCCTGCGCTGCGGATTCCAGCCCCCAGCTGCCTAGTTGTATCTGGCTGGGCACAAAAATAGGGCGAAGCCCCACGCATTTTTTTTTAAAATTATTTCATGAAATTCATGGAATAATTAAGAAAAAAAGGGCTTCCCTATATTGTTGTGTCCAACCAGGTACAAATAGGCAGCTGGTGGTTGGGGGCAGCCCATTCCTGCCTGCTGTACCTGGCTGGACACAAATATAGTGCGAAGCCCCACGTCAATTTTTTTTTAATTATTTCATGAAATAATTTTTTTAAAAAAGGGCTTCCCTATATTGTTGTGTCCGGCCAGGTACAAATAGGCAGCTGGTGGTTGGGGGCAGCCTGTTCCTGCCTGCTGTACCTGGCTGGACACAAATATAGGGCGAAGCCCCACGTCAATTTTTTTTAAAATAAGTCCTTTATTTTAACACTAAATGACATTTGAGGAGTTAATAAAGATGCAGTCCCTAAATTATTATTTATTTTTTAATTAATTTTTCCCAAAACTTTTGACGTGGGCTTCGCCATATTTTTGTATGCCAGCCAGGTACAGCATCCAGCTTCTATGAACGCGCCATTTTCCGGGGTGGCTGCGCACTGCAATTTTCAGCGGGGGGAGGGGGGGGGGCAGAAAGCTTGGGCCTCCCTGCGCTGCAGATTCCATCCCCCAGCTGCCTAGTTGTACCTGGCTGGACACAAAAATAGGGAGAAGCTTCACGTATTTTTTTTTTTTAATTATTTCATGAAATTCATGAAATAATTAAGAAAAAAAGGGCTTCCCTATATTGTTGTGTCCGGCCAGGTACAAATAGGCAGCTGGTGGTTGGGGGCAGCCCGTTCCTGCCTGCTGTACCTGGCTGGACACAAATATAGTGCGAAGCCCCACGTCAATTTTTTTTAAATCATTTCAGGAAATTCATGAAATAATTTAAAAAAATTGATGTGGGGCTTCGCCCTATATTTGTGTCCAGTCAGGTACAGCAGGCAGGAACGGGCTGCCCCCAACCACCAGCAGCCTATTTGTACCTAGCCGGACACAACAATATAGGGAAGCCCTTTTTTTCTGAATTATTCCATGAATTTCATGAATTTAAAAAAAAAAAAACGTGGAGCTTCGCCCTATTTTTGTGTCCAGCCATGTACAACTAGGCAGCTGGGGGCTGGAATCTGCAGCGCAGGGAGGCCCAAGCTTTCTGGGCCCCACCCGCTGCAAATTGCAGTCCGCAGCCGCCCCGGAAAATGGCGCGTTCATAGAAGCGCCATCTTCTGGCGCTGTACCCAACTCATCCAGGGCCCTGATGCGGTGGCTCACTGGGTAATAAAGGGGTTAAGGCCAGCTTGGCATTATCAGCTGGCCCTAAGCCCGAAATTCATGGGGTCACGCCAATATTAGACATGACCACCATGAATTTCTAGTAAAGTATTTAAAAAAAACACAAACACCCAGAAAAAAGTCCTTTAATTGAAATAAACACACAATTCTTTATTGTTCTAAATTAAACCATACTTACCATCACGCCCATTCCAGCTGAAGCCAACGATCTCCTGCAATAAAAGAAAAATAATAAAGCAACCTCATCCTTACCTTTCCATGGCTCCCACGACGGCTCCAGCTCTGCTACATCGAGATGACAGGCTGGACCGCAGCAGAACGCTGCCATCCAGCCTGTCATCCCGCAGACACTGAGAAGCGCAGGCATACTTCCACTCCTCAGTGTCTGGCTGTGACGGCATCCAGATGAGCCGACAATGAACTCGGCTCACCTCATGTACGTCACTGACAGCGTGGGAGAATTCTCCTGCACTCAGCGCTTCAGCGTGAGAATTTTCCCACGCTGTCAGTGACGTGCATGAGGTGAGGTCATGTCCCATGAACTCGGCGCACCTCATGCACGTCACTGACAGCGTGGGAGAATTCTCACGCTGAAGCGCTGAGTGCAGGAGAATTTTCCCACGCTGTCAGTGACGTGCATGAGGTGAGCTGAGTTCATTGGACATGACCTCGGCTCATCTGGATGACGTCACAGAAAGACACTGAGGAGCGCAAGCATGCCTGCGCTTCTCAGTGTCCGCGGGATGACAGGCTGGATGGCAGCGTTCTGCTGCGGTCCAGCCTGTCATCTCGATGTAGCAGAGCTGAAGCTGTCCTGGGAACCATGGAAAGGTAAGGATGAGGTTGCTTTATTATTTTACTTTTATTGCAGGAGATCGTTGGCTTCAGCTGGAATGGGTGTGGCGGTAAGTATGGTTTAATTTAGAACAATAAAGAATTGTGTCTTTATTTCAATTAAAGGACTTTTTTCTGGGTGTTTGTGTTTTTTTTAAATACTTTACTAGAAATTCATGGCGGTCATGTCTAATATTGGCGTGACCCCATGAATTTCGGGCTTAGGGCCAGCTGATAATGCCAAGCTGGCCTTAACCCCTTTATTACCCAGTGAGCCACCGCACCAGGGCCCTGGATGAGTTGGGTACAGCGCCAGAAGATGGCGCTTCTATGAACGCGCCATTTTCCGGGGCGGCTGCGGACTGCAATTTGCAGCGGGTGGGACCCAGAAAGCTTGGGTCTCCCTGCGCTGCAGATTCCAGCCCCCAGCTGCCTAGTTGTACCTGGCTGGACACAAAAATAGGGCGAAGCGCCACACATTTTTTTTTTTAATTATTTCATGAAATTCATGGAATAATTAAGAAAAAAAGGGCTTCCCTATATTGTTGTGTCCGGCTAGGTACAAATAGGCAGCTGGTGGTTGGGGGCAGCCCGTTCCTGCCTGCTGTACCTGGCTGGACACAATTATAGGGCGAAGCCCCACATAATTTTTTTTTAATTATTTCATGAATTTCCTGAAATAATTAAAAAAAAATTGACGTGGGGCTTCACACTATATTTGTGTCCAGCCAGGTACAGCAGGCAGGAACGGGCTGCCCCCAACCACCAGCTGCCTATTTGTACCTGGCCGGACACAACAATATAGGGAAGCCCTTTTTTTCTTAATTATTCCATGAATTTCATGAAATAATTAAAAAAAAAAAAAACGTGGAGCTTCTCCCTATTTTTGTGTCCAGCCAGGTACAACTAGGCAGCTGGGGGATGGAATCTGCAGCGCAGGGAGGCCCAAGCTTTTTGCCCTCCCCCCCCCCCCGCTGAAAATTGCAGTCCGCGGCCGCCCCGGAAAATGGCGCGTTCATAGAAGCTGGATGCTGTACCTGGCTGGCATACAAAAATATGGCGAAGCCCACGTCAAAAGTTTTGGGAAAAATTTATTAAAAAATAAATAATAATTTAGGGACTGCATCTTTATTAAGTCCTCAAATGTCATTTAGTGTTAAAATAAAGGATTTATTTAAAAAAAAAATGGCGTGGGATCCCCCATAATTTTAGTCTCTAGCGGAGGTTAAGCAGATGGCTGGGGCAGATGTTTGAAGCCTGGGAAGGGGGTAAAACCCACGGAGCTTCCCAGGCTACTAATATCAGCCCCCAGCTGAATACCTAGCCTTTACTAGCTATTAAAATGGGGGACCCCCCAAAAAAAAATGACGTGGGGTCCCCTCTATTTTAATAGCTAGCAAAGGCTAGGCAGACAGCTGGGGGCTGATATTAATAGCTCAGGAAGGGTGCCATGAATATTGGCCCCCTCCCAGGCTAGAAACACCAGCCGTCAGCCGCCCCAGAAATGGCGCATCCATAGGATGCGCCAATTCTGGCACTTAGCCTCGCTCTTCCACGCTGCCCTGGTGCGGTGGCAGGGGGTAATAGTGGTGGGGTTCATGTCAGCGCCAGCTGCCATGAAGCCCAGGTTAGTAATGATGGCCGTCTATATGACACCCCCATTACTAACCTACAAAGTGTTAAAAAGAAAAAACACACTACACCCAGAAAAAAATAATTTATTTGAAATAAAACACCATTTTATTTAATTCTTAGTTTACTAAAAAAAAAATAGTTACCTGTCCACGTTCCTGCGCTGATCTCCCATGCACAGCTGTCACATCTGGAGATGGTGACAGCTGTGCATGGCTGCTGTAAGCTCACGCTGCCGGGAACACGTCCGCTCCCGGCAGCGGGAGCCACTGACTGAGGTCACCGGAGTGCATTCAGGCAGCGCAGCTCCGGAGACCTCCTTTACGGCAGTGCTGTACCGTGGGAATTTCTCACGATACAGCAGTGCCGTAAAGGAGCTAACCGGAGCAGCGCTGCCTGAACTCCGGTGAACCCTTACGGCCCCGTCATTCTAGCGGCGGCAGCGGTTCAGAGCGGTCACATTCTATGTGGCTGCTCTGAACTGGAGATCTTCGTGGGACACTCGTGGACTACTACGGAGGGGTAAGGATAAGGTTGTGGTTTATTATTTTATATTTTATTACAGGAGATCGATGGCTTCGGGGAATTAGGTGTCTAGGTGAGTATAGGTGTAGTTTTTTATTTTTTACTTTATTTTAGGTGGCGATCGGCGGGGACAGGTAATGTATGAACTAATTTCTTTTAGGTAACCACTGGCCACCAATGACATGTATTTAACATTTATTGGGGACACAGTAGGGCAATTTAAATAGCAGGATCAGGCTGATGGGAACTACTGCTCCCATCGAGCTGATCCTGCTGGCAGGAGTGGACGGGGGACAGACATAGGCCGATGGGAGTAGTAGTGTCACATCGGCCTATGTCTGCCCGCACACACACCCGCACACACACCCGCACACACACACCCCGCACACACACCCGCACACACACCCCGCACACACTAATCATGACGGGTCCGGGAGGTGAGGCTGACCTGTGCGGCCGTGGGAAAGTTGATGTGAGTTCATGCAGTCAAGCATGAACTCACATGAACCCTCTGAGGGCACCGCGGCTACTTCAAATGAACAGCTGATCGGCATCACCTGATACCTCAGCTGTTCATTTGAAATAACCGGCGGGAAAGCGCAGCACAGAACGGGAAAGCCGGCGGTGAAGTCTTTTCACTGCCGGCTTCCCCGCCCGGGTCCTTCGCTCCTTGGTGCTGCGCTCCCCGCCCGGTCCTAATTTACGATCGGGATGGGAGGTGGCGAGGGGAGCGGAGGATCGGGGTGGGAGGCTGCGGGGAAGCAGTATGGGGCTGCGTGATTGTTTAAAAGCCGGCGGCTTTTTACCGCGCGCCGGCTTTTAAACAATCAGGAGAATTCTCCCCCGCTGGGATGGCATTCTGATGACAAGCTGGATCGCAGCTGAGCGCTGCCATCCAGCTTGTCATCCTTCAGAGACACTGCAGAGCGCAGGCATTATGGGAACTTCCGATTCCGGTATTCGATATTATAAAAGTATCGGAATTCCGATACAGTGAATATCGGCCGATACCCGATATTTCAGTATCGGAATGCTCAACACTAATCCTTATAACTTCCTAACAAAAATAAAATTATGTTTCCAAAATGATGCAGATGTAAAGTAGACATGTGGGAAATGTTATTAACTATTTTGTGTGACATCTCTCTGATTTAAGGTCATAAGAATTAAAACTTTGAAAATTGCAAAATTTTCACCAAATTTCCGTTTTTTTCACATATAAATGCAAGTCATATTGAACAACTTTTATCACTATCATGAAGTACAATATGTCAGGAAAAAACAGTCTCAGAATCAGGGGGATCCGTGGAAGCGTTCCAGAGTTATTACCTCAGAGGGACACTGGGCAGAAGTGTAAAATTTGGCCGGGTCATGAAGGTGAAAACAGGTTTGGAGGGTGAAGGCGTTAGCACTTCTCTTTCTGAAAGCATTCTTTACTCTACAGCATTTATTCCAACTAAAACTTTTGCCCTGTGCCGTAGATAAAAATATTTTTATTTATATACACAAACCTACATATTGAGGCAACTAAAGATGGCACCCCACCACCTTACTACTAGATCTAACCTATAATATAAGGGACAATAAAAGGGTTCGTCCATCTCAGATATTTAAAGAGATTTCTAGCTTTGGAAAACTCCTGTTCCCCCTCTGCAATTTTTTTTTGTTAAAGAAACTGTGCTTTACTCATTCTCACTGGGTCCGGTACTGAGTCTCCGCTGCGCCTTTTAGTGTGTCATTATCAGTAGTGCTGCCATCACAGCCAGTAGCGGCACAATACGCTCAGGGCCAAGCACTATTGACGTGACGTCAGAGCTGCAGGCAATAACAGACACCTGGAGCAGCGGCGGAGACTCAGTGCTGGACCTGGGGCTGGCGAGTAAAGCGCTTTTTTTTTTTTAAACAAACTGCAGCCAAAAGAAAAGGGAGTTTCCAAAACTGGAAAACCCCTTTAAGGTATATCCATAGAATATCCCATTGGGAGAACACCTTTTAAAGGGCTTATTCAAAGAACTTCAGCATTGCTTACCAACGCCCTGGAAGTGAGCGGTGCTGCTGACGTTATGACCCGTGTGTTCAGATATTGGGCACATGTCCTATTCTAACGAACTGGACGGGTGCACGATACCTGCCCATCATGCTAGCGTCTCGGTAGGTCTGCGGATCGCAACGTCATCAGCACCGCTAATATCCGATGTGGAAGTGAACGGCTCTGGACAAGCCCTTTAAGTGAAAGAAGAATACAACTTACCTTTGCCTGTGGGAGAGGTTGGGGTTCTTCTGGCTCAAAAAATAGATTCTCTTTAAAAAACTGTCCGTCCTGCAAGAATGGAGACAGCGGATATAATACAGGACAGGAAAGGTGACTGGTATGATGGAAGGCTCACAGGGGGAAAGTTATAAAGCTGGGGTACACGGGGTAGCGCACCATGCAGCAGATTGAACTATCCTTTTAAAGGCAAAGATACAGCCTATTGCCAAGATCCTACCGCAATATGTAGTAGATCTAATAGTAATATTCGAAAATACCTCCAATTAGAAAACAGTATAGTTCTTCTGATTCACTATGTCACTTACCCTATGTGCAGGGCATTGTAGTAGCTTAGGTATCTATGGTCATGACCACTCATAGCGACAGTTGTTAGTGGTCGTAATCATGGATACCTAAACTACTACAATGCAGTGCACATGGGGTAAGCGACATAGCTAATCAGAAGAACAATACTACAATTTTAATTGGAGGTATTTGCTAATATTATTATTACACCTACTACATAGTGGGATAGGATCTTGGAGATGGGAATACCCCTTTTTTTCGGATACAGTTGATGCTTTACAGTCTTCCTAGGTGTATACTTATTAGGAGAAAGATTAGAACCGAAAAATAGGTTACCATACACATATATAAAGGAGATAACAAGTATCTCCATATTAGAACCTATTCAGAGGACTATGTATCTAGGGCCATTCGTATAAATAACATATATCCCGAAGTGCCTAAGCAAGAAGAAATACGAATATACGGCCAAAAAATATAATAAAAAATATCTTTATTGGAAAAATATATATATAGATAAATAATCACAACATCATTATAGGTTATGGTGGCACGACATATGTCAAAAGACATTACACAGAGATAAATAAAACATACTTAAAAACAACCACCAGGTGTCACCACAGAATACAGATATCGCATGCCTCATATATCATTATGGACTATAGCCATATCAATTAGGGTAATCATATCTGGAAACTGATGAATGGCTACCATAGTTATCACTAACACAACCACCTAAAGATATACACCTTCATTATATATATATAAATTATAAGAAAATAACAAAAGAAGGAAATGACACATCAGAGATATGATTCACCTTTGTATTGGGATCGAGACTGCACGCTGTGTGGCTCCCCGACGCGCGTTTCGGCGCTCCTGCCTTTGTCTTTATTTATCTCTGTGTAATGTCTTTTGACATATGTCGTGCCACCATAACCTATAATGATGTTGTGATTATTTATCTATATATATATTTTTCCAATAAAGATATTTTTTATTATATTTTTTGGCCGTATATTCGTATTTCTTCTTGCTTAGGCACTTCGGGATCTAGGTGTATACTTACTAGTTTTTCAATGGTGGGAAAATAAGTTACCAATCTGTGCAACACAAAAAAAGAAAAAGAAAAAGCATTGAATCGGTGATTTGCATTTGTATAATAATGTAATAGCAGAGAGGTGCGGGCACCTGTAGCAGGCGGAGAAGCTTTCCACCGCCCCGTGCAGAGGGTTTCCCTCCAGCCACAGCTCTCTCAGCTCCAGGTTGTGGATCAGATCCAGCTCTTCAACTCTGCAAAGCTAAAAAAGAACATGTTCCCGTCACCAGCTACCACCAGAAAACACAGAGATTTGTTTGTTTCTCGCCTTCTTCCAAGAGCCACAAACCATTTTATTGTTCCGTCTATATGGCCTGGGTTTTTTTTTCCTAGGATGAGTATGGGCTTTCTATTCCTCCATTTTTGGGACTTGTAACTTTTTCGGTTGCTGGGGCTGGGTGAGGGTCTTTTTGTATTTTTATTCATACCATTTTGATCGATTGTTTTTTATTCCATTTTTGAGAAGTGCAGCGATCGAAAATTCAATTATTTTGATTTTTTTATACGGTTTACAATTTGGGTTCTTTATATTTTCATAGGATGGAGTTTTACGGATTCGATATACCAAATTTTTCTTTTTATTTATTTTTTTTAATTTTTTAGTTTTTAATTGGGAAAAGCGAGACAAATGACAATTATGGGTTTTAGTTTATTTATTCATTTTTAAATAAATTTTTACTTATTTTTGCCCTGGACTCTGCGACTGTTTGATCGCTTGTACTATACTGGGAACACAGATGTACAGAGATGGCAGGACGGGGGTCTTCAGGAGGCCACTGACTGCCACTGTTACCCACCGGTACCCCACGATCGATGGCATATACGGGGTAATCGGAAAAGACGTCACGACGGCAGCAGACCCGATCCCTGCGCAAGGAGGCGACGTACCTCGTTATAGGAGAGGTTCAGACTCTGCAGGTGCCGGGTCAGGTAGAAGAGATGAGCAAAACCAGTCAGCTTGGAGAGACGACGACAACTCAGGTCCAAAGACTGAAGCTACAAAAATATATATAGAGAATTTCACAAGCAGCCTATGGACAGGGGGGCGCTGGTTCTTACCCCATGTATCATTAGCCCAAGAGTGACAAAAAAGATTGTGGGGGTCCCAGCGGGGTCCCCAAGGATCTCCAGTGGCATAGCCTAGTGTGGATCTGCTCAGGTCACAGATGGGGCTGTAATTAATAGTATTTATTATTACCTGGGGGTAACACTCCGAGATGATCTGCAGGACGACCTCTGCGGCTGCAGAGTGGGTCAGCGAAAGCACAATGTTGTCAGAAAGCAAATCTAAGGAAAGCAAATAACATTAGTGAGGAAGGGGCACGGCGCAGGCAGAGGAGAGAAGGCGAGGGGGCGCGGGCGGAGGAGAGAAGGCGAGGGGGCGCCGGCGGAGGAGAGAAGGCGAGGGGGCGCCGGCAGAGGAGAGAAGGCGAGGGGGCGCCGGCAGAGGAGAGAAGGCGAGGGGGCGCCGGCAGAGGAGAGGAGGCGAGGGGGCGCCGGCAGAGGAGAGGAGGCGAGGGGGCGCCGGCAGAGGAGAGGAGGCGAGGGGGCGCCGGCAGAGGAGAGAAGGCGAGGGGGCGCCGGCAGAGGAGAGAAGGCGAGGGGGCACCGGCAGAGGAGAGAAGGAGAGGGGGCGCCGGCAGAGGAGAGAAGGCGAGGGGGGCGCCGGCAGAGAAGGCGAGGGGGCGCCGGCAGAGGAGAGAAGGCGAGGGGGCGCCGGCAGAGGAGAGAAGGCGAGGGGGCACCGGCAGAGGAGAGAAGGCGAGGGGGCGCCGGCAGAGGAGAGAAGGCGAGGGGGCGCCGGCAGAGGAGAGAAGGCGAGGGGGCGCCGGCAGAGGAGAGAAGGCGAGGGGGCGCCGGCAGAGGAGAGAAGGCGAGGGGGCGCCGGCAGAGGAGAGAAGGCGAGGGGGCGCCGGCAGAGGAGAGAAGGCGGCGGGGCGCCGGCAGGAGAGAAGGCGGCGGGGCGCCGGCAGAGGAGAGAAGGCGGCGGGGCGCGGGCAGAGGAGAGAAGGCGGCGGGGCGCGGGCAGAGAGAAGGCGACGGGGCACGGGCAGAGGAGAGAAGGCGATGGGGCGCGGGCAGAGGAGAGAAGGCGACGGGGCCGTGAGCAAAAAGCAAAGCAGGATGCCAATATTTATTTGTATAAGTATACAAAATGCCGTCATATAGTGCCCACACATTACCGCTATACAGTACCTACAACATACATCATATAGTGCCCACACATTACCGCTATACAGTACCTACAACACACATCATATAGCGCCCACACATTACCGCTATACAGCGCCTACAACACACATCATATAGTGCCCACACATTACCGCTATACAGTACCTACAACATACATCATATAGTGCCCACACATTACCGCTATACAGTACCTACAACACACATCATATAGCGCCCACACATTACCGCTATACAGCGCCTACAACACACATCATATAGTGCCCACACATTACCGCTATACAGTACCTACAACACACATCATATAGCGTCCACACATTACCTCTATACAGTACCTACAACACACATCATATAGCGCCCACACATTACCGCTATACAGTACCTACAACACACATCATATAGTGCCCACACATTACCGCTATACAGCACCTACAACATGCATCATATAGTGCCCACACATTACCGCTATACAGCACCTACAACACACATCATATAGCGCCCACACAAGTTCTCAGTGTGGATTGTCACTGCTAATTTCACTTAATGGTTTGCAAAGAGTGAAATCTGTGGCCAAATCTGCAGTTAAGTTTTGCACAGATTTTGGTGCAGATTTTCTGTCCCATTTACAGAGGCTTTATGACAGTTATTGCTTCAGTTATAAACTGTGGACACAGCTCAGGTGTGAACAGAGGGCAATGTGATGAGAGCTGATGGGCGGTGATGTCCTTCCTGTCCTGCAGCCAGATATTATCCACCTCTGATTGGTAGAATTAGAAGCCCCCCTCATTCCTTTCCTCTGCTGAATGCGGCCCTTGTCCCCCTCATTACCGCGCTCGTCCCCCTCATTACCGCGCTCGTCTCTCCGGCCCGTCCCGCTCCTTCGCTTATTGTGCTGATGACTCCCGCGCTCTGGATTTCTGCCAGCACTAATGTTGTATCTTCTCCATCCCCCTCATCTGCAGGTGGAAGACCCCAGCCAGCCCAACGACGAGGGTCTCACAGCCCCCCACACCGCCGTGTGCGCCCCCCACACCGAGATCGTCCAGTTCCTCGTCCAGTTCGGAGTGAAGGTAAACGCAGCAGACAGCGCCGGCTGCTGCCCCGAATATCGGCTCGCATTAAAGGGGTCGGCAGAAAACCCCCCATCCCTTGTTAGAGGCCTGAGAGCACTTATTAAGCACTACCCCGCCCCCCCGGCCAGCACGTGACTCAGCCCCCGGCCAGATTGCATCAATGGGAGAAAAAGAAAAAAAAATCTTGGCCCAAGAAATAGAAAAGTTGAGCCCCCGAGGGTCTGGGTGATTGAGGACAGACGGTCTAGTTTTTCAGGGGGTTTTCTGTGGCGGTTTCTGTCGTTTTCTCCGCTTGGTGTCGCTGTCAGGACCCCGCTGCACTGCGCCGCCTCCTGCAACAACGTCCAGGTGTGTAAGTTCCTGGTGGAGTCCGGAGCCGCCGTGTGCGCCATGACCTACAGCGACCGCCAGAGGGCGGCAGACAAGTGCGAGGAGATGGAGGAGGCTACAGCCAGTGCTCCCAGCTCCTGTACGCAGTGGCGTACCGCCAATGGCGGCAGACCACGCGACTGCTATGGGGCCCGTGAGCCGGGGGACCCCATAGCAGTCCAGGGGTGGACATACCGCCGCCGGTGCAGCAGCGCCGGGTCTCCACCATGCAGCTGCTCCCTGCACGCGGCGGTCAGGGAGCGATCCCTGCAGCTCCGCTGCTGTCAGGAGGAGAATAGCCGCGGAGCTGGAGGGTTCGTCCTCTGCTTCCTCCCTGACCCAGGCGCGCGCAGCTTGATGACGTCATCATGCAGCGCGCGCCTGGGTCAGGAAGAAAGCTGCCGGCAACCAGGAGGATGCTGCAGGGGAGCGAGCTGAGGTAAGTTGTTGTTTTTTTTTTACTGAAATGCTGGGGAGGGGAGGTGGGGGGAGAGGAATGATGGGACTGGGGAGAGAAATATTGGGGCTGGGGAGAGGAATAATGGGGTTGATGGGGCTGGGGAGAGGAATAATGGGGTTGATGGGGCTGGGGAGAGCAATAATGGGGTTGATGGGGCTGGGGAGAGCAATAATGGGGATGGGAAGAGGAATGATGGGATTGATGGGGCTGGGGAGAGGAATAATGGGATGGTGGGGCTACGGAGAGCAATGATGGGGCTGGGGAGATGAATGATGGGGCTTTGGAGAGCAATGATGGGGATGGTGGGGCTGGGGAGAGGAATAATGGAGTTGATGGGGCTGGGGAGAGGAATAATGGAGATGATGGGGCTAGGGAGAGCAATAATGGGGCTGGGGAGAGGAATGATGGGGCTGGGAAGAGCAATAATGGGGCTGATAGGGCTGGGGAGAGGAATGATGTGGCTGGGAAGAGCAATAATGGGGCTGATAGGGCTGGGGAGAGCAATGATGGGGATGGTAGGGAAGGGGAGAGCAATGACGTGTTGCTGGGAGAGAGCAATGATGGGGGTGCTGGGAGCAAGCAATGATGGGGGTGCTGGGAGAGAGCAATTATGTGGGGCTGGGACAGAATAATGATGGGGGTGCTGAGAGGAAATGATGGGGGTGCTGAGAGGAAATGATGGGGGTGCTGAGAGGAAATGATGGGGGTGCTGGGAGAGAGCATTGATGGGGGTGCTGGGACAGTGCAATGATGGGGGTGCTGGGACAGAGCAATGATGGGGGTGCTGGGACAGAGCAATGATGGGGGTGCTGGGACAGAGCAATGATGGGGGTGCTGGGACAGAGCAATGATGGGGGCTGGGAGAGAGCAATGATGGGGGTGGTGGGACAGAGCAATGATGGGGGTGGTGGGACAGAGCAATGATGCGGGTGCTGAGAGAGAGCAATGATGGGGGTGGTGGGACAGAGCAATGATGCGGGTGCTGGGAGAGCGAATTGATGAGGGTGCTGGGACAGAGCCATGACGGGGGTGCTGGGACAGAGCCATGACGGGGGTGCTGGGACAGAGCAATGACGGGGGTGCTGGGAGAGAGCAATGACGGGGGTGCTGGGAGAGAGCAATTGCGAGGGTGCTGGGACAGAGCAATGATGGGGGTGGTGGGACAGAGCAATGATGCGGGTGCTGAGAGAGAGCAATGATGGGGGTGGTGGGACAGAGCAATGATGCGGGTGCTGGGAGAGCGAATTGATGAGGGTGCTGGGACAGAGCCATGATGGGGGTGCTGGGAGAGAGCAATGACGGGGGTGCTGGGAGAGAGCAATGACGGGGGTGCTGGGAGAGAGCAATGACGGGGGTGCTGGGAGAGAGCAATTGCGAGGGTGCTGGGACAGAGCAATGATGGGGATGCTGGTAGAGCGCAATGATGGGGGTTTCACTTTGCTTGTACTGTAAAGCCTTGTATGTTTTCCGTGTGCACATAGCCTTACAGTTAATTGGGGAGAGTCACAGAGACTGAATAATTTATTTTATTGGCCGGTGCAGATTATAGTTAATGGGGGGCACAGTGCTGCTTATCACTTTATATTTTGATTACTAAGTGGCTAATAGTATATTAATGGGGGGGGGTTACATATCTGTATTCGAGGACGCAGAGCGGGGGAGACACATGTATGCCGACAATATCTGACCTTGTTATTTTTAGGGCTGTACTGGTCATCGTGGCTGGGAGATGTCGACATGAAGGTCTGACCAGATGGAGAAGAAGCAGCAGAAACCGGCTTTGATCAGATGAGATGTCAGCGATAAGTGCCTGGATGTAAATATTATTCTGTGTCTGCACTGTGTGACTTGCAGTGATGATGTTATCTGTAAAATCCCTTAGGCTGCATTCTCACATTTGTGTGAAATGTCCGTGTGCTGCCAGATCTTTTTATCGGATGGTCCACGGACTCGTACAGTTTTATAGATCCATTCACACATCCATGAAAATCACGGATCTGAGAATGAGATCTAAGAGGGCAGAGAATGTCCTGTTCTGATCCGATTTTGAGGATTAGAATAGGACATGCTCAATGCGTCAGTAAAACAGGGCAGCACACCGACACTGCGCACAGATGCAGGAATGTAGCCTTATTATGTATAGCACAGTCCCTTAGTATATAGTGTACTCATTATGTATAGAGCCGTCCCTTATTATGTACCATCCTCTCTAGCGGCTCACAGTTGGGGGATCATACTGTGTTGGGGTCAGCATACTTTACCCTGGGAGTTGAGGTGGGGTACAGTAGGGTCATTATACTGCGCATGTGGAGGAATTCACCATGGGGGTTTCATACTGTGTTTGGGGGGCCCTTTTTTTGCATCACACTTTATGGGGCAATGAAAGAGAGATCTAGGACGTCAGCAGGAGGAAAATTACTATGTAAAGGATAGAAAGTTGTGAGATCTGATCTTTGGTGACCCCGACAATTATTTACATTTTTTTTTTGGGGGGGGGGGGGCCCAATTAGAGCTTCTGCTATGGGGCCCCATGATTCCTATGTACGCCCCTGCCTGTACGGTAAGTACAGACAATCCACCTGGCCACGTACAAGACATCGTTCACACTTACCTGGCATTTTTTACATTTTCTTAAATGCATATATTTTGATTTTATTAAAAATGGGATTTATTAAATTTTTTGCGTCTGACATCTGCGGAATGAGTTAACTGAGAATTCATCAGTGAGCTTGCAGCTTTTTTTTTTAAGCTGTCATTTTACTGAGCCTACATGAAAGCTGAGCAGAACTTTGTGTCAGTGAGAGGAGCTCACTGACAGGTCCTCAGTTGACTCATTCCACAGCCACTTAAAAGGCCTGAAAAAGCCAAACGGTGAAAAAATTTTAATGGAACCAATTTGCAAAAAATATTTGGCTAAAAAATAAATGCATTTAAATACAAAAGAAAGTCCCCAAAGGTGACCATAACATTTAAAGGGGAAATGCCCGCTCAAACCAGATCCCTATGGTTAGAGATTTCCTGGACACAGCCCTGCTCAGAGTGGAAAAACATGGCTGCTCTGGTGCAGAAACAGCGCCACATCTGCTCACAGCCGGTATTGCAGGACCCTGAGCTGTAATACCAAATACAA
Organism: Phyllobates terribilis; assembly: GCF_046119375.1. Taxonomy (NCBI): domain Eukaryota; kingdom Metazoa; phylum Chordata; class Amphibia; order Anura; family Dendrobatidae; genus Phyllobates; species Phyllobates terribilis. Next base: position 1,883,482 of record NW_027362994.1, read on the forward strand.
CCCATGGGTCAGGGTGGCGCTGTTTTCCGTAACAATTATTTAAATGTTTTTATTCCCTGACGAAGTAAATGGTGAAGAATAAAAACGCAAGGTATATAAGAAAGCGCCTGCAGTTTATTCCGGCGGGCGGGATGCTGAAGCTTCGATCCCCATGGTGCGAGCCTCCATGTGAGGCCGGTGTGGGGACTCGCCTCCTCTCCTGTCTGGAGGGCGCACATTAGCGGCCGCTGTAGGCGGATTAGGATGAACGGCTGGAATGTGCCGGATTATAGGGCCCCGGCTCTCACCGCTCCGGGCTGAGACAATAATCGTCTGCGCGCTGATTCCATCACTCAGAGGCGAACGCCCAGTAACCCTGTACGGCCGGGTCTGCCAGTCACTATAGCGGCAGGATGGGCCCTGAACACTGTCAGGAGTCAGTCATAGCAGGGGTCCTCCAAGTCACAGCTGCTGCCTACAGGGCACCAGGTCCAAGCCCAGAGGCCGGTAACTGACCTCCTCCCAGCGAGTGAGGCCGCACCCAGCGGAGGCCATACAGGAACAGAAGGGAGGCCATTGTAGAGCAAGTGCCCGGAAATGTGGCATCCAGAGAAGTCACCGCATACAAGCGCCCAGAGCTGAGCCCTCATCTAAGCCCAAAACAGGTTTAAGACGAGGAGGGATTAATGCAGGAGAAAAACAGCGCAAATAATGATGGCAATACCGCCACTCATACCAGTATCATAGCAGTTATATTCTTATACAGGGGCAGTATCATAGCAGTTATATTCTTATACAGGGGCAGTATATAGCAGTTATATTCTTATACAGGGGCAGTATATAGCAGTTATATTCTTATACAGGGGCAGTATTATAGCAGTTATATTCTTATACAAGGGCAGTATTATAGCAGTTATATTCTTATACAGGGGCAGTATTATAGCAGTTATATTCTTATTCAGGGGCAGTATTATAGCAGTTATATTCTTATACAAGGGCAGTATTATAGCAGTTATATTCTTATACAGGGGCAGTATTATAGCAGTTATATTCTTATTCAGGGGCAGTATTATAGCAGTTATATTCTTATACAAGGGCAGTATTATAGCAGTTATATTCTTATACAAGGGCAGTATCATAGCAGTTATATTCTTATACAGGAGCAGTATCATAACAGTTATATTCTTATTCAGGGGCAGTATCATAGCAGTTATATTCTTATTCAGGGGCAGTATTATAGCAGTTATATTCTTATACAAGGGCAGTATTATAGCAGTTATATTCTTATGCAGGGGCAGTATTATAGCAGTTATATTCTCATACAGGGGCAGTATTATAGCAGTTATATTCTTATACAAGGGCAGTATTATAGCAGTTATATTCTTATACAAGGGCAGTATCATAGCAGTTATATTCTTATACAGGAGCAGTATCATAACAGTTATATTCTTATTCAGGGGCAGTATCATAGCAGTTATATTCTTATTCAGGGGCAGTATCATAGCAGTTATATTCTTATACAGGGGCAGTATAATAGCAGTTATATTCTTATACAAGGGCAGTATTATAGCAGTTATATTCTTATGCAGGGGCAGTATTATAGCAGTTATATTCTCATACAGGGGCAGTATTATAGCAGTTATATTCTTATACAGGGGCAGTATTATAGCAGTTATATTCTTATTCAGGGGCAGTATTATAGCAGTTATATTCTTATACAAGGGCAGTATCATAGCAGTTATATTCTTATACAAGGGCAGTATCATAGCAGTTATATTCTTATACAAGGGTAGTATCATAGCAGTTATATTCTTATACAAGGGTAGTATCATAGCAGTTATATTCTTATACAGGAGCAGTATCATAACAGTTATATTCTTATTCAGGGGCAGTATCATAGCAGTTATATTCTTATTCAGGGGCAGTATTATAGCAGTTATATTCTTATACAAGGGCAGTATTTGTCACGGGTGTGTCGCCACGAAGATCGTCACGATTACACAGCCTGACTTCTCGCAGCTGAGTTTTTGGTGCTTTGTGTTCTCCGGCAGTGAGGGAGTTGACTCTCTCTCTCTGTGCTAGACGAGGTCCAGCCTCGCCCAGCTGCAATCTATGCTGCAGTGGTAGGACTCCTTCAAATGCCTGCCGGTCTGTTAGGGAAGTGTCGGTGAAAGCATTTCATACAGACATACAGAGCGGATCGTGGTGTTTTGGAGTTCTGAGCTAAGTGTATTTGGTGTGATTTTTCCCTTCCTCGCTTTATCATTTATCTCCTTTCCCGTTGGTGTTCCCTCTGTAGTTGTTGTGAGTAGTTTTTGTATGCAAGGTGGTTTTTGGTTTGACCCTTGTACTGTCTCGTTCGTCTAAGTACTGAGTGTTGGCATACTATTTCCTGTCCCCTATTGTTGTGATCGGGGTCCTTCTCAGGACTAGATTACTGAGGTGCAGGGATCCTCAGGAGGTAGGGGTTACGCTGGCGGCCTGGACCTCTGTACCTTTAACAGTACCTACAGGTAGAGGGATTAGTCAGGCCCCAGCTTAGGGTCAGCTTAGGCCCCTGACCTCCAGTACGCGGAGACAGCGTGACAGTATTATAGCAGTTATATTCTTATGCAGGGGCAGTATTATAGCAGTTATATTCTCATACAGGGGCAGTATTATAGCAGTTATATTCTTATACAAGGGCAGTATCATAGCAGTTATATTCTTATACAGGGGCAGTATTGTACCAGTTATATTCTTGTACATAGTAGCAGTATTATAGTAGTTATATTCTTATACAGGGGCAGTATTATAGCAGTTATATTCTTATTCAGGGGCAGTATTATAGCAGTTATATTCTTATACAAGGGCAGTATTATAGCAGTTATATTCTTATACAGGAGCAGTATCATAACAGTTATATTCTTATTCAGGGGCAGTATCATAGCAGTTATATTCTTATTCAGGGGCAGTATTATAGCAGTTATATTCTTATACAAGGGCAGTATTATAGCAGTTATATTCTTATGCAGGGGCAGTATTATAGCAGTTATATTCTCATACAGGGGCAGTATTATAGCTGTTATATTCTTATACAGGGGCAGTATCATAGCAGTTATATTCTTATACAGGGGCAGTATCATAGTAGTTATATTCTTATACAGGGGCAGTATCATAGCAGTTATATTCTTATATAGGGGCAGTATTATAGCAGTTATATTCTTGTACATAAGGGCAGTATTATAGTACTTATATTCTTATACAGGGGCAGTATTATAGTAGTTATATTCTTGTACATAGGGGCAGTATCATAGCAGTTATATTCTTATACAGGGGCAGCATTATAGCAGTTATATTCTTATACAGGGGCAGTATCATAGCAGTTATATTCTTATACAGGGGCAGTATCATAGCAGTTATATTCTTATACAGGGGCAGTATTATAGCAGTTATTTTCTTGTACATAGGAGCAGTATTATAGTAGTTATATTCTTGTACATAGGGGCAGTATTATAGTAGTTATATTCTTGTACATTAGGGGGCAGTATTATAGTAGTTATATTCTTATACAGGGGCAGTATTATAGTAGTTATATTCTTGTACATAAGAGCAGTATTATAGTAGTTATATTCTTATACAGGGGCAGTATTATAGTAGTTATATTCTTATACAGGGGCACTATCATAGCAGTTATATTCTTATACAGGGGCAGCATTATAGCAGTTATATTCTTATACAGGGGCAGTATCATAGCAGTTATATTATTATACAGGGGCAGTATCATAGCAGTTATATTCTTATACAGGGGCAGTATCATAGCAGTTATATTCTTATACAGGGGCAGTATTATAGCAGTTATATTCTTGTACATAGAAGCCGTATTATAGTAGTTATTTTCTTGTACATAGGAGCAGTATTATAGTAGTTATATTCTTGTACATAGGGGCAGTATTATAGTAGTTATATTCTTGTACATTAGGGGGCAGTATTATAGTAGTTATATTCTTATACAGGGGCAGTATTATAGTAGTTATATTCTTGTACATAAGAGCAGTATTATAGTAGTTATATTCTTATACAGGGGCAGTATTATAGTAGTTATATTCTTGTACATAGGAGCAGTATTATAGTAGATATATTCATGTACATAGGGGGCAGTATTATAGTGGTTATATTCTAGTACATTGGAGCAGTATTATAGTAGTTATATTCTTGTACATAGGAGCTGTATTATAGTAGTTGTATTCTTGTACATAGAGGGCAGTATTATAGTGGTTATATTCTTGTACATAGGGGGCAGTATTATAGTCGTTATATTCTTGTACATAGGGGGCAGTATTATAGTCGTTGTATTCTTTTACATATGAATTTTCTTCTGTTGGGCAAATTGTATGAAATTCTGCTAGGTAGTCCTCGGTATTCATGTGCTCTGTATAACCCCATCCCCACCACTGACTGGAGGAAAGCTGCCGATCAGTGGTGTGGGTGGGGGTTATACAAAGCTCAGCATTCAGAGAACTACTAGAGCTGCAGCAGATAAAACACTGATTTTATCAAAATAGCAGTAAGCAGCAAAAAGCGTGAGATATCACTGTAATCAGGGTCTCACCCCTTATATCATGCTGCTCTCAGATGGGGCATCTAAAACCGGGTGGCAGATTCCCTTACGATTTAACAGCACTTTCAGATGACTTTATAGCATAAGGAGAACTATATAAGGAATAATTGCCACTCATTATACACTCCTGAGTGTACATGAATGTATGGGGAGTGTACATTATATGATGGGTCTCCTGCATTTTTTCTCTGCATTATAAGCCTCAGCATTTACCTTTTCTGTGCTCTGCTTTTTCTCCCTCCCATCTCCCCCTTCCATAGGTTTATAGGGGCATCGCAGACATTTTTGTTGAAATGAACCTGTCACGTTCCTCCCGGTAGCGTTCGACTTCCAGTCACCGGGGTGGCACTGCTCTGTGTATAGAAAGTGGCGCCTGTAACTGCGACCCCTGTAGTGACTGATGGCAGCTCAGCATTAGGGCCGGCTGTCAATCAGGGCTGGGGGCACGGTGACAGCCGTCACTCTCTATACACAGAGCGGTGACTGAACCAGTGCCGCCCCCATGACTGATACCCAAACGCTACCAGGTGCAATAAAGTTCATTTCCTCCTGGCAGAGGGAGTCTAAATTCCGGCACCGGGCAGGTTCAGAATGCTATTAACCTGCAGTGTAACCCCATATCTACAGGTTGATAGCGTTTTTTCATGTGACAGGTTCCCTTTCCTTCTCCCACAGATTTAGCAGATATTGAGAGTGAATGATTAGTGCAGGAGACCAAAAAATGTCTTTTAAGTGACAAAAGAAGAAGGTTTATCTGATAATGTATATTACAAAGTGTCTTATCTTTACTTGCACTATTGATTAATGAAATCAGGTTAGGCTGGAGCAGGAGCACAGTGATAGGACAATCAGAGGGAGACACGGGCAGATCGTGCTGCAGCTTATTCTAGTAAGGAGTTTATCTCTACACAACCATATCACTGCCACTGCTTCTGAACATGTGCTGAATGGAAAGCGGGAATCCCTCCCGCCTGTGTGCGATGTGTACGTGAGCAGTCAGTGCAGCATTCTCTACCCACTAGCTGAGAGATAACTGAAGCTTAGCGCTAGAGCCTGCAGAGGGGAGAACTGGTGACAATTGCAGGACACACAGGGGCCAGAATAGAATATACACATAGCAGTAGCCACCTGACATGACTGTTATGCCCTCAATATAACATTCATTGTGTACGCTGTCCATCAGTGTACAAGCTGTGGGGATCTGGCCGAGGCCGGCAGTACCAGGCACTCACACTTATATGGATCTTGCTGTGAAGGGGCGTCAGCGCCCCAGTGAGCACCATGGACCATTTGTTCTGTTAATTGGGAGGACCAATAACGTAATGCAGTAAAGTACCTGTACATTATCTGATAATGCCCTGTATATTATGTACTTACATTATTATTGCTATTATTACATACAGTTTTTACAGTACAGACTCATTTCTTGTTACATCATTTAGATGAAAAAGCGAGGTCTGGTTCCCACAGATGCCACATATACTGCCCTGTTCAACGCCTGCGCGGAGTCGCCATGGAAAGACTCGGGTCTGCAGCACGCACTGAAGCTGCGGAAAGAATTGATGGACAAGAACATTGCGCTTAATCCCATCACTTACAGGAGCTCGCTGAAGGTCTGCACGCTGAGCTCAGGACTGCAGGGGAGCTGTGAGCTATTTAAGGTAAGTCAAGGTCACAGTCCTGGTCACCCACAATGGAGTCCTTATAAGATGCCCCTATCGTAGATTAACCGGGAGGGAACAGCATCATTGTAATCATTCCACGGGGAATCACCAGTGCACCATGTCTGGCCGGGGACTTAGCCGCCATCAGAAGGCACCACCAGAGTTCAGTTCTTCTGTGGGGACCAGGGGGTCACTTAATAAATCTGAGAAAGGTGGACAGCTTTGTACTATCTGCTACCAACACATCCACTGTCAGCTTAAGAGATAGGAAGATGGTGCTGGGGTGTAAATTTTCAGCTAGTTAGTATGTCTCCTGTTAGGGGGGCACAGGGACCCCACCAGGGGCGGACTGGCCCACCGGAGGATCGGGAAAATCCCCGGTGGGCCCCGGATCCTGTTGACCACGCCCCCAAGCCCCACCCCCCCACCTCCCCTGGGCCCTCTACGGAGAATAGAGGCCTCCCCCCGGTTCGCTAATCATATCGGCAGCACTGCCAATATGATTAGTGATGGGACCTCTGCAGCGGCAAAGCAGGGAGAGCTATCTGCCTGCTGCCACAGTGCCCCTCTCCCTCCTCTGCGGAGCGCGACACTGCAGGCGCGTGCGCAGGAAGTCAGTCTCAGGGCAATGACGTCATCGCCCCGTGACTGCTTCCTGTGCGCGCTGTGGAGGATGGACCCGGCGTCGCCCCAGGCAGCGGCAACAGAATCCATGGGCTCCTAACAGGTATATATTATTGGAAACAGGAGAATGTATGGGCTCCTGTCAGGTATATATTATTGGAGGCAGCAGAATGTATGGGCTCCTGTCAGGTATATATTATTGGAGGCAGCAGAATCTATGGGCTCCTGTCAGGTATATATTATTGAAGGCAGCAGAATCTATGGGCTCCTGTCAGGTATATATTATTGGAGGCAGGAGAATGTATGGGCTCCTGTCAGGTATATAGTATTGGAGGCAGCAGAATGTATGGGCTCCTGTCAGGTATATATTATTGGAGTCAGCAGAATCTATGGGCTCCTGTCAGGTATATATTATTGGAGGCAGCAGAATGTATGGGCTCCTGTCAGGTATATATTATTGGAGGCAGGAGAATGTATGGGCTCCTGTCAGGTATATATTATTGAAGGCAGCAGAATCTATGGGCTCCTGTCAGGTATATATTATTGGAGGCAGCAGAATGTATGGGCTCCTGTCAGGTATATATTATTGGAGGCAGGAGAATGTATGGGCTACTGTCAGGTATATATTATTGGAGTCAGCAGAGTCTATGGGCTCCTGTCAGGTATATATTATTGGAGTCAGCAGAATCTATGGGCTCCTGTCAGGTATATATTATTGGAGGCAGGAGAATGTATGGGCTCCTGTCAGGTATATATTATTGAAGGCAGCAGAATCTATGGGCTCCTGTCAGGTATATATTATTGGAGGCAGCAGAATGTATGGGCTCCTGTCAGGTATATATTATTGGAGTCAGCAGAATCTATGGGCTCCTGTCAGGTATATATTATTGGAGGCAGGAGAATGTATGGGCTCCTGTCAGGTATATATTATTGGAGGCAGCAGAATGTATGGGCTCCTGTCAGGTATATATTATTGGAGGCAGCAGAATGTATGGGCTCCTGTCAGGTATATATTATTGAAGGCAGCAGAATGTATGGGCTCCTGTCAGGTATATATTATTGGAGGCAGGAGAATGTATGGGCTCCTGTCAGGTATATATTATTGAAGGCAGCAGAATGTATGGGCTCCTGTCACGTATATATTATTGGAGGCAGGAGAATGTATGGGCTACTGTCAGGTATATATTATTGGAGTCAGCAGAATCTATGGGCTCCTGTCAGGTATATATTATTGGAGTCAGCAGAATCTATGGGCTCCTGTCAGGTATATATTATTGGAGGCAGGAGAATGTATGGGCTCCTGTCAGGTATATATTATTGAAGGCAGCAGAATCTATGGGCTCCTGTCAGGTATATATTATTGGAGGCAGCAGAATGTATGGGCTCCTGTCAGGTATATATTATTGGAGTCAGCAGAATCTATGGGCTCCTGTCAGGTATATATTATTGGAGGCAGCAGAATGTATGGGCTCCTGCCAGGTATATATTATTGGAGGCAGGAGAATGTATGGGCTCCTGTCAGGTATATATTATTGGAGGCAGCAGAATGTATGGGCTCTTGTCAGGTATATATTATTGGAGGCAGCAGAATGTATGGGCTCCTGTTAGGTATATATTATTGGAGGCAGCAGAATGTATGGGCTCCTGTCAGGTATATATTATTGGAGGCTGCAGAATGTATGGGCTCCTAACAGGTATATATTATTGGAGGCAGCAGAATGTATGGGCTCCTGTCACGTATATATTATTGGAGGCAGCAGAATGTATGGGCTCCTGTCAGGTATATATTATTGGAGGCAGCAGAATGTATGGGCTCCTGTCAGGTATATATTATTGGAGGCAGCAGAATGTATGGGCTCCTGTCAGGTATATATTATTGGAGGCAGGAGAATGTATGGGCTCCTGTCAGGTATATATTATTGGAGGCAGCAGAATGTATGGGCTCCTGCCAGGTATATATTATTGGAGGCAGGAGAATGTATGGGCTCCTGTCAGGTATATATTATTGGAGGCAGCAGAATGTATGGGCTCTTGTCAGGTATATATTATTGGAGGCAGCAGAATGTATGGGCTCCTGTTAGGTATATATTATTGGAGGCAGCAGAATGTATGGGCTCCTGTCAGGTATATATTATTGGAGGCTGCAGAATGTATGGGCTCCTAACAGGTATATATTATTGGAGGCAGCAGAATGTATGGGCTCCTGTCACGTATATATTATTGGAGGCAGCAGAATGTATGGGCTCCTGTCAGGTATATATTATTGGAGGCAGCAGAATGTATGGGCTCCTGTCAGGTATATATTATTGGAGGCAGGAGAATGTATGGGCTCCTGTCAGGTATATATTATTGGAGGCAGGAGAATGTATGGGCTCCTGTCAGGTATATATTATTGGAGGCAGGAGAATGTATGGGCTCCTGTCAGGTATATATTATTGGAGGCAGCAGAATGTATGGGCTCCTGTCAGGTATATATTATTGGAGGCAGGAGAATGTATGGGCTCCTGTCAGGTATATATTATTGGAGGCAGGAGAATGTATGGGCTCCTGTCAGGTATATATTATTGGAGGCAGGAGAATGTATGGGCTCCTGTCAGGTATATATTATTGGAGGCAGGAGAATGTATGGGCTCCTGTCAGGTATATAGTATTGGAGGCAGGAGAATGTATGGGCTCCTGTCAGGTATATATTATTGGAGGCAGCAGAATCTATGGGCTCCTGTCAGGTATATATTATTGGAAGCAGCAGAATCTATGCGCTATAGACATAGCCACCATGAATTTCTAGTAAACAGAAAAAAAAAAGACAGAATTTTTTTTCTTTTAATTAAAAATAAAACACATTTAGGGACTCCATCTTTAATAAAGAAAAATCCTCACTCCAACGTAATCCATAGGTCTTCTGTCTTCAGCTCTGCTACATCTTTGCCATCTGACAATATGTCTGCTGACAGAGATGAGCCGGCACAGAATGACACTGGAGCAATGTTACTGTGTAGTGCGGCACTAGATTTCTTTTTTTGTCATTTCATGCAGTGTAGAAATCTTGAGAAAAGTGTAGATTGTGCTCTGGAAGTGATCAGTTATAGCTAACTATGTTATTTTCTGCAGAGATAAGTCCTGCATAGAAGATGAGATATATCGCTCTGCGGCAGATAAAGAACTTCACCTAGAGACATCACTGGTGAGTATGTGTGTTACCTATACACACACACTGACACTATATACAGAGCTCCTGTGTGTAATGTCACTGGTGATCACTGTATTACCTATACACACACACTGACACTATATACAGAGCTCCTGTGTGTAATGTCACTGGTGATCACTGTATTACCTATACACACACACTGACACTATATACAGAGCTCCTGTGTGTAATGTCACTGGAGATCACTGTATTACCTATACACACACACTGACACTATATACAGTGCTCCTGTGTGTAATGTCACTGGTGATCACTGTATTACCTATACACACATACTGACACTATATACAGAGCTCCTGTGTGTAATGTCACTGGTGATCACTGTATTACCTATACACACACACTGACACTATACACGGAGCTTCTGTGTGTAATGTCACTGGTGATCACTATATTACCTATACACACACACTTACACTATATACAGAGCTCCTGTGTGTAATGTCACTGGTGATCTTTGTATTACCTCTACACTGACGCTATACACAGGACTCCTGTGCATAATGTCACTAATAATCTCTACATTATCTGTACACTGACTCCATATATTTAGCTTTTTTACATCTTCATTATCAGTCACTATCTGGTGCCATTATGTGCCATGGTCATGGCGTGGCGGAATTTGTCCCTTGTATGTGGTATTATTCGGACAGTCACTATGTGGTGGTAATATGTCGTCTTCTCATGGTGTGGCAGTATATATACCTTGTACTTGGTAGTATTTGATCACTATGTGGTGGTATGTGTTCTGGTCATGGTGTGGCGGTATTTCTCTCTTCTATATGGTATTATTAGTCTAGGGATAGTTGTCAGTCATTTGTTTTTTCGGATATTAAGAATGGGAACATTCTTTATTTGCAATACATATTAAATACTTGGATGGTTAACCTCTCCCTGTGTTGTGACTACTACAGAGCAGCAGAGATGCACGTCAGCTCAAGACGCAAAAAATAAGCCGTCACAAAGCCCCAGATCCCAAAAAAATGAGAACACTACGGTGCGCAGAACATGGCGTGAAAAGTGTGATTTTTCAAACTTATGAATTTGTTTTCACCACTTAGATACCAGTAAAGGTATACATGTTTGGTATCTACAAACTCGTACTGACCCGAGGCATCACCCTGTCACGTTGGTTTTTCCATATAGTGAACATGGTGACTAAAAAACCCAATAAACAAACGTGCAATTGCACTTTTTTTGCAATTTTACTGCACTTGGAATTTTTGTTGCCATTTCCCTGTACACTATATGGTAAAATAAATGATTGCATCTGAAAGTACAACTCGTCCCGCAAAAAAACTGTCTTTCCTGCTGCTACAGACTTTTATATGACTACAATTTACATTCTGCTGCTTATGGAAACATTTTTGCAGTTTACAAGACCCTTCTTACACTTGCTTGCACCCAGGTTTCATGTGAAAGAGTGTTCTCAAAGCTGAAAATTGTAAAAAATCGTCTGAGGGCTTCGATTGGACAGGAGCTTTTAGAGTCCCTCCTTCTGTTGAACATTGAGTGTGACATTTCAAGGAACTTAGACTATGATGACATTATTAATACGTATGCAATGTCATCTTCTGTTCTGAAAAAAAACGTTTGTAATTTTGCTGCTGATTGACTGTTAGTGTGAGTTTATTTGTTGTTTTGGGCCTTTCACTAACAATTGAATGGTATTGTATTATAGAGGAGAGGAAAACGTGCAATACAAACTTCCAAAATGCTTACAGAATTCTTTTACTTTTCCCAGCGGCCAAGTTTGGTGCTGCTACAATGATGCCGGCTGCTGGGATGCCAGATGGATGCAGGTTCAATTTGTGGCACTTATACTTTAAGAGAATGTACCTTGAAAGTATTTCTTGTTATTGTTCTGTTATGGCACTTTATCACACACTGGTGTGAATAAGATAACAGTGTTCCTCTTTCGCCAGGAGTGTTTCTTTAGTTTGTTATTTATTCGTTATATTGGTTATTTATTGGTTAATAAAGTTGATTCATTTTGAATGAGTTTGTGGACTTATGTTATTCCTATATACGGTATCTGCATGGTGCTGGTGGGCCCCAAGATTGATTTTTTCCTGGTGGGCCCCAGGTACTCCAGTCCGGCGCTGGACCCCACTGATCCTGGGCACTGGTGCAGCACTGCGCCCCCTTCACTGTTTTTTTCACTGGCCACCCGGCTGTTCTGGGAACGGCAAAGTGACGCTTTCCCTGAGATTTTGATTTTTGTTAGATTTTTCTTGCAATACTCAAGCAGTGATGTCGCGAGCTGGATAATAACAAGCTAATATGGTCTTCTTGGGTTTATAGGAAATTGCACAAAAATTCCGTGTCGTTGGCCCTGAAACATTCAGCGTCCTGTTTATGGGATGCATAAAGGATGAAGAGCTGGGCTTCCTACAAGCTCTGCAGGTATGGCTTGCTGCACACATCCTGCATCCTATATCCGTACAGTGCACACTTACCTGGGAATTATGTCTCACACTTCCGACATGATGAGATGCGCAAAAACATTGAGGAATCATGGAGCAACTGTTCATTTTACTAATACAGATATTTCTTGCTGCAGTATTTCTGCTGAAGTGACGATGGGGCATGCCGGCTGAGGGTGGGACTCTTGGATTCTCTGATGACTCTGTTGGGCTCGGTGCACATTACGTTTGTGGCCATTGTTGGGCGCATACACATAGAAGGTGTGTGGCCCCCTAGTGGCCACTGTCAGGATGGATGATGAGGCATCCGTCCACTATTGGGACCCATTGTAAAGAAATGTATACCGCATTGCAGAGGTCGCTCTACATTTTTTACAGAAGAGTAAAAATCCTCCTCATAGTATTTTTCAGGAGTATTTTTAGCCAGTCTTTGAATATTAGAGAAGAGGCTGCAACCTGTGCTTTGCTCTACCGCTTCACCATCTTTGACGTATATTTACGTCAAAGGTCGTGTCCCTGCCTTTGATGTGATCTCGCACACCGAGCCCACATATTTCCCTGCACATGATGACTGATTTAATCAACCATCATCTGCCTTTAATAGCTGCTGATGTACTGTTGCTCCGCCTGCTGCTATTAACCAATCACTGACAGCGGGATTTAACGCACGTCGGCTGGAAGCGCGTCATACATCCTGCCACGTGATTGTGGGGCACCGATGGGTTGTCATGACAGCTGGGGGTCTGCTGATGACCTCCCATACATGTCATTATGACCCTCCTATGGGCCGGCGTTCATAGAAGATGGTGATTTCTGCTATAGATTGCAGTGTATGTACAGCACAAGCGATCAGACGATCGCCGCATCAAGTCTACTAATTAATCTGATCAGTAAACATTGTAATGGGGAAAAAATCAAAATGCCAGAATGACGTTTTTTTGGCTGCCACAGCATTGCAGTAAAGTGCAACATCAAAGTGGTTGCAGGGAGTATCTATATATATAATCGTCTTATCCCATCTGTCTGTCTGTCTGTCTGTCCAGGAAATCCCGCATTGCTCATTGGTCCGCCAGCGGCCAATCAGCGCCGCGGGATTTCTGAAAAAAGATGGCGGCCGTTAGCAGCTCATCTGCGGGACGGAGCTCAGCGGCGATGCAGCCGGGAGATGACCGGCGCGAGGTGCTCATCTCCCGGCCGGTACCAGCAGAAGGACCCCGACCGCCGGACCCATCTGCGGGACGGAGATGCAGCCGGGAAATGAGCGGCGCGAGGCGCTCATCTCCCGGCCGGTATCAGCGGAAGGACCGCCGGCGCCTCTGACCTCCATGCAGAACGGAGGACAGGGGAGCGGCGCTGCGGGTCGGGATACTTCTCCTGCGAGCGCCCGCTATGTCCCGGGTTCTCGCAGCGGAAGTAGCCGCAGAGGCAGCGCCGGTCCTCACCAAGACGATTCGATGATTGGTCGCGGTCTTCGGACCCGACCAATCACTGATCTTAGCGCAAAAGTTAAACATCGCTGTGCTGATTGGTCGCCGACGCTGCCCGCGACCAATCACCGATTTTTAACACAAATGTCTGGACCTCTGTAACACCATGCGGATACTGTGGGGACATCAGCGGCTAGGGTGTGAAGAGAGGACCGGGGAGCGGCGCTGCGGGTCGGGATACTTCTGCTCCGAGCGCCCGCTCATGTCCACCGGTCCTCACTAATACGATTACGCTCCCTGCTCCTCACCAATACGATTTGCGGATTGGTCGCGTGCGGAGAGCGCGACCAATCAGTGATCTTGGCGCTAAAGTTAAACACCGCTCTGCTGATTGGTCGCGGCCGCTGCCCGCGGCCAATCACCAATTTGGGCGCTACATTTAAATAGCCGCCACGACCAATCACCGATCTTACCGCCACTTTTAAACACTGCTGTGCTAATTGGTCGCGGACACCAGCCGCGACCAATCAGCGAGCTTGGCGCAAAATTTAAACAACGCTCTGCTGATTGGTCGCGGACACCATCCGCGACCAATTAGTGAGATTGGCGCCAAATTTAAACAGCGCTCTGCTGATTGATTGCGGTCGCTGGCCGAGATCAATCAGCAGTATTGGCGCAAAATGTAAACAACGCTCTGCTGATTGGTCGCGGACGCCGGACGCGTCCAATCAGCGAGATTGGCCCCAAATTTAAACAACGCTCTGCTGATTGGTCGCGGACTCCAGCTGCGACCAATCAGCGATTTTGCCGCCAAATTTAAACACCGCTCTGCTGATCGGTCGCTGGCCGAGATCAATCAGCAGTATTGGCGCCAAATTTAAACCTCACTCTGCTGATTGGTCGCAACCACTGGCCGCGACCAATCTGCGTTTTTTGTGCCAAATTTAAACAACGCTCTGCTGATTGGTCGCGGTAGCCGGCCGCGACCCATCAGCATTATTGGCGCCAAATTTAAACCCCGCTCTGCTGATTGGTCGCGGCCGCCAGCCTCGAACAATCAGCGAAATTGGCGGCAAATTTAAACAACGCTCTGCTGAATGGTTGAGGCCGCCGACCGCGACCAATCATCGATTTTGGCGCCCAATTTAAACAACGCTCTGCTGATTGGTCGCGGCCGTCAGCCGCGATTAATCAGCGATTTTGGCGCCAAATTTAAACCCCGCTCTGCATCTTTCTGCTGTTTGGTCGCGGAAGCCGGCCGCGACCAATCAGCAGTATTCTCGCCAAATTTAAACACCTCTATGCTGATTGGTCGCGGTCGCGACTAATCAACGATTTTGGTGTCAAATTTAAACACGCTCTCCAGTCCTCACTAACATGGCTTGCTGATTGGTCACGGCCGCCGCCCGCGACCGATCAGCGATTTTGGCGCAAAATTCAAACACCGCTCTGCTGATTGGTCGCGGCGGCCAGCCGCGACCAATCAGTGAGATTGGCGCCAAATTTAAACAGCGCTCTGCTGATTGGTCGCGGCCGCCATCCGCGACCAATCAGCGAGATTGGCGCCAAATTTAAACAACGCTCTGCTGATTGGTCGAGGACGCCGGCCGAGATCAATCAGCAGAGCGTTGCTTAAATTTGGCGCCAAAATCGTTGATTGGTCGAGGCCGCCGGTCGAGATCAATCAGCAGTATTGGCGCAAAATTTAAACACAGCTCTGCTGACTGCGCCCGGTCGGCCGCATACCTATTCTAGAATACCCGATGCATTAGAATCGGGCCACCATCTATTATATGGATATGTAGCTCACAAACTCCTAAATATATGATGTTTTCATTTACAATGTATCTAATTTATACATGTATATAGAGAGTACTGAGCATGGATTTGTAAGGTTTCATAACTTCCATGCTAGACAAAATTCTATAAAATAAATAATGTGACAATTCTTTCATGGCCGGAGGTGATAATAAACTGATATAACAGTGTACACTAGTAATTAGAATTCCCTGGGCTCGGGTGTAAGAGGCAATATTCCTGATGATCAGGGTCCCGTGTAGGGACGGTCACTGCTGTATACCATCTAGTACAGAGGTACAGAAGCTGGCGGCGCTCCCATAACCTCCGGGCTGCTGGATTCTATCAAACATCTCCATGTTATTCTGTATACAGTTATATTCTTCTTTCCATCACAATGCGGTGGGATATCACTACAATATGCCAACATGGTGTGATTAGTGGAGGGCGGCTGTCAGTATCCCCCGACTTTAGAATTAGATTGAATAATCCTTCAAAGGGGGTGTACAAAGTTTAAAAGATATCTCCTATCCATAGGATAACTTCCCGATGGATGGGGTCTGACTGCTGGGAGCCTCACCAATCCTGAAAACTGGGGATTTGAAGAGTCCTTTGTGACTGATGTGATGGTCGATCAGTGCTGCACCATACATTCTCTATGGGATGACTGAAGCTCTGTGCTTGGCTGGTCTTCAGCACTCCCATTAAGAATGAACGGAGCAGTGCGTATACTCAACCACCACTCCATTTGCGGCACCCTGCTACAACAGGTACCACAGGACCCAGGGTGCATGGATGGACTTCTCCACAAGAGGCCCTCACTACATACAAACACCTCCACCCTTCCACCTCATACCACCAGAGGGAGCCCGTTAGGGATATATATATATATATGGAGGGTGGAGCCAGGCAGTTCAGTCAGAGTTAGTAGTCAGACTGAGAGAGTCTGAGAGCGTGCTGACGCTGAGAGCAGCGAAGACGCGGCGCGTCTGCTGCTGGGTTCTGAGGGCCACGAGTGTGGCCGACGGTAAAGAGGAGAGATGAGAGGAGTTGAGGGGGCAGAGGAGCATCACAAGGCTCACCCCAAAGATACAAACCGGACACCGGGTCCGCGCCTACAGGGTCCTTTATACCCAGTAGGGACCACCGGCATTCCAGGAGGACTACAAGTCCCTGGCAGACCTGAAGCTAGACCCATTACAGGACCAGGAACCATGATGGCCCCGACGACCAGGGATAGTGGTTGCCAGCAGAAGGTCCTACTACTGAGCGACAGGTGAAGGAACAGCACGACACATAAGCTAGGCCCAGTTGCAGGCTGGCCAGGAGCATACAGAGAGGCAGACACGGACCAGGAGGCCTTATACCCGCTCACTGGGGAGAAGTCCTGAAGTGCACCCATCCTACTGAGTACCCTGGAGCGTACCTGACATCCGCACCAGTAAAGATATTGAAGCGAATCCCCTGTCTCTGTCAGTTACTCCTGCTGCGCCATCCCGCCTGCACTACAAGTCCCAGCATCACCACCCACCAAACTCCACACTGCCCCGGGGGCCCGCTCCACCTGTGGGGAGCAGAAACACCTCAGCTGCCATCCCATCACCCCCCCGGAGGTCTGAAGCAGCGCTGGTAATCATTACCAAGTACCACAGGTGGCGTCACAAACTGTTTATTTATTTTATCCAAGTTTCAATCCCCTTTTTCAAGAGTGACCCCAGTGTACGGGCCCAGGAGCCGACCACCGCGACATCCCCAAAACCAGGCAAAGGCCCGGGTACCGAGTCGTCCCCATCCCCTGGGCGCGTCGTACTCATCGTCTGTGGGACTGCCAGAACTAGTGGAGCGCTGCTCTTGGCTATTTTTGGGCAGTCCTATAGACAGTGAATGGAGGGGAGGCTGAGCATGCTGCCTGTTCTTGGGTTTGCTAGGGGTTCCAGCAGTCAGACCCTCAGTGATCAGTAAGTTATCCCCTAACCTTTGGATAAGAGATGATTTTCTATTTTGGCAATAACCCTTTAATTGCATCCATGTGGTTATTTTCCCCCTATCCTGTCCACCTTTATTATGTCCGTTATTCCCTCTGGTGGTCAGTGCAGCCATGTAGTGTATGTCTGTACTACTCAGGCTCTGGGGGGCCGGAGCGTGCAGCTACAGAGCAACCTGCTCCACATCACTGCCAGGAGGGGAGATTTATTGCTGTGTAGTTAGTCCAGGTGGTGCCGACAAGTAGAGGGAACAAGTTCTGGCAATCCTGCCAAAGGAGCACAGTTATTCCTGCACCGGACCTGCATCTCCGGTGTGCGGCGGCCGGGAAGGTGCCCGCTCTCCTCAGGGAAGATGCTGACGGCCCGCAGGCACATACCCGTCCTTGTGCCAATGCACAGGAGATAAAGCAGGACATTTATCTAAGTAGTGATGTGGCGTCTCCCACCCGCCTGTCATATTTGTAGATGACGCGTGGCGGAGGGCAGAAGCCGGGGTAGGACTCCTGTCCGGCTGCAGAAGTCTCATGTGTAGTGATACTCATGTGACTTTTCTAAAAGCATAAATTGGCCTGCAGAGGTGTCAGCGACGCTGGCTCAGACGTTACTGTGAGCGGAATAACAAGGCTTTGGTAACAGTTTCACCTCTTTATATTGTATTAGCTCCTTTACTTAGTCCTAGTTCAGACTGGTCTAAGAGATCGCCTGCTGATTCCTTTCTTGCGATTCTGATAGGAGATTTCTGTTAGAAGTTTGGCGCAAGGCTAGTGATTAGACTGGATAGTGATTAGACTGGCTAGTGATTAGACTGGCTAGTGATTAGACTGGCTAGTGATTAGACTGGCTAGTGATTAGACTGGCCAGTGATTAGACTGGCCAGTGATTAGACTGGCTAGTGATTAGACTGGCCAGTGATTAGACTGGCCAGCGATTAGACTGGCTAGTGATTAGTCTGGCTAGTGATTAGACTGGCTAGTGATTAGACTGGCTGGTGATTAGACTGGCTGGTGATTAGACTGGCTGGTGATTAGACTGACTAGTGGTTAGACTGGCCGGTGATTAGACTGGCTAGTGATTAGACTGGCTGGTGATTAGACTGGCTGGTGATTAGACTGGCTGGTGATTAGACTGGCTGGTGATTAGACTGACTAGTGGTTAGACTGGCCGGTGATTAGACTGGCTAGTAGATAAGGATTTTGTGCCAGATTTTTAGTAACAAAGGGAATACAGCGGTCGGCCACTTTAGGT
Organism: Phyllobates terribilis; assembly: GCF_046119375.1. Taxonomy (NCBI): domain Eukaryota; kingdom Metazoa; phylum Chordata; class Amphibia; order Anura; family Dendrobatidae; genus Phyllobates; species Phyllobates terribilis. The sequence continues at coordinate 1,902,440 of NW_027362994.1, forward strand.
GGACTGTTACAGTAGGCAGCATGCTGATAAGTTATTTTTTGACGTTTTGCATGATTTTCGCTGTCTTCGGTTGGCATATCCCCCCCCTTCCCAACGGCACTTCCATCTGCAACCTGTAACGGCCAGTCGGAATACCCGTGCTGGCATCGGGGTCTTATTGCATGGGTAGGCGCTGTGGCATTGGGGTCTTATTACACGGGTAGGCGCGCTGGCATCTGGGTCTTATTACAGGGGTAGGCGTGCTGGCATCAGGGTCTTATTACATGGGTAGGCGCACTGGCATCGGGGTCTTATTATACTGGTAGGCGCACTGGCATCGGGGTCTTATTACACGGGTAAGCGCGCTGGCATCGGGGTCTTATTACACGGGTAGGCGCGCTGGCATCGGGTCTTATTACACGAGTAGGCGCGCTGGTATCGGGGTCTTATTACACGGGTAGGCGCGCTGGTATCGGGGTCTTATTACACCGGTAGGCGCGCTGGCATCGGGGTCTTATTACACGGGTAGGCGTGCTGGCATCGGGGTCTTATTACACGGGTAAGCGCGCTGTTCGGAGACAATGGGAAAACCAGTGGGCAAGGCTTCACAGATACAGAAAATAGCACAGAATTTACTAGTAGAAGTTGCCTATTTATTATGTAGACACACGTTTGGAAATGACATAAGTAGATGGCCCAAGCCCTCCACAAAGCTTTTCATCCTGGAGGGCACCGGCTTTACCAATGTGACCCTCTGACATATGGGAGCATCATTATAATAGGGTACTGCCATTACATGCCAGCTAGTCCGTGTCCAGTTACTGCTTTCTCTGTGACGGGGTGTACATATTTGCGTGAATGTAATGTGGATAGTGACTGTATACGCCATCTTGTGCTTCAGGTCTGGAGGCAGATGCGGCACATGGGGGTAAAGCCGGATGTAATCACCTATAACCTGCTTCTTTGTGCCCCCCGAGACTGTGGGATTGGAGACACCGCTGACGCTCTACATTTACTCACGCACTCTAAGGAACTGGCAGCCCTGACTTTAAGTGCAGGCAAAGAGAAGCAAGACAGGAAAAGCCAGCAAGTGAAGAAAAGAAAGGATAGTCCTGAAGAGGTGGGCAGCCCATGCTCCTGGGCCATTCCTCAATTCCAAGTGGCAACTATGGCACAGCTGAGGACTTGGCAGGCTCACAGGCACTGGCCGTGGTGAGTACGGCTGACCATTTTCCCAGCGTGCCCTCTTTTGATGCCAGTAATGTGCCAAACCTCCTGGACCTGTCTGTAAATACGGGAAAAATTGTGTCACTTGTAAATGTCAATACCCCATCTGACCGATTGGCAGTGATTGGCGACTTAGGGGGCGTTCTTCAGAAGATGAAAGAAGACAACGTCTGTCCTACAATAAAGACCTTCACCCTCCTAGCGGCAGTCATGAGAGCAGAAGTGGGGTCAGAATCTGCCGTCCGGGCCACTATGGACGCCTACGGAGTACAGCCAGATCTCACCTTTTTTAACACTTTGGTGTTGAAGAGGAGTAAAACTCTGAAGCTGCAGTCGGCTTTGGTAAGGGAATGGTTTTTATTTTATCATTTAAATGTTAAAAAGCCATCATAAAATAATTAACACGGCTTGTGAGAAGATCCACGCTATCTGACAGTAAAGAGGCTGAGGTACAGTAGGTGAATGATGTTACCGCATTGTGGGATTATATTTGCTGCATGAAATCATTTGTAAAGCGTGTGACAGATCTGCCTGACTTTTTATATATATTTTTTTCTTAAAAGTGAATACCTTTTTTTTTTTTACTATGGCTTTATAACGATCCAAAGCAAATGGTTCTGTGTGACCCACTACTACTCAGGTAGCGTTAGCCCTCCCTGGGAAAGGTGTACTTGGATGACGGGCCGGTGGAAGAGGGGGATGCAGTCGTAGCCTTGACCCGGTCTGTGCCCAGGGCGCACACATTAAAAATATGGGCTAGCAGATGAGTGGTTATTTGTCGACTACGCCACCTGTGGTTCCCGGTGATTACCACCAGCGCTTGGGCACTGAATGCCCGCCTGCTTCATCCCAGCATAGGATTTTGTGCTCAGGGAGGTGATTGATCGTAGCGCTATTATGTGCAGGAGGGATACTTACAGCATGAAAGGGTTTTGTATTTATTTATACCCTGAATAGTACTTTTTGTGGTATGTGAGTATATAGTATTTGTTAGCTCAGATATTCTATATGGGCTTCATTTATGTTTGGGACTCTTTGTATTTTTCAATATATACTCTGCTGTAGTAGGCACATATTTCCCTCTTCATCTTTCTGGACTATAGTACACCTCCTTGTATACTAATGTCAGGCAGTCATAACTCATTTGCATGTGTACGATATTGATCACCAGGGATAATACTGGCACTTGTATTATGGTACTGCTTGTTCTGTTGTAACTAGGGATGTTTTTTTTGGAGCAGGTGGGCTTCAAATTAGTGGGTAACCCCACTATATTGATTTTACTTGTGTTTTAGCAATTTGGGTTTTTTTACGTTGTTTGTATGTATTTATATTTGTAATGAATAAAATTTATTGTCACTTATTATAACGTTTGATAATTTATTGAAGTATTGCTGGGTGATCACTGCTTCATAGCACACCTCTTTTCCCTTTTTTCACGTACCACCAGCGCTGCGTCAGTCCTCTGAGGCGGGTGTCGTGGCAGCTCAGCTGGTACTACTCCCCACAGGCGGAGCAGGGCCTCAGGGCAGAGAGAGAGGAAAGTCTGGAGGTTGGTGGTGTGTGTGCGGTGCCGCGCAGGAAAGGATAACGGAGGCAAGGGGTGAAGTCTTCCAAGCTTTACTCACGTTGTTTCAGTAGTAAGCACAAAGCTTCTCCTTGCTCCTCACGGCGCGCTGCGACCACCAGGAAGGGGTTCAGCACACTCCGGGTAGTTTAGGTGCACTTAACGAGACCCCTGGACCAGAATGTTCCTCTCCTTGGTGAGTTCTCCCATTAAGTCTCCTCCTGACTGTGTGTGTGGTATGAACTTGGTGAAACGCCGGTTCCCGCTGCATCAGCGCAGTTTAAGGGATACGGGTGGCGTACTCCGCTCCGTCCATATCCCCCTTAGGGATCCAGAAGGCCTCTGGGCTTTTCCGACTGAGACGTGAAGTAACAGAGTCAGATATCGGGGGCCGGTACCCCTCTTGCAGCAGGAATCCCTCTGACTAGGCCAGAGTAAGAAATACAGGTGGTGTATGCTGCTCCGTCCGTATCCCCTGGGATCCTTTTGCCTGTGGAGCTTTACTCCTCCGCTCCCCTCCAGGCCTTCTTAGGTAGGGACCTTGACCAGGTAGAGACAGCGGTTAACTCTAACCCACTCCTCACCTCAAGCCCAGAGTACGAGGACCGTGTATCTTCAACAAGCTGCAGGTTCCAGCAGAAAGCCACGATCAGCGATGAAGATCACAATCAAAGACCTTGAACCTAAGATGGCCATGTATTAAATATGTATCAGTAAGTGTAACCTAAAAGTGTGTCCTCCACCCTCACCCACTACATGGTTCCCCCTATCTTTGGTCTCCCCCCCATCTCCTCTATCCTGGCTGGGGCAGCACCCTGGTGCATATAAGCCCCCCACAGGACAGGAGTGGTGTAGTGTTGAGTGCTGAGGCTGGGTCCCGTGTGGTGCTCCATCCTTACCTCGGAGAGGAGATACCACACCTCGATCTGAGGTGCAGTACCCCTGTGGCGACTGAACCCTCTGGGACGCCACAGTTCCAACCGATTCATATAGAAACTACACTTTTTTATATCGGCCTAATTGTTTCTAAGCATGGCTTTGAAAGAAGGGGCATGGCTTTGAAAGAAGGGGCATGGTTTTGAAAGAAGGGACATTGCTTTGAAAGATGGGCATGGCTTTGACAGAAGGGGCATGGCTTTGACAGAAGGGGCATGGCTTTGACAGAAGGGGCATGGCTTTAAATACAACAGCATGCACTAAATTGTTTGAAAATTGGGGGGCAAAAAAAGTGATGCAAGGCAAGCCAGCAAAAGAGTCTAAAGTATGACACATTTTCTCATTTACATGTCCATATTTAACCACGTACATGGAAAAAATGGCCCTGGTGTCAGCAGTGTTTGTTCCGTGTGTCATCAGTGTTTGGTCTGTGTGTCCGTTTTTCCCATCAATGTTTGACGGATGGATAAATAAATCCTTGAATTACAGAGCTTCTCCTATTCTTTGCCATCCGGGTGCTGAATGTTTTTGCACAGACCCATAGACTTGTATCGGCTCTTTTCATCTGTGATATCGGAAAAAGACAGACAGACGGACATGTGAATAGCACCATAGATTATACTGGGTATGTGATGTATCCATGAAAAAAAGGGATAAACCTCCACGTGCAACATGATGTGTGAATGAGGCCTTTTGCTTTTTCTGGCCGCACCATCAAGAAAGATTTCCTCCATTTGTGTTTTTGGTCGGTGTGATGTCCATGTCACCCAGTGTAATATTCCACATGAATGGATTGACCACCAGACTGTGGGGGAATAATGGCTACAGGCGCTTATCTCATCCATCCGTTTTTTTAATGAGATATAACCGTAGATTTCAAAGGCTGCACAACAATCAGACACAATCCGTGTGGCAGGTATGTTTTACCGGACGCACTGCATAGATTACATAGGAAAGTGTGTCTGGCCTTCTATTAGGTTTTTTTTTAGTTATGGATGACAAATGGACGCTGGACGGATCAAAAATGGCCTTTTTTTCCCCTGAACACAAAGCATTGTGCTTGTGTGAATTTGCGCTTCGGCAGGCAATTGTGCCCTGAGCCTATATGAAGGCGTTTTGTGCGCTGCCGCCAAAATGCAACATTCAGTTGGACGCAGCAATATTTTATGTGTGAATACTGTTTAATACAGATTTTAGCATTTCCCTTTTTCTGAAAATGCGTCGGGCCTCATGCAGAAACAAACTTTTTGTCGAAACGGACAGTGATACCCATAACAACCAATCAGAGCTCTTCTTTTATTGCCCTGGTAAAATGAAACGTGGCATCTGGTTGGCTGTCATGGAGAACACTGACACATTCTGAAACTTAGTGCAGATTCTTCCACACTTCATGCCACACGTACAGTGTAAAAACTGATCGTCTGAATGGTTTCTTTACAGCAGCTGTTGCCTATGATGGCACAGAGAGGCATTGCACCAAACATCCATACCTTTTGCAATCTCGCTAGGGCATGCCTTAAAGAAAAAGATGGTTTACAGCTCCTGGAAGACATGGCGGTAATGACATTGCTAGTTTACATAGTTTATTTAGTGTCTTTTTTTTTACTCCTACTTGATAAAGTCTAGAAAATAATGTCATTTTTAAACTGATTTGCCTTTTTATAGAAAACAAGTGACAAGGATCTTTTTGCATATCTGATCGGTAACTTGTTTTACAGATTTGTGGATTCCATCCAAATATCAATGTATACAGCACATTGATTAATGCGGCCATAAAGAGGTTAGATGACGTCTACTTGACCAATATTCTGCGGGACATGAGGAACAGAAACGTGGCTCCTAATGAAGTGGTGGTCCGTCAGCTGGAGTTTGCAGCACAGTACCCACTAAACTTTGATAAAGTGAGTATACGATCTGATAAAACCAATAATGGAGGCTGGTGAAGAGGAGGGAATTCGCCTCCATGTGGGTAAAAATGTGTTGTTTTTTATCAAAATGGAAAATTGTATTCGGTAAAAATACTCCACACCACACACCATCAACCAAGAAGTCCAATAACTAGTAATAGATTAGAAACAAGCGTTTGAAGACTTTTCCTGTTGTGAACATGATCCTTTAAGTTAAAGGGAACCTGTCACATTGGATAACGCTATTAACCTGCTGATGTAGGGTTAATCTGCAGGGTAATACCATTAGGAAGTGCTTGGCCACTATACTGAATGTGTAGCACATGGGAGTAAATTAACTTTATTCCTCCCGTGAGCCACTGACAGGTGGCTCTGCACTGATGTACTGTAGAGCTAGCTGTCAGTCAAAGGGCTGGGGCGTGCTTACAACCATTGCTTACTGTGTACAGATTGGTGACACTGTCTGAGCACTAACTCTCAACTCTAGCTAGATTCTAACTACTGACTGAGCTGCCTGGCTCCACCTTCCCTTTATATATCCCTATCTGGGCTCCCTCTGCTGGTAAGAGGTGGAAGGTGGAGGTGTTTGGATGTAGTGAGAGCCTCTTGTGGAGAAATCCAATCATGCACCCTTCTAGGTTCTGTGGCACCAAGCGCAGCAGGGCGCCACATATACAGTTATAGGTTAAGCAGTGAGTCTAATGGCTGGCCATATTTAGGAAAAACCCCACTAAGAAATTAAAGACACATACAGCAGGGCCACAGTAATGACAAATTCCCATTAGAAAGGAGAGAGTCTCCCATAGTGTTGGCCTATGTAGTGAATGCAAGGGCTGCCAAAAATTTGGAGGCACTTCTATGCCCCTTGGAAGAGACGTGGAGGAGGACCTCATAAAAAATGTTCCCATGAGAAAGGAGCGGGCCTCCTATACTTGTAATGCCCATGCACTAAGTGTATGGGCTGACAAACATTCTCCCCTGGGGGGTATACATGTACATACTGTATAAAACATTTTTTTTACGGGCATCATAAACACTCCTTCAAAAAAATTCTGTGGGTGTTGCATCACGGACCACGGTCACCCTGGTGATATGGTGGTGGAAGATGAGGAGAAGGAGGAGGACAAGAGCAAATAGTCAAAATCAGGAAGTGTATACCCATGTGTGGGTGTGAAAAGGTGCATGGGAATACACCTCCCAAGAAAAGACACTGGATTTGAGTTTATGTTACGCTGCTATTATTCGGTGGTGTTGAGAAGTCTGGCCCAATCTAGCACTTGTTCATTTTTATAAGAGTCAGCCTGTCAGCATTTTCAGTTGACAGGCGGATGCGCTTATCAGTTATAATTCCACCAGCGGCACTAAAAACCGGCTCTGATAAAACGCTGGCGGCAGGGCAGACCAGGACCTCCAAGGCATAGAGACCCAATTCATTCCACATATCCAGCTTGGATACCCAATAATTATAAGGCACAGCGGAATCACAGAGGACGTTGGTACGTTCGGCAAGGTACTCCCTCAGCATCTTCCCAAACTTTGAACTCCTTGTGAGAGTACCCCGCGCCTCAGGCCCTCTGCGATGGGAGGGTCTGAGAAAACTCTCCCAGAACTTTGACAGTGTTCCCCTGCCTCTGCTGGATTGAAGTTGCGTCTCTCTCGCTTGTACTCCTTGGTTGTCCAATGAAGTGTGCCCTCTGCTGCCAGCGTTTTCAGATGGGAATTTTTTTAATAGTGCCGCAACACAGGCCTTCTGGTACAGCCCCATTTTTGCAGGCCTGTCCACCTCAGGAATAAGAGATATAAAGTTCTCCTTGTTGTGTGGGTCTAGAAGTGTCACCAACCATTAATGACTGTCACCCAAAATTTTGAGAATGCAAGGGTCATGGGAAAGGCAGCATAACATAAACTCAGCCATGCGTGCCAGACTACTAACAGGCAAGACTTCCGTGTCCTCACAAAGAGGATGACTGACCATGCTCTCCTCCTCATCCTCCTCTCTGTCCTCTGGCCATCCACGCTGAACAGACGGTATGACAGCTGTGCAGGTAGAACAGTCTATAGTGCATGAAACTAGCTCCTGTCCTTCCTCCTCCTCTTCCTCATTTTCACCCAATCCACGTTGGGATGAGATGAGGCTTGGCTGTGTGTAATCAACCTGTATGGTTCCTTGCTCCATCTCATTGTGCTCCACCTGCAATGCATCCTCTTTGATTGTGAGCAGAGAGCATTTCAGAAGACAGAGAAGCGGGATGGTGACACTAATTATGGCGTCATCTCCGCTCACCATCGTGGTGGAGTCCTCAAAGTTTTGGAGGATGGTACATATGTCTGACATCCAGGTCCACTCCAGAGGTCTTATGTGTGGAGTCTGAACTGAATACTGACGGCCTTATTGATGCTGGTACTCAACAACTGCCCTCTTCTGCTCAAATATCCTTCCCAACAACTGCAGTGTAGAGTTCCAACGCGTGGGGACATCACACACCAGTCTGTGAGCCGGAAGCTGCAAACGCTGCAGAAACACGGCAAGGGCGGCGGAAGCTGTAGCTGACTTTCTAAAATGGGCACAAAGGCAGCGTACTTTAACAAGCAGATCCAGCTGCTCCGGGTAGGATTTGAGAAACCGCTGAACCATGAGGTTAAGCACATGGGCCAGGCATGGTACGTGTGTGAGCTCATCTCGTCTCAGAGCCGCCACCAGGTTCCGGCCATTGTCACACACGACCATGCCTGGCTGTAGGTTCAGCGGTGTGAGCCACAGATCTGCCTGGTCTTTCAGAGCTGTCCACAACTCTTCAGCATTGTGCGGTTTGTCATCTAAGCATATTAGCTTCAGCATTGCCTATTGCCGCTTGGCCGAGGCAGTGCTGCAGTGTTTCCAGCTTGCAACTGATGTGGTCATTTCGGAGATGGAGGCTGAAGAGGAGGAGGCTAAGAAGGATGAGGTGCAGGAGCTGTAGACCGTGGGGGCAACCCTGATTGACCTACGGCCCGCAATCCTTGGCGTCGGGAGGATGTGTTCCATCCAAAGTAGTGTTGAGCCACCCCTGTATGTTCGTCGAACACCTTCGAACACTGTTAAAACCAATGGCAGGCAAACAAAAACACATAGAAACACATAGAAAACTCATAGAAAACACTTCAAAGGTGTCCAAAAGCTGACAAACTGCTCAGAAGACACAACTAACACAAGGAAAAGTGACAAGTACATATAGTCATGCGAAAAGAAAAGAGGTGGAGGAGTAAAAGGAGGGGGAGACACAGATATAGGCATGTCATGACATTCTAAAATCAAGAAAGGCTGGAGAAAAAATCTAAAATCAGCCTACCAACACCCAGACGTCGTGACAAGAAAATTTAAAAAAGAAATATCTTTAGGTAGAATGGCGGTTCCATTCAGAACACTTTCCTTACAAGACGTAGTGGTATCCCCGTTGTGAGTTGTGCCAAAAACAGAACCCAATACATTCGGACTAATCCACCATTTGTCATATCCAAGGGGCAGGTCCGTAAACGACAACATCGACGCGGAACCAAGTACAGTAGTATATACTGTACATCCTTTGACAAGGCAATCAGGCGGATCAAGAAGTTGGGAAGGGTCACCCTAATGGCCAAAACAGACATAGATGCGGAGTTCCGATTACTTACTACCTGTGCCTCCGAATAGTGTCCACCTATTGGGCTGCTTCTGGGAAGGAGCATACTATATAGATCGCTGTTTGCCCATGGGGTGCTCCAGATCCTGGTCACTATTGGAGGCGTTTAGTTGCTTCCTCGAATGGGTTGTAATGGACGTTTCTAAGGGGGCACATATTATCCATTACCTCGACAACTTCTTATGTCTGGGCCCAAAAGATTTGCCACAGTGTGAATACACGTGGTAGTCCACCTGTGAGAAGGAGAGAGCTGGAGGGAGAGCGGACACCACAGAGCCGAGGGGTTAGATGGAGAATGAAAGAAGGAAAGAGGGCGAGGGAGGTAAGGGAGTACAGTGGAAGGCCGACCTGAGCTCACCCACGTTCCTGCTGGACGGGGAACAGCCCTGGGAAGAAAAGCCGCTTGCGCATCCCTTTGAGGTTACGGGAGCGAGCGGGCAGAGGGACTACGCTGGAGTGCGAAGCCGACACGGCCAGTCCGTTCCTGCCCATGCGACCTCCGTGTCCCCAGGTTTGTGCCAGAGCCGCGGTGGACCCTGACAGCCAGCCCCCTCTCCCAATACTGGTGTCTGTCCGCTGGTGGGTCGAGCCCAACCACGGTGGGGGGGGGTAACATCTGCAGAAGAAAGACCATCTTCCAGCCAAACTAAGATGTCTACTTCTTTTCGTGGACAATGTGGTACGATCCCTTTCTTACGGACACGCCCATCGCTACAAATTCCAGATGAGGCACAAAAACAGCAGGTGCTTCAACGGATGTCAAGTGCTCCTTCAAGTGGGCTCTCCTCCACCTCAACTTCAACATCACAAATACTCCAGTCCTCAGAGGTGTCACCCCAATCGCACTGGCTTCCTCACAGCTCCCAAGTCTCCAGCTGCCCATCTGAGTATGGGGTAACACAGATGGTTGAGTCTGCACAGCTGTTTACTCATACTATAGCCTGGGAAACGGAGGTCTGCTCCAGAGCTTCTATTAATCCAGACGAGGAAATGATCTGCACTGATGCCCAGAATCTTTGAGTCGGATCCAGGACCAGATGAAGAAGGTTCTGAGCATAATGTAGACCCTCGTTCCCAAACTGTAACTCCTGTTGGTGGAGACAGCGATGAAGACGATGATGAGACTCAAATACCTGATTGGAGCGACAACTTGACTTTTCGGTCAGGGCAGGAAGAGGTTGGCTCTGAGGACGATGGGTGTGACAACACACAGGGTGATGATGACGAGGTTGGAGATCCCACTTACTGTCAACCCACAGTCAGCCAGTCGATGAGGTCAGCAGAGGAGGTGGAGGAGAATGTGACTAGCCCAAGGGATGGGGATGACTCGGTACCCGGGCCTTTGCCTGGCCTTGGGGATGTCGCGGTGGTCGGCTCCCGGGCCTGTACCCTGGGGTCACTCTTTAAAAGGGTGGATAATTGTTACTTTTATAAGAGTTCGTGACGCCACCTGTGGTATCTGGTGAGAAGCCCCAGCGCTGCAGCAGTCCACTGAGGCCGGTGATAAGGCAGCTCGATGGTATAGCTCCCCACAGGTGAAGCTAGGCCTCAGGGCAGCTTATGCAAGGGGAATGCCGGACAGGCGAGACCCAGCTGGGTCAGAGCAAGAATGGGAACGGACACGGTAGTCACTTCAGTACCTTTTACTGGTGGAAATTCAGGCACATCCGGGAGCACTGTAGGGTGAAGGGTGCATATCAGGATCCTACCCAATGAGCGGGTGTAGGGCCTCCTGTTTCTTGCCTCTGCGTAGTAAGTTTCTGACCTGCCTGGAGCTAGGCCTAACTTTGTCTCTGTCCTGCGATGGCTGACCTTGTGGTAGGGCCTTGTCTTGGAGTACACGCTCTCAGTATGCGGGGCCTAAGCGTCTCCTGGCTCTGTTACGTAACAGCACCTTAGCAATCCTGGGACTTGTAGTTCTCCAGGGATTCCGGTTATGCCTTACTGGGTCATAGAGATCCCGGTAAACTCGGATCCGGTGTCCGGTAAAGCTTTGGGGTGAGCTGGTTAAGCTCCTCTGCCCCCTATGTACTAACTCTCCACTCGCCTTCGGCCTACTCGGGCCCTCACTAAGCTATACACACTAACGGCAGCTTGCCGCGCTTCACCGATCTTATGGCACCGGCACACCTTAAGCTCTAACTGGGCTCCCTGAATCTAGCTAGCAGGAGCCTCGTGCTCCACTGCTGAACTATTAACTGAGTTCTCTAGACTGGACTGAGCTCCACTGCACACTGACCTCTCTTAGGCTTCTCTACTGCAGGAACTCTTCAGACGAACTGAACTGCCTAGCTCCACCTTCCCTATTTATATCCCTAACGGGCTTCCTCTGCTCGGCTGATGTGGAAGGTGGAGATGTGTGAATGTTTATGGGGGCCTCTTGTGGAGGATTCCATCAATGCACTCTTTTAGGATCTGTGATACCAAGCGCAGCTGGGCGTCACAGATGCTATTGACGACGAGGTTAGGTTGCGCCTTACTGGACAGAGACGGAGTACTGGAAGCACGTCAACTACTGCATCCTCAACCACAACTCTGCCTCTGACCAGAAGTCGTGGTGGCTGTTCAGGTCGCATGGGCTCTAAGCCTTGCATAGCCTGGGCATTTTTTCAGATCGATAAGGATGACCCAACTCGTGTTATCTGTAATATTTGTCACCAAAAGCTAAGTAGAGGCCAAAAAATCCATAGTTTGAGTACTTCATGCATGAAAAGTCAAATGGATATGAAGCATAAGTTGCAGTGGGAAGCTCACTGTGCTACAATGCAGCCTAGCGGGCTGGGCCAACCACCGTCTGCCCCATCTTGTGCATCCGCGGCCTCTTCATCATCTGTGACTGGGGGGTCAGCAGTCACATGTTTTTGGACGCAGACCTGCCAACTCTTTACCCGCAACAGCCAGTGTGATTGGCAGGTCATCATTTCATTTGGAAGTGGAAACACCAGCTGGTGTTGAGCGCTCTCAGACATCAAGAGCACCACCTTTGGATCAAGGCAACCTAACTTTTCTGCCTGCATCTTCCTCACAGACCGGCAGTTTGCTGGGGACACCCTTCTCAACCTAGTCTATGCACAACAGCCAGCCCTCGGTCCCTCAGATGTGGACAAGTAAAAGACCATTTCCTCCTAGCCATGACAAAGCTAAGAGGTTGAATTTCACCATCTGCAAGCTGTTGGCTACAAAAATGCTGCCTTTCCGCCTGGTGGACACAGAGGATTTTCGAGACCTTATGTCTGTCGCAGTGCCCCAGTACCAGATGCCCAGTCGGCACTACTTCTCAAAGAAAGGTGTGCCTGCGCTACACCAGCATGTCGCACACAACATCACTGCTTCTTTGAAAAACTCTGTGTGTGATAGGGTGCATTTCACCACAGACACTTGGACGAGTAGGCATGGACAGGGGCGTTACATGTCGCTGACAGGGCACTGGGTAACTATGGTGACAGCAGGACAAGGGGCTGCTGTCCAAGTCTTGCCGTCCCCACGAGTTGTGCGTCAATCCTCTTTATCTAGAAGTTCCTCCACTGCTTCTGCCTCCTCAGCCTCCTCTCGGTCCTCCACCTGCACCCAAAGCCTGTCTGGTAATGCCACCCGCTTTCTAACTGCGCAGAAGGAATCTTGCACACCTCCTTACGATGCTGGCAGCAGGACTCAACGGTATCAGGCGGTGTTTACTTTGAAATGTCTGGGAAATGTGAGTCACACAGCTGAGGAGTTGTGGTCAGCTCTGTAGACCCAGTTTCATGAATGGTTGTCTCCACTGGACCTGCTACCAGGTAAGGCTGTGTGCGACAATGCTGCAAACCTGGGTGCGGCCCTTCGCCGGGGCAATGTCACACACGTGCCTTGTATGGCTCATGTGTTGAACCTGGTTGTCCAGCAATTTTTAGCCCACTATCCCGGACTAGATGGCTTTCTGCAGAGGGCACGGTCGCTGTGTGCTCACTTCCGCCGTTCGCAGCTCAACAACTTACATCTCTAAAGAAGTCGTTGGGCCTGCCAGTTCACCGGCTGAAATGCACATGTTTCAGCGACTGTGGCAGCACCGACAAGCCCTGGTGCAATACGTTCTGACGTATAGCCTGGGCAAACGAGATCCAGAGGTGGGGCAAATCACGCTGCAGGAGTGGTCTCAGATCAGGGACCTATGCACCCTTCTGCACAGTTTTGAAATGCGACGAAGATGTTTAGTGCTGACGATGCCATTATCAGCATGACTATTCCGGTGATTTACATGCTGGAGGACACGTTAAACAGAATTCGGAGTCAGGTGGTGGGACAAGAGGAGGTGGAGGAAGTAGAGGAGGAGTCGTATGCGGAAGGGATAACATCTCCAAGGTCCAGACGGTCGGCAGCACCAAGGCGGCAGGCATGGGAGGGTGGGAGAGAGGGATTAACCAGGGCGCAAGGTAGCAGCCAAACTGTTGAGGAAGGTGCAGGAGCCGAGGAAGAAGTGGAGGACGAACTGGCGATGGGCATGGAAGACTCATCAGATGAGGGAGACCTTGATCACATCTCTGTTGTGCGAGGTTGGGGGGAGAGGGCAGAGGAAGGAAGCATGATTCTTACCTCGCTATCAACACAACAAGGACTTGTTCCTCCTGGATGCGCAAGACACATGAGTGCCTTCTTGCTGCACTACCTGCAACATGACACTCGGATTGTCAGAATTCGAAGTAATCCCGACTACTGGGTTGCCACACTCTTAGATCCCCGGTACAAAAGTAAATTTGCCGAAATAATTCCTGCCATAGAAAGGGATTCACGCATGCAGGAGTATCAGCAGAGGCTGTTGCAGTATCTTACATGTGCTTTTCCACAAAACATCAGTGGTGCACGTAGTGAATCTCACAGTTCTAACTTGCAAACCGTGGGACTGTCAAGTCTTCATCACTCAAACCGTAACAGTATCACAGTATCTGCTGGTAACAGCAATTTTGTGGAATCGTTTCACCACTTTTTTAGACCATCCTTTGCAAGGCCACAGGAGACAAGAAGTCTGACACATAGTCAACGCCTAGAGAGGATGGTACAGGAGTATCTCCAAGTGAACATCAAAGCCATGACTGTGTCACTGGACCCTTGCTCATTTTGGGCTTCTAATCTGGAAACATGTCCGGAGCTCGCCACTCACGCTTTGGAGATCTAGTCATTCACTGCAGCCAGCGTTCTCTCTGAACGTGTGTTCAGCGCTGCTGGTGGTGTGCTGACAGATAAGCGCATCGGGCTGTCCCCTGAGAATGTAGACAGACTCACGTTCATAAAGATGAACAAATCATGGATCCGCAAGGACTTTTCTACCCCTGTGTCATCCTGGGGAGACTAAAAGCTTGAGGATTTGGTAAAATCACCTCACCAACCGTTTTAAGCAACTCTGGGGCAATTGATGCCACTTAAGTGGTGTCTGTGCCACAATTTTTGGAAAAAATGGAGACTCTTTTTGGAGTCCCCTTGCTGTGTTTTACGTGACGTTGGCATCGTCAATTCCAGGTGGGTTGGGTCGCCCCCCTCTTTTAACCGTAAGAAACTACATACACTATGGCTTGGGGTAACATAGATGGTTGAGTCTGAAGAACTGTTTACTCAGATGTCTGCTCCAAAGCTTCAGTGTCTGCTAATCAGCGTAGTAGCCCAGCTCTGAAGCAAGCTACACCGCCTGTGTATCTAATAAGAATTTTTAACTGCATCTAGCCTAAGCAGACTGTGGGGACCCCCGACCAAATACAGATGCTCAGCCCCCCTACCGCCCCCCTTTCCTTGACAATACAATAATGTAACTCTTACAACTGGATGGGTGAGGATCGGTCACAGCTTTATTAACTCTTTTTACTCATTCCATTAGAAAGGCATTTTATTTCTAAAATAATTCAGCTTGTTGCAGCATGCCCTGTGTCTCCACATGGGCAAGTTGGTCAACAAGTGTAACTCTCCAACATGTCCTTTCTATTTCCAGGCCACGAAGGATCCTGCGTACTCGTATGCAGGACTCTGACCCCCATCCATCACTCTTAACGCTTGTTCCACTCCGTCCTGGAGTCCTGACAGGAATATGTCCAGTACAATATCCATTAAGTGAACACCATCGGGCCTTATGAGGCCTGCTTTATCTCCTTCCAGTTGTCGGTGTCGTATCACTACACCGCCTCTGTCTCTTCTAAATTTTGCCATCCAAATATTTATTACCCGCCTTGTCCATTCGATGGCCGTGATGTTTTGCGCACCTTGCCATACCGCTATCGGCACAATCTCTGACCATACTATAGTTA
Organism: Phyllobates terribilis; assembly: GCF_046119375.1. Lineage (NCBI taxonomy): Eukaryota > Metazoa > Chordata > Amphibia > Anura > Dendrobatidae > Phyllobates > Phyllobates terribilis. Next base: position 1,917,981 of record NW_027362994.1, read on the forward strand.
GTTTTGTGAAAAATTCTCTGAAGCGCTCAGTGTCCAGTTTCATTACTGCCATTAATTATGCGCTCTTGTGATGACCTAGGTCGTTTCCCCCGGCCTGTATGACTAAGATGACCGGACCTCTTGCCTCTCTCCCTACCTTGATTACCTCCATTAGTACCTGTGGCCATTGCAGGCCTCTAATACCTCTCCAGTTGAAATATGTGTTATGAAATTCTAATTTCCTCCCACCTGGGCGGACTTTCGCCCTTTTTTCTGCCCAATATAAATACGAGTGGCCTATCACCCACACTGTTGGCTTAGCGTCACCTGTAAAAGAAACAAACCACGTTAGGATAACAAGTCCCGTCTTATGTACCTCGCCAAACATGTGTATCGCCATGTCCCTGTCCTCTGAACTTCCGTTTCTGACAGTCCTGCTCTTGCTGCTTCCGTGGCCGCGCCTATGCTCAATGAGTGTGTCCCATAATCTTTCGGGTGGTTCCCTGCCGATGTTAGGCATTTATTAAATATAGCTTGGAACTGGTATCTTGATAATGGCGTTCCATCAATGTGTGATAGGAAGAAATTACTTGTGATCTGATGGTTATATATGTTTTTACTATTGTTACCCGACTCAGTGTACCGTTTGTGGGTTGTAGAAGTACCCAAGTGCCCCTGTCCGCTGGAACCGTTTTCGATTTGCGTATGCGTAGACGTATCGCATTATTGGCTATGACTACGTCCTGCTGTAATAAGCTTCCACTGGTGGTAATTTTGGATTGAGGGACTAATTCGCTTATGCATAGAGCCCCAAAGAAGGCGATCACAAATGCAGTAGACAGTAGTGTTGCTTCAAATTGTGAGTGTCATGTTAATGGTGTTAGGGATATGATGTGAGAAATCAGTTTTAGTGACACGAGACGGGACGTCTACACTCCTGACTTGGCTGACCCCTTTTCCACCCTTTTATGGATTGTCTGATGATGAATCTCTTTGTCACATCTCCCCAATTCAGTAGTTGGAAGTGAAATGCTACTCCGGTCAGACACCGCTGTGCTCACGCCCCTGATATGCCCATCATCATTAGCTGGTGGAGAAATTCTATGGTGACTTGTAATCTGGCTTGTTCACATTGGTCAACCCGTCTGCCTGCTAGTAGTCGTGTCCACTCTTCCCATGCCTTACCGTATGCTTGCCACGTCAACGGGGCAACTGACGCTCTGATTAATGGCATCAACTATTCGCCACTAGATCCCATAGGGAGGGTGGGTAACTATTGCCCTATGGGTGGGCGTTGGGGGGGAGCTCTGTGAAAATCTGCCAATTGAACTGTGATAAAGCGTTAGCAGCAGGGTTAGACCCCTCAGCATCGTGGCTAGCGCGGACCCATACATTGTGTTTTAGGCACAGGAATGCTAGCCGGCGTAGTAGGCCTAGCACGGGGAGAGACGATGATGCCATCTTATTAATGCAGTGCGCTAGGCTGGTGTTTTTTGTTATGAAGCGTATATTTTTGTTAGCCAGGCGCGCGCCCCATATTTCTATTGCTACCACTATTGGGAACAAAAATTATTTTCCGGGCTAGATGCAGCTAAAAATTATTATTAATTTCGAAGCTGGTGGAGCTTGGTATAGATGGCCTAATACAATGAGTACCACACACTGCTACTATGCCCAAAATTATTTTCCGGGCTAGATGCAGCTAAAAATTATTATTAATTTCGAAGCTGGTGGAGCTTGGTATAGATGGCCTAATACAATGAGTACCACACACTGCTACTATGCCCAAAATTATTTTCCGAGCTGGATGCAGCTAAAAATTATTATTAATTTCAAAGCTGGTGGAGCTTGGTATAGATGGTCTAATACAATGAGTACCGCACACTGCTACTATGCCCAAAATTATTTTCCGAGCTGGATGCAGCTAAAAATTATTATTAATTTCAAAGCTGGTGGAGCTTGGTATAGATGGCCTAATACAATGAGTACCACATACTGCTAATATGCCCAAAGTTATTTTACAGGCAAGATGCAGCTAAAAATTATTAGTAATATGAAAGTTGGTGGAGCTTAGTATAGATGGCCTAATACAGTGATTTTCAACCTTTTTTGAGCCGCGGCACACTTTTTATACTTAGAAAATCCTGGGGCACACCACCAAACAAAATAGCACAAAATGACACTAAAACAGTCATATTATACATATAGTTAATAATATAGATTCTAAATTTATTTTACTCACTCAGTGTGAAACCTGGGCCTGTTTCGATAAACACAAAAGGGATATCCTGGCAGGAATGGTGGAAAGACACACACGAAGCTCTTCCTCAACAGTTCTCAGTTTCTCCCTGTTTTTAGCTTTTATCGCAGTCAAGCTTGAGAAGCCCAGCTCACATAGATATGTGGTTGAAAATGGGAGCAATGTCAAAATAGCTTTGTTGGCCAGAATGGGGAACTCCTTGGCAACAGATAACCAAAAACTGTCCAAAAGAAGATCAGCAAACTTTAGCTTTAAACCGCGATCTTGCTTCAGTTCAACAAGTTCCTCTTGCTCCTTTAAAGTCATGTCCTTTCCAGCAATGGATAATGAGCTGTATGGGTCCCTAACCCAGTCAAGGCATTCTGTGAAGGCTGAAGAGAAATAGAACGATAACTTCTCCTCAAGAGTTTTCAAATGTCTGCCAATCGCTTCGCACATTGCAGCAGTATTGTCATCATGCAGTTTCTCGGTGAGTGGGAACATCTGAAGGTTGCCATCCTGCACATGTTGTTGCCAGAGCTGCACCTTTAAACGGAATCCGTTCATTTTATCAGTGCTTGTAAGCAGGTTTTCATTTCGACCTTGCATCCGTGTGTTTAGTTCATTCAGATATTGAAATATATCAGCCAGGTATGCCAGCTTTGCACACCACTCATCACTTGCAAGCAGCTTTGAATAATCGGACCTCTCGTTTGTAAGAAATATTTTAAGTTCCTCTCGCAACTCATACACACGGGCCAGCACTTTGCCGCGTGACAGCCACCTGACCTCCGTGTGGAGCAATAAGATTTTATGTTCCGCTCCCATTTCTGTACACAAAGACGCAAATAAGCGACATCTCAAAGGTCGCGTCTTCACAAAGTTCACTATGCGCACAACATCATCCAACACAGGAGCTAGATCTGCTGGTAAGGTCTTTGCAACGAGGGCCTCACGGTGCAAGAAACAGTGGGTAGCAAGAACATCTGGGTTTCTTTCTTTAACCCTACTTACAAAGCCTTTGATGCGCCCGACCATGGCTGCGGCTCCATCAGTGCAGACACCTGTGCAGTTTTCCCATGTAAGTCCACTTTTATCAAGATATTCCGATGTGACTTGGAATATTGCCTCTCCTGTTGATTTTTCTGTCAGTGCCTTGCAAAATAGGAAGTTTTCTCTAATGGCTTCACCATCCACAAAACACACATTGGCCAACAACTGACAATGTCCACTGATATCTGTCGACTCATCAAGTTGCAAGGCAAATTTCTTACTGATGCGCACCTTTTCCAAAACAACTGTTTCAATGTCCGCAGACAAGTCATCAATCCGTCTGGCAATTGTGTTATCAGAGAGAGGCACTTTAGCTATCTCTTTAGCTGCTTCAGGGCCAAGCATCTCATTTACAATAGCTTTACAAGCTGGTAGTATTAATGTTTCTGCCACAGTGTGGGACTTTTTTGATTTAGCTATGAGTTCAGCAACAAGGTAGCTAGCTTTGAGGGCTCTCTCATTTACCTTTGTGCTTTTTCTCAAAAAAGTTGCCCCTTTCTCATTGTTTGTACGTAAGCGTACAAAATACTCCATCGGTTTATTTTGAACGGAAGGGTGTTTCGTTTGGAGATGGCGTTTAAGTTTGCTTGGCACCATAGCGCTATTGGAAAGCTTCTCACCGCACACCAAGCACAGTGGTGTTGGTGCTGTCGCATCCCCAGTGGAAGTAAATCCAAATGAAAGATAGCTTTCACTGTATTGCCTTGAGCTCACCGTCTTGTCTTTTTTCTTTTGTCGAACTCTCATACTAGGGCCTTCATTTGGGTTAGAATTGTGTCCAGGGTCCTGTTCGGCATTCGCCTTTTCCATTCTCAAATACTTCTCCATCACTGCTGAGATAGTGTGCGCAGCCACACACTAAAATAGAAGAGTATTACATTATCTGCCACACTTAAAGGACCTCTGCTAGGCATATTTCATTCCTGAGGGCTTAAAAAGCAGCTCTCGTGGTGACAAGAAGCTGATTTAAACCCCCCAAGAGTGAACTTCGCGAGAGCTGTATGTGTGTGATAATAACTTCTATTACTACGGTCTGCATTTCCTGCTTGAATTGACACTAGTGACGTAGCACTCAGCTTTCTCTATAAGTAGAATAGAGCCGGCTGCCAAGTGCTACGCCACTAGAGTCAATTCAAGCAGGACATGACTGCTGAAGAACGGTACTAATATCATTTATTATTCCATACATACAACTCTCACGGAGTTCACTCTTGGGGGTTTTAAATCAGCTTCTTACCACCACAAGAGCTACTTTTTTAGCCCTCAAGAGTGAAATATGCCTGGCAAAGGTCCTTTCAATAAATTATTTATTTTAAAAAAGTGAAATAAAAAAGGATAACCCCCTCATATATTCAATCCCATGTAACCTCATAAATACAGTCCCACGTATATGAGCACATGATTATCAGCATCATATACTGTGGTGATGTGCACTGTACAGCGCCACAGTATATGGTGCTGATTATTATGTGGCTCATATACTGCAATATAAAGGGGTACAATGAGAAGTACTATGGCCATGAGGCCAGAGTACAAGTGCCAGCTCATATACTCAGCATATGAGCTGGTACTTGTAGTACTCCAGCCTCATGACTATAGTATTTCTCATTTTACATTTCTCATTGTTATATGCAGTATACTGCTGGAGTACTAAAAGTACCAGCTCATATGCTGAGTATTCTGCCAACAGTTCATATACTCAGGCAAAAGCTCATATAGTCAGCATTATTGGCGGGCATTACCTTGGCGGCGGGCAAATGCGAGAGTCTCTCCGCTCTCAGGATGACGCACCGGCCTCGGTGACGTCATTAAGTCGCACGAGGTTCAAAGCTTGCGCATGTGTTATTGTACACGTCTCCTACATTGTAAGAAGGCGTGACTGCGCATCGAGCGCATTGCCGGGAAACAAAACACAGGGGGCACCATAGTTTGGGGAACTTTCCCCGCGGCACACCCGACCATGTGTCGCGGCACACTAGTGTGCCGCGGAACACTGGTTGAAAATCACTGGCCTAATAGAATGAGTACCACACACTGCTAATATGCCCAAAATTATTTTACAGGCAAGATGCAGCTAAAAATTATTAGTAATTTGAAAGCTGGTGGAGCTTAGTATAGATGGCCTAATAGAATGAGTACCACACACTGCTACAGGCCCAAAATTATTTTCCAGGCAAGATGCAGCTAAAAATTATTAGTAATTTGAAAGCTGGTGGAGCTTAGTATAGATGGCCTGATAGAATGAGTACCACACACTGCTAATATGCCCAAAAGGTTTTACTTGGCTACGTGCAGTAAAAAATGTGTATTACAGGCCCTAAAGGATTTGCTTAGCTAGTTTTAGCCAAATGCTGTGAAAAACACTTGCACAGCACTAAAACTGACCTGCCTAGGAAAAAGTGATAGGAACTGATGTAACCTAGCCCTCAAAAGTGCTGCAATTACAACTAGTCACTACTCCCAACCTATCTGTCTATTTAAGAGCACAGACCTGCCTGCTAAAAGTCGTAGGAAATGCTGTAACCTAGCCCTCAATAGGGCTGCAATTAGAACTAGTCCCTACTTCCAAGCTATCTGTCTATTTCAGATAAAATTCGCTTGCAATTCTCACAGTTATACTGTATAGCGCGCACACAGCAGCAGCGGTGCGGGCTAACACTCAGCTGCAGCAGTGAGAAAATGGTGGCGACGGGGAAAATGGCTGTGTCTTATAGGGCAAGGACATGTGACATACACAGCCAATGACACATGCCCTTGCTTGTGTGAAAAAAAGCACTTTGCTCCGTGTGTGCGCTGCTGATAGGCTGACAGACTGCACCTCCCCACTGTAAATGCGGGAAAGAGAAAAAAAAATGGAGATCTTCATTATTTCTGCAGAGATCCATCCCATGCCCCTCCCCCCACCCCGCTGTACACTCAAACTGTGTATTAACATTGATTATCAGCATTACTGTGAAAAAATCCAGTTACGATTTTGGTGCACGAACAGTTATCGAACATAACCTCGAACAGCCGGATTTTTTTCAAATCTTTCGGGTTCGTCGAATGGCTCGAACACCGCCCAAAACAGCTCGAATTTGAGATTGGCAAACAGTTCAATTCGAACACCGCTCATCTCTAATCCCAAGGTCCAACTGGGTCCCGGCTTCCACTATGTTAACTCGGTGTGCCGTCAGCGAGATGTACCGTCCCTGCCCTCAAGCACTTGTCCACGTGTCCGTGGTTAGGTGGACTTTCCCAGTAACTGCGTATTTGAGGGCACAGCTAATGTTTTGGGACACATGCTTGTGTAATGCGGGGACGGCACACCAGGAGAAATAGTGGCAGCTGGGGACCGAGTACCGAGGGACAGCCGCCATCAGGTTGGGGAACGCTTCCGTCTCCACGAGCGTAAAAGGCAACATTTCGAGCGCAAGCAGTCATGAAATGTGAGAATTTAGTAGTGTGGCCTGTGGGGCGTTGGCTGCATATTTACTCTTGCGTTCCAAGGACAGGGGTATGGACGACTGAACGCACGCTGCTGGGACAAGGACATGGACGTGCTTACTGAGGCTGCTACTTGAGAGTGCTCAACGAATGGTGCAGGGCAGGAGGCATCTTCGCATGCACCATGGACAGGGGATTGGCTTGAATGCACAAGAGTGGAAGAAGCAATGGTGTCACCTGCAGACACTGTTCCTGGACTCTGGGGTTCGGCCCACAAAGTCAGGTGCTTTCCTGCCATGTGCCTGATCATGCTGGTGGTGGTCAGGCTGGTCGTTTTGCCACCCTTGCTGATGCTGGCCTGGCTGGTGGTGCAAATGGCCTTTTGGGGTTATCGGCAGAGTCTTTTAAAAACAACCAGACTTGGGAAGACCTAACAATTGTACTGGCAACTTCCTTCATATTGGTGTTATGGGGAACGGTTGCCTGCCTTCTGTCTGCGGCCAACACACTGCTTCTTCCTGCCTTTTGGGGTGCTCTGCCTCGCTCCCCCTGTGTGCTGCTGTCCTCGCTCTGCATGTCCTCCTGCCAGGTTGGGTCAGTTACTATATCATCCACCACCTCGTCTTCCACTTCCGCACCCTGGTCCTCCTCCTGAGTTTCTGGCAATTGTGTCTCATCATCGTCCACCTCTTGTGACACTTTCCCACCGTCGCCTTTGTGTGACCGTGGCTGCTCAAATATTTGGGCATCGCTACACGCGATCTCCTCTTGCCCCGCTTCAAGTGGACCGGGCGAGAGGCCCAAATCTATAAATGTAAAAGTAAACAGCTCTTCAGAGTGTCCAAGTGTGGGATCAGTTGTCTCCGGGCACTCGGCAAGGTGGGAGGAAGGAGGATCAGGTTGAGGAATATGCTGTCCAGACTCACGGCTACTGAGACTTGACCATGTGGAAGACAGGGTGGTGGTGGTGGCTAAGTGACTGGAAGCATTATCCGCTATCCAACCAACAACCTTTTGACACTACTCTGGGTTCAATAGTGGTGTGCTGCGGTCCCCTAGAAATTGGGACAGGAAGGTCAGGCGAGAAGATGTGGGTGTTTGTTGTGGCACAATTTCAGCTTGCCCACGGCCTTGTCCTCGGCCTCTGCATGCACCATCACCATCACATCCAGTACCCCGTCCCTTGCACGTGCCTTGCCCATTTTAAATGGAGGACAGTATCTTCCACGCTCACTACAAATGACTGAGTTTGGAGGGAACTTATATGTGATCCGTGTGACAGAGAAAAACACAGTTTTAAATACCTGGCCTGTAGGTAAGTAGTGTGAACAGCAAACTGCTGTGAATTGCTTCACTGACACACTGAAAGAAATTTTTAATGGAGGCCAGAAATGGCAGTATTTTCTGACAACGTATATGTGATCCGTTTGACGGAGAAACCACAGTTTTAAATAGCTGGATTTTTAGCGCTGTAATATGGAAAGGACAGAAAAATGGTGTTCCCTGGATTGCTTTTTAAGCAAATAATGAGGATTAAGATCCGAAAAAAGCATTCCTGGCCCCTGAGACCTGGGCCTTAGTATAGAAATATCTAACAGCAGCAGGACGCAGAATTGGAATGGAGCCTCTTGTGCTATATACCCTGCCTGCCTGCCTATATACACTGCCTGCCTGATATCTCTGCAGATGGATTAGTTAGTCCTCAAAATGACTGTTTGATAAGATGGATATGCGTAATGTACGGTTTTTCTCCCTACACTACCTAATACACAAGCAAATCTCTCCGTGACGCAGCAGCACCTCTCCCTACACTGTCTGATTACAGAGTGACTGTGACGAGCACAGCGGCGCCAGGTCTGATATAGACCTGATGACGCTGTGCGGCCAGCCAATCACTGTAATGCCACAACCATCATGGCTGCGGCATTATAAAGAGTGGCAGGCAATCACTGTATGTTGATTGGCGCTCTAAAGGGCGCCAAACATGCAGGAAGGGGACCCGAGCTCCCGCCAAGCAACCCCGGAAATACTCGGCGAGCGCTGAGCATCTCGAGCAGTGAGATGTTCGGGCAAGCACCGAGCAGTAGCGAGCATGCTCGCTCATCACTAGTGTCTAGAAAACTCTGGTTGGTGTCGCCTATGAAGTTAATCATCAACAGATTAAAAAACTGACAGACTCCAAGGATGTAAGGTGACTATATTAATATATTGGTCACTGATATTATTTTTGAACATCTGATATATATTTTGTACATTTTGAGCTGTTTGGTTCTTATTCTATTTTAACAGATGAAAATAAGTACACTGTAATTGAGATGGAAAATATATATTTTTTTATTTAGTTGCCCAATAATTCTGCACACATTGTTCTCCAAAGAAAGACAAAACCGCACTTTTACTTTCTTAAATATTCAGGTTTTACTTTTATTAACCTTTTGCATTGACCGACAGCACTGTAGTTGTTTAATATTAAAAGTAATCATCAAAAATATAAATTGCCTAATAATTGTCCACATAGTGTATAGAAAAATAATCTCTAACTACGACATATAAAAAGTGGCATCTTATAATGAGATGAAAAGAAGAAAAAAATTCTGGAATATGGAATAATTATATTGGTAAGGGGAAGAGCTAGTAAATTAATAGTATTATTTTTTATATGATTTTTTTTATTTCTGATGTATATGGGAATAAATATAAAAAAAAAAATCACTACCAGTCGCCATGAAGTTCTCTGCCGTTCCTCTGGACTCTAAACTGTCACCCATGATGCCCACATCAGTGTATAGGGCAGAGCAGGCCATGAGCCGCTGCCTGGTAGGTAGCACAGGAGGGTTCCGTCACCTCTAGCATCACCTGCACACGACCAACTGCCATTTACTTTCAACTGTCGACTGAAGCGATCTGACCGAGGTCTGCAGGCGGGAAGATAATTATGAGAATGGCGTCTACTGGACATGGACAAGAGAACGAAGGGAAGAGAGCGAGAGAAGAGCCCAGCGTGACCGGATTCAAGAAGAGGCGATTGGACGAGCCAACACCTGGATGCAGCGGAGACCGTGGATCATCCAGCCCCTATGCCAGGCTTAACATCAGCCGCTTCAACATCCACCAAGTCTTGGGTAGGGGCGCCTTTGGCAAAGTAAGTCCTGCATCTTTTTTTATTTATTTGAAATCTGAAGCATTTATTATATCCCCATGTATTCTTCTCTGCTGTCAGCCATGTCATGCTTTGTTGTTTGTCATTGTAGCGTTCTTCTGTGAGATTACATTTAAGATATCACCATAGTTAGGTCTAGTGCTGCTGTAACATGGTATTTTTTATGCTGGATGTTTTTCCTCAGGGGTCACAGCTGTAGGGGGTATGGAACATTGTTTTTTTTCACGTCATTGTCAATATAGGCTACAATCAGGCTGCCATATTGTGAATGACATTGATCTGTGTTTTTATTAAATATAGATAGACATTGATATTGACCACACTAATGGCAACTCAAAGCATGACAGTTGGTGCTGATAGTATTCCATGTAAAGGGGAGGGAGGGAGATCGAGGAGCTAAATGCAGAACTCCTCCCTCCACTTTCCCCCTCCTCCCCCATCCCTCTTACATAGAATATTTTCAGCACCAACTGTCATCTCCTATCTCAGTAATGTAACAATCTGTCTTCACTGAATATAGATTTTACCATGAAATAGAGAATTTTGAAAGCTAAAAATCAGTCCTGACGGAGAAAAAACAGATTTCTCTGAAAAGATTTATTGCAAAGTTGCTTATTTTCATGTGTGCTATTGATTTATGAAATACAAATTAAAATGATAATTATTCATTAAAGGGAACCTGTCTTGTCCTGTGTACTATGTAAACTGCCCCCATTGCGTTGATATTGATGCAATGTGTATCACTAACACGCTTTTTTCATTTAAATTGGCGCTAATATAATACAGCTCTGGCAAAAATGAAGAGACCACTGCAAAATGTTCATTTTCTCTGATTTTTCTCTTTCTAGGTATATTTTTGAGTAAAATGTACATTGTTGTTTTATTCTATAAACTACTGACAACATGTCTCCAAAATTCAAAGCTAAAAATGTTGTATTTATTTGTAGCAAATGAGAGATCGTCAAAATAAAAAAGAAGCCGTGCTTTCAGACCTGAAATAATGCAAAGAAAACAAGTTCTTATTCATTTAGAAACAACAACACTCATGTTTTATCTCAGGGAGAGTTCAGAAATCAATATTTGGTGGAATAACCATGATTTTTAATCCCAGCTTTCATGCGTCTTGGCTGCTTTCCACCAGTCTTTCACACTGCTTTTGGGTGACCTTATGCCACTCCTGGCACAAAAATGTAAGCAGTTCTTCTTTGTTTGATGGCTTGTGACTATCCATCTTCCTCTTGATTACATTCCAGAGGTTTTCAATGGGGTTCAGGTCTGGAGACTGGGCTGGCCATGACAGGGTCTTGATGTGGTGCTCCTTCATCCACACATTGATTGACCTAGCTGTGTGGCATGGGGCATTGTCCTGCTGGAAAAAACAGTCCTCAGAGTTGGGGAACATTGCCTGAACAGAAGGAAGCAAGTGTTTGTCAAGGATAACCTTGTATGCAGCTTGATTCATACGTCCCTCGCAAAGATTAACTTGCACAATTCCAGCCTTGCTGAACCATCCTCAGATCATCACCGATCACCGAGGCTTATATGCCTCTCCAGGTCTCCATCTAACCATTAGACGACCAGGTGTTGGGCAAAGCTGAAAATTAGACTCATCAGAGAAGATTACCTTACTCCAGTCCTCTATGATCCAATCCTTATGGTCTTGGCAAACTTCAGCCTGGCTCTCCTTTGCTTCTCATTGATGAAAGGCTAGGAGCCTGTTCGTTTAGTCATAGAGGTGTGATTCCTGGCATTTATTCAGGGTTTGTGCCACCCACGCATTTGAATTCTGCTCCCGGCTGGCGCTGATGTAAGTATGGGGCGCTTGCGCAGTATGTCATGCCAGTAAAGCTTGTAGTGCTGGGAGCCGCACATGCGCTCTGACTAGCGGCTCCCTGCGCTTGCACAGTGACACTGCTGTGTAGTTCCCAGCTTCACTGTGTGCGGCCGGAGCCGCTCGTCACAGCACATGTGCGGCTCCCAGCGCTACAAGCTTTGCTGGCATGACATACTGCGCAAGCGCCCCATACTTACATCAGCACAAGCCAGGAGCAGAATTTAAATACGTGGGCGGCACAAACCCTGAATAAATGCGAAGAATCGCACCTCTATGACTAAAAGAGCAGGTATGATACAAACATATAAAGTGGATTTTACATATTATATTAGCGCCAATTTTAATGAAAAAAGCGTGTTAGTGATACACATTGTATTACTAACGCAATAGGAGCAGTTTAGATTCTACACAGGGAATGACAGGTTCCCTTTAAGACCTTTCCATAGCCCATCCATGGAGCAGGCAGTGCATTATGCTGATAGATGGATTTGCTCCTCTACCTAGACCTGGTTACCAGCAGACTGAGCGACCATTCAGTTTACTCATGTGCCTTGTGTGCTATAAAATCCAGATTACTTCCACTCCCTGCAGATGCCTTCTAAGTATTCTCCATTTGTCTCTCTTAGGTGGTCCTGGCATCAGTCCCCGGCCGAAACATCCAAATGGCTGTCAAAATGATAACCAAAAAAGAGGACAATGAGGACACCATCATGAGAGAGCGGCAGATACTCCTGGCTGCCAGAGACTGCCCATTCTTATGCCACCTCTATGCCGCACACCAGTCTCTGCAGAGGGCATATTTCATCACGGAGTATCTGTCCGGTGGCAGCCTAGAGAATTTGATCAGGATGTGCGGCTGCCTGAACATCGGCAATGTGAGGTGAGAAAGTGGAGAATGTATGTAAAAGAGAACTAAGGAGATGGAAAAAAAATCTGGGGTCAGGATGTAGCTAAGGTAGCAATGGCAGGTCATATACAGTATTTAGTGTGCTGGATGCAGCAGGTGGGGTGCCATGGTATTTGGGGATTGCTAGAGAAGGATTTGATGACATTGATACTACACTCTGTTCTCTCCATCAGATTCTACACAGCAGAGATCGTATGTGGCCTCCAGTTCCTCCATGGACACAACATCGTCCACCGGTAAGCAGGACGTTCCTCCTTCTCTCTGTCCCCTTTACATTCTAGAGATATGACCCCCAGCTTTCCTTGTGTCCTGCCACTTATTCTATCTGATCTTGCAATGACTCAATTTCCATCTCTTTTATCACTGGACAGATTTCTCTTTTTTTTTTTTCATTACAGAGACATAAAGCCAGATAACATCATGTTGGATGCAGATGGCCACATCCGTATAATCGACCTTGGGCTCGCCCAAGATGGCGTTACCTCCTCCAAAAACATCTCTGGAGTGACGGGCACTTTCCACTACATGGCCCCTGAGGTGTTTCGTAGAAAACGATACGGCGCAGCAGTGGACTGGTGGAGCCTGGGGATTGTCGTTTCCAGGATGGCAGCAGGACGATTCCCATTTTACAACGGCCCCATCAAGCAAATGGCTTTCAAAGCTATCATCAATGAAAAGCCAAAATTTCCATCTTGGCTTGATGCTCATGTGAAACATCTCATTAAGAAGCTGCTGCGCAAAGACCCTCAGACACGCCTGGGTGTGAGCGGGAACATCCGGGAGCATCCATTCTTTACCACCATCGGCTGGGAGGAATTGGAGGAAAGGAGAGCAGAGCCACCATTTTCACCATTCAGGCAAGTTCTGGAGAACCATCATCTGCAGTGGCCGGAGCATACAGTCCTTCACCCCGTGGACAGATTTACGTACATGTCACCAAGCTGGGCCCGGTAAGGATCTCTTCATCTGGGGATAACTCCCATCAGGTGTTCTCACATTGTGGTAATCATCATCATTCATCTTGTCTTTTTTCACATTTTCTAACAATGACTTTATGTCTCTGTTTCTCTTAGGTGGATGAAAAGATCTGGACTGTAAAAGAATCCACGACCATCTGGTGAGTGACCTCTGTTCACACAGGACACCTATGATATCAGTACATTGTATCTGATGTTACATAGGGGAATGGTTCATTATAAAGACCATTCCCCTAATATAACAGAAGATCTGGCAGAGAGAATAATCAATGTCTTCCTTTTTTGTCTTGCAGGATGAGCCCCTGCCAACTGCCCAGAACTTCATGCCTCCTGACCCGTACCTCGTCTCTGCTGGTGTACTTCACCTCGGCTGCCCTTCAACATCATATCTCTCCAAAACATCTTCATGCCGGACCACTGCCATTGTTTTGCTGCCCCAGACCCTTGACTTGGCCTCCTCTAATACTGGGCTGGCAACTGACATCCCTCCATCCAGAAGATCTTCTACCCCAGGAATGGCCTGTGCTAAGTTTCCATCTGATGTGTTCAAAAGCAATAGTCCTGGGCAGCTGAGCAGAAGAATGTATAGAGCGGCCATTATCACCTTAGCACAGGCCTGGTAAGTACCGCACCCATCACACATCACATCACCCACACTACTATAGGCATACATATAGCACACCGTACATTTCCGCACATAGATATAGGACATAGATCGGCTTTTGATCCTGGGATTTAATCTGATCGCCATATTTGGGGTCAGGAAGGAATTTTTCCCCTTAATATGAGGACAATTGGCCCATTCCTCATAGGGGTTTTTCGCCTTCCTCTGGATCTACACGGCCTTAAATAGGTTTGGTATCATAAATTAATAAGTAGATTGACACACTAGTAGCAAAAGAGAAATTTTAGAAAAATTTAAATTTTCTTTGTTGACAATTAAAATTAGTTCTCAAAAATAAAAAGGATAATTAGTCTAAGTAACTAAAATGATTTTTATATATCACACTTACATTACACAGGTTAGGTACATTACACAGGTTAGGTATCAGCCTTTGATCTTGGGATTCATTCTGATCGCCATATTTGGGGTCAGGAAGGAATTTTCCCCCCTGATACGAGGACAATTGGCTTATTCCTCACAGGGGGTTTTCGCCTTCCTCTGGATCAACACGGCCCATAAATAGGTTAAGTCTGATAAATAAATACAAAAAGTAATAAATAATAATAAATAAATACAATAAATAATAATACATTTAGTATGCTAGGTTAGTAAGGAGACTCACACTATAGTAGCAGAACAAAAAAGGTATAAAATTACAATAATTTTAGTTGAAAAGATATGTAATTTCAGACATTGAAATAATCAAATCCAAACCTACAAAAATAATTTATATATTTTTTCATTTGTATTTACATTACATTAGGTATCAGCCTTTGATCCTGGGATATATTCTGACCGCCATACTTTATTTGGGGTCAGGAAGGAATTTTCCCCCCTGATATGAGGACAATTGGCTTATTCCTCACAGGGGGTTTTCGCCTTCCTCTGGATCAACACGGCCCATAAATAGGTTAAGTCTGATAGATGAATAATTTTCACATATACATAATACTAAAATATAAAATAATTCAATCTATAAATAAAATCTTCTTTTTACCCCCCTTATATCTTTGTGCTTGTCTTTATTTCATTGGACGTCCATGTAGTCATTATTATGCTGCCCCTTATGTCTTAAGGCCCAATACACATTAGAATAAATTTGCTTGAACGCCCCTGATATCGTTACTATCCTATGGTGATAAATCAGCTAATTGCTGTGATTCCTGGGAGTGTTGGGTCCGGAGCAGGAGATGCTGTTACCTTTCTCCATTTTGGCTAATAAATGAGAACACTGAGCTGGGTTCCTCCATTAATTACCCAGATGTTCCTCAAAGGACATTGGAAAGAATGGGTTTTCTAAACCAGACAGTAATTGCACTGCTCATATAATAGGGGAGAGGGTTTGTTACAATGTGTCAGTGCAGCTGGGAACTATGAAACTCACAGAGCATTGCCTGGACTGGATACGCTGGATGTGGCTCAGTGGGAGATGGTGGATCTGCAACAATGTTGCCCCCTGCAGTCAGGACCCCACATATCATGGACGCCACATGATCAGATCCTCCAGAGAACATTCATGAAGAAGGAGAATCCCCTGTAGAGAGGCGTCCACAGCGAGGTACATGATAGGAGCAGTTATTGTTTCATTCCCCAGGTATCTCTATCTGGGAATGCAGGATGACAACCAATATGGCTGCCATTACTGCTCTTACAGGGGGCATCACTAAGCTCTCATACATCCTGAATAGTACATGGTGTAATGACACGTCCCCTCACATTACCTGCTTAGTTGGGTAGATTTCATATTACAGAGTGTGGGAAAGCTGACTGACAGGAGCCATAGCCCCCAACCGTCCCGTATTCGGCGGGACTGTCCTGCGTCCCGTCTCGACTCAGCTCTTCTCCCGGCTCATTTAGACCTATTACAGTTATCTCTTATCAGAATATAATACCGAAGGAGAGAGAATTGTAGCCAATATATAACCAATATTTGTAAATGGCGCTGATCTAAAAAAAACTGCCAGAGATAGAGCTATTAATAAAAATATATATTTATTATCCACAAAATAGAAAGATATATACGGTCCACTAAGTGGCTAAGGTGAGAGAAATGACCAATAGTGGCAGATGTAAAACAGTCAGAGAAAGAAGAGCACATCCCACATAGCAGGACCTCCACAACAACCATCTGTAAAAATAATTGATAGACACTAGTATATATAGATCACGCTAGAGCTGCCACAAAGACAACAGTCTCATGGTTCATGTATTATACACAGAAATATGTCCGACTCATACCAAACCAACAGTGCCGTATGGAAGAAATATACAGTATATGTGTGTATATTGGCCGTGTAGCGTATTTGTGCACCTATGTATTAATTTAACACTTCAGGTGTCCGGGCCTTATATTTTTTCCTTTTTCTTTTTTGTAGTGCTTGATAATGCACACTGAGGAATTTCAGATACCCTCATATCACAGTAGTATATCCCACTCCTCAAAAAGTTAGTTACCCTTAGGTAATCTCAGCAGCACTATAACAAAATGGTCTTAGTCACTAGATGCAATTTCTATTCCCACCAACAAAGCAGCCAAAGCCACCTCCACCCACCCCATGGTGGTTACAAGCAGCCTCTTACCCAGAATTGTCACAAGAGCCTCCAAAAAGTAATTATAACAGCCTTCTTCCCACAACACCTGCAATTTTCACTTTAAGGGGTTGTCTGGTCAAAATAGATAAGTCTGCAGTTACTCTGTGTGACTGCAGACTTATGAATCCCCCAGGTTGGCTGGTTTCAGACCGGCATGTATGAGATATACATACCCCTGGCCAGTGGGCGCAGAGTCGCTCTCCATACACTTGTAAGGAGCAAGGCTGCCCCCTCTAGTCGGACACGCTTATTGGCCATCCGTGTCACTAGATGGGGTGCGGCCTTGGCTCTATCAAGTGTATGGAGAGCGAAGCTGCACCCACTGGTCGAGGGCATGTATAACTCATACATACCCTCTGTTCCCGAGTCTGAAACCGGCGAATCCCCACAGCGCACAGTGCCTGCATAATTCATAAGTCTGCAGTCATTCTGTGTGATTACAGACTTATCAGTTTTGACTGGACAACCCCTTTAAATACACCCACATATGCGTCCCTCCTACATGCTCTCCTATATCATCTGCTGATGATTGCGCCACAGAAGTTATATTTTACTACAGCTGTGTGAGAGTGTCAGCGGCATTTAGATGGTTAAATCAGCAGCAGTCTAAGCTAGCTCTGGTTGCTGCTGTTCACACAGGCACTGACTGTATAACACAGATGACACCTGCAGAGTACAGAGCAGGTTCATATCCTGAGCCCGCTCCCAACATATGTCACCAGTAAATCCAATGGTTGGAAAGGATCAATGGTGTTTGGTCATTCAATCAATTCAGGGCTGAAGGTGCTTAGGTGACCATATGAACATTTTGATGTACAGAAAATTAATCTCTGGAGTCTCAATAAATGTGAACTATTAATTCAAAATTTACATCTCTTGAAGCAACAACTTTGCCTCCATTTGCAAGGCAGGATCACAAAGCCACTCTCGGATAGGAACATTTGTATATTACATATTTAGAAGAAACACCCAAAGGTAATAAATACAGGTTTACCCTGCATCATAATAAAAAAACTATGGCTCAGGGTGATGTGTATTTCTGTAATGAGGGGGGTGCGGACTAAGGATACGATTATCAAGGTGTGCAGAATTATTAGGCAGCTTGTTTTCCTCAGACAAAATGGGCTAAAAAAAGAGATTTAACTGATTGAAAAGTCTTACAGAGGGATGTAGCACTCTTAAAATTGCTAAGATATTGAGGTGCGATCACAAAACCAGCAAAAGTTTTGTTGCCAATAGTCAACAGGGACACAAAAAACATGGTGAGAAAAATAAGACTCACATTAACTACCAAATATTTGAGAAGAATCAAACATGAAGGGACAAAGAAGAAATTGTCCTCCAGTGCTGTCATATTCCAGATCTGCAACCTCCCTGGAGGACCAGAAGTACAAGGTGCTCAGAGACATAACCAAGGTGAGGAGGCCGAAACCCAGCCGCCACTGAACCAGACACAGAAATGGAAACATCTAGACTTGGCCAAGAAATATCTGAAGACAGATTGTTCAGATTGTCCCCTTTCTTATAAGTGTCTAGTAGTGATGAGCGAGCACTAAAATGCTCGGGTACTCGTTGCTCGGGTCGAGCACATTGGAATACTCGGGTGCTCGACCTGAGCAACGAGCCCAATGTAAGTCTATGGGAATCTCGAGCATTTTTCAGGCGGCTCCTCCCTTCGGTCTGCAGAGGGCCTAAAAATTGCCCAAATCGATGGGAACAGAGCTCAAGTAACATGGGAACAGCATGGGGAAGACCCCTAGAAGCATCTCTGACTCTCATATCACTGCTGTCAACAACAATGTCAGAGTATTATGCCACTTTTACGGACTCATAAACATACAAAAACGAAACCAAAATGGATTTTCCTGAGAAATATGTTAAGGAACATCCTTTCCAGGGTAATGACTTGTATATAAGGCAAAATAAGTAACCAAAAATACTCCTCCACACCTTGGGCTATGTTCACACGTAGCAGTTTTGATGCTTTTTTGCACTTTTGCATTGCTTTCAACCAAGACAAATGCATTCACCAGGAAATGTCATTTTAACACCTTATCTGGCCATGTGGTGTGTGACACATCATCAGACACATGCATACAGTGCTGAAAAGACATGGGAACAGCATGGGGAAGACCTCTGGAAGCATTTCTGACTCCCAGGTCACTGCCTAAAAGTGTGCCCATCATAAGTGTTCCTTGGCGCATGCGTAGATGCCTCCCGCCATGCACCTGTCATTGCAGACTTGCAACAATCACCGTCCTTGTTCCAGTGCAGCGTTCAGTTGTCCCTACACCATTCCTTGGAATGCAAGCGCAAGTATGCAGCCAGCCACCCACCAACCCACAGGCTGCAATACTATACTGCCAAATTTTTGACAGCTGTTTGCACAGGAAATGTGGCCTTTTAGGCTCTTGGAGGCGGAAACTTTTCATAAGCAAATGCCGGCGGCGGCCGGGTGTCCTTACTCGGTCCCCAACCACCACTGTTTCTCCCGGTGTCGTCTCCGCCTTCCACAATCACAGGTCCCACAACATTACCCGTGCCCTCCTCAGTGCACTTACTGGGAAGGACCGCCTAACCACAAACACGTGGACAGGTGAATGTGGCCAGGGACGGTACAGAGCCAGTCCACAGCTTTTTTTGCTGAGTTGTATTTCACCACAGCCATATTCTTTAGCTCGGTGAAAAGACTGACATAAAAGGAAACCGTATCTACTCTGGGTGTCATTTCTCCCAGGAAGTCCTCTGAAGCAGCTTTTGCAGAAGGAATGGCAGCCCATCTAACATCAACTAGCACTTCTCGGTGGTGCTTTGACACACAAACATCTTTCTTTGCGCATTTAATTTCAGGACTACAGAGTTGGGCAATGGCCTGATCTGCAATCCAGTTTAAGAAATAACATGCACAAGCACGTCCAATCCACATTAAAAAAACAGCCATAGAGTGTCCGGGAATCTTCCCCCACACTTTTCTTAGCCAGGGCTGCTTCTCGGCAGGGTTGGACGGACCCACCTGAAAACCGGAGACTCCTCCGGTGGGCCCTGGCTTCTCCTTCAGGAGAGTTCTTAGTGCCGAGGTGAGGCCATGATAATGATAGAGGCCACTATCTGCTTATTTTTCTGTTACTTGGAATGCAAGCGCAAGTATGCAGCCAGCCACCCACCCACAGGCTGCAATACTAAACTGCCAGATTTCTGGGCAGCTGCTTGGACTTGAAATGGAGCCTTTTAGGCTCGTAGAGGCAGAAGCTTTTCACAGCCTCATGCCGGCGGCGTCCGGGCGTCAATACTCGGTCCCCAGCAACCACTATTTCTCCCGGTATCGTCTCCGCCTTCCACAAGCACGGGTCCCACAACATTACCCGTGCCCTTCCCAGTGCACTTACTGGGAAGGACCGCCTGCGCACAAACACGTGGTCAAGTGAATGTGGCCAGGGACGGTATGGAGCCAGTCCACAGCTTCTTTTGCTGAGTTGTATTTCACCATAGCCATATTCTTAAGCTTGGTGAAAGGACTTGGGAAACCATATCTACTCCAGCTGTGATTTCTCCCAGGAAGTCCTCTAAAGCTGCTTTCACTTGAAATGTGGCCTTTTAGGCCCGTGAAGGCGGAAGCTTTTCACAACCTCATGCCTCGTGTCCATACTCTGTCCCCAGTCGTCACTATTTCTCCCGGTGTTGTCTCCGCCTTCTACAAGCGCGGGTCCCTGAACATTACTGCTGGTACTTTTCTGTGGGAATCTGCTTACCTCCTACCAGCCTGGAATATTTCCAGTAAACTATGGTACAACACCATGGTATTAGCACTGTCCCAGTACCAGTAGCGAAGCCTTCCACAATTTCCTTCTCAGGAATTTTATTTGGTAGACTGAGTGGCTGCCCAAATACATTAGTTTCTCACAAAGGAGCTGAAGATAGAGTGGCAGTAGGTGCAAGTTTCCCCAGCCTGTTAGATATCAGAGGGTGAACGGCAGCACATTGGATCAGTGGTTAGCACTGAAGCCTTGCAGCGTTGGGATCCTGGGTTCAAATCCCAGCAAGGACAATATCTGCAAGAATTTTGTATGTTCTCCCCGTGTTTGCGTGGGTTTCCACCTCAGTAAAAAAGCAGCCATAGAGTGTCCGGGAATCTTCCCACACACTTTTTTTTAGCCAGGACTGCTTCTTGGCAGGGTTGGACGGTCCCACGAAGAATCCTCTGGTGTGCCCTGGCTTCTACATCAGGAGAGTTCATGATAGCGCTAACTTTGCAGCTGCTATGGGGCTCTTGAGCGGGGGAGAAAGGTGAACCCTCAGAATCAAATCCTCTGGTGGGCCCAATGTTTTTCAATCTGAAACAGCTTCTCAGTGGGAGTTGTATTTCATCACAGCCATATTCTTTAGCTCGGTGAAAGGACTGGCATAGAGGGAATCTGTATCTACTCCGGCTGTCATTTCTGCGTCACCAGGTTCCGCCCATTGTCACACACGACCATGCCTGGCTGTATGTTCAGCGGTGAGAGCAACACATCAAGCTGCTGTGTTACAGCTTTCAACATCTCTACAGCGCTAGGTGGTTTGTCACCTAAGCATTAAGCATGTTATCTTCAGCACAGCCTGTTGCCGCTTGGCCAAGGCAGTGCTGCAGTGCTTTCAGCTTGTGACTGATGTGGTAATTTCAGAGATGGAGGAGGAGGTGCAGGAGCTGAACAATGTGATTACATTGAGGTTACATTGGCGACTTTGTTTTTATACTAAAGAAAGATCCTACTGTTTTGTTTTGTTTTACGTTATTTTTTAAGGCAAATGCATTTACAGGGAAATGTCATATTTACATTCTACAACCATATCTGGCAATGTGGTGTGTGACACATCATCAGACACATCCTGTTTCATTGATGATGGAGGGACTCTGAATGACACATAGAGCAGGGCCACAGTAATAAGTATGACATGTTCCCATTAGAAAGGAGAGGGTCTGCTATACAGTTATAAGGCATGCAGTGAATCCAACGGCTGACCAAATTTAGGAAAAACCCCACTAACAAATTAAAGACACATAGAGCAGGGCCACAGTAACGACAAATTCCCATTAGAAAGGAGAGAGTCTGCTATACAGTTATAGGGTATGCAGTGAGTCCAACGGCTGACCAAATTTAGGAAAAACCCCACTAAGAAATTAAAGACACAGAGAGCAGGGTCACAGTAATGAGTATGACTTGTTCCCATTAAAAAGGAGAGGGTCTGCTATACTGTTATAGGGTATGCAGTGAGTCCAACGACTGACCAAATTTAGGAAAAACCCAACTAAGAAATTAAAGACACATAGAGCAGGGCCACAGTAACGACAGATTCCCATTAGAAAGGAGAGAGTCTGCTATATAGTTATAGGGTATGCAGTGAGTCCAACGGCTGACCGACCAAATTTAGGAAAAACCACACTAAGAAATTAAAGACACATAGAGCAGAGCCACACTAACAAGTACGACATGTTCCCATTAGAAAGGAAAGGGTCTGCTATACAGTTAATGGGTATGCAATGAGTCCAACGGCTGACCAAATTTAGAAAAACCCCACTAAGAACTTAAAGACACATAGAACAGGGACACAGTAACAAGTACGACATGTTCCCATTATAAAGAAGAGGGTCTGCTATACAGTCATATGGTATGCAATGAGTCCAACGGCTGACCAAATTTAGAAAAACCCCACTAAGAAATTATAGACACATAGAGCAGGGCCACAGTAACGACAAATTCCCATTAGAAAGGAGAGAGTCTGCTATACAGTTATAGGGTATGCAGTGAGTCCAACGGCTGACCAAACTTAGGAAAAACCCCACTAAGAAATCAAAGACACAGAGAGCAGGGCACAGTAACAAGTACGACTTGTTACCATTAGAATGGAGAGGGTCTGCTATACAGTTATAGGGTATGCAGTGAGTCCAACGGCTGACCAAATTTAGGAAAAACCCCACTAAGAAATTAAAGACACATAGAGCAGGGCCACAGTAATGACTAATTCCCATTAGAGAGAATCTGCTATATAGTTATAGGGTATGCAGTGAGTCCATCTGCTGACCAAATTTAGGAAAAACGCAACTAAGAAATTAAAGACACAGAGCAGGGCCACAGTAACGACAAATTCCCATTAGAAAGGAGAGAGTCTGCTATATAGTTATAGGGTATGCAGTGAGTCCAACGGCTGACCAAATTTAGGAAAACCCCACTAAGAAATTAAAGACACATAGAGCAGGGCCACAGTAACAAGTACGACATGTTCCCATTAGAAAGGAGAGGGTCTGCTATACAGTTATAGGGTATTCAATGAGTCCAACGGCTGACCAAATTTAGAAAAACCCCTCTAAGAAATTTAAGACCCATAGAGCAGGGCCACAGTAACGAGTACGACATGTTCCCATTAGAAAAAGAGGGTCTGCTATACAGTTATAGGGTATGCAGTGAGTCTAACAGCTGAACAAATTTGGGAAAAACCCCACTAAGAAATTTAAGACACATAGAGCAGGGTCACAGTAACGAGTACGACATGTTCCCCTTAGAAAGGAGAGGGTCTGCTATACAGTTATAGGGTATGCAGTGAGTCTAACAGCTGAACAAATTTGGGAAAAACCCCACTAAGAAATTAAAGACACATACAGCAGGGTCACAGTAACGAGTACGACATGTTCCCCTTAGAAAGGAGAGGGTCTGCTATACAGTTATAGGGTATGCAAGAGTCTAACAGCTGAACAAATTTGGGAAAAACCCCACTAAGAAATTAAAGACACATAGAGCAGGGCCACAGTAACGACAAATTCCCATTAGAAAGGAGAGAGTCTCCCATAGTGTTGGCCTATGCAGTGAATGCAAGGGCTGCCAAAAATTTGGAGGCACTTCAATGCCCCTTGGAAGAGTCGTGGAGGAGGGCCTCATAAAAAAATATTTCCATTAGAAAGGAGCTGGCGTCCTATACTTGTAATGCCCATGCACTAAGTGTATGGGCTGACCAACATTTAGTCCTGGGGGTATACATGAACATACTGTATAAAAAAAAAAAATTTACGGGCATCATAAACACTCTTTAAAAAAATTCTGTGGGTGTTGCATCATGGACCACGGTCACCCTGGTGATATGGTGGTGGAGGATCAGGAGAAGGAGGAGGACAAGAGCAAATAGTGTTGAGTGAGCATGCTCGACACTGCTCGGTACTCGCTCGAGCATCTCACTATTCGGGATGTTCGGCGAGCACCGAGCATTTTCGGGTTACTCGGGCGGGAGCTCGGGTCTCCGCCCTGCATGTTTGGCGCTCTTTACAGAGCCAATGAACATGCAAGGATTGCCAGCCAGTCACTGTTGTGGTCACTGCATTCTGAGTCTTCTATCCTTTGGATTACGAGCTCGGAGAGACTGAGACACAGGACAGGATGTGTGTCAAACAAGCTCTAAACTTTATTACAAAGCATGGGTTTTATATTCACCCTGAAGGCAGAAAACGGATTTACCATATATGGTTTGATTATACAATTTTAGCACACAAAGACTGATTTCTATTCTCGTGCTTGTGTTGAAACATTCAATCGGACGCATTTGATTAGACACATTTAATCAGATACATTCTGATGACTAGCAAGGACGCATTATTGATTCAAGAAGGAACATTCACAGCTGGTGTTTTTTTTTTTACATAAAGTAACTTTCAGACTTATACAGCATAGATGGGGTCTTTGAACTTAAGGGGCCTCATCTTCTGCTATAACATTCCATCCTTTGGTTCCTTCATTTATCAGTATGAATCTCTATATTTTCTTTTAGTACAACACTGAATACACATTAGAAAAAGCTTAAAAACCAAATAAACCACAAGACACATTAGCAAAATCTGAATAATAGCTTACACTATACCAGCCACCCACCCACCGATACCTTTAAACCAATTAGCAGGATTTAGAAAGGAAAAGGTGTTTGCCCACCAGGAATCCTGATTCTTGAGGTTGGCCTCATCATAAAGCTTCCTCAATTTTACAACGTCCTCTAACTTATGTTTCAGCGTCAATACACTAGGATTGTCTATATAATGACAGCATGCGAGCCCTATTATCTGGCACATCCCTCCTTGTGCTGCTGTTAAATAATCTAGTACAAGGGTATGTTGGTTCGTGACAATAATCAATTGATTCTGTACTGCAAGAGATCCGTTAACTACTTCTAAAATATCCCAAATCTGATCATCAAGATAGTCTGTAGCTTCTACTAATTTATCCCACATTTGTGTCAACATAGGGTATATAAACAATGCACTGAAAATGTGTTTACCCCTCCCATTTGAACTATATGGGGTCTCCCACTTGGTCTTTCTTTATTGTCTGCTGATTGCTTATGCAGTGTATGTTTTGGGATAGACAAAGGATCTAGCTGGTCTGGAGTAACAATATAAGTTGCGGGTGTCAATCTGGCTAAGGTACAAGTTCCTGTTACTCCTACTGGGAGCCACTTGAAAGCCTTGTCTCCACATACCCAATACATGGATAAGGGGAGATTCCATAATGCTGAATGTTGCAGTATTAGACGGTGAACTAAATCAACAAACTTAGAGACATTTGACATCATACACCACCCAGGCCCTTGACCTATAGGGGAGCAATAGCCAGCATCAGGATTGCCACACGTAGGTGCACCTTTCTGATAACTTGATTACATTACACTGTAGATTGCCAGGTATTTTGGCACAGGTATCACTTGCCCCGTTTTTAAAATAAACATTATTCACCCAATTAGAAGTGTGTAGATATCTTTCCAACAGGGAAGGTTTAAAGGCATCACTGCTTCCTGAAGTGGCATTAAAACTTATTTTCAATCCTTGTTCAGGTATTTTCCCTAGATCAGTAATTTTTGTTTTGTTACGAGGTACCCACTCCCCTCCTTTAAATGCTATATACAACCTGGGAATTATTTGACCCGTCAGGTTCCCTTGCCACCAGGGAAATTTTGTCCATGCTACTACGGGAATCCCAACAGTGGTATTCCACAGTCTCTGTGTGGCATTATTGGCCCAAGTATCTGAACAGTTCACCCAAAAGTTTATCTCTTCCCATGAGACTGGGACGGCGAGAAAGGGTATGCTAGTGGACGTCACAGGGGCATGTGTACATATCCAACAATTAGCAATGGTCTGGTTTTGCTCCTTTAGTCCATCGATTAGAGCAAGATGGTGTTTAATGAATCTATTGTTGTCTCCATCTGTGGTGCTCAACTTAGTCCATGCACCTATGGTTGTAAGTATGCAGGTAAGTATAAACAATGTCATCATTCTTTGTCCGCTGGTTCTCCTAGTATCTTTTTGCAATGGGATGCGTGGATCCAGGTCTCTTTTCCCTCTAGCTTAACGGCTGTACTTGTGGTCAGCAGAACTTGAAAGGGTCCGTCAAACCGTGGATCTAGGCTTTTCCTCACGTGTCTTTTTATAACCACCCAGTCTCCAGGTTGCAGCGTATGGCTGCTAGAGTCTTGATCTGGATCTGGAAGAGAACTGAAGACATTATCATGTATTTGCTTAATCTTTTTGTGTAAAGCCCTCACGTAGGAACTTAGCACATGGTTATTCATTTCTAATGCTTGCGGATAGAAACACCCTAGGCTGGGTACGTTGCCAAACAATATCTCATATGGAGAGAGTCCAGTCTTTCTATTAGGCGTGTATCTTACTGAAAACAGAGCAAGCGGTAAACAATCCAGCCATGGTCTTCCTGTCTCAGCCATGGCTTTCTGAATTTTTTATTTCAATGTCCCATTCAGTCTTTCCACTTTACCACTACTTTGCGGGTGATATGGGGTGTGGAATGCTTGTTGAATTCCTAGAGCTGACATGACTTCATTCATTATTTCACCTGTGAAGTGTGTACCTCTGTCACTCTCAATTACTTCTGGTACCCCATACCTGCAGACCACCTCCGCAGGCAGTTTCTTTGCGGTTGCCGCAGCCGTGGCTTCGGCAATCGGGAAAGCCTCTGGCCATCCTGAGAACAAATCAATACAGACCAACACATATTCCCATGATCCTGACTTTGGCAGCTGAATATAATCAATTTGCAGTCTCTGGAATGGATTTGCCAAATCGACCACTGAAAAACAAAGAGAGTTAGAAGGTATCTGTGACAGAAGAGTATGCGGGTTGGGCACAACTGGTGTTAGAAGTTCTGTGGCTTTGTTAACCAACCGGAGGTCATGGACCATTCTATATGCGGCTGGTTGTCCTGGCACGCTCTTTTTCTTTACCGGAAACAGGGGAGTGTTGCAAGGGGACTGGGTTTTGACTAGGACTCCCCTCTGTAGTAATTTTTGGACTTGCTGGGCTATGGCATTCTCCTGAGCCGAGCTAAGGGGATACTGCTTCAGTTGAGGCATGATTGCTCCTGGTTTTAATTTTACCATTACTGGTTGAACTCTTAACCTACCAACATCTGTTTTGTCTGAGGCCCAAAAATCATGTGGTACAGCATGCTCCAATATCGGGGGAAACTCATTTGTCTCTTCTATGCTGGCAATATCTAGTGACATAATTTTGCAAAGGCTACTTGGTTTTAAACCTGGGGTCATGGTGACAGTGCCATCGGGATGATACTCAATATGTGCTTGTAATTGGGACAACACATCATTTCCCAATAGATTACATTGGCCTTGGGGCGATACCATGAGCTGGCTATGTACAGTAGCTCCTTGAATTTGCAGGGGAATTCTCTTAGTGACAGGGAGCAGGATAGACGGGGAATTGAAGGGGGTGGCAATGACATGATGTGAAAAATCAGTGTCAGTGTATGGCCAATCACCTTGCGTAATTACTGAATTGTCGGCCCCCGTATCTACTTGGAAATCGATTTCATGTCCCCCTGGTAGGTTCACCTGCACTATACAACTGAGAGTTGGGGGTAAGGAGATGAGGGGGTTCATGTGCAAGCCACCCTCATCCTGTGGGGGCGTTGTTTGGTTGGCTGGAGGACCCGTACTCTGAGCATTTGGATACGGGTTGGTGCTACAGTCCTTTCTAAAATGTCCTGGCTTTTTACATCCATAACACAGTTTCTGTCCTCCTCCTTCAGTCCGTCCTCTGCCTCTGTTCTTTCTGGGGGTCGTCTCTGCTATATGTATTCTGGCAGCTCTCTTTGCCTGCGCTATGTCATGCTGTGCCCCCTGAGCTATTCTAGCTAAGTCTTCTGCCTTCACTGATCTCCAGTCTGGTCTACTTGCTTTTACCTTCTCTGCAATCTCCTTCTTTAGTCCATTCATGAAAGCACTTGCTAATACCCTCTCACTAGTCTTATTTCCGGGGTTGAACCCCATTTCTGACCAGGTTTTCTTTAATGCATAGAAATAATCCTTAGGATCTTCCTCCTTCCCCTGCACTCTATCTTCTAGTGTAACTTGCTTTTCTGCTTGCCTATCTTTACATGCTTTTACCAACGCTTTTACGTACAGAACCCCGGCTGTTGCATCATTAGCCTCCGCTACATCAGGGCCCGTTCTATTGTCATATTGTTTATAAGTTTCGTCCGTCAGTCTGTCATACCGAGCTTCATCTGCCAATTTCCCCTTAATTACCCCTTGCAGATCAATTCTAGTGGCATGGTATTATCCTGTATGGTGGTGATCATTCTAGCGAAACCCATAGGGGACTGGGATGGGTCTGGCAGCTGGGAGATCAGTGCCAACTGCTCTGAAGGACTCCATGGTCTATACATTAACATTGTGCGAGCATTCTGACCTGGAACAACTGCATCCCCCCCCCCGCTGCTGCTGCTGCTGCTCCCGGTGCTCCTCGCACAACTACCGTCCTCATTGGGAAAAGACTAGCTGGGTGGGGTCTCGGTCCTCCACATGCCACACAGATGTCTACTGTCAAGGGGTTCTGCTGTCCACATCTGGGGCAAACCCAACAATTGGGTTCCTGAGAATTCTGGTACTGAGGTGAGGGTGAGCTGGGTGACGTCGGGAGCGGACAGGGAGAAAAATCTGTCACTCCGGTTTTTGTCAGTCTGTAACGTCCGTCTCCTAATTCTTCAATTTTTCCTTTAAAATGAGCACATGCATTCATCCATACATCCACTGTCTTCAACAGACCCTTATCTTTCAGCCATCCATGATAGCAGTTAAAGAAGGATTTCCATTTCTCTCCATTCATCTCTCCATTCTCATTCATTCCCGCTTTACATAATATTTTGTCAATTCCAATCAGTGCCTGTTTCCCTTCTCTGCGTACCACTAAGTCTTTGGCTATAATGCCTTCCTTGGCATTTTGGTTCCCCATTTTTTTTTGGGTTCTCCTCACTTAGAGTAGACTCCTCAGTCACTTAGACAATGGTCACTTAGACAATGGGCCACAAAGGTTTCTGAACCATTCCACTACTAGCCTTCCAGGACTTATACGCCGACCAGAAAAACAGACCAAAAACACCAATCCCGATACACACCCACAACACAATCATCGGATCCATACTTTCATTCTTAAATTCTCCAAAGGATAGAAGGCAGGACTGTCAATTTATCTTACATTTATGCTTACAGTGATATAAAGAGCCCTGACACACATCACCATCAATGAGTTTAACCGACAAACAAACAAATTCTTCCCTTATCACTCCTAAACACTTTTTGCATAATAATTTGGAACACAGTGTACATGTGCTTTTCCACAAAACACCAGTGGTTCACGTAGTGAATCTTACAGTTCTAACTTGCCAACCGTGGTCTGTATGGAGTTGTTCAATAAAGGGCCCAAAATTAAGATAACATAGACGGGAGAGGTCTCTATGAATAGGAATTCCTAAGTATTTGATACCCTGTGAGGGCCAGGCAAAGGGAAAGTTGGACTGGATGGAATTCTATATGGATTTGGGGAGGGAGACATTGAGGGCCTCAGACTTCGCTGCATTGATTTTAAAATTTGACCATGTAACAAAGTGATCTATTTCAGCCATAACAGCAGGGATGGATATATGTGATTGAGTGATATATACTAGGACATCATCAGCAAATGCAGAGCACTTGTACTCGGTGCCTCCCACCTCAATCCACCTAATATTGGGGTTATGGCGAATTGATGAGAGCAGGTGCTCCGTCACTAGGATGTATAAGAGAGGGGACAGAGGACATCCCTGCCTTGTCCCATTGGTGATTATGAAAGGTGATGAAAATGTTCTGATGCGCCCCCTGGGCCTTGGGACACCCGGAGCCGGACCCTTTTTGGTGGATGCTGGTGGTTGTAGTCTCCGTGGCGGCGACCCGGTTCCGTGGCTCAGGGCGGTCAAACCAGTGGCGGAACTATATATGTGGTTTTGATGTTTAAATATCCGACTACGCCACCCGTGGATTGCGGTCAGAGTGAACCGCCGCTGCAGGGCAGACCGCTGAGGCTGGTGTTGTGGATGCAGCAGAGCGTAGTATAACTCCACACGGGAGGAGTATAGCCTCAGGGCAGTGTATGCGGAGGATGGGGGTGATGGTGCAGGGCAGCAGCAGTAGCGACACGGAGTCAGTGATGCAGTCCAGGGCCTTTACTCACAGTTCTTATTATCCAGACCACTTCTGCAGGTAACGGCTGCCCACGTCGTACTGTGCTCACCAGGTGAGGGGCTCAGACAACTCTCAGATAACTTTGGAGCACTTCACATGACCCCTTTTGTGTGTCCTTTGTCTGGCCTTTCTTACCAACGCTTCTGTCCGGCTGCCTCGGGCCTCCTCTTGGTAAACTTGGCGCCAGTTTCCCTGACCCTATGTGGTGCCTTCTTAGCAGGTGTAGCGAGGGGCTACGCCACATAAAATGTCACAGCCTCCGGTTTCTAGCTGAGGGTCGTTTCCCGCCTCCACTGGTTTCGGGGACCGGTCTCCCCCTTTGGCCTGACCCCTCCACGCAGGTGGATTCGGGCGTGCGGTGGCGACTCGCCCGTCCGCACCCCTAGGATCCCTTCGTTCCTCGTTCCTGGAGCCTTCTCCGCTCCTCTTCCTTCCTTCTCCCTCTTCCAGGCCTGGGCCTCTGTTCCTAGGCCCTCCTCCGGAGCAGAGCTCATGCAGAGCCCCTGCTCCCTGTCACTTCTGCTCAGACTTCTCTGCACTGAACGAAGATGGTGCCCACCTTTTATACTCCCTTCTCAATGCACCCAGGAACTGCTTCCTCCCTGCTCCTGCACTACAGGGTTCCCCTTCCTCGGTGTTCCCTCCCCCCACTCCAGCCAGGGACAAGGACTGTCGTGCCCATCTCAGGGGCATATTGGAATGCTTTCTCAGCATCCAACGAGAGTATCTAATTACAAATTTTTAACTGCATCTAGCCCAGGAAATACTTTGTGCCTAGTAGCAGTGTCTGCTAGTCAGCGGATTATCCCAGCTGTTAAGCAAGCTACACCACCTGTAGTTTGGACACTTAATTTTTTCAAAGGAAATGGTTCGGGACCCCGGGATACTCAGTGAAGAGCATCAGGAGGCACCCCAAGTCATAGGGGCTGGGACTGGCGGTAGGACGCCTTGCGGTGGACCGCCGAGCTCGATCGTTATAAAAGCTTTTTAACTGCAGTAGCTTTAGTGGACGCTACTGGAGCTGGAATTACGCGGCTGCTGGCATGAGACTTGCCCTCCAATAGATCCTTGTAAAAGGATTTAAAGTGTATTCATTCAAATTAGAGAGACTATTTAAATTAAAAAGCTTAGACCTGCCTCCACCACAGGGGGGCTCGCTCGACCCACCAGCGGACAGGCACCAGTATTGGGAGAGGGGGGCTGGCCGTCAGGGTCCACTGCGTCTCTGGCACAAACCCGGCGACACGGAGGTCGCACGGGCAGGAACGGACTGGCCGTGTCGGCTTTTCACTTTTTTGATTTTAGAAGGACATGACATGCTTATATCTGTGTCTCCCCCTCCTTTTACTCCTCCACCTCTTTTCTTTTCGCATGACTATATGTACTTGTCACTTTTCCATGTGTTAGTTGTGTCTTCTGAGCAGTTTGTCAGCTTTTGGACACCTTTGAAGGTGTTTTCTATGTGTTTCTATGTGTTTTTGTTTGCCTGCCATTGGTTTTAACGGTGTTCGAAGGTGTTCGACGAACAGTTCGGCGAACATACGGGTGTTCGACGAACCGAACCGAACTCGAACACTACGGGGATGGCTCAACACTACTGTGGAGCTTTACTCCTCCGCTCCCCTCAAGGCCTTCTTAGGTAGGAACCTTGACCGGGTAGAGACAGCGGTTAACTCTAACCCGCTCCTCGTCTCAAGGCCAGAGTACGAGGACCGTGTATCTTCAACAAGCTGCAGGTTCCAGCAGAAAGCCACTATCAGCGAGGAAGATCACAATCAAAGACCGTGAACCTAAGATGGCCATGTATTAAATACTAGATGGTGGCCCGATTCTAATGCATCGAGTATTCTAGAATATGCATGCGGCTGACCGGGCGCGACTAAGCAGGGAAGCAGTGTTTAAATGGGTTGTGCACTACTTTTAATTAACTTCACAATGTATCCCCTCGGTGCCCCTAATGAATTTTGTCATTACGTCATGTTGTCAATCCTGCTTGTGACAACATCGCTGACGACA
Organism: Phyllobates terribilis; assembly: GCF_046119375.1. NCBI lineage: Eukaryota > Metazoa > Chordata > Amphibia > Anura > Dendrobatidae > Phyllobates > Phyllobates terribilis. The sequence goes on from NW_027362994.1 coordinate 1,950,370, forward strand.
CACAGCCAGCACGTAATTCTCCCGCCTGCAGCCAGCTGTTGCTTCCGCTTACATCACGACTATTTGTGGCTGCAGCCAGGTTTCTGCTGTTCCGCGCACCACAGTGAATGACGGGCTGTGGCCGGGGTTATCCCCCATCGTGTCACATCCAGCATCCACAGCGCGGTCTGTCAATGTGGTTTGTATGTCTCCGTCATTCCTCTAATCCTGGTTTGTATGGCTGACTTATTTTGGATTGTACGCCTTCCTCATCTTAGCTTGTATGGCCTCCTTATCCTGGTTTTGTATGACCTACTCATTCTCCCATCTCCACAGCACAGTTAAAAAACTAAGCCCTAATCCTCCCCTTGTTTCCTTTTCTCTGCTCCAGCGCTGTCTGTCCTGTTTTCAGCAGCTCCTCGCAGGATCGGAGGCGCAGCACGCGCTCTCAGATACTGCTGTGATTAGCTGCTGTCTGTAGATTCGCTGCTTTCCACGCCGGGACTAAGTGCGTGGAGAGGCACAAATCTGCATTCACTTTAGTAGCACATGCTGCAGATGTCGCTATGAAGATTTAAGAATAATACAAGGAATACACAAAATAATACTTTATTATTAACTATTATTGGTTATAGAACTTAATACAACTGAACAAAATTATTAAACAGATGATCAAAATATATAAACTATTCCATGAATATGTAACAATATTTTACAATAAATCATCGGACAAAAGAAGTAAGACCCTAGAATATATTTCGTAACAATATCAACCTAAAATATTTTTGTACTCAAGATTTTTGGTGAATACTTATGGACTATCTGTAAGCAACTTTCCTTGTAAATGGGTATCCAAAACTTGCACCTTGACATTGGATCTCATTTTAACTCTTGAAAATGCAACATAGAGTTGTCCATGACCAAAAACGGGCTCCGGTAAATATATGCCAACACGGTGTAGAGTTTGACCTTGTGACTTGTTTATTGTCATGGCAAATGCTGGTTTTACTGGAAACTGTCGACGTCGAAGCCTAAATGGAAGACCGGTGTCTGAAGGACATAAATCAATGCGTGGAATGAACACTTCCTCTCCTTTTGCAGATCCAGTGATCACTGTTGCTTGAATTATGTGGGAATGGAGTCCAGGAACAATAAGGCGAGTTCCATTACATAGACCATTTCTTGTATTTAGATTCCGCAGCAATATTACGATTGCTCCAACTTTAAGTTGTAGTCCGTGGGATGGCATTCCTGATGGCGTAACACTATTTAAAAATTCAACTGGATAATGCTCTCGTTCATCTTCATTGTCGACATCCACCGAATCATCACTTTTGTACAATTTATACTCTCCAGGCATTCTATCCATCACACATGAATTTAGCAGAGCTACGTCATCGTTCTTGGGACAGAGAATTGCATAGGAAGAGGCCCTCTCAACACTGCTTGGTCGTTCACATCTATTTCAACGCGTTGTCCAAAAACATCACTTACGATGCAGTCAGTGCACAACATGTCTTCTGGTATTTCAATAATGTCTTCTCCAAGGTTATATTTATTGCTAAGTTCACCATTACCAAGTTTAAGAAGCCAGTTGCTGTACTCTGGGTCAGAAGATCGCATGTTGTTAATTAATTGGAGTTTATTAAACTCTTTCCAAAGGTCTGACATTTTTAAGGTTGACTCGATAATATTTGTTCTTGTTCCATTTGGTACAACTGGAAGGCATTGCCTAAAATCTCCGCCAAGGACAAAAATTTCATTTTTTCTGCAATATTTGTAGTCATAACTTCATGCAGAAGTCTGTCAATTAAGCTCAAAGCATATTTGGGTGCCATGGTGCACTCATCAAGTATGAAAAGATTTGCACTGTTTAACTGTTTTCCTGCAAATGTGTCTTGTTTGATTCTGGAAACGGAGATTTCATTGACTGGAACTGGTATCCCAAAGAGTGAATGCATAGTGCGAACTCCTCTTAAAAGGTTTACTGCAATACCTGTTGTAGCCGATGGCAATACGACTTTTCCCAACCCTCTAACGTGATGCATTAAAACTTCATAGAGGTATGTTTTACCGCTGCCTCCAGGACGTTTTTGGCGTTGGATCGGCTTGGTTTTCTAAAGCGCTCACAATAGTGTCATATGCAATCCGTTGTTGTTGATTTAAGGATTTTTTCTTCTCTGTTGCCAACAATAATTCATAAGCTTCATCATACTCTTGAATTTGTGCAACTTGACTTGCAGGCTGTGGCAAAATAAAGTCTGAAAACGTTTTTCCATGCAGTAGTAGGACATTTTGGACATCTTGCATGGCTTAAGATTCGCAATTTTGACAATTTCCACTTTTGTTGTGAAGACGTAAGCAGTAATCTTCAATTATATGTTCTTTGAAATTTGTCCAAAGTTGAGCTGGATTTGTAGGCGGTCCAAAAACAGAAATGTAGGCGAACAATTCACGAAGTTTCTTAGGCATATGTAGGGTAACTGCGTCTTCTAAAGTAAGTGTCCACATAGTATCATCCAATAGAAGTCCTAAAGCCAAAGCTGCAGCTTTAAATGTATCGTGCAATACTCCATTAACTGTTTTCAAATCTTCGTAACTTCTAGCTCCTTTGACATGCAGTAGTAACAGCCGAAGGCAATATCTTTCTTGATCATTGACACTAACAGTATACATGCGTCCAATTATTCTGCTAAGTCCTCGTTTTCTTGGCTTCCAAGTTTTATTCCAAACGTAATGCTCTGGAATCTCTCGATACAAATACTGCCTTGCGTTTTCGTCACGTTGGTTCAGCAAAAACCATTCCATTAATGTTGACGTTGTGCTTAAATTTTTTGAGAAATCTTCGACTTGAGCATTTTCAAAGAAATAAAGCTGCTGTTGATTTGGTAAATGAATAGCTAAACGTATAATGGCATGGGACTGTGAATGCAAGGGAAACGCAAATATTCTCCAAGCAGCTTCTGGATCACTGACATATTTTGAGTCAACAAACCGTGATGATTCATCGTGATTGACTGTTTTTTGTTGTATTTCGACGTTAGCTTTGTCATGCCCCTTGTAGATGTACTTGAAAAGATATTTAACACTTTTTATTGAAGCGCCGATTTCAACGTTGATGTGACAGTTGTAGCTTTTTAATAAGTACGGGTTGTATGGAACTATCCATGAGTTATTTATAATCTTTTTGTTGTGTACAATGTTATCAATCAGTTGTCTCCGGTAGGATGGGTAGCCGTCCAAATCTTTAACAGTGTGCTGTTTCAACTGCTTTGGAAACCCTTTTGTACACTTTCCGTTTTCCATGCATGGACTTTTTGGATTTGCTACACCGCATGGGCCATGAACCATATTACAGATTACAATATTATACAATTCAGGATACTTTTCTTGGTTAGGAATTTCAGCCCACACTGTGTTGTCAATTTCGTCCTCCGTGCGAAACTTGGAATCCGCGTCTAAAATAATTAGTTTATGCGCATGTTGGAGACCTCGTTTCTGAAACTCTATGACGTGTACCATTGCTACGACTGTTCCAAAAAGCCTATTTTTGATGTCTTTAACAAGACTGCTGAGTTTTAGTCGAAATACGTGTGCAACTAAGTCCGGCCTGTGTTCAACTTGCTGCCAGGGTTGTAGATTTTCTGCTATTTCCGGCCATTTAGGATTACAGGTCATTGTTAAAAAAAAATGTCAGGTCTTCCATACTTTGTTACTATTGCCATTGCATCTTGATAACGCTGTTGCATGTTGCGGGGGCTACCTTCAAAGGACGACGGGAGAATTACTGTTTTTCCAATTGGAATTCCTTTTTGAATGGATTGTTTTTGCAAATGTTCTTGAAGAACGCAGTAGTCTTCAACTTTAAGTTGTTTTTGGTTCATTCGTATGAAATTGAGCCGATTAGCTTAAATTTTAACGTATGCGTCGACTAAGTACTGTTGTGTCAGTTTCCCACCGTTTAAAATAGGATTGTAGTAATTTTGCACAGACAGAAGAAAACTGTAGTACTGTAGTTGTGTAATTCTTCTTGAAGTTCCTTGCTGGTGTAGGTTTTCATGCCACCCTTGATCAGCGCTTTGAAAGAATAGCGGATACAGAAGAGCATCAAGGTTGCTGTGCAAAATGCTAATACGTTGTGTTTTAGGAACGAAAGGGTTGTTTTTGTCTGGCTTAAGATGGACTAATATATCTCTTTGAAAAGGAGGCTCTCCATCATCGTTTTGAAAAACAACTGCGACCTCACTTACACGTGGTTTGTTGTAACATCGGGGATCTTGTTGACGTTCTTGTTTAATGGCCATGATAATAGAAGGCATTTCCGTCCCATTTTGTATAGCTCTCTGTTCCTCCTCAGATTCAACGTCTTTTAGCATGCGATATGCGGCAGCAAATGGGCTGATTGTTTGTAAATGTGCGGCAATTAGGTTCATCAGTTCTGCATTACACTTTTCATTTTCTTTTCGGTTCATCCTTTGTTCTGTAGCCTCATTTGGATCAAAGATGTATAATTGTGCAAATGTTGGTGGTTGTCCTAGTTCTGGGTGAAGTGTTCCAGTGCGGTGGTAGATCTGGCCATGAATTTTAAAACAATTCAGTCCTAATCCAGGGGGCGGTGCAATGTTGGCACCAAATGAAGCAAACGCATGAGAACTGTTGATACTTCTGATATTTTCCATAAAATTTATACTGTGTTCATGCGTTCCTTTCATCAACTGCTCAAAGAGATCTGAGTAGTGACGTCTTGGTAGCATCAATTTTCCTTTTTGGTAGCATTGAGTAAACTGATTGTCAGATGGTTTTTCCTCTATGAAATTCAGAGAGTCACATTTTGAACAAACTACATTCATCTTCCCACAGTAGCGTTGAATAATTATAGTTTCATTGTCTGTTAAGTAACGTGCAAGTTTTTGAATGTTCTGCTGGGTTTGCCTTAGTTGGTAGAGCATTCTTTTTTGATAAATTTGTCGATCGTGTTGTTCTCGGTTTGTCCTAGATTCTGGAGATTCATGAAGCCGACATTGTCTATGGGATTCCGCATCGTGTTCCTGTCTAGCCGCAGTGTGTTGCGGTGTTTCCCGTTCCCGACGTTGTCTGTGAGATTCCGCATCCTGGGCATGTCTGGCGCCAGTGTGTTGTGTTGTCTCTTGCTCCCGACGTTGTCTGTGACATTCCGCATCCTGGGCTTGTCTGGCGACAGTGTGTTGTGGTGTCTCCTGTTTCCGACGTTTTCTGTGAGCTTCCGCATCCTGGGCTTGTCTGGCGGCAGTGTGTTGCGGTGTCTCCTGTTCCCGGTGTTTTTGGTGAGCTTCCACATCCTGGGCTTGTCTGGCGGCAGTGTGTTGCGGTGTCTCCTGTTCCCGGCGTTTTTGGTGAGCTTCGGCATCGTGGGCTTGTCTGGCGGCATTGTGTTGCGGTGTCTCCTGTTCCCGGTGTTTTTGGTGAGCTTCCGCATCCTGGGCTTGTCTGGCGGCAGTGTGTTGCGGTGTCTCCTGTTCCCTGCGTTTTTGGTGAGATTCCGCGTCCTGGGCTTGTCTGGCGGCAGTGTGTTGCGGTGTCTCCTGTTCCCGGCATTTTTGGTGAGCTTCCGTATCCTTAGCTTGTCTGGCGGCAGTGTGTTGCGGTGTCTCCCGTTTCCAACATTGTCTGTGAGATTCCGCATCCTGGGCTTGTCTGGCGGCAGTATGTTGTGGTGTCTGTTGCTCTCGACGTTGTCGTTGTCTTGCTGCTTCTGCTGCTTTTCTGTCTTCCTCCGTGGCGTATTTTCGCTTACGACCCATTATAAAACAGGAAGTGTAAAGAAGTATCTCTTTAGCGCGCTGTCACTGGCAGAACGTGTTCAGTAAACCTGACAGAAGTCCCTCGCACAGTGTGACTGAAGTCCCTCGCACAGTGTGACTGAAGTCCCTCGCACAGTGTGACTGAAGTCCCTCGCACAGTGTGACTGAAGTCCCTCGCACAGTGTGACTGAAGTCCCTCGCACAGTGTGAGTGAGAAAACCTGCTCAGTACGTTATGAGCAGTTTGTGAGTCACATGACCACATGGGCGGAGTTAGCCCTGCTATCTCCCGAAGGTGGCGTAGCTATTTGAAATGTTGCGGTAATTGGCCAGAGAGCGTGTTTAAAATTGGTGCGAAAATCTGTGATTGGTTGCGGGCGGCGTCCGCGACCAATCATAGAAGCGGGTTTTAAATCTCGCGTGCCATGTTACTAAGGAGCGGACAGCGAATTTCTGGTCGCGCCCTCCTGCCGCGACCAATCAGCGTATCGTATTGGTGAGGACCAGGGAGCGGCTGCCTGTGCGGTTACTTCTGCTGCGAACAGTCGCTCATGTCCCGGCTTCTCGGAGCGGAAGTATCCCGACCCGCAGCGGCGCTCCCCGTTCCTCCCTTCACACCCTAGCCGCATGGATGTCAGCGCCGCTCCCCAGTCCTCCCTTCCGCATGGATATCAGCGTCGCTACCTGTGCGGATACTTCCGTTGCGAGATGCCGTAACATGAGCGACTGCTCGCAGCAGAAGTATCCCGACCTGCAGCGCCGCTCCCCGGTCCTCCCTTCACACCCTAGCCGCTGATCTCCCGACAGTAGCCGCATGGTGTTACTAAGGACCGGACATTTGTGTCAAAAATCTCTGATTGGTCGCGAGCGCTGCCCGCGACCAATCACCGATTTGGGCGCCACATTTAAATAGCGGCCGCGACCAAACACAGATCTTGCAGAGAAATTTAAACACCGCTGTGCTGATTGGTCGCCGACGCTGCCCGCGACCAATCACCGATTTGGGCGCCACATTTAAATAGCGGCCGCGACCAAACACAGATCTTGCAGAGAAATTTAAACACTGCTGTGCTGATTGTTCGCGGACGCTGCCCGCGACCAATCACCGATTTGGGCGCCACATTTAAATAGCGACCGCGACCAATCACAGATCTTGCAGAGAAATTTAAACACTGCGGGCAGCGTTGGCAACCAATCAGCACAGCAGTGTTTAACTTTAGCGGCAAGATCAGTGATTGGTCGCGGCCGAAGACCAATCATCGAATCGTATTGGTGAGGACCGGGGAGCGTCGCTGCCTGTGCGGCTACTTCCGCTCCGAGAACCCGGGACATGAGCGACTGCTCGCAGCAGAAGTATCCCGACCTGCAGCGCCGCTCCCCGGTCCTCCCTTCCGCATGGAGGTCAGCGGCGCCGGCGGTTGGGGTCCTTCTGCTGCTACCGGCCGGGAGATGAGCGCCTCGCGCCGGTCATCTCCCGGCTGCATCTCCGTCCCGCAGATGAGCCGCTAACGGCCGCCATCTTTTTTCAGAAATCCCGCGGCGCTGATTGGCCGCTGCCAGACCAATGAGCGACGTGGGATTTCCAGGACAGACAGAAAGACAGACAGACAGACAGACAGACGGGATAAGACGATTATATATATATATATATAGATGTATCAGTAAGTGTAACCTAAAAGTGTGTCCTCCACCCTCACCCACTACATGGTTCCCCCTATCTTTGGTCTCCCCCCATCTCCTTTATCCCGGCTGGGGCAGCACCCTGGTGCATATAAGCCCCCCACAGGACAGGAGTGGTGTAGTGTTGAGTTCTGAGGCTGGGTCCCGTGTGGTGCTCCATCCTTACCTCGGAGAGGAGATACCACACCTCGGTCTGAGGTGCAGTACCCATGTGGCGACTGAACCCTCAGGGGCGCCACAGTTCCAACCGATTCATATAGAAACTACACTTTTAGATATCTGCCTAATTGTTTCTAAGCATGGCTTTGAAAGAAGGGGCATGGCTTTGAATTAAGGGGCATGGCTCTGAAGGAAGGGGCATTGCTTTGAAAGAAGGGGCATTGCTTTGAAAGAAGGGGCATGGCTTTGAAGAAGGGGCATGGCTTTGAAAGAAGGGGCATTGCTTTGAAAGAAGCGGCATGGCTTTGAGGAAGGGGCATGGCTTTGAAAGAAGGGGCATTGCTTTGAAAGAAGGGGCATGACTTTGAAGAAGGGGCATGGCTTTGAAGAATGGGCATGGCTTTGAAAGAAGGGGCATGGCTTTGAAAGAAGGGACATTGCTTTGAAAGAAGGGGCATGGCTTTGAAGAAGGGGCATGGCTTTGAAAGAAGGGGCATGGCTTTGAGGAAGGGGCATGGCTTTGAAAGAAGGGGCATTGCTTTGAAAGAAGGGGCATGACTTTGAAGAAGGGGCATGGCTTTGAAAGAAGGGGCATGGCTTTGAAAGAAGGGGCATTGCTTTGAAAGAAGGGGCATGGCTTTGAAGAAGGGACATGGCTTTGAAAGAAGGGGCATTGCTTTGAAAGAAGGGGCATGGCTTTGAAAGAAGGGGCATGGCTTTGAAGAAGGGGCATGGCTTTGAAAGAAGGGGCATTGCTTTGAAAGAAGGGGCATGGCTTTGAAAGAAGGGGCATGGCTTTGAAAGAAGGGGCATGGCTTTGAAAGAAGGGGCATGGTTTTGAAAGAAGGGGCATTGCTTTGAAAGATGGGCATGGCTTTAAATACAACAGCATGCACTAAATTGCTTGAAAATTGGGGGGCAAAAAAAGTGATGCAAGGCAAGCCAGCAAAAGAGTCTAAAGTATGACAAATTTTCTCATTTACATGTCCATATTTAACCACGTACATGGAAAAAATGGCCCTGGTGTCAGCAGTGTTTGTTCCGTGTGTCATCAGTGTTCGGTCTGTGTGTCCGTTTTTCCCATCAATGTTTGACGGATGGATAAATAAATCCTTGAATTACAGAGCTTCTCCTATTCTTTGCCATCCGGGTGCTGAATGTTTTTGCACAGACCCATAGACTTGTATCGGCTCTTTTCATCTGTGATATCGGAAAAAGACAGACAGATGCACAACAATCAGACACAATCCGTGTGGCAGGTATGTTTTACCGGACGCACTGCATAGATTACATAGGAAAGTGTGTCTGGCCTTCTATTAGGTTTTTTTTTAGTTATGGATGACAAATGGACGCTGGACGGATCAAAAATGGCCTTTTTTTCCCCTGAACACAAAGCATTGTGCTTGTGTGAATTTGCACTTCGGCAGGCAATTGTGCACTGAGCCTATATGAAGGCGTTTTGTGCGCTGCCGCCAAAATGCAACATTCAGTTGGACGCAGCAATATTTTATGTGTGAATACTGTTTAATACAGATTTTAGCATTTCCCTTTTTCTGAAAATGCGTCGGGCCTCATGCAGAAACAAACTTTTTGTCGAAACGGACAGTGATACCCATAACAACCAATCAGAGCTCTTCTTTTATTGTCCTGGTAAAATGAAACGTGGCATCTGGTTGGCTGTCATGGAGAACACTGACACATTCTGAAACTTAGTGCCGATTCTTCCACACTTCATGCCACACGTACAGTGTAAAAACTGATCGTCTGAATAGTCTCTTTACAGCAGCTGTTGCCTATGATGGCACAGAGAGGCATTGCACCAAACATCCATACCTTTTGCAATCTCGCTAGGGCATGCCGTAAAGAAAAAGATGGTTTACAGCTCCTGGAAGACATGGCGGTAATGACATTGCTAGTTTACATAGTTTATTTAGTGTCTTTTTTTTTTACTCCTACTTGATAAAGTCTAGAAAATAATGTTATTTTTAAACTGATTTGCCTTTTTATAGAAAACAAGTGACAAGGATCTTTTTGCATATCTGATCGGTAACTTGTTTTACAGATTTGTGGATTCCATCCAAATATCAATGTATACAGCACATTGATTAATGCGGCCATAAAGAGGTTAGATGACGTCTACTTGACCAATATTCTGCGGGACATGAGGAACAGAAACGTGGCTCCTAATGAAGTGGTGGTCCGTCAGCTGGAGTCTGCAGCACAGTACCCACTAAACTTTGATAAAGTGAGTATACGATCTGATAAAACCAATAATGGAGGCTGGTGAAGAGGAGGGAATTCGCCTCCATATCGGTAAAAATGTGTTGTTTTTTATCAAAATGGAAACTTGTATTCGGTAAAAATACTCCACACCACACGCCATCAACCAAGAAGGCCAATAACTAGTAATAGATTAGAAACAAGCGTCTGAAGACTTTTCCTGTTGTGAACATGATCCTTTAAGTTAAAGGGAACCTGTCACATTGGATAACGCTATTAACCTGCTGATGTAGGGTTAATCTGCAGGGTAATACCATTAGGAAGTGCTTGGCCACTATACTGAATGTGCAGCACATGGGAGTAAATGAACTTTATTCCTCCCGTGAGCCGCCGGCTTTCAGTCATGCAGGGCGTGCCTTTATTCACCACTCCATACAATGTGAGCAGTGGCAGTAAGCACGCCCTGGAACTTCCACTGACAGGTGGCTCTGCACTGATGCACTGTAGAGCTAGCTGTCAGTCAAAGGGCTGGGGCGTGCTTACAACCATTGCTTACTGTGTACAGATTGGTGACAAAAGGCACACCTGCATGACTGAAAGCTGGCGAGTCACAGGAGGAATAAAGTTAATTTTCTCCCTTGTGCTCATTCTGGGGATGGCAGCCAGTCACCTTCCTAACGCTATTAACCTGGAGATTAGCCCGATGTCTGCAGATAAGTCATGACTAAGGGTGATCTGTCACCTGAAACGCGTTGACGTCGCATTCCTTCTGGCTGTAATGCTGACCTTGTACTCTGTTACGCACTTTGTGTGAAAAAGAGCCTATTCACGGTTCGTTGAGCTGGATTATCTTCATTTTATGATTCCCTTTAAAATGACTAGCAATTTGTATATAACAAAAAATATATAACAGGATGGAGGAATAAAGGGGCTGTCCGAAACGGATGACTTTATTTCGACACCTGCACACTCACTGAATGGATCAGTTACATGTTCAAGGCCCCAAGAGTGACGAAATAATGTTAAAATATCACATTATTTATCCCACAGCTGTGACAAATGCAGAGATTGCCTGTCAAACAGGCAATCTCTGCATGTATCACAGCTGTCTAACAGCCGTGACACTTGCAGGCGCAGCGACATTAAAAGAAATGCTAAGCACACCAAAATACTCGGCGAGCACACGAGCATGCTCACAGAAAGAGTTAATGAAACCTACTCGCTCATCACTAGTACTGACATGAAAGGAGTTAACATATCATTGCTACTGCACTGTGAATGCCGTAACAAGACCAAAGCATTAATGGCAAATTGTGTGTGTTCTTTTTTTCTTTTTTTTTTCATGTTTCACCCCACAACATTTACAGCGCCTTTCCACTGAACCTTTCCGTCAACCTTCCCACATTTTTTCATGTTACACCCATGAACTTAAAGTATTTTATTGGGATTTTATGTGATTTACCAACACTAAGTAGCAAGTATTTGTGAAGTGTAAAGGAATTGATACATGGTTTTAGAATTACTTTTAAAAATATAAATCTGAATATTGTGATGTGCATTTGTATTCAGCCCCCCTGAGTCAATACTTTGTAGGACCACCTTTTGCTGCAATTACTGCTGCAAGTCTTTTGGGGTCTGCCTCTACCAGCTTTGCACATCTAGCTCTTAAGGGTTTTTATCAGAAATAAGCCAGAAATGGGCCAGAAGTGACCAGAAGGTACGAGTGACCATCTACTAATTGTGCTTAGTTTCTCTTTCTCAATCAAATATAGATTGGGAAGGGAAAAGAGGAAAAGATGGATATGGATCACAGGTTAGCCAGAGAAGCTTTAATCAGAGTTGCTCAGAATGTTACACTGTTATTCATTGGTATAATCAATTTCCCTATCCACCTATACTATCAGAACACGGGACTCGGTCCCTGACGCGCGTTTCGCCGGTATACCGGCTTTTTCTAAGGGCCTCATTGGGCTAATTTAGGTGTATAATATACAGCCATGACCCAATAATTAGGGGCTGGGTTAGGCATTTCTAATACTATTTTATCCACCTCACTACGGACCGGGTTTTGTGGGTCACCATTTGGAAGCTGGTGACCCTGTATGCATTTATTAATGCACGTTTTGCACAAATGTATCTATTTTAATAGTAATTTTCAATAAACGTTATATTTTATTTTCCATTCACATCTTTTCCTCTTTTCCCTTCCCAGTCTATACTCGATATAATTATGGTGGTGTACACCAGTGAATGGTAGTCTAATGAGATATGATCCTCTTTTCTTTCTCTTTCTCATTCACACTTAAACCTTCATTATACTTACATACGCCCTTAGTTTCTTGGCACCACTAAACCTTACTCTCCTTCGCTGTCCTCAAACCCCAGCACCCTCTAACCAAATAATCATCTCTCCTTCCCTCTTACCTCCCCACCTGACCTCATCTGCAGACCTGCTCCTCAAGCTCAGATCTATCCTAACAAAACATAAAACAAGCCAGACACTCTCCTTCTCCCACCTGCTCTCCCTCTCTCTGCTTCTCCTCACTGCTGGCGACATATCTCCCAATCCTGGACCCAAACAGCTCACACCTCCCACCAATACCCCCTCCTATCGCTTCCAACCAACTGCAAACTACCGCAACCTCTCCTACTTAAAACCCGTGCCGCTGATGCCCACCCACCCTGCTCCCTCTCTTTGGAGCACTCTGGAACGCCCGCTATGTCTGCAACAAGCTCCATTTTGTCCACGACCTCTTTACCTCTCGTTATCTCTTTTTCCTGGGCATCACAGAGACATGGTTGACACCCTCCGACACTGCCTCCCCTGCTGCGCTGTGTTACAGTGGCCTCCACTTCACCCACACTCCTCGCCCTGGTAATAGACATGGCGAAGGAGTGGGTCTTCTCTTTTCTACCAACTGCACCTTTAGCCCTTTCCCACCTCTACCCTCCCTTACTCTCCCTTCTTTTGAAGTCCACTCTGTCCTCATCTACTCTCCTTCCAAGTAGCTGTCATATACTGACCTCCAGGCCCAGTCACTGCCTTTATTGACCAATTCTCCACCTGGCTTCTTTACTTTCTCTCTGCTGACATTGCACAATCATCATGGGCGATTTCAACATCCCCACTGACACTCGCCAGTCAAAAGCATCCAAATTCCTGTCGCTTACTTCATCCTTTGGACTTACTCAGTGGTCCTCCTCAGCCACCCACACAGACGGAACACACTAGACCTCATTTTCTTCACCCAACTCTGCTCCCTATCTAACCTCACAACCTCCCCCCTACCCCTATCTGACCACCGTCTACTCACTTTCTCATCCCTGTCCTCCTCACCTGTCACACATGTCCAGCAACTAGCACACCCCCTCAGAAACCTTGCATATCTAGACACTCACACACTCTCTTACTCTGTTCTACCACTGACATCCATATCTTTACTCCACGACACTGTCAGCACCACTGCTTTCTACAATGCCACTCTCGCATCAGCTATTGACTCAGTCGCCCCTCTTGTGCATGGCAGAGTGCGACAAGTCAATAGGCAACCCTGGCACAACACCCTCACTAAACCGCTTCGGCAAGCGTCCAGGGTTGCGGAACGGCGTTGGAAGAAAAAACAATCGCAAGATGACTTCACTGCATTCAAACAACAACACTCGCATTCAAATCAGCCCTCGCCTCTGTTAGGCAGGCCTACTTCACAACCCTCATATCTTCCTTATCCTACAACCTCAAACAGTTATTCAACACTTTTAACTCTCTCCTCCGCCCACCACTGTCCCCTCCGACCTCCGTCATCTCTGCTGAGGAGTTCGCCACACACTTCAAAAACAAGATTGACCAAACACGGCAAATCTTTACTATCCGACCACCACAACCCCTTTGTTTCCCAGACCATTGCCCTTCCCCCATAACCTCCCTTTTCAACATCATGGAAGGAGACCTCACTCGTCTCCTTTCCAAATCACATCTCACCACTTGTGCACTCGACCCCATCCCATCCCCCCCAACCTCACCCCCACACTCATCCCATCCCTAACCCATCTTTTCAACCTATCACTAACTTCTGGTACCTTCCACCCTGCCTTCAAACATGCCACAATCACTCCCATTCTCAAAAAGCCATCTCTCAACCCAACCGCCTTGTCCAGCTACCGCCCCATATCACTTCTCCCATTTGCCTCCAAACTCCTTGAGCAACACGTTCACGCTGAACTTTCCTCTCACTTCTCATCTATCTCTCTTCAATAACCAACAATCTGGTTTCCGCCACCACCATTCCACCAAAACTGCCCTTACAAAAATTACTAATGACTTTCTTACAGACAAAGCTAACAGACAATTCACTGTACTGTTTCTTCTTGACCTGTCCTCTGCCTTCGACACAGTTGACCACTGCCTCCTACTGCAGATCGTCTCTTCCTTTGGAGTCAAAGACCCTGCCCTATCCTGGATCTCCTCATACCTTTCCAACCGCACATTTAGCGTCTCCCACTCCCACACTACCTCCTCATCCCCCCACCTCTCTGTTGGAGTCCCTCAAGGTTCAGTCCTAGGACCCCTACTTTTCTCAATCTATACCCTTGGCCAGGGACAGCTCATAAAATCCCATGGCTTCCAGTCATGAAGAGCATGGTCAGTCATCCTTTTGATGAGGACACAGAAGTCTTGCCTGTTAGCAATCTGGCACGCATGGCTGAGTTTATGTTACGCTGCCTTTCCCCTGATCCTTGCTTTGTCCAAACTTTGGATGACAGTCCTTACTGGTTGGTGACACTTCTAAACCCACGCTACAAGGAGAACTTTCTGTCTCTTATTCCCTTGCAGGAGAGGCCTAATAAAATGGTGCAGTACGAGAAGGCTCTTGTTGCGGAATCATTTAAAAAATTCCCATCTGAAAACGCTGGCGGCAGAGGTCACAGTTCGTTTGACAACCAAGGAGTACAGGCGAGAGAGACACAAATTCAATCCAGCAGAGGCAGGGGAACACTGTCAAAGTTCTGGGACAGTTTTCTCAGACCCTCCCACCGCACAGGTCCTGAGGCACGGGGTACTCTCCCAAAGAGGGGAAAGTTTCGGAAGATGGTGAGGGAGTACCTTGCCGGCTGTGCCAACGTAGTCCTTGATTCCTCTGTGCCTTATAATTATTGAGTATCCAAGCTGGACTCGTGGCATGAACTGGCTCTATACACCTTGGAGGTCCTGGCCTGCCCTGCCGCTGTCAACTGAAAATGCTGACAGGCTGACTCATAAAAATTATCAAAGGCTGGTTTGGGCCAGACTTCTCAACATCACTGAATGATAGCAGCGTAACATAAACTCAAATACAGTGTCTTTTTTGGGGAGGTCTAACTGTATTCCCATGCACCTCTGTCTTCACACCCAGACATGGGTATACGCTTCCTGATTTTGTCTATTTGCTCTTGTCCTCCTCCTTCTCCTCATCCTTCACATCCTCCTCCATATCACTACCATATCACCGTATCTACGTCTCTTGCAAGGGGCATTGGAGTTCCTCCAAATTTTTGGCAGCCGTTGCATTCACTGCATAGGCAAAGAGTATGGGAGACCCACTTCCTAATAATAGGAACATTGTTTTCTGGAGGCCCTCCAACCTCTACATCTCTTGCAAGGGGCATTGGAGTGCCTCGTAATTTTTGGCAGCCTTTGCATTCACTGCATAGGCAAATAGTATTGGAGACCCACTCCTTTTTAATGGGAACATGTCATACTCATTACTGTAGCCCAGCTCCATGTGTCTTTAAATTGGTAATAGGGTTTTTTCTAAATTTTGGCAGCCGTTGGACTCACTGCATACCCTATAACTGGATAGGAGACCCTCTCCTTTCTAATGGGAACATGTCATTACTGTGGTCCAGCTCTATGTGTCTTTAAATTGTTAGTGGGGTTTTTCCCAAATTTTGGCGGCTGTTGGACTCACTGCATACCCTATAACTGTATAGCAGATCCTTAACCTTTCTAATGGGAACATGTCATTACTGTGGCCCAGCTCTATGTGTCTTTAAATTGTTAGTGGGGTTTTTCCCAAATTTTGGCAGCCCTTGCAGTCACAGCATGGGTATTACCACTATAGGAGACCCACTCCTTTATAATGGGAATATTTTTTTTTACTGAGACCCTCCTCTATGTCTCTTCAAAGAGGTATTGGGTTGCGTCCAAATTTTTGGCAGCCCTTGCAGTCACTGCATATGCAATAACAGTATAGGAGACCCACTCTTTAATAATGGGAACAACAAAGCATAGCCGACTGCTGGCCCTTTAAGAATAGTAAGGCAGTAAAAACAGTGTTTGTGACTTTCACAATCCCTCCTTCATAAATGAAACAGGATGTGTCTGATGATGTTTCACACACCACATGGCCAGATAAGGTTGTAAAATGTTAAAATGCCATTTCCCGGTGAATGCATTTGTCACGGTTGAAAGCAATGCAAAAATGCAAAAAAACGCATCAAAAACGCTATGTGTGAACATAGCCCAAGGTGTGAAGGAGCATTTTTGTTTTTGGTTATTTATTTTGCCTTATATACAAGTCATTACCCTGGAAAGAATGTTCCTTAACATATTTCCCAGGAAAATCCATTTTGGTTTAGTTTTTGTATGTTTTATTGTGAGTCTGTAAAAGTGGCGTAATACCTCTGACAACATTGTTGATATTATTGACCTGGGAGTCAGAAATGCTTCCAGGAGTCTTCCCCATGCTGTTCCCATGTCATTTTAGTACTGTTCCCATCGATTTGGGCAATTTTTAGGCCCTCTGCAGACCACCGGGGGGGGGGGCCGCCGAAAGAATGCTGGAGTTTCCCATAGACTTACATTGGGCTCGTTACTTGGACCGAGCACCTGAGTATTCCAATTTGCTTGACTTGAGCAGCGAGCACCCGAGCATTTTAGTGCTCGCTCGTCACTAGTTTTCAGCTATACCATTTCTATTTCCATTCAACTTTTTGATCGTGTTTTATTCCACTCTTTGTTTGGTAGTAAGATGAAAAAGAATAGTTTTTTTTTTTACAGTGTTCACTGAAGGCGTTAAGTAGTGTGATCGTTTTATAGGCCATGGACGTGATGATAACAAATATGTGGACCTTTTTGGTTTATTTTAGTTTTTGTATGAATTTACCCATTTATTGATATAACATTATTTTCATTTTCTTTTCTGTTTATTTTTTGATTAGGTTTTTTTATATTTTTTCACATTCTTTTTTTTACTTTTTCATTTAGTCCCTCTATGGGACTAGCTTTTATTAGTATAATCGCTGTTATAAAGCATTGCAATGAATTCTACCTGTCAGTGTTACAGTGATAGAAGCCTCTGAGACCATGCTCCTAGCTCGGTCTAAGCAGGCCACCGTCGCTGGGATACCTGGAGGCGCGGGTTGTCATGACAACAGGATCACTGACTAAGGGCGTAACCAGAAACGCGTCGAGATTGCGTCTCCGCTATCATGGACTTTTATATATTTTAATATTTTGCACCAATAAAGTGAGAATTATTTTTTATTGGAGACTTTTCCCACTTTCTCCTTATGTACACTGGCCGAGAGTCACGGCATTGTGGGTCTGAGCCCAGAAGATATGAGCAGCAGGATGGATTAAATGCATGGTGAGGCATATATTGTTTTTTTTGTAAAGAATTGTCCAATCAGTCAGTAAGGATTTAGGGCCCTTTTACATGGCGATATTTTGCATCAGTATTTGTTAACAGACGCCAGGAGTGGATCCAAAACACAGAAGAGGTGAGAGTGGTTCAGATATTATTTTTCTCTGTGTTTGTTCCCCTCTGGTTTTTAGCTTACAAATACTAATGTAAATTACTGCCCAAAATACTCCCTGTGTGAATGAGGCGAGGAAGCTGCTTGTAATACTGTAATATAAGTCCTTATTCTGAGGATGAGCGCTCACTTGCAGGTGCTGTGCTGTAATGCTTATCTTCTCTGCTCCATCATACTCCCCAGAGCAGGGGCGACCCCTGGGGCAAAACTGCGGCCGGCAGATGTCAGACGTGTCACTCAGTGATATGTGATGGAGCCCGACTCCCAAACAAAATCAGACAGAAGCATACAAAATAAATACATGAAGCATTGCAATTAGGTGTCAAACGTTCTCAACTTTATTTAAATTTACATGACACTGAACCATCACCTATCAGGATAAAGAAGATTCTGTGTAGCCTCTGTTCCTATAGACCATCTTGATTGCAGCCTTCTCCATTGAAGACTACGGAAATTACACGAATAGATGAGTAATCTGCTTATACTGCTGTAATACAATTCTTTTATCCAATGATGAGAGCATGCGTCCAGGAGTTGTGCTGTAATGTTTGTCTCCTCTTCACCATCATCATCAGAGCAGGGGCGACCCCTGGGGCAAAATGTGCTTACTGGGATCTGTGCAGCCGGCAGATGTCCAGCCGTATGTGATAGACCCCGTCCCCCAAACAAAATTAATCAGACAGAAGCACACAAAATAAATACACGAAGCATTGCAATTAGGTGTCAAATGATCAAAATTTTATTTAAATTTACATGACACCGAAAATAGCACAACCCCCGACTCACGAAGAGTCACCCTCCAGCACTCAGGAGAGGAAAACCCCCTGTGGAGGAAACCTCTATGGAACCATGGATGGAGAGCTGCCCTTCCATTGGGCTTAGAGAGTTTGTGCCAATATATAACAGATGTAACTGCAGAATTGTACAATTTGTACATTTTACCAGATTTACAAAGAATGACATAACAAATACAGACTATAAATGTGATAAAGCTGATGTGGGAGAGATCTGGCTGCAATATCTGTCACCACATTGATTGATGGAGCGAATTTGGTTGATCTGATTGGCCAGGTGGATGTATAATTTCTCCCTTACAGATCCAGGTCCGCCTCTCAAAAAATTGGACATTTGGTTACAGTTCGTTATGCCTAATCCCTAATAGGATAAATAATCCCTCCCAATTTATCACCCATTAAAGTCATAGATCAGTCCATGAACTCCCAAAGGAGAGCTGCTCTATATAGAGGGTAACAGAAGGGGATCCTGGTCTAGGGACCCCCCTTTGTTACCTTCCCATGCCCTAGGGGTGTCTAAAGCAGACAACCCCTTTCCCTGCTAGAACCTCCAAATTACACCAAGTTTGGCACATTACGTGGGTGGTCAAGCTCAAGGTCCTCAGGCGCATCAGTAATGGCGCTGATCGTGGCAGCGCGGAATTCTTTTATGGAATCTTCTTTATGACACTGGTTTATGACCTCATAACAGTTGTCATGGTGACTACAGGGTCTATTACTGATGCAGGGCACAAGTATTAACCCTTTCATCATTGGTAATTTGCTATTGTTATAGAGGCAGATAACTGCACTTGTTACCAAGCAGGGGCCTTATCATTATTGCTTCCCTTAGGCACCATAAGAAATACAGATTACAAATTAAACGTGCAAGTTTGAGTGTTTTGCACTTTCTAGATCCAGAGATTGGGTTTATTACTAGCACTTTACAAAGAAAAAAAAAAAAAAGAGGAAATTACTTGTAAAATAATATTATTGGGAATTGCATTTCAAGCATTTTCCTAATGTGCATTCTACATAGTTACATAGGTTGAAAAAAGTAGGGGTGGACATTAACAGCTTGGGGCCCAAGTGCAAGAAATGTGTCCGAGCCCCCATCTTTTTATGGCGACAAAGCTACAGATATATATATATACACACACACAGTGGGGGAAATAAATGTTTGATCCCCTGCTGTTTTTCTAAGTTTGCCCACTGACAAAGACATGAACAGTCTATAATTTTAAGGGTAATTTTAACATTGAGAGATAGAATATCCCCCCCCCCCCCAAAAAAAATAAAAAATCAAGAAAATCACATTGTATAAATTAGATAATTTTTTTTTGCATTTTGCAGTGAGAAATAAGTATTTCATCCCCTACAAACCATTATGAGTTCTGGCTGCTACAGACCAGTTAGACGCTCCTAATCAACTCATTACCTGCAGTAAAGACAGCTGTCTTACATAGTCACCTGTATAAAAGACTCTTGTCCACAGACTCCATTAATCAGTCAGACTCTAACCTCTACCACATGGGCAAGACCAAAGAGCTTTCTAAGGATGTCGGGGACAAGATCATAGACCTGCACAAAGCTGGAATGGGCTACAAAACCATAAGTAAGACTCTGGGTGAGAAGGAGACAACTGTTGGTGCAATTGTAAGAAAATGAAAGAAATACAAAATGACTGTCAATAGACATTGATCTGGGGCACCATGCAAAATCTCACCTCGTGGGGTATCCTTGATCATGAGGAAGGTGAGAGATCAGTCTAAAACTACACGGGGGGAACTTGCTAATGATCTCCAGGCAGCTGGGACCACAGTCACCAAGCAAACCATTGGTAACACATTACGCTTTAAAGGTTAAAAATCCTGCAGTGTCCGCGAGGTCCCCCTGCTCAAGAAGGCACATGTGCAGGCCCATCTGAAGTTTGGCAATGAATACCTGGATGATTCTGTGAGTTATTGGGAGAAGGTGCTGTGGTCAGATGAGACAAAAATTGAGCTCTTTAGCATTAACTCAATTGGCCGTGTTTGGAGGAAGAAGGAAGTACAACCCTAAGAACTTCATTCCAACCGTGAAGCATGGTGGGGGAAACATACCTTGGGGGTGCTTTTCTGCAAAGGGGACATGACGACTGCACCGTATTGAAGGGAAGATGGATGGCGTCATGTATCGCGAGATTTTGGCCAACAACCTCCTTCCCTCGGTAAAAGCATTGAAGATGGGTCGTGGCTAGGTCTTCCCAGCAAGGCAATGACCCAAAACATACAGCCAAGGCAACAAAGGAGTGGATCAAAAAGAACTACAGTAAGGTCATGGAGTGGCCTAGCCAGTCTCCAGACCTTAATCCCATAGAAAACTTATGGAGGGGGTTAAATCTCCGATTTGCCAAGCAACAGCCTCAAAATCTTAATGATTTAGAGATGATCTGCAAAGAGGAGTGGACCAAAATTCCTCCCGACATGTGCACAACCCTCATCATCAGCTACAAACAACGTCTGACTGCTGTGCTGCCAACATGTGTTTTACCACCAAGTATTAAGTGTTGTTTTCCAGAGGGATCAAATACTTATTTCTCACTGCAAAATGCAAAAAAATGTATCTAATTTATACAATGTGATTTTCTTGATTTTTTTTGGGATATTCTATCAATGTTAAAATTAACCTACCATTAAAATTATAGACTGTTCCTGTCTTTGTCAGTGGGCAAACTAAGAAAGACAGCAGGGGATCAAATAATTATTTCCCCCACTGTGTATATAATTATATATATACAGTATGTAGATTGTATGTATCTACCTCCTTCTAGGTTGTGCCTGGATATGTACACCCACTATATACTGTGTATGTCTGCACCACTTCAGTGCAGTAAGGCGACATTACTGACCACGGAGCAGCCGTGCTCTTTAGAGCTGATGTATTTTTATTTTTGTGAATTGTTTCAGCTGCCTGAAGACCATTGCTCGCCATCTACCATGGGCATGCTGCAGATCCTCGCTAAGTTGCCATCTTACTCCCTGGCATCAGGATGGTTAACAACAGTACAACCCATGTGCAGACAGATTTGTCTGACTCCTTACCGGACTCCAGCAACGCATCGGCTGTGATCCCAGCAGAGAGTACTGCGATTCAGGACTATCTCCCACCATGCCGGTCGTGGTCATAATTCACCGGTATCAGAGGAGGACAACTTTGGGACATTGTCCAAGACATACTCCTCAAGAACTGTGTTTAAGAAATCGTCTCCAGAGGTCCAGGACTTGAGATATGAAGAGGGTGAGGACATTACTGGGGGCACACAACCCACTCATAATAGGTACAGGGGAAGAAGAAACACTCCGTACTGGTACTTCCTCCAGTGTAAGGCCAATATAAAGGAGGGCAAGGTAAGAATGTCTATATTGTTATTCTACTGGGGATCCGCAGGGGAGGGATCGTACATCACAATGCTAGTTTACAATGAGGCATACTGTAGCGCCGGCGTCCCTGCCCTCTGCTAGGCAGGGACGCTGTTCCCCTCACCTCTCTGCTCCGTGCCCGGCGTCCTCCTCCCGCTCTGCTGGCAGCGCGCGCTCCTTCCCGGCCACTGTGCTTAGGGCGCGCGCGCGCGCTCTCCCTCCCTCTTAAAGGGGCCGCGCGCGCCGTCCTAAGGAGTCCCCGGCCAATGGCCGGAGGACTTCACCATATATAAGGCACCTCCTCCAAAATGGAGGTGCCCGAGCAATGTTGTTGCACTGTTCACTACTCTGCTTCAGCCCTCAGGTCCCGTTGTCAGTTACCTGCCTGATTCCTGCCAGCCTGCTGACTTATTCCTGCCTGATTATCTGCTACCTGCCTGCTAGTCTGAGGTCCGACGGTCTGCCTTACTACTCCTGTCAGTCTGTCTAAGGACCAGCCTGCCCGCTCACCTGGGAGCGCACATCAGCCACCTGCCTGCTTGCCTGAGGTCCGACGGTCTGCCTTCCAACTCCTGTCAGTCTGTCTATGGACCAGCTTGCCCGCTCACCTGGGAGCGCACATCTGCTACCTGCCTGCTAGCCTACCTGGAGGCTCCGCCGTCACGTGCTGTGACCACCTGCCTGTCCAGTGACTCCTGCCCGCTCACCTGGGAGCGCTCATCTGCTACCTGTCTGCTAGCCTACCCGGAGGCTCTGCCGTCACGTGCTGTGACCACCCGCCTGTCCAGAGACTTCTGCCCGCTCACCTGGGAGCGCTCATCTGCCGCCTGTCTGTTGGTCTTCCCGGAGGCTCCGCCGTCACATGCTGTGACCACCCGTTCATCCAGAGACTCTCGCCTGCTCACCTGGGAGCTCACGTCTATCATCAGCCGCCACAGGTCGTACCAACCCTTTACCTAGAGACTGCCCCGGTCACTTGCCGTGACCATCTGCCCGTTCATTCAGAGACTGCCCCGGTCACTTGCCGTGACCACCAGCCCGTTCATCCAGAGACTGCCTCGGTCACTTGCCGTGACCTCCAGCCCGTTCACTCAGAGACTGTCCCGGTCACCTGCTGAGACTTCCTGCCCGTCTTCCCTGGTCGCCACCCGCTCCCTTACAAGGACCGCCCCCTTGTATAGTAGCTCAGAGGTTCCGCCTCCCAGACCCGTTACAGTTTGCTCGGGCCATGGAACCCGGTGGCACCCAAGCTCCCTCGCTCTCGGACCTGTGTCATGAACTGTCCCGTCAAAGGTCCCAACAGGAGTCCATCCTGGGTCACCTGCGGAATGTCAATACTCGCCTGGACACTCTGACTGCTCCACCAGCAACCTCCGCCTGTGCCATGTCTCGCAATCCGGCAGCTCCGCTGCCCACTAATACCATGGTATCTTACCCCGGACCCCGGCTTTCTGCACCTCCTCGCTTCGGAGGCGACTCCGCCCAGGCTCGGGGCTTCATAAATCAGTGCACCCTGCACTTTGAACTATTGTCTCACCAGTTTAACTCCGACTGGGCCAAAATTGCATTCATCATGTCCCATCTCACCGGGGAGGCCCTGGCCTGGCTAAATCCTCTATGGGAGAGAGGAGACCCCCTGGTGTCCAACTTGCCTGCTTTTCTCACGGCTTTCCGGAAAGTCTTCGACGAACCCGGACGGAGGACCTCATCCGCATCATCACTGCTACGCCTCCGTCAGGGAGGTCTCACCGTGGGCCAATATGCCATACGGTTCCGTACCCTTGCCTCGGAGCTGGCCTGGGATAACGACGCTCTGGTATCCGTCTTCTGGGAGGGTCTGTCCGGCCGTATTAAAGATGAACTTGCCGGTCGGGACATTCCTACCACTCTCGATGACCTAATAACTCTTGCCACCCGGATTGACCTACGGTTCCAGGAGCGTGCCAAAGAGGTCACCCGTGAGGAGGATACCACGTCTAGCTCCTACTTTTCAGAAACCCGTCACTCCCTCCGTCTCTACCCAGGTACACTCTCCTGAGCCTATGCAGGTCGACCAGACCAAGATGCTCAAAACCCGTCAGGACTTACGCCGTGCCGAGGGGAGCTGCTTCTACTGTGGCAGTAAGGAGCACCGGATCCGTGCCTGCCCGGAGAGGTCGGGAAACGCCTGTGTCTAGGTTCGCTCAGAGAGGTCGACCTAGACAAGAATAAATCCTCTCCATCTCTGCTGTTGTCAGTCTCAATCGTCTGCGGGGAGAACCGTTATTTCGAACTAGCCCAACTTGACTCTGGAGCAGCCGGGAATCTTATTTCACAGTCCCTGGTAGAGAAATACCGCATCCCCACCAAACCTCTGGCTGTACCCTTGTCTGTTGCTGCCGTGGATGGGGGTCTCTTACCACGCCCCATCCAACTCATCACCGAATCCATTACTCTGCAGGTGGGAATGCTGCATTCTGAGAGTATCTCCTTTCATGTTCTGCCTGGACTCTCTCACGCCCTCTTGCTAGGCCTACCTTGGCTCCAGAGACATGCACCCGTGCTTGACTGGCAGACCGGAGAAGTCCTTCGCTGGGGACAGGACTGCCATAAGACCTGTCTGGTTCCCGTCCATCCCGTCCGTCCTTCTCCTACCCCAGCTAATCTACCTGGACTTCCGATTCCTTATTGGTCTTATGCTGATGTCTTTAATAAAAAGGAGGCAGAGACACTACCCCCTCATAGACCATACGACTGCCCTATCGACCTGTTACCTGGTACTACTCCTCCCCGTGGGCGTATTTATCCTTTATCCGCTGCTGAGACCCGGTCGATGTCCGAATATATTGAGGAGAATCTGGCCAGAGGATTCATCCGGAAATCTACCTCCCCGGCGGGAGCAGGCTTCTTTTTCGTCAAAAAGAAGGACGGCTCTCTCCGTCCCTGTATAGACTATAGAGGTCTTAACCAGATCACGGTGAAGAATAAGTACCCCCTTCCGCTCATTCCAGAGTTATTTGATCGTCTGAGGGGGGCTAGAATCTTCACCAAACTGGACCTCCGTGGGGCGTACAACCTGGTTCGTATCCGTCAGGGGGATGAATGGAAGACGGCATTCAACACCCGGGACGGCCACTATGAATATCTGGTAATGCCCTTTGGCCTCTGTAACGCTCCTGCCGTCTTTCAAGAGTTGGTCAATGACATCTTCCGGGACCTTCTCTACTCCTGCGTAGTGGTGTACCTGGACGACATCTTGGTCTTCTCTCCGGATCTCCAGACTCACCGGAGGGACGTTCGTCAGGTCCTGCTCAGGCTCAGGCAGAATCACCTCTTCGCTAAATACGAGAAGTGCCTCTTTGAGCAGACCTCGCTTCCATTTTTAGGCTACATTATTTCTCAGACCGGCCTACAAATGGATCCAGAGAAACTGTCTGCCATCGAGAAATGGCCTCGACCGGAGGGGTTGAAGGCCATTCAGCGATTCCTGGGCTTCGCCAACTACTACCGCCTCTTCATACCACACTTCTCTTCCCGGACTGCCCCAATTTCCGCGCTCACCCGTAAAGGTACTAATCCCAAAGAGTGGCCACCCGAAGCTGAGGAGGCCTTTCTTTCCCTAAAACAGGCCTTCTCTTCCGCCCCGGTGCTGCATCGCCCAGATGGCAACAAGCAGTTCTTCCTGGAAGTTGACGCCTCCTCCTCTGGAGCCGGAGCGGTACTTACTCAAAAATCATCTTCCGGGAGAATGGTAACTTGTGGCTTCTTCTCTAAACTCTTCTACTCCTCAGAGCGCAATTATTCCATAGGAGACCGAGAGTTATTGGCCATCAAACTGGCATTGGAGGAGTGGCGTTACCTGCTCGAGGGGGCTCTTCACCCGGTAATAATTTACACCGACCACAAGAACTTGGCTTACCTCCAGCATGCCCAGAGACTTAACCCGCGCCAAGCCCGGTGGTCCTTGTTTTTTGCTCGCTTTGATTTTGTTCTTCATTTTCGCCCGGCTGACAAAAACGTCAAAGCAGACGCCTTGTCCCGATCCTTTCTGGTGTCCGATCTCGAGGAAGAACCTAAACATATCATCGATCCCGCCAGAGTAATGCAGGTGGCTCCCGTGAGTCTAAATCGTCTCCCTCCCGGTAAGACGTTTGTTTCAGTACCTGATCGGGAGAAGATCCTACACTGGGGCCATTCGTCTAAACTAGCTGGCCACGCCGGTCAGAAAAAGACCCTCCAGCTTATTGCCCGGCACTACTGGTGGCCTACCCTGCACAAGGACGTAATAGACTTTGTTTCTACCTGTGTGTCCTGCGCCCGCAACAAAGTCCCGAGACACCTGCCAGCCGGTCGCCTCCTTCCGCTTCCTGTGCCTGCTGCCCCCTGGCAGCATATTGCTATGGACTTCATAACTGATCTCCCCGTCTCTGCCGGTTGTACGGTCATTTGGGTGGTCGCTGACCGCTTTTCCAAGATGGCTCACTTTATTCCCCTGCCAGGCCTCCCGTCTGCACCCGAGCTGGCTAAAGACTTTATCCGCCACATCTTCCGTCTTCATGGCCTGCCCCTCCACATCGTGTCGGATCGTGGGGTACAGTTCACCTCACGTTTCTGGAGAGCCACTTGTAAACTGCTAGACGTCACCCTGGACTTCTCTTCCGCTTACCACCCACAGTCCAATGGTCAAGTGGAGCGGATCAATCAGAACCTGACCAGTTACCTCCGGCACTTCGTTAATGCCCATCATTCAGACTGGGTGGATCTCCTACCATGGGCCGAGTTCTCTTATAATAATCACCAGAGCGAATCCTCCTCCAAATCCCCGTTTTTTGTAGTCTTCGGTCAGCATCCTCGGATTCCTTTTCCTGTCTCCACCTCTGTGGACAACCCGGCTGCGGAATCTCTCGTTAGCAAATTTTCCTCCATTTGGGAGAGTACCCGATCCGCACTCCTTCAGTCGTCCGAACGGATGAAAAGACACGCTGACCAAAAACGCCTGGATCCTCCACAATTTCGTCCTGGAGATAAAGTCTGGCTCTCATCTAAATATGTCCGACTCAAGATACCTTCTTACAAGTTAGGGCCTCGGTTCATCGGCCCTCTGGAGGTCATCAGTCAGATCAACCCGGTGGCCTATAAATTGAAACTCCCGGCCAACTTACGGATCCCTAACTCCTTCCATGTATCTCTCCTCAAACCTGTGGTTCTTAACTCTTTTTCCAAGTCTACAGGTACGCCTCCTGCTCCGGTTTCTGCTGAGGACGAGTTTGAGGTAGAGAACATTCTTGCCACCAAAAGGGTAAGAGGAAAGACCTTTTTTCTACTAGATTGGAAGGGGTTTGGTCCTGAGGAGAGAACGTGGGAGCCCCGGGAGAACATCCATGCCCCTCTTATCCTTGCTAAATTTCTGTCTGGCCTAAAGAAGGGGGGGCCTAAAGGGGGGGGTACTGTAGCGCCGGCGTCCCTGCCCTCTGCTAGGCAGGGACGCTGTTCCCCTCACCTCTCTGCTCCGTGCCCGGCGTCCTCCTCCCGCTCTGCTGGCAGCGCGCGCTCCTTCCCGGCCACTGTGCTTAGGGCGCGCGCGCTCTCCCTCCCTCTTAAAGGGGCCGCGCGCGCCGTCCTAAGGAGTCCCCGGCCAATGGCCGGAGGACTTTACCATATATAAGGCACCTCCTCCAAAATGGAGGTGCCCGAGCAATGTTGTTGCACTGTTCACTACTCTGCTTCAGCCCTCAGGTCCCGTTGTCAGTTACCTGCCAGATACCTGCCTGATTCCTGCCAGCCTGCTGACTTATTCCTGCCTGATTATCTGCTACCTGCCTGCTAGTCTGAGGTCCGACGGTCTGCCTTACTACTCCTGTCAGTCTGTCTAAGGACCAGCCTGCCCGCTCACCTGGGAGCGCACATCAGCCACCTGCCTGCTTGCCTGAGGTCCGACGGTCTGCCTTCCAACTCCTGTCAGTCTGTCTATGGACCAGCTTGCCCGCTCATCTGGGAGCGCACATCTGCTACCTGCCTGCTAGCCTACCTGGAGGCTCCGCCGTCACGTGCTGTGACCACCTGCCTGTCCAGTGACTCCTGCCCGCTCACCTGGGAGCGCTCATCTGCTACCTGTCTGCTAGCCTACCCGGAGGCTCTGCCGTCTTGTGCTGTGACCACCCGCCTGTCCAGAAACTTCTGCCCGCTCACCTGGGAGCGCTCATCTGCCGCCTGTCTGTTGGTCTTCCCGGAGGCTCCGCCGTCACATGCTGTGACCACCCGTTCATCCAGAGACTCTTGCCTGCTCACCTGGGAGCTCACGTCTATCATCAGCCGCCACAGGTCGTACCAACCCTTTACCTAGAGACTGCCCCGGTCACTTGCCGTGACCATCTGCCCGTTCATTCAGAGACTGCCCCGGTCACTTGCCGTGACCACCAGCCCGTTCATCCAGAGACTGCCTCGGTCACTTGCCGTGACCTCCAGCCCGTTCACTCAGAGACTGTCCCGGTCACCTGCTGAGACTTCCTGCCCGTCTTCCCTGGTCGCCACCCGCTCCCTTACAAGGACCGCCCCCTTGTATAGTAGCTCAGAGGTTCCGCCTCCCAGACCCGTTACACATACCAGACAATATATGTCCTTCTATAATATATCCTCATATAATTTCCTATTGTGTCAAATATTATGCAATTACATTGTCCTAAATGATTGTATTTGCTGATCGTAACCTTAACGGTACGATGGTAGAGTCTCCACTAGCACCTAAGAAACACAGTGAAGCCTGGTAAGTGTCCGGACGGAGGAGATAGCCATTGATGAGAAGCATTATTTTTTAGGATCATAGCCATGACTGTTATAGCATTTGCATAAGTCGCCCTTGTGCCATGTTGTTCTCCTTTTTTCAAGCAATGTCTGTAATCACAGTAAAACTATTGCAGTCTTCACAACACAGCCCGGCTCTGCTACGATTATGGAAGTCATGTCCAAGAGCAATAAAGAAAAATATTCACATGTGTTTTTAAGAAATTGCTACTGTTTTTTTTTGTTTGGATTATTTATTTCTTTTTTTATGTTTGCATTATTTTGCATTATTTTGTCTTTTTGCTACTTTTGTTGCATCTGTGCATTTTTACGTTTTTTCTTTTGTTGCTAATCACAGCATGTTCTAAGTTTCGTGATTTACTTATTTTTTTTCTTTCTTTGCTTTTTCTATAAATTTTACCATTAGAAAATGCACCTAAAAAATCATACACCTGTCTGTATGTGTCAGAGTTGTCTTGGGGTCTCATCTGTTTATTTAGTAGAGTAAAGAGGGAGGAGGTGAGTAAGGACATAAGTGTGAAGTGCTGGGTCCTGATTGCTTGTACAGTTAGGTCCATATATATTTGGAGAGAGACAACATTTTTCTAATTTTGGTTCTAGACATTACCACAATGAATTTTAAACAAAACAATTCAGATGCAGTTGAAGTTCAGACTTTCAGCTTTCATTTGAGGGTATCCACATTAAAATTGGATGAAGGGTTTAGGAGTTTCAGCTCCTTAACATGTGACACCCTGTTTTTAAAGGGACCAAAAGTAATTGGACAGATTAAATAATTGAAAATAAAATGTTCATTTCTAGTACTTGGTTGAAAACCCTTTGTTGGCAATGACTGCCTGAAGTCTTGAACTCATGGACATCACCAGACTCTGAGTTTCCTCCTTTTTGATGCTCTGCCAGGCCTTCACTGCGGGGGTTTTCAGTTGCTGTTTGTTTGTGGGCCTTTCTGTCTGAAGTTTAGTCTTTAACAAGTGAAATGCATGCTCAATTGGGTTGAGATCAGGTGACTGACTTGGCCATTCAAGAATATTCCACTTCTTTGCTTTAATAAACTCCTGGGTTGCTTTGGCTTTATGTTTTGGGTCATTGTCCATCTGTAGTATGAAATGACGACCAATCAGTTTGGCTGGATCTGAGCACACAGTATGGCTCTGAATACATCAGAATTCATTCGGCTGCTTCTGTCCTGTGTCACATCATCAATAAACACTAGTGAGCCAGTGCCACTGGCAGCCATGCATGCCCAAGCCATCACACTGCCTCCGCCGTGTTTTACAGATGATGTGGTATGCTTTGGATCATGAGCTGTACCACGCCTTCGCCATACTTTTCTCTTTCCATCATTCTGGTAGAGGTTGATCTTGGTTTCATCTGTCCAAAGAATGTTCTTCCAGAACTGTGCTGGCTTTTTTAGATGTTTTTTAGCAAAGTCCAGTCTAGCCTTTTTATTCCTGATGCTTATGAGTGGCTTGCACCGTGCAGTGAACCCACTGTATTTACTTTCATGCAGTCTTCTCTTTATGGTAGATTTGGATATTGATACACCTACCTCCTGGAGAGTGGTGTTCACTTGGTTGGCTGTTGTGAAGGGGTTTCTCTTCACCATGGAGATTATTCTGCGATCATCCACCACTGTTGTCTTCCGTGGGCGCCCAGGTCTTTTTGCATTGATGAGTTCACCAGTGCTTTCTTTCTTTCTCAGGATGTACCAAACTCAAGATTTTGCCACTCATAATATTGTAGCAATTTCTCGGATGGGTTTTTTCTGTTTTTGCAGGTTAAGGATGGCTTGTTTCACCTGCATGGAGAGCTCCTTTGACCGCATGTTTACTTCACAGCAAAACCTTCCAAATGCAAGCACCACACCTCAAATCAACTCCAGGCCTTTTATCTGCTTAATTGAGAATGACATATCGAAGGGATTGTCCACACCGGTCCATGAAATAGCCTTGGAGTCAATTGTCCAATAACTTTTGGTCCCTTTAAAAGCAGGGTGTCACATGTTAAGGAGCTGAAACTCCTAAACCCTTCATCCAATTTTAAGGTGGATACCCTCAAATGAAAGCTGAAAGTCTGAACTTCAACTGCATCTGAATTGTTTTGTTTAAAATTCATTGTGGTAATGTCTAGAACCAAAATTAGAAAAATGTTGTCTCTGTCCAAATATATATGGACCTAACTGTATATCCTGCTCTGCTTCTAGCACTTCTATTGCTCTCCTCTGAAGACATGTCCCTCTTGTGTGCAGCTGGCCGAAGCCCTGGACCTCTTCCAGGAACAGATGCTGAAAGAGGAGCGGCTGCAGCCGGAGGAAAGTAACTACACTGTTCTCATCGGAGGCTGCGGAAGAGTTGGATATATCCTATATATAACGTATTGACGGCTCTGTCTGACAGTCTAATATGTATGGGGTCCATTTAATTTGGCTGATCATTATGTTCTGGAGATAAGGTGCCAGTAGACATGTCTGGTGGTGACTCTCATAGAGAACACAGGAGTGTATGGGAGAGATGGCTGCCAGACAACTGTTAAGCGCAGGCCGTCTTTCATCCAAGAGCCATCTAATGTGTGTGGCGGGCTTTATAAGGTTGATCTGTGACCCCTTGATAATGAGCCATGATAAAGCAGCATTGGGTAAGCTCCAAGGAGTGGCCAGTAAAGTCCTTCTGCCTGTGTTCACATGGATGAGATTAGCCGGGGTCCATGCCGTGGTGGCTGTGCTCATCAGGCCCTGGACACATTAGTCAGATTTGTACAGCATGTTGCAGCTTATTCTGAAATATTTATAACAAAGCCCAGATAATGGTCACATTAACTGTGGCATGTTTGTAGCTTTTTAATGATTTAATACCAAAATGATCTTATTTACTCTGTGAAACAACCTTTAAAGGGACTTTCTTGTTTCACAAAACCGCTGTTCCTGGCTGCAGTTTGTTTAAAGAAATTACAAAAACCGTCTGTTCTCTATTCATCCTCCCCAGGTCCAGCGCAAAGTTTCTCCTGCTGCTCCCGCTGTCTGTTATTGTCTGCAGCGCTGACAACACATCTACAGCTCTGCAGCCTGTAGCTACGCTCAGCGGCTCGTGCCGTTAACTCGGGCCGACCTTCAGAGCTCACTGACTGACTGCAGTGCTTTCACCGTCACGTCAGCGCTGCAGACAATGACTTACACCAAAGCATTATTATTATTACTATTTATTATTATAGCGCCATTTATTCCATGGAGCTTAACATGTGAAAAAGGGGATATACATAACAAACAACAAGTACAATAATCCTGAACAAAAATGCAACGGCAAACTGTTACAGAAGGAGAGAGGGTCTCCCCGCGAGGGCTCACAGTCTACCAGGGATAGGTGAGGGTACAGCAGGTGAGGGTAGAGCTAGTCATGCAGCGGTGTGGTGGAGCGGTGGTTACTGCAGGTTGTAGGCTTGTCGGAAGATGTGGGTCTTCAGGTTCCTTTTGATGGTTTCCACGGTAGGCGAGAGTCTGACATGTTGGGGTAGAGAGTTCCAGAGTAGGGGGGAAGCACAGGAGAAATCTTGTATGCAATTGTGGGCAGAGGAGATAAGAGGGGAGTAGAGAAGGAGATCTTGTGAGGATCGGAGGCTGCGTGCAGGTAAGTACTGGGAGACTAGGTCAGAGATGTATGAAGGTTTATAAAAAATTTCAATAAAAAACATTGAAACACAGATATATGGGGGAGACAGGTTGTGAATGGCTTTGTATGCCATGGTTAGGGTTTTGAACTGGAGTCTCTGGGTACATGGGAGCCAGTGCAGGGATTGACAGAGAGGAGAGGCCGGGGAACAGCGGGGGGGCAGGTGGATTAGTCAGGTAGCCGAGTTTAGGATAGATTGGAGGGGTGCAAGAGTGTTGGAAGGGAGGCCACAGAGCAGGAGATTGCAGTAGTCGAGGCGGGAGATGATGAGGGCGTGCACTAGTGTTTTTGCAGATTCGTGGTTGAGGAATGTGCGGATCCGGGAGATGTTTTTGAGTTGACGTTGGCAGGAAGTGGAAAGGGCTTGGATATGTGGCTTGAAGCACGGTTTGTTTCTTAAAAAAAAGAAATGCTGTGTTGGAATAGGGGTTGTCTGAAATAGGATAACCCCCTTAAAGTGAATCTGTCACCAGGTTTTTGCTATCTAATCTGACAGTAGCATAATGTATGGGCAGAGACCCTGATTCCAGCGATGTGTCATTTACTGGGCTGCTTGCTGTAGTTTTTATAAAATCACAGTTTTATCAGCAGGAGATTATCACTAGAGGACTAGTAAGCCTTCTGCTAGGTAGTCCGGGGCATTCATGTGCTCTGTATAACCCCATCCCCACCACTGACTGGAGGAAAGCTGCCGATCAGTGGTGTGGGTGGGGTTATACAAAGCTCAGCATTCAGAGAACTACTAGAGCTGCAGCAGATAAAACACTGATTTTATCAAAATAGCAGTAAGCAACAAAAAGCGTGAGATATCACTGTAATCAGGGTCAGGGCCGGCGTCAGCACCCGGCGCACCCGGGCAAATGCCGGGGCCCTGAGCAGGCAGAGGGGCCCACTGGCGGTCGCGCACCCCGCTGGGCTATGGGTGGAGGAGAGCGGTGTCAGCGCCCGCCCTTCTCCGCCGCTTGCTCAGGGCCCCGGCAGCCGGATACTTACCTCTCCCCGTGCCTCCGCAGATCCGCTGTCTTCCTGCTCTGCGCTCCCTGTGACGTCTCAGGTCAGAGGGCGCGGTGACGTCTTTACACCGCGCCCTCCCCTGAGCCGTCACAGGGAGCGCTGAGCTGGAAGATGCCGACAACGCTGGAGTTCGGACCCGAGCAGCGGGCAGCGGGTAGCAGAAGGGAGGTGAGTATTTGATTTTTTTTTTTTTTAATGTATGGAGCCGGCATGGGGCAGTATAAAGAGAAGGGGGGGGGGGGCATCCTGCATGGGGCATTATAAAGAGAAGGGGGGGGGCATCCTGCATGGGGCATTATAAAGAGAGGGGGGACATCCTGCATGGGGCATTATAAAGAGGGGAGGGGGGGCGTGACATCCTGCATGGGGCATTATAAGGGGGGGGGCAGCCTGTATGGGGCATTATGTGGGGGTAACAGCCTGCATGGAGCATTAAAAGGGGTGGGGCCTGTATGGGGCATTATGTGAGGGGTAACAGCCTGCATGGAGCATTATAAGGGGGGGGGACAGCCTGTATGCAGCATTATATGGGGGCCAGTATCCTGTATGGAGCGTTATAAGGGAACCGGTATCCTGTATGGAGCGTTATAAGGGGACCGGTATCCTGTATGGAGCGTTATATGGGGGCCAGTATTCCGTATGGAGCCTTATATGGGGGCCAGTATTCTGTGTGGAGCGATTCACCGGTTTCTGAGCTATTGTGGAATTTACAATAGATATATCTCATGTAATGTAAGAAGTGAAATCTTTGCATTGTACTATATATATATATATATATATATATATATATATATATATATATATATATATATATAGAATATATAATATATTTCTCCGCCGTATCTCTGCATCATGAATCGTGGTATGTGTTAAAGGGGCCACTGAGACTCTTTCGCCCGGGGCCCAGAAAAACCTGGAGCCGGCCCTGATCAGGGTCTCACCCCTTATATCATGCTGCTCTCAGATGGGGCATCTAAAACCGGGTGGCAGATTCCCTTATGATTTAACAGCACTTTCAGATGACTTTTTAGAATAAGGAGAACTATCTAAGGAATAATTGCCACTCATTATACACTCCTGAGTGTACATGAATGTATGGGGAGTGTACATTATATGATGGGTATCCTGCATTTTTTCTCTACATTATAAGCCTCAGCATTTACCTTTTCTGTGCTTTGCTTTTTATTCCTCCGGCTCCTCCTTCCATAGGTTTATAGGGGCATCGCAGACATTTTTGTTGAAATGAACCTGTCGCGTTCCTCCCGGTAGCGTTCGACTTCCAGTCACCGGGGTGGCACTGCTCTGTGTATAGAAAGTGGCGCCTGTAACTGCGACCCCTGTAGTGACTGATGGCAGCTCAGCATTAGGGCCGGCTGTCAATCAGGGCTGGGGGCACGGTTACAGCCGTCACTCTCTATACACAGAGCGGTGACTGAACCAGTGCCGCCCCCATGACTGATACCCAAACACTACTGTGGCACCCTGCTACCCACAGGTACCACAGGACCCAAAAGGGTGCATGGACGGACTTCTCCACAAGAGGCCCTTACTACACACAGACACCTCCACCCTTCCACCTCATACCACCAGAAGGAGCCCTGTTAGGGATATATATATACTGGAGGGTGGAGTTAGGTAGGGAGAGTGTGCTCGCACTTGAGATCAGTGAAGAGGCAGCACCTGTTGAGCTGCTGTGCTGAGGGTAAGCTAAGGCCTAAGCACGTGCTGAAGCCTGAGGGCCTAGAGCGTGGCCGGAGGCAAGGAGAGAAGAGAGGAGTTAAGGGGGCAGAGGAGCATCATAAGCTCACCCCAGAACACAAGCCGGACGCCGGGTCCGTGCCTATAGGGTCCTCTATGCCCAGTAGGAATAACTTGTATATCAGGAGGATTCCAGACCCCTCTTCAACCTGAAGCTACAATCATCTACAGAAATAGGAACCACGAAGGCCCCAGCGTCCAGGGATAGTGGTAGCCAGAGAAAAGTTCTTACTACCAAGCAGACAGGTGAGAGAGTGAAACAGTACAGATGCTAGGTCTAGTTCCAGGCTGGTCAGGAGCTTCAGAGAGAGAGAGAGGAAGAAACCGATCAGGAGTCCTACTACCTGCTCACTGGGGAGATTTCAGAAGTGCACCCTTCCTATCAAGTACCCTGGACCATACCTGCCGTTTACAGCAGTAAAGGTACTGAAGCGAATCCCCTGTGTGCGTGCCTGTTATTCTCCCCTGACCCAGCTGGGCCACCTCTCACCTGCGTCCCTTCCATCAAGCCTGCCCTGGGGCCCACTCCGCCTGCGGGGAGCAGAAACATCTCAGCTGCCATCCCATCACCCCTGGAGGTCTGCAGCGCGCTGGTACCCATTACGAGGAACCACAGGTGGCGTCACGAGACAAAACTGTTATTCATCCCTTCATGTAACAAACCCCTTTTAAAGAGTGACCTCAGGGTATGGGCCCCGGAGCCGACTGCCGTGACAGCCCACAGAAGGTCAAGGCCTGGGTACCGAGTTTCCCCCATATCCCCCTGGGCGAGTCACTACCAGGTACAATAAAGTTCATTTCCTCCTGGCAGAGGGAGTCTAAATGCCGGCACCGGGCAGTTTCAGAATGCTATTAACCTGCAGAGTAACCCCATATCTACAGGTTGATAGCGTTTGTTCACGTGACAGGTTCCCTTCCCTTCTCCCACAGATTTAGCAGATATTGAGAGTGAATGATTAGTGCAGGAGACCAAAAAATGTCTTTTAAGTGACAAAAGAAGAAGGTTTATCTGATAATGTATATTACAAAGTGTCTTATCTTTACTTGCACTATTGATTAATGAAATCAGGTTAGGCTGGAGCAGGAGCACAGTGATAGAACAATCAGAGGGAGACACGGGCAGATCGTGCTGCAGCTTATTCTAGTAAGGAGTTTATCTCACTTCAGTGCTGAGCACTTCTACACAACCATATCACTGCCACTGCTTCTGAACATGTGCTGAATGGAAAGCGGGAATCCCTCCCGCCTGTGTGCGATGTGTACGTGAGCAGACAGTGCAGCATTCTCTACCCACTAGCTGAGAGATAACTGAAGCTTAGCGCTAGAGCCTGCAGAGGGGAGAACTGGTGACAATTGCAGGACACACAGGGGCCAGAATAGAATATACACATAGCAGTAGCCACCTGACATGACTGTTATGCCCTCAATATAACATTCATTGTGTACGCTGTCCATCAGTGTACAAGCTGTGGGGATCTGGCCGAGGCCGGCAGTACCAGGCACTCACACTTATATGGATCTTGCTGTGAAGGGGCGTCAGCGCCCCAGTGAGCACCATGGACCATTTGTTCTGTTAATTGGGAGGACCAATAACGTAATGCAGTAAAGTACCTGTACATTATCTGATAATGCCCTGTATATTATGTACTTACATTATTATTGCTATTATTACATACAGTTTTTACAGTACAGACTCATTTCTTGTTACATCATTTAGATGAAAAAGCGAGGTCTGGTTCCCACAGATGCCACATATACTGCCCTGTTCAACGCCTGCGCGGAGTCACCATGGAAAGACTCGGGTCTGCAGCAAGCACTGAAGCTGCGGAAAGAATTGATGGACAAGAACATTGCGCTTAATCCCATCACTTACCGGAGCTCGCTGAAGGTCTGCACACTGAGCTCAGGACTGCAGGGGAGCTGTGAGCTATTTAAGGTAAGTCAAGGTCACAGTCCTGGTCACCCACAATGGAGTCCTTATAAGATGCCCCTATCATAGATTAACCGGGAGGGAACAGCATCATTGTAATCATTCCACGGGGAATCACCAGTGCACCATGTCTGGCCGGGGACTTAGCCACCATCAGAAGGCACCACCAGAGTTCAGTTCTTCTGTGGGGACCAGGGGGTCACTTACTAAATCTGAGAAAGGTGGACAGCTTTGTACTATCTACTACCAGCACATCCACTGTCAGCTTAAGAGATAGGAAGATGGTGCTGGGGTGTAAATTTTCAGCTAGTTAGTATGTGACCTGTTAGGGGGGCACAGTGACCCCACTGATCCTGGGCACTGGTGCAGCACTGCGCCCCCTTCACTGTGTTTTTCACTGGCCACCCGGCTGTTCTGAGAACGGCAAAGTGACGCTTTCCCTGAGATTTTGATTTTGGTTAGATTTCTCTTGCAATACTCAAGCAGTGATGTCGCGAGCTGGATAATAACAAGCTAATATGGTCTTCTTGGGTTTATAGGAAATTGCACAAAAATTCCGTGTCGTTGGCCCTGAAACATTCACCGTCCTGTTTATGGGATGCATAAAGGATGAAGAGCTGGGCTTCCTACAAGCTCTGCAGGTATGGCTTGCTGCACACATCCTACATCCTATATCCGTACAGTGCACACTTACCTGGGAATTATGTCTCACACTTCCGACATGATGAGATGCGCAAAAACATTGAGGAATCATGGAGCAACTGTTCATTTTACTAATACAGATATTTCTTGCTGCAGTATTTCTGCTGAAGTGACGATGGGGCATGCCGGCTGAGGGTGGGACTCTTGGATTCTCTGATGACTCTGTTGGGCTCGGTGCACATTACGTTTGTGGCCATTGTTGGGCGCATACACATAGAAGGTGCGTGCCCCCTAGTGGCCACTGTCAGGATGGATGATGAGGCATCCGTCCACTATTGGGACCCATTGTAATGAAATGTATACCGCATTGCAGAGGTCGCTCTACATTTTTTACAGAAGAGTAAAAATCCTCCTCATAGTATTTTTCAGGAGTATTTTTAGCCAGTCTTTGAATATTAGAGAAGAGGCTGCAACCTGTGCTTTGCTCTACCGCTTCACCATCTTTGACGTATATTTATGTCAAAGGTCGTGTCCCTGCCTTTGATGTGATCTCGCACACCGAGCCCACATATTTCCCTGCACATGATGACTGATTTAATCAACCATCATCTGCCTTTAATAGCTGCTGATGTACTGTTGCTCCGCCTGCTGCTATTAACCCGTTAAATCCAGCTGTCAATCGCTGACAGCGGGATATAGCGCACGTCGGCTGGAAGCGCGTCATACATCCTGCCACGTGATTGTGGGGCGCCGATGGGTTGTCATGACAGCTGGGGGTCTGCTGATGACCTCCCATACATGTCATTATGACCCTCCTATGGGCCGGCGTTCATAGAAGATGGTGATTTCTGCTATAGATTGCAGTGTATGTACAGCACAAGCGATCAGACGATCGCCGCTCCAAGTCTCCTAATTAATCTGATCAGTAAACATTGTAATGGGGAAAAAATCAAAATGCCAGAATGACGTTTTTTTGGCTGCCACAGCATTGCAGTAAAGTGCAACATCAAAGTGGTTGCAGGGAGTATATAAGGATATGTAGCTCACAAACTCCTAAATATATGATGTTTTCATTTACAATGTATCTAATTTATACATGTATATAGAGAGTACTGAGCATGGATTTGTAAGGTTTCATAACTTCCATGCTAGACAAAATTCTATAAAATAAATAATGTGACAATTCTTTCATGGCCGGAGGTGATAATAAACTGATATAACCGTGTACACTAGTAATTAGAATTCCCTGGGCTCGGGTGTAAGAGGCAATATTCCTGATGATCAGGGTCCCGTGTAGGGACGGTCACTGCTGTATACCATCTAGTACAGAGGTACAGAAGCTGGCGGCGCTCCCATAACCTCCGGGCTGCTGGATTCTATCAAACATCTCCATGTTATTCTGTATACAGTTATATTCTTCTTTCCATCACAATGCGGTGGGATATCACTACAATATGCCAACATGGTGTGATTAGTGGAGGGCGGCTGTCAGTATCCCCCGACTTTAGAATTAGACTGAATAATCCTTCAAAGGGGGTGTACAAAGTTTAAAAGATATCTCCTATCCATAGGATAACTTCCCGATGGATGGGGTCTGACTGCTGGGAGCCTCACCAATCCTGAAAACTGGGGATTTGAAGAGTCCTTAGTGACTGATGTGATGGTCGATCATTGCTGCACCATACATTCTCTATGGGACGACTGTAGCTCTGTGCTCGGCTGGTCTTCAGCACTCCCATTAAGAATGAACGGAGCGGCAGTGCGTATACTCAACCACCACTCCATTCATCGTCTGTGGGACTGCCAGAACTAGTGGAGCGCTGCTCTTGGCTATTTTTGGGCAGTCCTATAGACAGTGAATGGAGGGGAGGCTGAGCATGCTGCCTGTTCTTGGGTTTGCTAGGGGTTCCAGCAGTCAGACCCTCAGTGATCAGTAAGTTATCCCCTAACCTTTGGATAAGAGATGATTTTCTATTTTGGCAATAACCCTTTAATTGCATCCATGTGGTTATTTTCCCCTATCCTGTCCACCTTTATTATGTCCGTTATTCCCTCTGGTGGTCAGTGCAGCCATGTAGTGTATGTCTGTACTACTCAGGCTCTGGGGGGCCGGAGCGTGCAGCTACAGAGCAACCTGCTCCACATCACTGCCAGGAGGGGAGATTTATTGCTGTGTAGTTAGTCCAGGTGGTGCCGACAAGTAGAGGGAACAAGTTCTGGCAATCCTGCCAAAGGAACACAGTTATTCCTGCACCGGACCTGCATCTCCGGTGTGCGGCGGCCGGGAAGGTGCCCGCTCTCCTCAGGGAAGATGCTGACGGCCCGCAGGCACATACCCATCCTTGTGCCAATGCCCAGGAGATAAAGCAGGACATTTATCTAAGTAGAGATGTGGCGTCTCCCACCCGCCTGTCATATTTGTAGATGACGCGTGGCGGAGGGCAGAAGCCGGGGCAGGACTCCTGTCCGGCTGCAGAAGTCTCATGTGTAGTGATACTCATGTGACTTTTCTAAAAGCATAAATCGGCCCGCAGAGGTGTCAGCGACGCTGGCTCAGACGTTACTGTGAGCGGAATAGCAAGGCTTTGGTAACAGTTTCACCTCTTTATATTGTATTAGCTCCTTTACTTAGTCCTAGTTCAGACTGGTCTAAGAGATCGCCTGCTGATTCCTTTCTTGCGATTCTGATAGGAGATTTCTGTTAGAAGTTTGGCGCAAGGCTAGTGATTAGACTGGCTAGTGATTAGACTGGCCAGTGATTAGACTGGCCAGTGATTAGACTGGCCAGTGATTAGACTGGCTAGTGATTAGTCTGGCTAGTGATTAGACTGGCTAGTGATTAGACTGGCTAGTGATTAGACTGGCTAGTGATTAGACTGGCTAGTGATTATAGACTGGCCAGTGATTAGACTGGCTAGTGATTAGACTGGCTAGTGATTAGACTGGCTATTGATTAGACTGGCTAGTGATTAGACTGGCCAGTGATTAGACTGGCCAGTGATTAGACTGGCTAGTGATTAGACTGGCTATTGATTAGACTGGCTAGTGATTAGACTGGCTAGTGATTAGACTGGCCAGTGATTAGACTGGCTAGTGATTAGACTGGCAAGTAGATAAGGATTTTGTGCCAGATTTTTAGTAACAAAGGGAATACAGCGGTCGGCCACTTTAGGTGGACTGTTCCAGTAGGCAGCATGCTGATAAGTTATTTTTTGACGTTTTGCATGATTTCCGCTGTCTTTGGTTGGCATATCCCCCCCCAATGGCACTTCCATCTGCAACCTGTAATGGCCAGTCGGGATACCCGCGCTGGCATCGGGGTCTTATTGCATGGATAGGCACGCTGGTGACTCGCCCCCAGGGGGCCGGTGGCTGATCGCCGGGGTTATATCACGTTGGCTGGCCCAGGGCGGTCAGTACACAAAAAGGGGGTATAAAATTCTAATAAAAGTTCGGGGAATTCGTAACGCCACCTGTGGTGTCTGGTGAAGGTCACCAGCGCCGCAACAGTACTCCGAGGCCGGTGTCAGGGCAGCTAAGATGGAGCGGGCCTCAGGGCAGTATAGAACGATGCAGTTTGCGCTGGGCGTTGTGGTGCAGGGAGAGGACGATAGCGCAGCAGAAGTAACGGACAGAGACAGGGGGTTTGCTTTGTTACCTTTTACTGGTACAGCTGTTAAGTACGGTCCGGGGTACTCCAGGTGAAGGGCACACTTTTGGACTTCTCCCCAGTGAGCGGGTATAAGGCCTCCTGTCTCTATGTATGCTCCTGGCCAGCCTGCAACTGGGCCTAGCTTATGTGTCCTGCTTTTTCTTAACCTGTTGCTCTGAGGTAGGACCTGCGGTTGGTAACCACTTTCCCTGGACGTCGGGGTTCCTGGTCCTGTACGTGTCTATCTTCAGGTTTGCCAGGGACTTGTAGTCCTCCTGGGATTCCGGTTGTTCCTACTGGGTGTAATGGATCCCTGTAGGCACGGACCCGGTGTCCGGTAAATATAGCGGGGTGAGCTTACTGAGCTCCTCTGCCCACTTGGTTTCTCTCTCTTTATCTCCTCGCCGTCGGCCACGCTCGGGGCCTTCACTACAAGGCAGCTGGTGTACTGCGTCTTCACCGCTCTCTGAGCGTCGGCACGCTCTCAGACACCTTCTGTCTGACTGCTCTGCACACTCACTCACTGCAGACTGAAGACTAATCTGTTCTGAAGACTGAGCTGCCTGGCTCCACCTTCCCTTTATATATCCCTATCCGGGCTCCCTCTGGTGGTATGAGGTGGAAAGTGGAGGTGTATGAAAGTAGTGAGGGCCTCTTGTGAAGAAATCCAGCCATGCCCCCTTCTGGGTTCTGTGGCACCATGCGCAGCAGGGCACCACATTCCCCCCTAGTAAAACTCAGTACTCCCGGACTGAAGCAATTTTGCAAAACAGGTTAAACAATAATAACATTTCTTCCCTTTTTGGGAGGCACATCTCTTGAACATTACAGGTGTAAAAACATAATAAATATATACAAATATAGAGCGTCCTCAGAATTTAAGTCTGTTCCGGTGAGGTCCCCTGACAGGGTGTCCATCTCACAGGTAAAGTACAAGGTAGCTTGAGGGACCTGTCCAAAGCAAACCCTCCACGTAGGCCCTTGGGTGGCTGCAAGGCATGGCGATTCTGAGTTGGACCTCCACTTCTGCCACCCAGACAGGTTTTTATTCTGAGGTCACCTAAAGGGGGCACTCCAGGGAGCGCAATTATTTACAGGAAACAGTTTTTGGGCTGCACACAGTCCTCTTCCACAAACTTCTTTATGTATATACCCTTACTGGTAACTAGATGCAAGTTAAGTGTCCATATCACTTGAATTGTTCATTAGCAAGGCAAAAACACATATGAATAATGAAATACACGAAAATTACATACAAATAACATACCCCAGGGACAACTATCTACACTGTCAGAGTTTCCTTTCTATTCTCTCTATCTGACAGGGGTCTGACCTTTGGTGCTACGTGTCGACCTACGTGGTACTGGGATGCTTGTGGTACTGGTAGTTGCACTACTTTCCATTCTGTCAGCACTAGGTGTGGAGGGGCTACAAGACTGCCTTGACCTCTCTGCGGGACTGGCAAGTGTACCATTAGTTGGCCTTCTTGCTCTGCTCCAACCTGGGATCCTTCTTCCGGGGATTCTTCTTGAGCAGGCTCTTCTGGGGCACCTACAGGTTCTTCTTGCTGTGGGTAGAAGGTGATTACAGGTATGATTACTGCTCCTCCTAGTTGGGGCCAATCTGCCGGGAAATCTCCTAATTCAGTATGTATTACTGCTTCTTTAGGCTCCTCTGGTACGGTGAGAGGCACTTCCTCCTGGGGCTTTAGCAGACCTGGACACAACTTCAGATGGTCTCTGGATACTGTTGCAGTCGTTCTTCCTCCGTCCTTAGTTATTAAACAGGTCTTCCGGTTATCAAACCTTGAGTTTAACACAGTGTAGGGTTCTCTCTCCCACTGGTCATCAAGTTTGTGGTTTCTCCTTTTTCTTTTTAACACCACTTCTCCTGGTGTGACGGGTTCTGCGGGCGCACTTCTATTGTAGTGGGCTTCCTGTTTGTCCCTCACCCGAGTGAGACTGTCTTCGACACAGGCCTGTACTCTTCTGTACTGCTCTTGTCTGGTCGTGTCCCAGTCCTCAGCGGACATATCTGCTTCGGGTTCTACTACACCAAGCTCCAGGTCCATGGGCAACTTCCCGGGTCTTGCTCGCATGAGATATGCTGGAGTACAATTGGTGGAACTCACAGGTATGTGGTTGTACAGATCTACCAGGTCAGGTAGTAGGTCTGGCCACTAATTTCTCTCCTCTAGTGGTAGGGTCTTCAGCAGGTCGATGATGATGTTGTTCATCTTTTCACAGAGACCGTTGGTTTGGGGGTGGTACTGTGTAGTCCGGATCTTTTTACACCCGTACAGATGGCAGAACTCCTTGAACAATTCGGCCTCAAAGGCTGAGCCTTGATCTGTCAGCACCTGCTCCGGGTATCCATGTGGCCTGTTGAAGTACGCCTGAAACGTCTTTGCCACGGTTTCTGCCGTCAGATCCTTGCGGGGGCGACCACCAGGAACCGGGAGTAGTGATCCACCATGGTCAGTGTTATGCACATGCCCGGACTGACTGGCGTGTGCGTGTTTAGTGATCCCACTGGACCAAGAACCGGAGAGTGCCTGGAGGGGCGTAACTAAGTATCTACCCGATCCGACCAAGGTCGCACGACGGCTAACGACGCCAGTGCACCAGGGAGGAACTGAGCAGAGGGACCAGGTGCTACTCCAGGTCAGACCCCGGACACGGCTGTTGACCCACACCGGAGAATACAGGAACAGGCAGGTTAGGCTGGCACACTGACTGGTGGGTATAGGCAGGCACGGCTGGTATGCAGACAGGCGGGCACTGGTAAGCACGACTGGTATGCAGGCAGGGGGTACTGGCAAGCACGGCTGGAGTGCCGACAGGGAGGCACTAGCAGGTTGGAGCACAGACTGGATAAGTTCCAGTACAGACTGGGACTCAGGAACAGAACCGCAGATGCGGTAGACAAGCAGAGCAGAGCGAGACCGCCTGGAGCGGCGAGCAAAGGCAGAGCAGAGCGAGACCGCCTGGAGCGGCGAGCAAAGGCAGAGCAGAGCGAGACCGCCTGGAGCGGTGAGCAAAGGCAGAGCAGAGCGAGACGGCCTGGAGCGGCAAGCAAAGGCAGAGCA
This sequence comes from Phyllobates terribilis, assembly GCF_046119375.1. Classification (NCBI taxonomy): domain Eukaryota; kingdom Metazoa; phylum Chordata; class Amphibia; order Anura; family Dendrobatidae; genus Phyllobates; species Phyllobates terribilis. Next base: position 1,994,681 of record NW_027362994.1, read on the forward strand.
GAGCGAGACGGCCTGGAGCGGTGAGCAAGGCAGAGCAGGCAAGAACCACCGGAGCGGTGAGCAAGGCAGAGCAGGCAAGAACCGCCGGAGCGGTGAGCAAAGGCAGAGCAGAGGGGACAGGGCTCTGTTCACACGGAACAGACTGGAAGGGAAAGGCAGAACCAGATACACACAAGATACTTGCAATGAAATAGCGAGTGGACTCTAAACTCACAAACGGGAGTACAGGGACAACGAGTAGGAGTTAGGTACGGGTTCAGACTCTGCAGGAAAAGGGAAGGTACGGACATAGAGAAAAACAGGTAACAGGCTAGGAGAGTATTCAGACAAGAACAGACACAGCAGCAAGATACAGGAGCGGGTCTAGGTATGCGGCCCCTAAAAGGCGGAACGAACAGGCTAGGAGCGTGTTCAGACAGGAACAGGCAAGATACAGGAGCGGGTCTAGGTATGCAGCCCCTAGAAGGCGGAAAGAACAGGCTAGGAGCGTGTTCAGACAGGAACAGGCTAGATACAGGAGCGGGTCTAGGTATGCGGCCCCTAGAAGGCGGAAAGAACAGGCTAGCAGCGTGTTCACACTGGCCTGGAAATACAGCCTCCAGGATAGGCAGACAGACAACAGGCTAGAATATAGTTCAGACAGGACCTGGCACATCAGCAGCGAAAAGCCATCTGACGGAATGCATTGCTCAGGCACCAGCTTGTATGAGGAGCTGGTTTAAATATCCAATGACTGATAGCAATAGGCTGAGGACGCATTAGGGGTGTGCCCACAGCAGCTACACGAAACAGGAAGTGACCGGGCCGCCGCCCTAAGCAGCCAGAACAGAGGCAAGCAGACAGCATGGAAAGAAGCCAGGCTAGCAGACTGGACTGATGATCAAGTTTGCGATCTTGCATATTGGGAGATGGTGCCCTATGCAAGAACGCCGCCAGGTATGTTAGAGTCAGGGCATAGGAATATCCTGACCTGCTGGGTGACAGCTTGACATGATCCAGGGCCACGATCTCCAAGGGTCGAGTCGTCTTGATGGGTTGCAGGGGTGCCTTCTGGCTGCTGTAGTCTTTTCTCCTGAGGCTACGGGGTCCACAGTCCCGGCACCACCTCTCAATGGAACTGCGCATTCCTACCCAATAAAACCGACACTTCAGCAGGGCTTCTAGCTTCTTCCAGCCAAAGTGCCCCGCCTGATCGTGGTAGGCCTCCAACACCATCTGGATGTCCATCCTGGGCACTACAATCGGCCATACCATCTCATGGGTCCTCGGGTTGACGTACCTCCGGCACAGCTTCTCTCTATAGATGAACAGCCGGCTTCTCTCATTCCACAGTTGCTTGGCTTGTAGAGACGCGTCTTTCTCCAGGGAGGAACCTTCCTGGGTTATCAGTTCCTTAATACGACTGACAACCGGGTCACTGTCCTGGGTCTCCTTCCAGCTGTGGTGAGGCAAAGGGTTTAACGTCCTACCGCGATGGCTACTGGAGGCTCGTTGCTCTTGGACCATTCCATTACGGTGAAAGGCAGGTAGCTCAATCTCCTCCAGGTCATCCACTTCCTCTTCAGTGTCCGACTGGTGAGGCCTCCTGGACAGGGCATCGGCGTTGGCATTATTGCGGCCTGCCCGGTACTTAACTGCTTCCCGACCGCCCACTGTATATAAATGTCGGCGCTGCCTGGGCTCTGTGCAGCGCCGACGTTTAAAAACGGTGGTTGGTCCCGCAGTGCTCAGGACCCCCAGGGTCCTGCAAGCGCTGCGGGTGCGGTGCAGAGCGATAGCTCTGACAGGGGACATCATCGGGACCTGATTGGATCAGGTCCCAATGATGTTAACCCTTTGCTATCTTCTATATGCCGCAATCTATAGTGATGGCGGCATATAGAAGATAGTGAGAGGAGAGGGGGTCGTCCACTTACCTCTCCGACGGCCCCCTGATACCTTCCAGGACCTGCCGTTGAAATGGCAGCTGGAGGTCACATGACCGCCTCCAGATCTGCCATATACGGTGTCCTGCTAGGCTCAGCCTGCAGCTGAGTCGAGCAGGAGAAGGACAGTGTGAAACTGTCAGCATAGATCTCAACCAATGCAATACATATCTATTGCATTGGATGAGATCAGTGATTAGAAAAATAAAAATTAATGTCCCATACAGGGACTAAATAAAAATGTAAAAAAAAAATCACAAAATAAATAAAAATAAATAAATAAAATATTAAACCAATAAATCCATATATTTATGCAAAAACAAAAAAAGTACACATATTTGGTATCGCCGCGTCCAAAACAACCCGATCTATAAAACTGTCACACTAATTAACTCCTGTGCACACCGTAATAAAAATAAATAAAAAACGGAGCAAAAAACTATGCTTTTTCATCATATCGCCAAACAAAGAGTCGAAAAAAATGCGATCAAAAAGCAAAATGGAAATAAAAATGGTACCGCTGAAAACGTCATCTTGTTCCGCAAAAAAACGCTCCATACAGCTCCATCAGCTGAAAAATAAAAAAAGTTATAGCTCTCAGAATAAAGCGATGCAAAAAAAATATTTTTTCTATAAAATTGTTTTATTGTGTAAAAGCGCCAAAACATAAAAAAATATACAGTAAGTGTAGTATCTCTGTAAACGTACAGACCCGAAGAATAACGCTGCCTTATCACTTTTACCACACACAGAACGGCATAAAAAAAACTCAAAAAACAATTCCTGAATTGTTGGTTTTTGTTAATTTTACCTCACAAAAAACAGAATAGAAAGCGATCAAAAAATGTCACGTACCCAAAAATGGTACCAATAAAAACGTCAACTCGTCCCGCAAAAAACAAGCGGTCACATGACTCTGTAGGCCGAAATATAGAAAAATGATAGCTCTCAAAATATGGCGATGCAAAAACTAGATTTTGCAAAAAAAAGCGTCTCTTATTGTGTGACAGCTGTCAGTCATAAAAACCCGATATAAATCTGGTATCGCTGTAATCGCACTGACCCGAAGAATAAAGTAATCTCATCACTTATACCGCACGAGAAACGGCGTAAAAAAAAAAAATAAAACCAATTCTTCACCTGCTACTGATTTTGTTTATTATGTCTCCCAAAGATCGCAGTAAGGCTCTGCTCACATTTATCCTGCGCTCTGCGCTGAGCACTTACACCAGAGTTTCCGTGTAAATCTCTGAGATACGTGATTGAGACGGAACCCATGACGGAAGATTCCCTGTAATGAGGCAGATATAGGCCACTGTGGATGCCATCTGGCCTGTGAGCCCACGGTGTCAGTTTTTTAGGCGTGCATAAAAGTGCGGTTGACCACAGTTTTGTGCACTTCTGAAAAAAAGGACACCGCTAAACAGAGGCCAGACGGAGTCCAGAGTAACTCTGCTGCCTCATTACAGTGAATGGATCCCACAGGGGTTTCATCTGAATTACATCACTTGGAAATTTAGATGGAAACCCCGATGTAAGTGCTCAGCCTCGAGCGCCGGATAAATGTTACTTAAAATGTTCCCAATAAAAGCTTCAACTCAGTCCTCAAAAAAAGCTAGTCCCCACTCAGGTCCGTCATCTGTCAAAAATATTCCAAGTTACTGGTAGCAGAAAGGCTCTGGAAAAGCGAAATGGCCCTTGCCCCCCAAAAGAAATTCAGAAAATTTGGTGCTCCCAAATCCAAATGCCTATTCTACAATAATTTGTTTTCCAATTGTCAAATAGCGCTCCGTCCCTCCCAGATCTCGCCGTATGGCTAAGCGGTACGATACAGCCAGATATGGGGTATTGCCACTTTTAGAAGAAATTGTGTGACGCATTTCGGCACCATTTTTACCCATTGCCCTGTGTGAAAACGTAAAATCTGAGGGTAAAACATTTTTTTGTGGTAAAAATACAATTATGTTTTCTTCACTGCCCAATGGTATAAATTTAAAAATTAAAAAATACTCACTACTTCCCTAGATGAATTCCTTGTGAGGTGTAGTTTACAAAATGTGGTCACTTGTCGGGGTTTCTGCTGTTTCGGCATGTCAGCGACTCTTCAAATGTGACATGGTGTCTGCAACCTATCCCAGCCAACATAGCGCTCCTTTCTCTTCCGAACCCTGCCGTACACCAAAGCAGTGGTTTTCTGCCACATATGGGGTATCGGCGTACTCAGGAGAAATTGCACAACAAATTTCATGGTGCAATTTCTCCTATTACCCTTATGTTAATCCAAAATTAAGGGATGAAAAACGTTTTTGAGGGAAAAATGTGAAAATTTTATTTTTACAGCTCAATATTATAAACTTCTGTGAAGCACCTGGGGGTGCGAGGTGCTCACCAAACATCTAGATAAGTTCCCTAAGGGGTCTAGTTTCCAAAATGGTGTCACTTGTGGGGGATTTCCACTGTTTAGGGGCATCAGGAGCTCTCCAAACGCAACATGGCGTCCGCTAATTATTCAAGCAAATTTTACATTGAAAAAGTCAAATGGCGCTCCTTCCCTTCCAAACCCTGCCGTGCGCACCAACAGTGGTTTTCCTCCACATATGGGGTATCGGCGTGTTCAGGAGAAATTGCACAACAAATTTCATGGTGCAATTTATCCTATTACCCTTATGATAATGCAAAATTAAGGGATGAAAAACATTTTTGAGGGAAAAATGTGAACATTTTATTTTTACAGCTCAATATTATAAACTTCTGTGAAGCACCTGGGGGTGCAAGGTGCTCACCACGCATCTAGATAAGTTCCCTAAGCAGTCTAGTTTCCAAAATGGTGTCACTTGTGGGGTGTTTCCACTGTTTAGGGACATCAGGAGCTCTCCAAACGCAACATGGCGTCTTCTAATTATCCAAACAAATTTTTCTTTCAAAAAGTCTAATGGCGCTCCTTCCCTTCCGAACCCTGCAGTGCGCCCAAACAGTGGTTTTCCCTCACCTATGGGGTATCAGCGCGCTAATGAGAAATTGCACTACAAATTGTATATTCCATTTTTTCCTGTTACCCTTGTGAAAATAAAAAAATTGGGTCTAAAGTAACATTTTTGTGAAAAAAAGTTAAATGTTCATTGTTTTCTTCCACATTCCAAAAATTTCCGTGAAACACCTGAAGGGTTAATAAACTTCTTGAATGTGGTTTTGAGCACCTTGAGGGGTGCAGTTTTTAGAATGGTGTCACTTTTGGGTATTTTCTGTCATAAAGGCCCCTCAAAGTCACTTCAAATAAGATGTGGTCCCTAAAAAAATGTCTTTGTAAATTTTAATGGAAAAATGAGAAATCGCCGGTCAACTTTTAACCCTTATAGCTTCCTAACAAAAAAAAATTTTGGTTACAAAATTGTGCTGATGTAAAGTAGACATGTGGGAAATGTTATTTATTAACTATTTTGTGTGACATATCTCTCTGATTTAAGGGCATGAAAATTCAAAGTTTGAAAATTGGATAATTTTCAACATTTTCACCAAATCTCCGATTTTTTCACAAATAAACGCAAGTGATATCGAAGAAATTTTACCACTATCATGAAGTACAATATGTCACGAAAAAACATTCTCAGAATCAGGGGAATCTGTTGAAGCGTTCCAGAGTAATTACTTCATAAAGTGACAGTGGTCAGAATTGAAAAAATTGGCCCGGTCACGAAGGCAAAACCAGGCTCTGGGGCGAAGTGGTTAAATAAATATTGATTTTATTGGCATCTGTGCTTCATTTATCTTGATTGGATTGCTCTAAGACTGAAGTATTGCATTTAATAGACCCCTTTACGCTTTTGGATTAAAATGTGATATGTTGCAGTTGTGAAAAGTACTTTTGCAAAAGACATGTAAATTATACTTGTGACGAATGCAAACAGTAAATTTAGCACCGTGAACCTTATTTACCATTTTATATAGAAAAAACTGAACTTTTTTTTTTTAAATATATTTACATACAGTTTGATGTGATTAGTGATAGTTTACAGTTATATAAAGATTATTTTTTTATGTGCAAATGTGCAATATGCATGAATATTGCAATAAGGCCTTGTAACATATTTTGATACAAAAAAAAAAAAAAAATTAAGTTTTTGATTTAATTTTTCATTTGTTTATGGACAACCATGTTCACATACAGTATAATAATGCAACAGGTATTCAAAGAAAACACTTAAATTAGCTAAAAATCAAGACTTTAATATGTCCGGTCAAAAATGACCAGAACATTATAAGTGTATAGTCGACCCGAACAGAACAGCAGGGTTAAGTCAAAAAAAATTTGAGCAGCTCGGAATTTGTTTTCCATTTTTTAGACTTTTTAAGTTTGGCTGCAGTGGCACAGAGAACGCGGACTCAGTGCTACAATAAAACAAGTTGTTTATTAACTATTTACAAAATTATTCAATTATATATCAGTGACAATACAGACAGTGTAGAGCGACCTCTGCGCTCTCTCTCTGTCTCGTGCTTGTGGTCACCGTCTGGCCCTGTTTATGGGCCTGGTTATCTGAACGATGCCCTATAAAATATCAAACCCAGCGCTACAGCACTAAGAAGTATGACACCAATAGCTTAGTTGTCGACTATATATCCTTGATTTTCCCTGATACAGGTAACCACTGTCTGTTAAGCTCACTAAACCTTGCGTGGCTCGGTTATACTCCTACTGAGCTTCACACCAAGAACATATACGGAGTACAATTACCACTGTAACATCAATATTCACATAAAGTATATGCAACATACATCGTTGTATGAATATTGGTATAAATGCACACTAACCTATAATAGTTAAAGATACACTGGACTGTAAGCCAATAGTGTCTGGGTCGAATCAGTATGGGCCTCCGTCAACCCGCTGTATTTTCCAATGGCAGTCGCCACCCCAGACCCTAACAGGTGCCCACACTACACTTTCCTGCAAGGATGAAAGTCTCACACTGTGGGCCACAGTCAATTTCTTCTACCACAGACCTTCTGTCCTTGCCTCCAATTTCCAGAGAGACAACTCATGCTCCCTTCTGCTCACATAACCGAATTTCTGTCCTTCCAATTGGGTCTACGCTCACACGACCGAATTTCCATTTCTGCAATAGGGTCTGCGCTATCTGCTATCTTTAGCCTCGACAATCAGGATCTCTTAGCCTTTGTAAGGACTCTGCACCCCTTGCTTAATCCACTTCCAATACTGATCTTGTGTTTCTGGACATACTCATCACCTACGTCAGGCCTAGCTACCACAGGTGACTTGTTACAAGTCGGGACGACGACTGACTTCCTGGCCTGACCCCTGTGGCTTTTGTATTTTTCTGCTGCAGATCACATGTCCCCTGTGCACCTAGCTCTGCTTTCCTCTCATTCAGCAGGCCTTCTGTCCCTTGGTTCCAATACCATTTCAGGTTCCTACACCTAAAGTCTCTGATCACTACATGACAGCATCTGCCCACAAATACCTTACAGCTCATTTCTATTATATGAGTCACTCACTCTCCTTACATTCCTCCACTCTTTAAACTCACCATTACTTGGATGAGAAAGGTTACTTATGCTTTAGACGCTCCTTGGTGGTGGTCTCAGAGTCGCCAATATCCAAACACACTCCTGTGTCTGCTGTATTACATACTGCCATATGAAATCATCTTCTGCATACCTCCTGGGTGAAACACCAGCATTGGTACATTCAGATCTGTGAAGTCCCTCCTGACCTGTCTCTTCTGGAACACTTAGGCCCTGAGACACGCTTCCTGTGATTTTGACCTCTAGCCTACCCTCTAAGCTAGCCCCGGTCATTCTCTCTTCATCAGACACATGTGGCGGTAGCATGTAAGGGTGCCGCACTCTCTCTGGTGCGACGCCTTCTCCTTTCGGGGTGTACTCTCCTTGTCACTCGATGAGGAACAGCCTCCCACGTGTAGTCCAATTTTCCCCAAGGGTGCTTCACTTGAACCAAAACTCGATTCCCCAGCTGTAATGGTGCCTCCTGCACAGGAGTTACTACAGGATGCCTTTTCCCCTGGGGCTTCTGTACAATCTTAAGTCTCAGTGTCTCTAACCGATGATGGTGTTTCCACACCAAAGTTGTGGTGTTTATCTTCGTACTATCTTCCTCTGGATCAAGCTCTAGCTCAGTAACCTTACGGCTGTTACGTCCAAACAGCAACGTGTAAGGCGTGTACCCTGTCATGGCATGAACCTGGTTACTGTACACCCAGACCAGTTCTGGTACAAATTCAGGCCATTGCATCTTCCTGTGTCACGGTGTAGGGGAATGCTGGTGAGGAAATAGCAGATACGGGCTGGGTGAGCAGGGAAAACTAATCTGTCCCTGGGAACCCTGAATAGCCCTGACCCCGAAGGTATCTCTGATGGTGAGAAGGTTTGGGTCTCCACCCTAAGCCCTAACTCCTTCACAAGCCCTGCACTAATTCCCCTAATCTCCCTCCTCAGAACAAAGGTACAGCAATCTCAAAGGAAAGGACTTCAGCGGCACAAAAAAACAGGACTGCACAGCACGGCTTCCACGTATAGAGTGAAACTCTATCAGCTGCACCACCTGATGGAAGGAGAGGCTGCTTAAAGGCTAAGGGGAGTAGACTCACACAGAAACTCACATCCACCAGGACATGTCAATAGAATTGGCATTAACCCATGCAGTACAAGAGGGAATTTCACAGTTTAAGTTACAGCAGCATCTAGAATAGACCGCAGATACACAGCGCTAGACAGTGTGTGACATCCTGTCATCTTCCTGTTGTCCTCCACAATTCTCAGAATGTAGATAAAGTTATGTTGAAACGTTCACAGTCCCCATTTCCCTGTGGGTGCTAGGGTGTAGTCCTGGAATTCTCAATGTTGTACAGTTGGTGCAATTCATCCATGACTTTTCCATGAAAACAGGCTCCTAGCTCAGAGTGAATTCTTTCTGGACACCCGTATACCCACATGAAGTCATGACAGATGGCACAGGCCACTGACTCGGCTGTTTGATTCCCAGTGGGAGTCATGACTGCAAACTTTTTAAAATGATCCATCATCACCAGACAGTACAAACAACCATTATCGGAGCGGCTGATCATAAGATAGTCCACCATCAGCACTTCCAATAGGAAAGAAATCCTCTTCACCTATATAGATGTTCTGTGTTTAGGGGGTTTAGTCATCTCACCCTGATGGGATTTCCGGTAATCTTCTTTCACCACTCGATTTACTTGTGGCCAATACAGAAACCGTTGTAGTCATTGGAAAGTTCTCTCTGTTCTGAAGTGGGTATCACTCTCATGGGCTTTCTTCTTCACTCTGGGCTTCATTCCTTGTGAAATCATTAGCAGACTACAATGAGGCAATATGGGCTACCGCCCAGGGCCAAAGGCTCCTGGGTACTTTGGCCATATTGTCCTCATTATAATGCATTTTTTCACCACTGTCGGCGGTGCACATCTCCGGACAGGTAGCTTTCCTAAAGCTCAGCTGCCAGCAATTCACAATGGTTTACTGGCATCTACAAGGCTATGTGTGTATGTACTCTTAGGAATAACAGAATCTTTGGTCCTCTCCTCCACTTTTAGCTGAGGTTTAGAGGATTAATCGGAGACATAGAACTGCTGTTCTCCACTTTGGAATCCTACCCTTCAGATATATGGTACATGATGTATAGTATTGATATACCAAAAATATCAGTAATAATCAATTAAATTCTGAAAGACATTAATCAATTTAAAATTTGTATTTATTTAGTTTAATTAAATCTTGCATGGAAGGATGAAGACGTGTTCTTGGAGAAGCCTTCAACTTTAGCAGGTGTTTCTTGCTGGTCAGGAGGCCACGGGTAGATGGTTCAAATCCTTCCATACAGGTACAGCATTGATGGTGGACATGCTGTAGTTTCTTCAGGGAGCTAGATGTGGGGGTTTTCTGTCCTCGAGATGTCTAAGGTGCCCTGGTGACAGCAGGCAAAAATGCAGCTTCCTCTGACAGCGCGAGCAGCCCTGGATAATCCACGCCGGCAGGATGATATCATCCGGCGGAAGATGGAACCTATGAGAAAAGATGTAAAACTAATGTAAGTAATGGGACTCCATATTAGAGGGTACTACTGTGGTGTCACTGTGGGAGAACGTTAGAGGAATCTCATCACACAGAGGGCAGGGATCTTTGCCAGTCATCATACATGTGACAATCCCACCACTGATAGATAACATCTGCTCCACATGACTTCTTCTCACTGACATCATACAACATGGAGATTATTGTCACACTTACCTCGCCTACTTTCCCCCTCTTCTACTTTCTCTGTTTTTTCTTGTCTTCTCAGTTTTAGAAAATATTTTCTTTTCTTCTGAACTGGAGATTCTAATCAAAAAGTCAGAAACAAATATTAATTATAAACTTCTAAAATATTTTCTTTGTATCTATATAGAGTTATGCAACTGATTAATATGCACCTGTAGCATTTCTGTGTGCCGCCATGTGGTGTCTCCAAGGAACTATGTCCCCTTATTATCATGACATTACTTGCAGCAAGCCACTGTGTTATTATATAATCAGTTAGATAATAATTCAATGCAACTTTAAAGAGGACCCGTCACTACATCAAAAGTGTCTGAGATTCACTATTATCTTATGTCTGCTTCTTCCCCGAGTATTCTGATATTTGTTTTGCTAAAATCCACCCTATGGTTGTAGAGATATGGGCATTTATATTTAGTGCTAATTTTTATGGTCTTTTCCAAGGGGGCATGGCTCACAATTTTATATTGCAGAGCAACCTAAAGACACGCCCCAGAGGATCCTGTGAGCACTGCCCTCTTGGAAAAGACGATAAAAATTAGCACTAAATAAGACCCGTAACTCAAAAAACGGAATACTCAGGGGAGCAACGGGAATAAAGTAAGTAATTTTTGGAGCCTTCATGTGCTGATTCACATTATAATTTTGGATTATAGGCTATAATTGGATGGCCTATAAACCTGTACATACCTGACAATGAGGACGAGGATGACTCGTTGTTTTTAGCAGTGAAACTCTGATTGTCTCCATTAGTTTTGGAAGAGGAAGACTCTTTCTGCCTGTTTGGTAGAAGAAAGACCAGTAAATTAAAAGGAAAAACAATAGAAAAAATGAAGAACACCTGTTTGTGAGGCCAATTAGGACAACCTAGAGGGGATACCCTGCCCAGGCCCTCAACTAGTAATATTGGCCTGAAATGAGCAGGAAATGAATGGCTGGTCACAATCATCAACTGTTATTGCAGTGTTATCACAAGCCAGATGCACAGAGGGGTGGTGGATGCTGGATTTAGATTTGTGTTACTCGTGTCTTGTATTTGGTTCTGAACATATATCAGAACTAAATCTCATAATAATAATAATCTACTCACATGTCTGAGTGTTTTTCACTGTTCTCTTGGGAACACTGTGGAGGTGACATAGGCTCTACATTGGTCATCATCCCGGTATTGGTGATATTTAGCTAAAACACACGGAGAAAAATAAATTGATTTATTTTTAAGCATTTTTGTAATTATAGGTTTTAGACATATTAGTAGCCACATACTTACTTTAGAAAACCTTTGATAATATGATACAAAGTTTTTTATTTCTGGCCAGTCATTGTCCTCTCTTGTGTCTGCCTCATCTGAATTCATGTGTCTGCTACAACGAGCTACAAAGTACAAGTGTTATCAGAGATAATTAGTATAAGACCCGGTCAGACAGTCACCCTGCTATCACTAATAATGATGAGAATTATTTTCACATAAAATGAAAGACAAGACACACAGCAGTTTTCTGCAGATGACGTCTCATTTTACTTACTGATAAAGTAGCGGGTGTCCTCATCTGACTTTAGCTCAGGAACGAACAGGGGCTTCTGACTTAGAAGATTGTCAAAGTCTAAGTGATGCAGAAATGGATGCATTTTGATCTCATTTGCTCCTCCTGGAAAAGGAAGACAAGAAAGAAAGTGATAGTCATTTTTAGAGAAACTGCTCCATATCGGTACAGTTTATGTTAACCTGAACTGAAGATGTAACAGCAGACATGAAGGAAATGTACTGAAAGTCATAGCATGAAAAATGGGGAATGGATAAGTAGGTAGAATACTGAACCTCATGGACGCAACCATTTGTCTGGTCACAGAGGTGTAATAAGTCATAATACTATTATAATATTACCTGTCCCAAGTCTATCTGCTGGATCTTTTCTGAGCAGCTGAGTGATGATGTCCTGAGCATCGGGTGGAGTAGAGTATTTATGATATGTCCAAATTAATTTATCTGTTATATAAAAAGCAAATATTACAGGAAATGAAACATTTTCATTTATTTTCATAAAAAATGTCCTTAATAAGGCTAGAAATTAAACCAGAAAACCAATGAAACCAAATAACAGTGACATCACAAGCATTCAGATTATTTTACTTACCCTCAAGGACACTGCGTAAAATATCTCTTTTTAAAGCCCCTTTAAATGGTGTACGTCCAAAAAGAAATTTATGTAGGGTGATCCCTACTGACCACCAATCAACGGGCCTTCCATAGCCTTTCCTTTGGATAATTTCTGGGGCCATGTAACTAGGGGTGCCAAAAGTCTGGAAACCAACAGAAGAATGAGATGATGATCAATAAGTATAATTGCGTCAAATAAGATCAGTGCAAACGTTTTATAGAGAAATTGTCAGAGAAGGAGAAAGAGATGAAATCTGTAAAGTGCAAGATCTTGTAAGTAAAGCCTACCTCTTCATCAAGGAACTCGCTGGTGATGTCCTCAGTTGAAGCCTTGTAGATATCTGAGCTTGGTCTCATGAGGCCGAGTTTTGAAACCCCAAAATCGGTGACCTTAATATGTCCTGTTGATGATATCAGGAGGCTGTGAAAGAAAGAAATGGTGTCAGACCCAAGTAATTACCCATAGACTGTATAAAAATTATATATTTTTTTCCCCTTTATTATACTACTGGGGTCACTTACTTGCCAGGCTTCAGGTCTCTGTGCACCACACCATAACTGTGCAGGTATTCTACAGCAAGAACCGTTTCCGCAATGTACATACGGGCCAGGGGGACTGGTAAAGGACCCCTGCGCTTTATAAGACTGGCACAGTCTCCTCCTATAGAAGAAAGCAAATATGAGAGGTGAGGGTTTGTTACAATGTAAATTACACATGATGAGGGTGAATATGAAATAAGTGGAAATATTGGGACAAGATGGCCTATATAGAGATATACTGTATAATGTAGAGCGTATACTGTATAATACATGTAGCCATCCATGTGGGCACATTATGGTCATATATAGGTGCTAGGATTAAACAGACGTGGGCTGGATATAGATACAATGGATGTGTCCTACCTGGTACATACTCCATGACCATACACAGATGAAGTTTAGTTGGAAAAGAGCAGAACATGGAGGCCACAAAGGGACAATCGGCGAATGCTGAGATGTCCCTCTCCAGAAAGGCCAATTCAAGTCTCTTTGGCTTTTTCAGGTTCTCCTTGTCCATTGTCTTCATAGCACAAATCTGGTTTGTGTCTTTATGGCGCACTAAGTGGACGGCCCTGGAGACGAAGAAAATCCATGATTTATTACAAATTCTTATTAACAGTCCATCTATAGACCTCATCAAACGATCTCCTGTACTAATGGTTAATACTAGATGTGAGGCCATCACTATAAATCCATGTCTAGAAATGCATAAAATAATACTCCATAAATGATTATCAATGGAGGGTCCACATCCACGTCACATCCTAACTGACCTGACAGATAGATGTGGACAGTGATGTGGACTCCTGATTTCTCTATGGGAATATTACATGGGCAGGACACCGAGGCATCATCATAAGGAGCCCTGGGAAATAAATATTATACCAAAGTAAAGCTCACCCAAAGGCTCCACTGCTGATCAGTTTGATCGGTTTATAGTCGCTCTTACAAGGATTTCTCACTTGGTTCAATGATCCGATCAAGGCCTAAAAAGGAATAAGAAATGACATTAAGACAGAAAATGCAGGAGAATAAAAGCTCAAGATGCAGGAACGTCTCTCTTCTATATTATGTCCCCACTGATTACACTGTAGAGAACGTGATACCAGCCGGACCCTCCACAGACCCCATTATATTATAAAGGGAAATCCCCCATACACATAAATCAATACTGCAGGGAAGGATAAGGGACATCACACAGAGGGGGCAGGAAGAATAACGCCATTATCACACATAATATGTCTGATCTACATGACGAACAGTGATATCCCATTGTCATATGGGATATAACATGGGATGTATAATTCACACCCGTCATCTGATGATATACAGACGTCCCTCTGATACTTACACTGGCAGATTCCTGGATGATCTCTGGTGTCTCACATATTCCACCATCAGTATTTGCCGGCACAGTTATTCCTAAAATAATGAAGAAACGTCATTTATTAAATATCAGCACTTAATAACCAAAAGAAAAGGAAGCAAAAAAGTCAAATATCAAAAAAACATAACAAATTTTATTGATTAATCAGAACAATTCATGATAAAAAAATAATAAGAGAATGTTAGACACAGAGAACGCTCTCTCTTTCCAACCAAGAACAACTGATCAAAATCACTTCAAAACCTATTCATAATCGTATTCATACAAGTTTGTGTCTGTTTAGAATGTAGAAGATATAGGAACAATCTGTAGTCCTCAAAATAAATAAGACAAATAAAAAAGAGAAACCTGTACAGTCTGGGAGGGTGGGGAGCAAGACCCCGACATGTGTTTCGCATAGGCTTCTTCCAAGGGGTATTGAAGAAGTATTGCGTAGGCTTCTTCCAGGGGGTGTGGAAGAAGCCTAGATGAAACGCGCATCAGGGGCTCACTCCACACCCTCCCAGACCATGCAGGTTTCTCCTATTTATTTGCTTATTTATTTATACAGAGGATGAAGAATAAATCAACATATTCTTTGCCGTTCTCAATAATGTAATATTTGAATGTAAAATATTAGATGATCGTTTTACCTTCTATCAGATCGGATTTTGGCCCTGGCTGACTGTTATCAGGGTCAGCAACATTTAGGATTTGCCCCTCTGCGGAGTCGCCTTTTGATGTTTCCTGATGGATATAAGATATACAATTAATATAACATTTCTCAAACACTAGATTACCATATATATAAAGCGGGAAGGATTAAACCTGGATTTACTTGACAAGTTCAGTATTGGACGGACAATTCACGGCCGCTCTATCAAGCAAATTTACATTAATATTTAAGGGACTTGTATCTACAACTGTTCTCTAATAACTTCTATCAGAACTGCAGCATTTACAAGGAGGAAGATTGTGATGATGGAGTGAGACAGAGGTAGAAATACAAGCTCCGCACCGCTGAGTGCAGACTATCACCACCGAGGATGGAACCGCAGAGACAGGCCGCCATAGAATATCCTGTGTCTGCCTGGAGCGGAGAGGGGAAGGCCTCTATCATCATAAATCTGACCTTCTGCTATATGACTGGTAATCTGGAGAAGATCAGACAACAAGGACATGAGATGTAGAAGATGATGGATCCTTACCAGGCGCTCCAGTGAGTAGGCCGGATACTCCAGTACAAGCAGGACATTCTGGGCCAGTTGTTTAAAAAAGGCCAATTCTCCACTTTGGGATTTTTCTTCAGCCTATAAAGATGAAAATTAATAAGAAATGAAAATAATCAATAAAATTCATGAACATATATGGTATTGCCACGTTTGTTAAAGTCTGATCTGATAGGTGTTTGGTATCAATAAAAAACTGAGTTCACTTCGCAAAAAAAGGCTTTACTTAGTCCTATCAACAGAAAAATTACAATGTTATGGGTCTCTGAATATAGTGACACAAAGAACCATTTCATCTCAATTGGAATTTTTTTCCCCTTGTTTCAATACAATGTATGGTAAATAGGATGGAGACATTGAAAGCTGCAACTCATCCCAAAAAAGCAAGCCCTCACATGTCTATGCCAATGGAGAAATAACAAAGTTATGGCTCTTGAAAGAGAGTGAGGAAAAAATGAGAGCGGAAAAATGAAAAATTTTGTGGTCCATAAAGGGTTAACCAATCCTATTCCCTCCTCCCCCCGCATCCAGGACCTTCCCACCCCTAATTCAACTAACCCTTTAGATCCCACCCTCTCCTTTGTCATGTAGCCTGATTGCCCTGTTTTGACTCCAGGCTATTCTTATCTGGGTATTTGGCACAGGTTAAACTTAAACTTGTGTTCCATTATTATTTTCCATTATTATTATATATAATTTGTGCAGATTGTCTGCTACTTACCTGCTGTACTAATGTCCAGATGTTCTGCTGTAAATGCTCAAGATATTCTGAGCTTATACAACCTTGGTGGTATTTGGTCAGGCAATCTCTCACAAGCTCCATAACCAGCCGGTAAGTGAAGCTGAGGACGCCATCGGGTAGTGGTAGCACAAAGTCAGGGTCATAGGTGGTAAGAATCCCCTGGAGTAGTGCTAACACCTGAAGTCTGTCTGGAGGAATTCCAGACATTTCAAGTAATCCAAGTGCGGTCAGTATATGACTAGCTATATGGCTTATCACACCAACAGCAATGACACCGGAATGTCAAAGTGACAACAGGAGTGTAAAGACTTGTAGAAGTAGTGATGGTTAATTGTGATGTCATAATGGAAACTTGTGTTCTAATCTTAAAGGGGCATCTTACCTTATAAGGAAGTTGCCTTGCAACCCTTAAGTAGGCAACAATACAGGCTCAGCATCAGTACCAGATGCAGGCAAGGAGGAAAGCGCTATGGGTGCTTTACTCTTCTGATCAATTAGAGTCTTTTTATGTGAGATAAATTATTTATATCTGTTATACATAATAAAAATTATAGCATTTGTATCAATAAGAAATTCAGATTCCAGCGTCCGAGCGTGAGCGTCAGAGTGTCCGAGCGTGAGCGTCAGAGAGTGAGCGTCAGAGCGTGAGCGTGAGAGTCCGAGCGTGAGCAGCCGAGCGTGAGCGTCAGAACGTGAGCATCAGAGCGTCAGAGTGTGAGTGTCAGAGCGTGAGAGCGTGAGTGTCTAAGGGTGAGTGTCTGAGGGTGTGAGGGTGAGTGTGTGAGGGTGAGCGTGTGAGTGTGAGCCGCTAAAAGGCCGCCATCTTGTTCTGAAATCCCGCGTCGCTGATTGACCGCGGCCTGACCAATCAGCGACGTGGGATTTCCAGGACAGAAAGACAGACAGACAGAAAGACAGACAGACGGGATAAGGCAATTATATATATTAGATTACTATGAGGCTGATTCCACGGTATTACTATGAGGCTGATTCTATGGTATTACTATGAGGCTGATTCTATGGTAATACTATGAGGCTGATTCTATGGTATTACTATGAGGCTGATTCTATGATATTACTATGAGGCTGATTCTATGATATTACTATGAGGCTGATTTTATGGTATTACTATGAGGCTGATTCTATGGTATTACTATGAGGCTGATTATATGGCATTACTTTGAGGCTGATTATATGGCATTACTATGAGGCTGATTCTATGGTATTACTATGAGGCTGATTCGATGGTATTACTATGAGGCTGATTCGATGGTATTACTATGAGGCTGATTAAATGGTATTACAATGAGGCTGATTCGATGGTATTACTATGAGGCTGATTCGATGGTATTACTATGAGGCTGATTAAATGGTATTACTATGAGGCTGATTAAATGGTATTACTATGAGGCTGATTAAATGGTATTACTATGAGGCTGATTAAATGGTATTACTATGAGGCTGATTAAATGGTATTACTATGAGGCTGATTCTATGGTATTACTATGAGGCTGATTAAATGGTATTACTATGAGGCTGATTCTATGGTATTACTATGAAGCTGATTCTATGGCATTACTATGAGGCTGATTCTATGGTATTACTATGAGGCAGATTCTATGGTATTACTATGAGGCTGATTCTATGGTATTACTATGAGGCTGATTATATGGTATCACTATGAGGCTGATTAAATGGTATTACTATGAGGCTGATTAAATGGTATTACTATGAGGCTGATTAAATGGTATTACTATGAGGCTGATTAAATGGTATTACTATGAGGCTGATTCTATAGTATTACTATGAGGCTGATTCTATGCTACTACTATGAGGCTGATTAAATGGTATTACTATGAGGCTGATTAAATGGTATTACTATGAGACTGATTTTATGGTATTACTATGAGGCTGATTTTATGTTATTACAATGAGGCTGAGTATATGGTATTACTATGAGGCTGATTCTATGCTACTACTATGAGGCTGATTAAATGGTATTACTATGAGGCTGATTAAATGGTATTACTATGAGGCTGATTCTATGGTATTACTATGAGGCTGATTTTATGTTATTACAATGAGGCTGAGTATATGGTATTACTATGAGGCTGAGTATATGGTATTACTATGAGGCTGATTCTATGGTATTACTATGAGGCTGATTATATGGTATTACTATGAGGCTGATTTTATGGTATTACTATGAGGCTGATTATATGGTATTACTATGAGGCTGATTTTATGTTATTACAATGAGGCTGAGTATATGGTATTACAATGAGGCTGATTATATGGCATTACTATGAGGCTGATTTTATGTTATTACAATGAGGCTGAGTATATGGTATTACCAAGATGCTGATTATATTTTATCACTATGAGGCTGATTCTATGGTATTACTATGAGGCTGATTACATGGTATTACTATGAGGCTGATTACATGGTATTACTATGAGGCTGATTCTATGGTATTACTATGAGGCTGATTTTATGGCATTACTATGAGGCTGATTATATGGTATTACTATGAGGCTGATTATATGGTATTACCAAGATGCTGATTATATTTTATCACTATGAGGCTGATTACATGGTATTACTATGAGGCTGATTTTATGGCATTACTATGAGGCTAACACTATAAAGTTGACATGGTCATTACTAAGAGGGTGACATGGTATTATTATAATCATGAAAGCGCTCATATCATGTGGTGCAAGTGTACCTCTCTATATTCCTACAACTTTCAGAGAAGAACGGTGAGAAAATAACTTTCTGCCTCGAGCAAGACAAGACTGGCATCACCATTGCCAACAAGCATCTTAAGAAAACTAATCCCATATCTCACTGCCAAAAAGTATGTCATCCTTTCTTAAATTATCTTTTTTTTACGCTACTACCACTCTTACTTTAGAAAACCCAATGTTATACAAAATTGTTAAATGTGATCATTCAAATGGCATTAGATGTGATTTTTAGCAGGGCAATAATACACACAAAATACAAGGTTTTATCTCTTTTTTGAGATTGTGAGCATGTGCGACCACCAATCCTATAGTAAATAGAGCTGTGGTCGCACATGCTCACTAAGGCGTCATTCACACGATGCTCTTTGGGATCCTCGTTCTCATGATCGGAGACGGTCCCAGCGATCAGACCCTCATTGATCGTACATTCATCACCTAACCTGTGCATAAGTGATATATGTGTTGATTATGAGATAGCCCCTTTAATAGGCAGCCATATTTGGTTTCAAGATCATCCTAAAATAATAGGGAATCCTTTTTCTTACCGAGACAGAAGAGTAAGATGACGCAGAGAAGACACAGACCTCCCATGGCGCCCTGGAGTCGTTCTCAGTAACGATTCCAGTAATGTGAAAGCCGCTGGTGAATTTAATGTGCGGGGGAGGTGACACCTGCAAGGCAATAGCAACTGAATCCTCTTAATTGCATTGTATAAAAATTGCATAGAAATCACGTGTCTCATTAAATGTAGAATTTATATTTATTTTCTATTATTTTTTTTTCTTTTGGATCCCAGCCAGGGAAGAAATTAATGTGGATCCTTATTTACCTCAAAATCTGATGCAATTTAACCCATGCATGCCCTGGACCATAGGCGGATTATGAGGGCAATCTGGGCTACCGCCAGGGGTCTGATGCTACGGGGGAGCCCATGGCCAGATTGCCCTCAATATGGTGGTGCACATATCCCGGCAGGGAGCTTTCCTGGAGCTCCGCTGCCGACAATACAGAATAGCAGCGCAGCTCCGGGAGAGCCCCTGTCGCCTGTGCTGTGACGTGCCGACGCAATGACATCATCAGCCTGCACGCACCATGCAAGGTTAGCATCTGTTTTTTTTTATTAATATGTGTATGGGATGTGTGCCTATATATATGGGCTATGTGAGGGCTCGTACTGTATATAGGAGCCTATGTGGGTGCTTATTCTGTATATAGGAGGCTTTGTGGGGGCTTATACTGTATATAGGAGGCTATGTCAGGGCTCATACTGTATATATGGAGGCTATGTGGGGCTCATACTATAGATAGGGAGCTATGTGCAGGCTCATACTATATATTGAAGGCTATGTGAGGGCTCATACTGTATATAGGAGGCTATGTGGAAGCTCATACTGTATATTGAAGGCTATGTGGGGGCTCATACTGTATATTGGAGGCTATGAGGGGGCTCATACTGTATATTTGGGGTTATGTGAGGGTTCATACTGTATCTAGGGGGCTGTGCGGGGGCACATACTGTATGTAGAGGCTCAAACTGTATATAGGGGAACTGTGTGTGGGCTCATATTGTATGTAGGGGCCATGTGGGGGCATATTGCCCTGGGCTTCTGAGCTGTTATCCTTATTGCAGTACGGCTTATGGTGGTCTCCTTTTCTTGTCCTGATTGAAGGAATTCCCTGATGAACCACTGAATGACCAAAAGAGGGGAAAACGCGTCGGAAGAAGATGCCATTAAGCTAAGTACATAACTGTTTAGGCCATATAGGGTATATATGTATATGTATGTAAAAACACATCTGTTTAGACAAGCCTATCACCTCAACTCACCAACCTAACTCTCCCCTGTCCCCTCCTAAATGTTAATCTTAATCTGCTCCTGCCTATTCACCTGTCTCCACATCCTCCATGCCCCCAAATACCACACGGTAAATGCCCTTAGACAAATTCTGACTGATGACCATGTTCTTCCTATTGTGTCCCCCTATTTCCATATAGATTGTAAGCTTGCGAGCAGGACCCTCACTCCTCCTGTAACTGTTGAAATGTCATACATTGTATTGTTTATATTGTCTGTACATACATATATATATATATATATATATATATATATATATACAGTACAGACCAAAAGTTTGGACACACCTTCTCTTCTGCTAAGGACAGGCAACAAGCAGAAGAGACTTGTTTGGGCTAAAGAACACAAGGAATGGACATTAGACCAGTGGAAATCTGTGCTTTGGTCTGATGAGTCCAAATTTGAGATCTTTGGTTCCAACCACCGTGTCTTTGTGCGACGCAGAAAAGGTGAACGGATGGACTCTACATGCCTGGTTCCCACCGTGAAGCATGGAGGAGGAGGTGTGATGGTGTGGGGGTGCTTTGCTGGTGACACTGTTGGGGATTTATTCAAAATTGAAGGCATACTGAACCAGCATGGCTACCACAGCATCTTGCAGCGGCATGCTATTCCATCCGGTTTGCGTTTAGTTGGACCATCATTTATTTTTCAACAGGACAATGACCCCAAACACACCTCCAGGCTGTGTAAGGGCTATTTGACCAAGAAAGAGAGTGATGGGGGCTACGCCAGATGACCTGGCCTCCACAGTCACCAGACCTGAACCCAATCGAGATGGTTTGTGGTGAGCTGGACCGCAGAGTGAAGGCAAAAGGGCCAACAAGTGCTAAGCATCTCTGGGAACTCCTTCAAGATTGTTGGAAGACCATTTCCGGTGACTACCTCTTGAAGCTCATCAAGAGAATGCCAAGAGTGTGCAAAGCAGTCATCAAAGCAAAAGGTGGCTACTTTGAAGAACCTAGAATATAAGACATATTTTCAGTTGTTTCACACTTTTTTGTTAAGTATATAATTCCACATGTGTTAATTCATAGTTTTGATGCCTTCAGTGTGAATGTACAATTTTCATAGTCATGAAAATACAGAAAAATCTTTAAATGAGAAGATGTGTCCAAACTTTTCGTCTGTACTGTATATATGTACAATGGGGAAAAAAGTATTTAGTCAGCCACCAATTGTGCAAGTTCTCCCACTTAAAAAGATGAGCGAGGCCTGTAATTGACATCATAGGTCGACCTCAGCTATGAGAGACAAAATGAGAAAATAAATCCTGAAAATCACATTGTCCGATTTGGAAAGAACTTTTTTTTTTAAATTTTGGTGGAAAATAAGTATTTGGTCAATTACAAAAGTTCTTCTCAATACTTTGTTATATATCCTTTGTTGGCAATGACAGAGGTGAAACTTTTTCTGTAAGTCTTCACAAGGTTGGCACACACTGTTGCTGGTATGTTGGCCCATTCCTCCATGCAGATCTCCTCTAGAGCGGTGATGTTTTGGGGCTGTCGCTGGGAAACACGGACTTTCAGCTCCCTCCAAAGGTTTTCTATAGGGTTTAGATGTGGAGACTGGCTAGGCCACTCCAGGACCTTGAAATGCTTCTTACAAAGCCACTCCTTCATTGCCCTGGCGGTGTGCTTGGGATCATGGTCATGCTGAAAGACCCAGCCACATTTCATCTTCAATGCCTTTGCTGATGGAAGGAGGTTTGCACTCAAAATCTCACGATACATGGCCCCATTCATTCTTTCATGTACACGGATCAGTCGTCCTGGTCCCTTGGCAGAGAAACAGCCCCAAAGCATGATGTTGCCACCCCCATGCTTCACAGTAGGTATGGGACCCAGACATGTAATGGCTTAAGCAGGGGGACACGTCTGGCTCTGCAGGATCCCTGGCGGAGTAGTGTGTTACTGATGGTAGCCTGTGTAACATTGGTCCCAGCTCTCTGCAGGTCATTCACTAGGTCCCCCGTGTGGATCTAGAATTTTTGCTCACCGTTCTTGAGATCATTTTGACCCCACGGGGTGAGATCTTGTGTGGAGCCCCAGATCGATGGAGATTATCAGTGGTCTTGTATGTCACATTTTCTAATTATTGCTCCCACAGTTGATTTCTTCACACCAAGCTGCTCGCCTATTGCAGATTCAGTCTTCCCAGCCTGGTGCAGGGCTACAATTTTGTTTCTGGTGTCCTTCGACAGCTCTTTGGTCTTCACCATGGTGGAGTTTGGAGTGTGACTGTATGAGGATGCGGAAAGGTGTCTTTTATACTGATAACAAGTTCAAACAGGTGCCAGTACTACAGGTAATGAGTGGAGGACAGAGGAGCCAGTACTACAGGTAATGAGTGGAGGACAGAGGAGCCAGTACTACAGGTAATGAGTGGAGGACAGAGGAGCCAGTACTACAGGTAAATGAGTGGAGGACAGAGGAGCCAGTACTACAGGTAATGAGCGGAGGACAGAGGAGGCAGTACTACAGGTAAATGAGTGGAGGACAGAGGAGCCTCTTAAAGAAGAAGTTACAGGTCTGGGAGAGCCAGAAATCTTGCTTGTTTGTAATTGACCAAATACTTATTTTCCACCAAAATTTGAAAAAAAAAATTCTTTCCAAATCGGACAATGTGATTTTCAGGATTTGTTTTCTCATTTTGTCTCTCATAGTTGAGGTCGACCTATGATGTCAATTACAGGCCTCGCTCATCCTTTTAAGTGGGAGAACTTGCACAATTGACGGCTGACTAAATACTTTTTTCCCCATTGTGTATATATATATATATATATGTATATATATATATATATATATATATACACACACACATACACACACATATACATTACCAACGGGCCTCACGAGAGACTGTTGTGGAGGCCACATCAAAAGGCTGAAACTAATTCTGCTCAATATTAATATTAACATATTAATTATCATTTTTTTATATTAATTGTATGACTTCATATTGAGCAGAATTAAGTATGCTGATATCCCCTATATACAGTATGAGCCCCCACGTACAATATATATATATATATATATATATATATATATATATATATATATATATATATATATATGATAGTCCATATCCATAGAAACATTACTATGAGGTATATGGGTTTTTAAACTAACTAAACAGAGAATTTTTTAATGTTTTTATTTGTTATGGTTTACATGTTTAAGGGCCCCATGGGTTGACTGCTTTGGTTGTTGATTGAGGGGGCTATGTGGGGGCTCATACTGTATACAGGGGATGTCAGCATACTTAATTCTGCTCAATATTAAGTCATACAATTAATATAGAAAAACAATTATAAATAATATGTTAATATTAATATTGAGCAGAATTAGTTTCAGCCTTTTGGTGCATCCTCCACAACAGTCTCTCATATGGCCCCTTGGGAAAATTAATCTCCCCCCTGCTCTATTATGAATAGCGCTAGGTTATGTATTCTGTTGTGCGATGCGCTTTGACATGTGATGTGATACATCGAGTATCGAGAGGGGGGGGGGCACACCTTCTAAACTGCCCAGGGTCCTGGCTTCTCTTAGACCACCACTTCTCTGGACTAATGGGAACGCATTATGACACATGACTTTGGGATAATCTGCAACAGAGTGACTGCCATGGTGCAGTTTTAAGGTGAATGCTGATGAAATCTGTAACAATGATACTCACTTGGGAGCGATGGGAGGTAAAACAGGAACCGTTTGTATTTAAAGTCTGGCTGGTTTATTTAAGTCCTCATAAACCGCATCACAGAAAAATTTCCTGCAGGGCTCTCCTCACCGCCTTCCGGATAGAAAAATCATCAGCTGACTTTGGGAGTCAGAGCTGCTACCATGCCTTGAACCACCTCTGTAATTCAATCTGCAGCTTTTGCTGAAGCAGTTTACTTGTCTGTTGTGCCAGCTGTCGCGGCTGTAGCTGTTGCGGTTGCAGCTGATGGGCTTGCACCAGGTGTTTAATCAGGTCCTCCATGCTGCCTGATGCTGCTCCGTGGCCTATAGCCACCGTCACCCACGACATGCAGTACTTCTGTAGTAATCACACGTGTTCCCTAGGAACGCTGCCCGCATTCTAAACCAAATGTAACAATGCTACTCACTTGGAGGCGATCCGAGGAATAACAGGAACCTTTACTATTTAAAGTCCGGCTGGTTTATTTCAGTCCTCATAAACCACATCACAGAAAACTTAAATACCACCTTTGTCCAGCAGCAAGTAAAACATAAAGTAATAAGTCCATACAATAGTGCTGGTTAGCCCAGCTGGCTTCTTAGTCCTTTAGCAAATTAACACAATCCAGGCGATCTGCAACCTCCATACCCCCAGCATGTGTGAGACAAACAGCTCTCAATTTACCCAGTGAATCACACCCAGGGGAGGAGACATGGTGAGCAGCCATTTAGCTGCTCATAATCAACCTGTCATGGATGATTAATCCCTTTTAGTCCTATATGCACTAAGGCATTACTCCAAGTTTATCTCCCAGACACTAGGTGTCTGACAGTCACCTTACACAACAGTGTTTATTTTACCGTTCAAGGTACAAAAAAGTGGGAAAAAATAAGACCAAGTGTAAAATGTTGAAAATAAACCGCAATTCCGCCTGTTTGAGTTTTGTACGGCAGTTCAGTATGATTATGTATTATATATATACAAAACTGATTTTTAAAATTCAGAATTTTGTAAAAACATTTGTTTTTTGTTGCCAACTACTATTATACTTCTCTGTGGAGGTAGCTGTAGGTTTTATTGCTACCATTTTGGAGTACATATGATTTTATAACTTTTTATTGCATTTTTTTTTTTTAGACTTGCAGCAACTAAAAAAACTGCATGTCTGGCACTTCATTTTTTGGTCTTTATATCATTTATGGGTTAATTAATTTTATATTACAATGAATCAGTATTCTGCCACCGATGTACGTGGGTGAGATGTGTCTGGGGGATGTGAGCACGGATCTCTGTACATGCAATGACAGGTAGTGTTACTCGCTAACCTCCACCCTTATTCTTGACCGACTGCATGTGGTAAATCCGGGAAGGACGATGTAGTGATAGTGAAGAATTTTAAGAACTTTAATTCACAGCACCTTGATGAGATGAGGGAAGATGAAGGGATGAAGATGAGGTAGAACGTGGAAGGTGGAGCGTAGAGGTGACACGAGAATCCTCTCTAAAGTCCTAATGCACGTGTTGCCAATATGGCTCTGACCACAAGAAAGGATGTGAGGAAACAAGATAGAAGGAGTTAAATAGAGAGAGGCATTGTGGGAATTACAGCTTCAACATTATTATAACAATGGCCAAAAGATGTCAGCAAAGTACAACAAACACTGTGACCATAATATCTATATGTAAAAGATGATAGCAGTAAACCATATAACATTAGTCAAATGTCCCTGAAATGGCTGAAAGCTTTTGCAGACGATTAGCTAACAGCACAATCAGACTTTTATGGGTGTAGAAATAACAAATATACCTCCCTTTTGTTATGTTATTCACTTCTTTATTTTTAGGTTGAGGAAAAGGAGTTAGTTTTAAACTTATAAGGTCCCCGTCGCCCCAACGCGCGTTTCGCCCTTTCTTCATCAGAACCTCATGTGTACCACCTTCTATCTATGTAAGTGCAATTATTCACCTTGACCCTCTTTTCTTTGGTGCTTATTATGGCATTTCTCTATAATAATGACAAGTAGATCTATGAGATGACGGTGTATATTTCTTTTTGTTACCTAAATCATAACTATACCGAGGCACTTGTCACTTTATATATTACTATGGTTTGGTAATTTAAAGCGCACCTGTCAGCAGGATTGTGCTTAGTGAACCACATACACTGCGAGGTGGGCGCCATTACACTGATTAAAATGATACCTTTGTTGATGAAATCCGTCCTGTGGTTCTTTTTTAATCTTTATTTTCATTCCTGAGATAATGAGATGCTCGTGCTTTGGGGCAACCTGTGAGGAGGGGCTATAACTGGTGCTCTGCTAATGTATTCCTATCTCTGCCTTCTGACAGGTCACTGTGCCTTCAGTGACCTGCCTCCTATTTTAAATACTGTCTTTGTAATTGTGGTAGAAATCTAGAAATTTACGTGTAGCAAATCGGCCCCGCCGCCCGCACATGCGCAGTAGCATCTCTTGTTCGCCGAGAGATGCTACTGTGCAAGCGCGGCCCGTGGTGCCATACTGCTGCAGGCAAATTTCTTTTTCTCCAGAGAAATGGTACCGCTAGCAGCGTTTGCTCAGTAGCATTTCTCGTCAACCGATAGATGCTACTGCGCACGCGGTCCAAAAATGACTTGCAGCCAGAGTCCTCTACTACTGCGCAGTGCGTAGAGCGAGTGGTTATGGAGCGGTTCGTGCATTCCCTGCCCAGGCCAATACAGACTTGGGTTGCCCAGGGTGATCCCCGGAACGCTGATGAACTGGTTGGTCTGGTCGAGAGGTATCAGGGGGCCGAGGGTTCCTTGGTAAAGCAGCTCACTCCATAGTGGGGAACTCACCAGGGGGCGGAGGCCCAAAAAGGGATAGAGCGTCCAAGGGCCAAAGGGTTGGGGGAGGTAATGCCCAAGGTCCCTGCTGAAGATATATGTTGGAGATGTCACGGCCCAGGCCATATAGCCCCCCGCTGCCCCCTGGCCCCCGAGCAAATGGATGTAGCCTGGGCCGCCAGTGTTCTTACTATGCCTACCTCACCTGCAGTGTGGACAATCAGCCCAGTGAGGGGCCACAGCAGCATTGCTAATCTGCCCTACTGGGCACTTTCCCGGTGGGCCGCGGTGTGGCACTGCTTGGGGGGCCGCCAGCCCGTTTTTACGGCTGCCGGCCCCTTTAATTTTCTGGGTGCCTGCCCAGGTAGCTCGGCATCACCGGGGGCAGGGCGCTCGCGCACACAGCGAACGCTGTGACGCACACAGGTGGCTGGAGCTGGGAACGCACTGACACTGCTAAGTGTCAGCGCATTCTGTGAGCAGAGAGCATGCACTCTGCTCTCCCACCCGTGGCCCCAGGTCG
The DNA here is from genome assembly GCF_046119375.1 of Phyllobates terribilis. NCBI lineage: Eukaryota > Metazoa > Chordata > Amphibia > Anura > Dendrobatidae > Phyllobates > Phyllobates terribilis. The sequence goes on from NW_027362994.1 coordinate 2,022,592, forward strand.
CCCGCACACAAAGCAGCAGCGGCCTCGCCGGAACTGCAGGAAAAAAGGTAAACAGTACTTTGTGGGGCCATCATACCAAGGGGGCCATTGTATGTGGGGGCCATCATACCAAGGGGGCCATTATATGCGGGGGCCATCATACCAAGGGGGCCATTATATGTGGAGGCCATCATACCAAGGGGGCCATTGTATGTGGGGGCCATCATACCAAGGGGGCCATTGTATGTGGGGGCCATCATACCAAGGTGACTATTATATCATCTTTATCAATGATTTAGGTGAAGGAATTGAGGGTAAACTGATTAAATTTGCTGATGACACAAAGCTAGGAGGGATAGCTAACACTAGAGAAGAGAGAGAGAGGATTCAAAAAGACCTAAATAAACTGGAGCAGTGGGCAGCAACTAACAGAATGGTTTTTAACAGGGAAAAATGCAAAGTACTACATCTGGGCAATAAAAATGAAAAAAGCATATACAGAATGGGAGGAATAGAGCTAAGCAACAGTACATGTGAAAAAGACTTAGGTATACTAATAGATCATAGACTGAACATGAGTCAACACTGTGATGCAGCAGCAAAAAAGGCAAATACAATTTTGGGATGTATTAACAGAAGCATACAGTCTAGATCACGTGAAGAAGAGCGACCGGAATGCTGACCGGTCTGCAAACCATGTCCTATGAGGAACGGTTACAGGATTTGGGAGTGTTTAGCTTGCAAAAAAGAAGACTGAGAGGAGACTTAATAGCTGTCTACAAATATCTCAAGGGCTGTCACATTGAAGAAGGATCATCTTTATTCTCATTTGCACAAGGAAAGACTGGAAGCAATGGGATGAAACTGAATGGCAGGAGACACAGATTAGATATTAGAAAAAACTTTTTGACAGTGAGGGTGATCAATGAGTGGAACAGGCGGCCACGAGAGGTGGTGAGTTCCCCTTCAATGGACGTCTTAAAACAGAGGCTGGACAAACATCTATCTGAGAGGGTTTAGTGAATCCTGCTTTAATCAGGGGGTTGGACCAGATGACCCAGGAGGTCCCCTCCAACTCTACCACTCTGACTCTATGATTCTATATGGGGGCCGTCCTACTATGTACAGGGCTGTATGTGGAGCCATCATACTATGTACAGGGCTGTATGTGGAGCCATCATACTATGTACAGGGCTGTATGTGGAGCCATCATACTATGTACAGGGCTGTATGTGGAGCCATCATACTATGTACAGGGCTGTATGTGGAGCCATCATACTATGTACAGGGCTGTATGTGGAGTCATCATACTATGTACAGGGCTGTATGTGGGGACATCATACTATGTACAGGGCTGTATGTGGGGCCATCATACTATGTACAGGACTGTATGTGGACCCATCATACTATGTACAGGGCTGTATGTGGAGCCATCATACTATGTACAGGGCTGTATGTGGAGCCATCATACTATGTACAGGACTGTATGTGGAGCCATCATACTATGTACAGGACTGTATGTGGAGCCATCATACTATGTACAGGGCTGTATGTGGAGTCATCATACTATGTACAGGGCTGTATGTGGGGCCATCATACTATGTGCAGGATTGTATGTGCAGCCATCATACTATTTACAGGGCTGTATGTGGACTCATCATACTATGTACAGGGCTGTATGTGGAGCCATCATACTATGTACAGGGCTGTATGTGGAGTCATCATACTATGTACAGGGCTGTATGCGGGCCATCTTATTACATGCAGAACTGTATGTGGAGCCATCATACTATGTGCAGGACTGTATGTGGAGCCATCATACTATGTACAGGACTGTATGTGGAGCCATCATACTATGTACAGGGCTGTATGTGGAGCCATCATACTATGTACAGGGCTGTATGTGGGGCCATCATACTATGTGCAGGATTGTATGTGCAGCCATCATACTATGTACAGGGCTGTATGTGGACTCATCATACTATGTACAGGGCTGTATGTGGAGCCATCATACTATGTGCAGGACTGTATGTGGAGCCATCATACTATGTGCAGGACTGTATGTGGAGCCATCATACTATGTACAGGACTGTATGTGGAGTCATCATAATATGTACAGGGCTGTATGTGAAGCCATCATACTATGTACAGGACTGTATGTGGGGCCATCATACTATGTACAGAACTGTATGCGGGCCATCTTATTACATGCAGAACTGTATGTGGAGCCATCATACTATGTACAGGGCTGTATGTGGAGCCATCATACTATGTACAGGACTGTATGTGGAGCCATCATACTATGTACAGGGCTGTATGTGGAGCAATCATACTATGTACAGGACTGTATGTGAAGTCATCATACTATGTACAGGGCTGTATGTGGAGCCATCATACTATGTACAGGACTGTATGTGGAGCCATCATACTATGTACAGGACTGTATGTGGAGCCATCATACTATGTACAGGGCTGTATGTGGAGCCATCATACTATGTACAGGACTGTATGTGGAGTCATCATACTATGTACAGGGCTGTATGTGGAGCCATCATACTATGTACAGGACTGTATGTGGAGCCATCATACTATGTACAGGGCTGTATGTGGAGCCATCATACTATGTACAGGACTGTATGTGGAGCCATCATACTATGTACAGGACTGTATGTGGAGCCATCATACTATGTACAGGACTGTATGTGGAGTCATCATACTATGTACAGGACTGTATGTGGAGTCATCATACTATGTACAGGGCTGTATGTGGAGCCATCATACTATGTACAGGACTGTATGTGGAGCCATCATACTATGTACAGGGCTGTATGTGGAGCAATCATACTATGTATAGGACTGTATGAGAAGTCATCATACTATGTACAGGGCTGTATGTGGAGTCATCATACTATGTACAGGACTGTATGTGGAGCCATCATACTATGTACAGGGCTGTATGTGGAGCCATCATACTATGTATAGGACTGTATGAGAAGTCATCATACTATGTACAGGGCTGTATGTGGAGTCATCATACTATGTACAGGGCTGTATGTGGAGCCATCATACTATGTACAGGGCTGTATGTGAAGTCATCATACTATGTACAGGGCTGTATGTGGAGTCATCATACTATGTACAGGGCTGTATGTGGAGCCATCATACTATGTACAGGGCTGTATGTGGAGCCATCATACTATGTACAGGGCTGTATGTGGAGTCATCATACTATGTACAGGGCTGTATGTGGAGTCATCATACTATGTACAGGGCTGTATGTGGAGCAATCATACTATGTACAGGACTGTATGTGGAGCCATCATACTATGTACAGGACTGTACGTGGAGCCATCATACTATGTACAGGGCTGTATGTGGAGTCATCATACTATGTACAGGACTGTATGTGGAGCCATCATACTATGTACAGGGCTGTATGTGGAGTCATCATACTATGTACAGGACTGTATGTGGAGCCATCATACTATGTACAGGACTGTATGTGGAGTCATCATACTATGTACAGGACTGTATGTGGAGCCATCATACTATGTACAGGGCTGTATGTGGAGTCATCATACTATGTACAGGACTGTATGTGGAGTCATCATACTATGTACAGGGCTGTATGTGGAGCCATCATACTATGTACAGGACTGTATGTGGAGCCATCATACTATGTACAGGGCTGTATGTGGAGTCATCATACTATGTACAGGACTGTATGTGGAGCCATCATACTATGTACAGGGCTGTATGTGGAGTCATCATACTATGTACAGGACTGTATGTGGAGCCATCATACTATGTACAGGGCTGTATGTGGAGCCATCATACTATGTACAGGACTGTATGTGGAGCCATCATACTATGTACAGGGCTGTATGTGGAGTCATCATACTATGTACAGGACTGTATGTGGAGTCATCATACTATGTACAGGGCTGTATGTGGAGCCATCATACTATGTACAGGACTGTATGTGGAGCCATCATACTATGTACAGGGCTGTATGTGGAGTCATCATACTATGTACAGGACTGTATGTGGAGCCATCATACTATGTACAGGGCTGTATGTGGAGCCATCATACTATGTACAGGGCTGTATGTGGAGCCATCATACTATGTACAGGACTGTATGTGGAGCCATCATACTATGTACAGGGCTGTATGTGGAGTCATCATACTATGTACAGGACTGTATGTGGAGCCATCATACTATGTACAGGACTGTATGTAGAGTCATCATACTATGTACAGGACTGTATGTGGAGTCATCATACTATGTACAGGGCTGTATGTGGAGCCATCATACTATGTACAGGACTGTATGTGGAGCCATCATACTATGTACAGGGCTGTATGTGGAGCCATCATACTATGTACAGGACTGTATGTGGAGCCATCATACTATGCATAGGACTGTATGAGAAGTCATCATACTATGTACAGGGCTGTATGTGGAGTCATCATACTATGTACAGGGCTGTATGTGGAGCCATCATACTATGTACAGGGCTGTATGTGGAGCCATCATACTATGTATAGGACTGTATGAGAAGTCATCATACTATGTACAGGGCTGTATGTGGAGTCATCATACTATGTACAGGACTGTATGTGAAGTCATCATACTATGTACAGGGCTGTATGTGGAGTCATCATACTATGTACAGGGCTGTATGTGGAGCAATCATACTATGTACAGGACTGTATGTGGAGCCATCATACTATGTACAGGGCTGTATGTGGAGCCATCATACTATGTACAGGACTGTATGTGGAGTCATCATACTATGTGCAGGACTGTATGTGGAGCCATCATACTATGTACAGGACTGTATGTGGAGTCATCATACTATGTGCAGGACTGTATGTGGAGCCATCATACTATGTACAGGACTGTATGTGGAGCCATCATACTATGTACAGGGCTGTATGTGGAGCCATCATACTATGTACAGGACTGTATGTGGAGTCATCATACTATGTACAGGACTGTATGTGGAGTCATCATACTATGTGCAGGACTGTATGTGGAGCCATCATACTATGTACAGGACTGTATGTGGAGCCATCATACTATGTACAGGACTGTATGTGGAGTCATCATACTATGTGCAGGACTGTATGTGGAGCCATCATACTATGTACAGGACTGTATGTGGAGCCATCATACTATGTACAGGGCTGTATGTGGAGCCATCATACTATGTACAGGACTGTATGTGGAGTCATCATACTATGTACAGGACTGTATGTGGAGTCATCATACTATGTGCAGGACTGTATGTGGAGCCATCATACTATGTACAGGACTGTATGTGGAGCCATCATACTATGTACAGGGCTGTATGTGGAGCCATCATACTATGTGCAGGACTGTATGTGGAGTCATCATACTATGTGCAGGACTGTATGTGGAGCCATCATACTATGTACAGGGCTGTATGTGGAGCCATCATACTATGTACAGGGCTGTATGTGGAGCCATCATACTATGTACAGGACTGTATGTGGAGCCATCATACTATGTACAGGGCTGTATGTGGAGCCATCATACTATGTACAGGACTGTATGTGGGGCCATCATACTATGTACAGGACTGTATGTGGAGCCATCATACTATGTACAGGACTGTATGTGGAGCCATCATACTATGTACAGGGCTGTATGTGGAGCCATCATACTATGTACAGGGCTGTATGTGGAGCCATCATACTATGTACAGGGCTGTATGTGGAGTCATCATACTATGTACATGGCTGTATGTGGAGCCATCATACTATGTACAGGGCTGTATGTGGAGCCATCATACTATGTACAGGACTGTATGTGGAGTCATCATACTATGTACAGGGCTGTATGTGGAGCCATCATACTATGTGCAGGACTGTATGTGGAGCCATCATACTATGTACAGGGCTGTATGTGGAGCCATCATACTATGTACAGGGCTGTATGTGGAGCCATCATACTATGTGCAGGGCTGTATGTGGAGTCATCATACTATGTACAGGGCTGTATGTGGAGCCATCATACTATGTGCAGGACTGTATGTGGAGCCATCATACTATGTACAGGGCTGTATGTGGAGCCATCACACTATGTACAGGACTGTATGTGGAGCAATCATACTATGTACAGGACTGTATGTGAAGTCATCATACTATGTACAGGGCTGTATGTGGAGCCATCATACTATGTACAGGGCTGTATTTGGAGCCATCATACTATGTACAGGGCTGTATGTGGAGTCATCATACTATGTACAGGACTGTATGTGGAGCCATCATACTATGTACAGGACTGTATGTGAAGTCATCATACTATGTACAGGACTGTATGCGGAGCCATCATACTATGTACAGGACTGTATGTGGAGTCATCATACTATGTACAGGGCTGTATGTGGAGCCATCACACTATGTACAGGACTGTATGTGGAGTCATCATACTATGTACAGGACTGTATGTGGAGCCATCATACTATGTACAGGACTGTATGTGGAGTCATCATACTATGTACAGGGCTGTATGTGGAGCCATCATACTATGTACAGGACTGTATGTGGAGCCATCATACTATGTACAGGACTGTATGTGGAGCCATCACACTATGTACAGGACTGTATGTGGAGCCATCATACTATGTACAGGGCTGTATGTGGAGCCATCATACTATGTACAGGACTGTATGTGGAGCCATCATACAATGTACAGGACTGTATGTGGAGCCATCATACTATGTGCAGGGCTGTATGTGGGCTCATCATACTATGTACAGGGCTGTATGTGGAGCCATCATACTATGTACAGGACTGTATGTGGAGCCATCATACTATGTACAGGACTGTATGTGGAGCCATCATACTATGTACAGGACTGTATGTGGAGCCATCATACTATGTGCAGGGCTGTATGTGGGCTCATCATACTATGTACAGGGCTGTATGTGGAGCCATCATACTATGTACAGGACTGTATGTGGAGCCATCATACTATGTACAGGACTGTATGTGGAGCCATCATACTATGTACAGGACTGTATGTGGAGCCATCACACTATGTACAGGACTGTATGTGGAGCCATCATACTATGTACAGGGCTGTATGTGGAGCCATCATACTATGTACAGGACTGTATGTGGAGCCATCATACAATGTACAGGACTGTATGTGGAGCCATCATACTATGTGCAGGGCTGTATGTGGGCTCATCATACTATGTACAGGACTGTATGTGGAGCCATCATACTATGTACAGGACTGTATGTGGAGTCATCATACTATGTGCAGGACTGTATGTGGAGCCATCATACTATGTACAGGACTGTATGTGGAGTCATCATACTATGTACAGGGCTGTATGTGGAGCCATCATACTATGTACAGGACTGTATGTGGAGCCATCATACTATGTGCAGGGCTGTATGTGGAGCCATCATACTATGTACAGGACTGTATGTGGAGCCATCATACTATGTACAGGACTGTATGTGGAGCCATCATACTATGTGCAGGGCTGTATGTGGAGCCATCATACTATGTACAGGACTGTATGTGGAGCCATCATACTATGTACAGGACTGTATGTGGAGTCATCATACTATGTGCAGGGCTGTATGTGGAGCCATCATACTATGTACAGGACTGTATGTGGAGCCATCATACTATGTACAGGACTGTATGTGGAGCCATCATACTATGTACAGGGCTGTATGTGGAGCCATCATACTATGTACAGGGCTGTATGTGGAGCCATCATACTATGTACAGGACTGTATGTGGAGCCATCATACTATGTGCAGGGCTGTATGTGGAGTCATCATACTATGTACAGGACTGTATGTGGAGCCATCATACTATGTACAGGACTGTATGTGGAGTCATCATACTATGTACAGGACTGTATGTGGAGTCATCATACTATGTACAGGGCTGTATGTGGAGCCATCATACTATGTGCAGGACTGTATGTGGAGTCATCATACTATGTACAGGACTGTATGTGGAGTCATCATACTATGTACAGGACTGTATGTGGAGTCATCATACTATGTACAGGGCTGTATGTGGAGCCATCATACTATGTACAGGACTGTATGTGGAGCCATCATACTATGTACAGGGCTGTATGTGGAGCCATCATACTATGTGCAGGACTGTATGTGGAGCCATCATACTATGTGCAGGGCTGTATGTGGAGCCATCATACTATGTACAGGGCTGTATGTGGAGCCATCATACTATGTACAGGGCTGTATGTGGAGCCATCATACTATGTGCAGGACTGTATGTGGAGCCATCATACTATGTGCAGGGCTGTATGTGGAGCCATCATACTATGTACAGGGCTGTATGTGGAGCCATCATACTATGTACAGGACTGTATGTGGAGTCATCATACTATGTACAGGACTGTATGTGGAGCCATCATACTATGTACAGGACTGTATGTGGAGTCATCATACTATGTACAGGACTGTATGTGGAGCCATCATACTATGTACAGGGCTGTATGTGGAGCCATCATACTATGTACAGGACTGTATGTGGAGCCATCATACTATGTACAGGACTGTATGTGGAGCCATCATACTATGTGCAGTACTGTATGTGGAGCCATCATACTATGTACAGGACTGTATGTGGAGTCATCATACTATGTACAGGACTGTATGTGGAGCCATCATACTATGTACAGGGCTGTATGTGGAGCCATCATACTATGTGCAGTACTGTATGTGGAGCCATCATACTATGTACAGGACTGTATGTGGAGTCATCATACTATGTACAGGACTGTATGTGGAGCCATCATACTATGTACAGGGCTGTATGTGGAGCCATCATACTATGTACAGGACTGTATGTGGAGCCATCATACTATGTACAGGGCTGTATGTGGAGCCATCATACTATGTACAGGGCTGTATGTGGGGCCATCATACTATGTGCAGGACTGTATGTGGAGCCATCATACTATGTACAGGACTGTATGTGGAGTCATCATACTATGTACAGGACTGTATGTGGAGTCATCATACTATGTACAGGGCTGTATGTGGAGCCATCATACTATGTACAGGGCTGTATGTGGAGTCATCATACTATGTACAGGGCTGTATGTGGAGTCATCATACTATGTGCAGGGCTGTATGTGGAGTCATCATACTATGTGCAGGGCTGTATGTGGAGCCATCATACTATGTACAGGGCTGTATGTGGAGCCATCATACTATGTACAGGGCTGTATGTGGAGTCATCATACTATGTACAGGGCTGTATGTGGAGCCATCATACTATGTACAGGGCTGTATGTGGAGTCATCATACTATGTACAGGCTTGTATGTGGAGTCATCATACTATGTACAGGACTGTATGTGGAGTCATCATACTTTGTGCAGGGCTGTATGTGGAGCCATCATACTATGTACAGGGCTGTATGTGGAGCCATCATACTATGTACAGGACTGTATGTGGAGTCATCATACTATGTACAGGGCTGTATGTGGAGTCATCATACTATGTGCAGGGCTGTATGTGGAGTCATCATACTATGTGCAGGGCTATATGTGGAGCCATCATACTATGTACAGGGCTGTATGTGGAGCCATCATACTATGTACAGGGCTGTATGTGGAGCCATCATACTATGTACAGGACTGTATGTGGAGCCATCATACTATGTACAGGGCTGTATGTGGAGCCATCATACTATGTACAGGACTGTATGTGGAGCAATCATACTATGTACAGGACTGTATGTGGAGCCATCATACTATGTACAGGGCTGTATGTGGAGTCATCATACTATGTACAGGGCTGTATGTGGAGCCATCATACTATGTACAGGACTGTATGTGGAGCCATCATACTATGTACAGGGCTGTATGTGGAGTCATCATACTATGTACAGGGCTGTATGTGGAGCCATCATACTATGTACAGGGCTGTATGTGGAGCCATCATACTATGTACAGGACTGTATGTGGAGCCATCATACTATGTGCAGGACTGTATGTGGAGCCATCATACTATGTACAGGGCTGTATGTGGAGCCATCATACTATGTACAGGACTGTATGTGGAGCAATCATACTATGTACAGGGCTGTATGTGGAGTCATCATACTATGTACAGGACTGTATGTGGAGCCATCATACTATGTACAGGGCTGTATGTGGAGCCATCATACTATGTACAGGACTGTATGTGGAGCCATCATACTATGTACAGGGCTGTATGTGGAGTCATCATACTATGTACAGGACTGTATGTGGAGCCATCATACTATGTGCAGGACTGTATGTGGAGTCATCATACTATGTACAGGGCTGTATGTGGAGCCATCATACTATGTACAGGACTGTATGTGGAGCCATCATACTATGTACAGGACTGTATGTGGAGCCATCATACTATGTACAGGACTGTATGTGGAGCCATCATACTATGTACAGGACTGTATGTGGAGCCATCATACTATGTACAGGGCTGTATGTGGAGCCATCATACTATGTACAGGGCTGTATGTGGAGCCATCATACTATGTACAGGACTGTATGTGGAGCCATCATACTATGTACAGGGCTGTATGTGGAGCCATCATACTATGTACAGGGCTGTATGTGGAGCCATCATACTATGTACAGGACTGTATGTGGAGCCATCATACTATGTGCAGGACTGTATGTGGAGTCATCATACTATGTACAGGGCTGTATGTGGAGCCATCATACTATGTACAGGACTGTATGTGGAGCCATCATACTATGTACAGGGCTGTATGTGGAGTCATCATACTATGTACAGGGCTGTATGTGGAGCCATCATACTATGTACAGGACTGTATGTGGAGCCATCATACTATGTACAGGGCTGTATGTGGAGCCATCATACTATGTACAGGGCTGTATGTGGAGCCATCATACTATGTACAGGACTGTATGTGGAGCCATCATACTATGTACAGGGCTGTATGTGGAGCCATCATACTATGTACAGGACTGTATGTGGAGCCATCATACTATGTGCAGGACTGTATGTGGAGTCATCATACTATGTACAGGGCTGTATGTGGAGCCATCATACTATGTACAGGACTGTATGTGGAGCCATCATACTATGTACAGGGCTGTATGTGGAGTCATCATACTATGTACAGGACTGTATGTGGAGCCATCATGCTATGTACAGGGCTGTATGTGGAGCCATCATACTATGTACAGGACTGTATGTGGAGTCATCATACTATGTACAGGGCTGTATGTGGAGCCATCATACTATGTACAGGGCTGTATGTGGAGCCATCATACTATGTGCAGGACTGTATGTGGAGCCATCATACTATGTACAGGACTGTATGTGGAGTCATCATACTATGTACAGGGCTGTATGTGGAGCCATCATACTATGTACAGGGCTGTATGTGGAGCCATCATACTATGTACAGGACTGTATGTGGAGTCATCATACTATGTACAGGGCTGTATGTGGAGCCATCATACTATGTACAGGACTGTATGTGGAGCCATCATACTATGTGCAGGACTGTATGTGGAGCCATCATACTATGTACAGGACTGTATGTGGAGTCATCATACTATGTACAGGGCTGTATGTGGAGCCATCATACTATGTACAGGGCTGTATGTGGAGCCATCATACTATGTACAGGACTGTATGTGGAGTCATCATACTATGTACAGGGCTGTATGTGGAGTCATCATACTATGTACAGGGCTGTATGTGGAGCCATCATACTATGTGCAGGACTGTATGTGGAGCCATCATACTATGTACAGGACTGTATGTGGAGCCATCACACTATGTACAGGACTGTATGTGAAGCCATCATACTATGTACAGGACTGTATGTGGAGCCATCATACTATGTGCAGGACTGTATGTGGAGTCATCATACTATGTACAGGGCTGTATGTGGAGCCATCATACTATGTACAGGACTGTATGTGGAGCCATCATACTATGTACAGGACTGTATGTGGAGCCATCATACTATGTACAGGACTGTATGTGGAGCCATCATACTATGTACAGGGCTGTATGTGGAGCCATCATACTATGTACAGGACTGTATGTGGAGCCATCATACTATGTGCAGGACTGTATGTGGAGTCATCATACTATGTACAGGGCTGTATGTGGAGCCATCATACTATGTACAGGGCTGTATGTGGAGCCATCATACTATGTACAGGGCTGTATGTGGAGTCATCATACTATGTACATGGCTGTATGTGGAGCCATCATACTATGTACAGGGCTGTATGTGGAGCCATCATACTATGTACAGGACTGTATGTGGAGTCATCATACTATGTACAGGGCTGTATGTGGAGCCATCATACTATGTGCAGGACTGTATGTGGAGCCATCATACTATGTACAGGGCTGTATGTGGAGCCATCATACTATGTACAGGGCTGTATGTGGAGCCATCATACTATGTGCAGGGCTGTATGTGGAGTCATCATACTATGTACAGGGCTGTATGTGGAGCCATCATACTATGTGCAGGACTGTATGTGGAGCCATCATACTATGTACAGGGCTGTATGTGGAGCCATCACACTATGTACAGGACTGTATGTGGAGCAATCATACTATGTACAGGACTGTATGTGAAGTCATCATACTATGTACAGGGCTGTATGTGGAGCCATCATACTATGTACAGGGCTGTATTTGGAGCCATCATACTATGTACAGGGCTGTATGTGGAGTCATCATACTATGTACAGGACTGTATGTGGAGCCATCATACTATGTACAGGACTGTATGTGAAGTCATCATACTATGTACAGGACTGTATGCGGAGCCATCATACTATGTACAGGACTGTATGTGGAGTCATCATACTATGTACAGGGCTGTATGTGGAGCCATCACACTATGTACAGGACTGTATGTGGAGTCATCATACTATGTACAGGACTGTATGTGGAGCCATCATACTATGTACAGGACTGTATGTGGAGTCATCATACTATGTACAGGGCTGTATGTGGAGCCATCATACTATGTACAGGACTGTATGTGGAGCCATCATACTATGTACAGGACTGTATGTGGAGCCATCACACTATGTACAGGACTGTATGTGGAGCCATCATACTATGTACAGGACTGTATGTGGAGCCATCATACTATGTGCAGGGCTGTATGTGGGCTCATCATACTATGTACAGGGCTGTATGTGGAGCCATCATACTATGTACAGGACTGTATGTGGAGCCATCATACTATGTACAGGACTGTATGTGGAGCCATCATACTATGTACAGGACTGTATGTGGAGCCATCACACTATGTACAGGACTGTATGTGGAGCCATCATACTATGTACAGGGCTGTATGTGGAGCCATCATACTATGTACAGGACTGTATGTGGAGCCATCATACAATGTACAGGACTGTATGTGGAGCCATCATACTATGTGCAGGGCTGTATGTGGGCTCATCATACTATGTACAGGACTGTATGTGGAGCCATCATACTATGTACAGGACTGTATGTGGAGTCATCATACTATGTGCAGGACTGTATGTGGAGCCATCATACTATGTACAGGACTGTATGTGGAGTCATCATACTATGTACAGGGCTGTATGTGGAGCCATCATACTATGTACAGGACTGTATGTGGAGCCATCATACTATGTGCAGGGCTGTATGTGGAGCCATCATACTATGTACAGGACTGTATGTGGAGTCATCATACTATGTGCAGGGCTGTATGTGGAGCCATCATACTATGTACAGGACTGTATGTGGAGCCATCATACTATGTACAGGACTGTATGTGGAGCCATCATACTATGTACAGGGCTGTATGTGGAGCCATCATACTATGTACAGGGCTGTATGTGGAGCCATCATACTATGTACAGGACTGTATGTGGAGCCATCATACTATGTGCAGGGCTGTATGTGGAGTCATCATACTATGTACAGGACTGTATGTGGAGCCATCATACTATGTACAGGACTGTATGTGGAGTCATCATACTATGTACAGGACTGTATGTGGAGTCATCATACTATGTACAGGGCTGTATGTGGAGCCATCATACTATGTGCAGGACTGTATGTGGAGTCATCATACTATGTACAGGACTGTATGTGGAGTCATCATACTATGTACAGGACTGTATGTGGAGTCATCATACTATGTACAGGGCTGTATGTGGAGCCATCATACTATGTACAGGACTGTATGTGGAGCCATCATACTATGTACAGGGCTGTATGTGGAGCCATCATACTATGTGCAGGACTGTATGTGGAGCCATCATACTATGTGCAGGGCTGTATGTGGAGCCATCATACTATGTACAGGGCTGTATGTGGAGCCATCATACTATGTACAGGGCTGTATGTGGAGCCATCATACTATGTGCAGGACTGTATGTGGAGCCATCATACTATGTGCAGGGCTGTATGTGGAGCCATCATACTATGTACAGGGCTGTATGTGGAGCCATCATACTATGTACAGGACTGTATGTGGAGTCATCATACTATGTACAGGACTGTATGTGGAGCCATCATACTATGTACAGGACTGTATGTGGAGTCATCATACTATGTACAGGACTGTATGTGGAGCCATCATACTATGTACAGGGCTGTATGTGGAGCCATCATACTATGTACAGGACTGTATGTGGAGCCATCATACTATGTACAGGACTGTATGTGGAGCCATCATACTATGTGCAGTACTGTATGTGGAGCCATCATACTATGTACAGGACTGTATGTGGAGTCATCATACTATGTACAGGACTGTATGTGGAGCCATCATACTATGTACAGGGCTGTATGTGGAGCCATCATACTATGTGCAGTACTGTATGTGGAGCCATCATACTATGTACAGGACTGTATGTGGAGTCATCATACTATGTACAGGACTGTATGTGGAGCCATCATACTATGTACAGGGCTGTATGTGGAGCCATCATACTATGTACAGGACTGTATGTGGAGCCATCATACTATGTACAGGGCTGTATGTGGAGCCATCATACTATGTACAGGGCTGTATGTGGGGCCATCATACTATGTGCAGGACTGTATGTGGAGCCATCATACTATGTACAGGACTGTATGTGGAGTCATCATACTATGTACAGGACTGTATGTGGAGTCATCATACTATGTACAGGGCTGTATGTGGAGCCATCATACTATGTACAGGGCTGTATGTGGAGTCATCATACTATGTACAGGGCTGTATGTGGAGTCATCATACTATGTGCAGGGCTGTATGTGGAGTCATCATACTATGTGCAGGGCTGTATGTGGAGCCATCATACTATGTACAGGGCTGTATGTGGAGCCATCATACTATGTACAGGGCTGTATGTGGAGTCATCATACTATGTACAGGGCTGTATGTGGAGCCATCATACTATGTACAGGGCTGTATGTGGAGTCATCATACTATGTACAGGCTTGTATGTGGAGTCATCATACTATGTACAGGACTGTATGTGGAGTCATCATACTTTGTGCAGGGCTGTATGTGGAGCCATCATACTATGTACAGGGCTGTATGTGGAGCCATCATACTATGTACAGGACTGTATGTGGAGTCATCATACTATGTACAGGGCTGTATGTGGAGTCATCATACTATGTGCAGGGCTGTATGTGGAGTCATCATACTATGTGCAGGGCTATATGTGGAGCCATCATACTATGTACAGGGCTGTATGTGGAGCCATCATACTATGTACAGGGCTGTATGTGGAGCCATCATACTATGTACAGGACTGTATGTGGAGCCATCATACTATGTACAGGGCTGTATGTGGAGCCATCATACTATGTACAGGACTGTATGTGGAGCAATCATACTATGTACAGGACTGTATGTGGAGCCATCATACTATGTACAGGGCTGTATGTGGAGTCATCATACTATGTACAGGGCTGTATGTGGAGCCATCATACTATGTACAGGGCTGTATGTGGAGCCATCATACTATGTACAGGACTGTATGTGGAGCCATCATACTATGTGCAGGACTGTATGTGGAGCCATCATACTATGTACAGGGCTGTATGTGGAGCCATCATACTATGTACAGGACTGTATGTGGAGCAATCATACTATGTACAGGGCTGTATGTGGAGTCATCATACTATGTACAGGACTGTATGTGGAGCCATCATACTATGTACAGGGCTGTATGTGGAGCCATCATACTATGTACAGGACTGTATGTGGAGCCATCATACTATGTACAGGGCTGTATGTGGAGTCATCATACTATGTACAGGACTGTATGTGGAGCCATCATACTATGTGCAGGACTGTATGTGGAGTCATCATACTATGTACAGGGCTGTATGTGGAGCCATCATACTATGTACAGGACTGTATGTGGAGCCATCATACTATGTACAGGACTGTATGTGGAGCCATCATACTATGTACAGGACTGTATGTGGAGCCATCATACTATGTACAGGGCTGTATGTGGAGCCATCATACTATGTACAGGGCTGTATGTGGAGCCATCATACTATGTACAGGACTGTATGTGGAGCCATCATACTATGTACAGGGCTGTATGTGGAGCCATCATACTATGTACAGGGCTGTATGTGGAGCCATCATACTATGTACAGGACTGTATGTGGAGCCATCATACTATGTGCAGGACTGTATGTGGAGTCATCATACTATGTACAGGGCTGTATGTGGAGCCATCATACTATGTACAGGACTGTATGTGGAGCCATCATACTATGTACAGGGCTGTATGTGGAGTCATCATACTATGTACAGGGCTGTATGTGGAGCCATCATACTATGTACAGGACTGTATGTGGAGCCATCATACTATGTACAGGACTGTATGTGGAGTCATCATACTATGTACAGGGCTGTATGTGGAGCCATCATACTATGTACAGGACTGTATGTGGAGCCATCATACTATGTACAGGGCTGTATGTGGAGCCATCATACTATGTACAGGACTGTATGTGGAGCCATCATACTATGTACAGGGCTGTATGTGGAGCCATCATACTATGTACAGGACTGTATGTGGAGCCATCATACTATGTACAGGGCTGTATGTGGAGCCATCATACTATGTACAGGACTGTATGTGGAGCCATCATACTATGTGCAGGACTGTATGTGGAGTCATCATACTATGTACAGGGCTGTATGTGGAGCCATCATACTATGTACAGGACTGTATGTGGAGCCATCATACTATGTACAGGGCTGTATGTGGAGTCATCATACTATGTACAGGACTGTATGTGGAGCCATCATGCTATGTACAGGGCTGTATGTGGAGCCATCATACTATGTACAGGACTGTATGTGGAGTCATCATACTATGTACAGGGCTGTATGTGGAGCCATCATACTATGTACAGGACTGTATGTGGAGTCATCATACTATGTACAGGGCTGTATGTGGAGCCATCATACTATGTACAGGGCTGTATGTGGAGCCATCATACTATGTACAGGACTGTATGTGGAGTCATCATACTATGTACAGGGCTGTATGTGGAGCCATCATACTATGTACAGGACTGTATGTGGAGTCATCATACTATGTACAGGGCTGTATGTGGAGCCATCATACTATGTGCAGGACTGTATGTGGAGCCATCATACTATGTACAGGACTGTATGTGGAGTCATCATACTATGTACAGGGCTGTATGTGGAGCCATCATACTATGTACAGGGCTGTATGTGGAGCCATCATACTATGTACAGGACTGTATGTGGAGTCATCATACTATGTACAGGGCTGTATGTGGAGCCATCATACTATGTACAGGACTGTATGTGGAGCCATCATACTATGTGCAGGACTGTATGTGGAGCCATCATACTATGTACAGGGTTGTATGTGGAGCCATCATACTATGTACAGGACTGTATGTGGAGTCATCATACTATGTACAGGGCTGTATGTGGAGCCATCATACTATGTACAGGACTGTATGTGGAGCCATCATACTATGTACAGGACTGTATGTGGAGCCATCATACTATGTACAGGGTTGTATGTGGAGCCATCATACTATGTACAGGACTGTATGTGGAGTCATCATACTATGTACAGGGCTGTATGTGGAGTCATCATACTATGTACAGGGCTGTATGTGGAGCCATCATACTATGTGCAGGACTGTATGTGGAGCCATCATACTATGTACAGGACTGTACGTGGAGTCATCATACTATGTACAGGGCTGTATGTGGAGCCATCACACTATGTACAGGACTGTATGTGAAGCCATCATACTATGTACAGGACTGTATGTGGAGCCATCATACTATGTGCAGGACTGTATGTGGAGTCATCATACTATGTACAGGGCTGTATGTGGAGCCATCATACTATGTACAGGACTGTATGTGGAGCCATCATACTATGTACAGGACTGTATGTGGAGCCATCATACTATGTACAGGACTGTATGTGGAGCCATCATACTATGTACAGGGCTGTATGTGGAGCCATCATACTATGTACAGGACTGTATGTGGAGCCATCATACTATGTGCAGGACTGTATGTGGAGTCATCATACTATGTACAGGGCTGTATGTGGAGCCATCATACTATGTACAGGACTGTATGTGGAGCCATCATACTATGTACAGGGCTGTATGTGGAGTCATCATACTATGTACAGGGCTGTATGTGGAGCCATCATACTATGTACAGAACTGTATGTGGAGCCATCATACTATGTACAGGACTGTATGTGGAGTCATCATACTATGTACAGGGCTGTATGTGGAGCCATCATACTATGTACAGGACTGTATGTGGAGCCATCATACTATGTACAGGGCTGTATGTGGAGCCATCATACTATGTACAGGGCTGTATGTGGAGTCATCATACTATGTACAGGGCTGTATGTGGAGCCATCATACTATGTACAGGGCTGTATGTGGAGCCATCATACTATGTACAGGGCTGTATGTGGAGCCATCATACTATGTACAGGGCTGTATGTGGAGCCATCATACTATGTACAGGACTGTATGTGGAGCCATCATACTATGTGCAGGACTGTATGTGGAGTCATCATACTATGTACAGGGCTGTATGTGGAGCCATCATACTATGTACAGGACTGTATGTGGAGCCATCATACTATGTACAGGGCTGTATGTGGAGCCATCATACTATGTACAGGACTGTATGTGGAGCCATCATACTATGTGCAGGACTGTATGTGGAGTCATCATACTATGTACAGGGCTGTATGTGGAGCCATCATACTATGTACAGGACTGTATGTGGAGCCATCATACTATGTACAGGGCTGTATGTGGAGTCATCATACTATGTACAGGGCTGTATGTGGAGCCATCATACTATGTACAGGGCTGTATGTGGAGCCATCATACTATGTGCAGGACTGTATGTGGAGCCATCATACTATGTACAGGACTGTATGTGGAGTCATCATACTATGTACAGGGCTGTATGTGGAGCCATCACACTATGTACAGGACTGTATGTGGAGTCATCATACTATGTACAGGACTGTATGTGGAGTCATCATACTATGTACAGGGCTGTATGTGGAGCCATCATACTATGTACAGGACTGTATGTGAAGCCATCATACTATGTACAGGACTGTATGTGGAGCCATCATACTATGTACAGGGCTGTATGTGGAGTCATCATACTATGTACAGGACTGTATGTGGAGCCATCATACTATGTACAGGGCTGTATGTGGAGTCATCATACTATGTACAGGACTGTATGTGGAGTCATCATACTATGTACAGGACTGTATGTGGAGTCATCATACTATGTACAGGACTGTATGTGGAGTCATCATCCTATGTACAGGGCTGTATGTGGAGTCATCATACTATGTACAGGGCTGTATGTGGAGTCATCATACTATGTACAGGGCTGTATGTGGAGCCATCACACTATGTACAGGGCTGTATGTGGAGTCATCATACTATGTACAGGGCTGTATGTGGAGCCATCATACTATGTGCAGGACTGTATGTGGAGCCATCATACTATGTACAGGGCTGTATGTGGAGCCATCACACTATGTACAGGGCTGTATGTGGAGTCATCATACTATGTACCGGACTGTATGTGGAGCCATCATACTATGTACAGGACTGTATGTGGAGCCATCATACTATGTACAGGTCTGTATGTGGAGTCATCATACTATGTACAGGACTGTATGTGGAGCCATCATACTATGTACAGGGCTGTATGTGGAGTCATCATACTATGTACAGGACTGTATGTGGAGTCATCATACTATGTACAGGACTGTATGTGGAGTCATCATACTATGTACAGGACTGTATGTGGAGTCATCATACTATGTACAGGGCTGTATGTGGAGTCAACATACTATGTACAGGACTGTATGTGGAGTCATCATACTATGTACAGGACTGTATGTGGAGTCATCATACTATGTACAGGGCTGTATGTGGAGTCATCATACTATGTACAGGGCTGTATGTGGAGCCATCATACTATGTACAGGGCTGTATGTGGAGCCATCATACTATGTACAGGGCTGTATGTGGAGTCATCATACTATGTACAGGGCTGTATGTGGAGCCATCATACTATGTACAGGGCTGTATGTGGAGCCATCATACTATGTACAGGACTGTATGTGGAGCCATCATACTATGTACAGGGCTGTATGTGGAGCCATCATACTATGTACAGGGCTGTATGTGGAGTCATCATACTATGTACAGGGCTGTATGTGGAGCCATCATACTATGTACAGGGCTGTATGTGGAGCCATCATACTATGTACAGGGCTGTATGTGGAGCCATCATACTATGTACAGGGCTGTATGTGGAGCCATCATACTATGTACAGGGCTGTATGTGGAGCCATCATACTATGTACAGGGCTGTATGTGGAGCCATCATACTATGTACAGGGCTGTATGTGGAGCCATCATACTATGTACAGGGCTGTATGTGGAGCCATCATACTATGTACAGGGCTGTATGTGGAGCCATCATACTATGTACAGGGCTGTATGTGGAGCCATCATACTATGTACAGGGCTGTATGTGGAGCCATCATACTATGTACAGGACTGTATGTGGAGTCATCATACTATGTACAGGGCTGTATGTGGAGCCATCATACTATGTACAGGGCTGTATGTGGAGCCATCATACTATGTACAGGGCTGTATGTGGAGCCATCATACTATGTACAGGGCTGTATGTGGAGCCATCATACTATGTGCAGGACTGTATGTGGGGCCATCATACTATGTACAGGACTGTATGTGGAGCCATCATACTATGTACAGGGCTGTATGTGGAGCCATCATACTATGTACAGGGCTGTATGTGGAGCCATCATACTATGTACAGGGCTGTATGTGGAGCCATCATACTATGTGCAGGACTGTATGTGGGGCCATCATACTATGTACAGGACTGTATGTGGAGCCATCATACTATGTACAGGACTGTATGTGGAGTCATCATACTATGTACAGGACTGTATGTGGAGTTATCATACTATGTACAGGACTGTATGTGGAGTCATCACACTATGTACAGTACTGTATGTGGAGCCATCATACTATGTACAGGGCTGTATGTGGAGCAATCATCCTATGTATAGGACTGTATGTGAAGTCATCATACTATGTACAGGACTGTATGTGGAGTCATCACACTATGTACAGTACTGTATGTGGAGCCATCATACTATGTACAGGACTGTATGTGGAGCCATCATACTATGTACAGGACTGTATGTGGAGTCATCATACTATGTACAGGGCTGTATATGGAGTCATCATACTATGTACAGGGCTGTATGTGGAGCCATCATACTATGTACAGGACTGTATGTGGAGTCATCATACTATGTACAGGGCTGTATGTGGAGCCATCACACTATGTACAGGACTGTATGTGGAGTCATCATACTATGTACAGGACTGTATGTGGAGCCATCATACTATGTACAGGGCTGTATGTGGAGCCATCATACTATGTACAGGACTGTATGTGAAGCCATCATACTATGTACAGGACTGTATGTGGAGCCATCATACTATGTACAGGGCTGTATGTGGAGTCATCATACTATGTACAGGACTGTATGTGGAGCCATCATACTATGTACAGGGCTGTATGTGGAGTCATCATACTATGTACAGGACTGTATGTGGAGTCATCATACTATGTACAGGACTGTATGTGGAGTCATCATACTATGTACAGGACTGTATGTGGAGTCATCATACTATGTACAGGGCTGTATGTGGAGTCATCATACTATGTACAGGGCTGTATGTGGAGTCATCATACTATGTACAGGGCTGTATGTGGAGCCATCACACTATGTACAGGGCTGTATGTGGAGCAATCATCCTATGTATAGGACTGTATGTGAAGTCATCATACTATGTACAGGACTGTATGTGGAGTCATCACACTATGTACAGTACTGTATGTGGAGCCATCATACTATGTACAGGACTGTATGTGGAGCCATCATACTATGTACAGGACTGTATGTGGAGTCATCATACTATGTACAGGGCTGTATGTGGAGTCATCATACTATGTACAGGACTGTATGTGGAGTCATCACACTATGTACAGTACTGTATGTGGAGCCATCATACTATGTACAGGACTGTATGTGGAGTCATCACACTATGTACAGTACTGTATGTGGAGCCATCATACTATGTACAGGACTGTATGTGGAGCCATCATACTATGTACAGGGCTGTATGTGGAGCCATCATACTATGTACAGGACTGTATGTGGAGTCATCATACTATGTATAGGACTGTATGTGAAGTCATCATACTATGTACAGGGCTGTATGTGGAGTCATCATACTATGTACAGGACTGTATGTGAAGTCATCATACTATGTACAGGGCTGTATGTGGAGTCATCATACTATGTACAGGGCTGTATGTGGAGCAATTATACTATGTGCAGGACTGTATGTGGAGCCATCATACTATGTACAGGACTGTATGTGGAGCCATCATACTATGTACAGGGCTGTATGTGGAGCCATCATACTATGTACAGGGCTGTATGTGGAGCCATCATACTATGTACAGGACTGTATGTGGAGCCATCATACTATGTACAGGACTGTATGTGGAGCCATCATACTATGTACAGGACTGTATGTGGAGCCATCATACTATGTACAGGACTGTATGTGGAGCAATTATACTATGTGCAGGACTGTATGTGGAGCCATCATACTATGTACAGGACTGTATGTGGAGCCATCATACTATGTACAGGGCTGTATGTGGAGCCATCATACTATGTACAGGGCTGTATGTGGAGCCATCATACTATGTACAGGACTGTATGTGGAGCCATCATACTATGTACAGGACTGTATGTGGAGCCATCATACTATGTACAGGGCTGTATGTGGAGCCATCATACTATGTACAGGGCTGTATGTGGAGCCATCATACTATGTACAGGACTGTATGTGGAGCCATCATACTATATACAGGGCTGTATGTGGAGCCATCATACTATGTACAGGGTTGTATGTGGAGCCATCATACTATGTACAGGGCTGTATGTGGAGCCATCATACTATGTGCAGGACTGTATGTGGAGCCATCATACTATGTACAGGGCTGTATGTGGAGCCATCATACTATGTACAGGGCTGTATGTGGAGCCATCATACTATGTACAGGGCTGTATGTGGAGTCATCATACTATGTACAGGACTGTATGTGGAGCCATCATACTATGTACAGGACTGTATGTGGAGTCATCATACTATGTACAGGGCTGTATGTGGAGTCATCATACTATGTACAGGGCTGTATGTGGAGCAATTATACTATGTGCAGGACTGTATGTGTCTAGGCATCATACTATGTACAGGACTGTATGTGGAGCCATCATACTATGTACAGGACTGTATGTGGAGCCATCATACTATGTACAGGGCTGTATGTGGAGCAATCATACTATGTATAGGACTGTATGTGAAGTCATCATACTATGTACAGGGCTGTATGTGAAGTCATCATACTATGTACAGGGCTGTATGTGGAGTCATCATACTATGTACAGGGCTGTATGTGGAGCCATCATACTATGTACAGGACTGTATGTGGAGTCATCATACTATGTACAGGGCTGTATGTGGAGCCATCATACTATGTACAGGGCTGTATGTGGAGTCATCATACTATGTACAGGACTGTATGTGAAGTCATCATACTATGTACAGGGCTGTATGTGGAGTCATCATACTATGTACAGGGCTGTATGTGGAGCCATCATACTATGTACAGGACTGTATGTGGAGCCATCATACTATGTACAGGGCTGTATGTGGAGCAATCATACTATGTATAGGACTGTATGTGAAGTCATCATACTATGTACAGGGCTGTATGTGGAGTCATCATACTATGTACAGGGCTGTATGTGGAGGCATCATACTATGTACAGGACTGTATGTGGAGCCATCATACTATGTACAGGGCTGTATGTGGAGTCATCATACTATGTACAGGGCTGTATGTGAAGTCATCATACTATGTACAGGGCTGTATGTGGAGTCATCATACTATGTACAGGGCTGTATGTGGAGCAATTATACTATGTGCAGGACTGTATGTGGAGCCATCATACTATGTACAGGACTGTATGTGGAGCAATTATACTATGTGCAGGACTGTATGTGGAGCCATCATACTATGTACAGGACTGTATGTGGAGTCATCATACTATGTACAGTACTGTATGTGAAGTCATCATACTATGTACAGGGCTGTATGTGGAGGCATCATACTATGTACAGGACTGTATGTGGAGGCATCATACTATGTACAGGACTGTATGTGGAGCCATCATACTATGTACAGGACTGTATGTGGAGCCATCATACTATGTACAGGACTGTATGTGGAGCCATCATACTATGTACAGGGCTGTATGTGGAGCAATCATACTATGTATAGGACTGTATGTGAAGTCATCATACTATGTACAGGGCTGTATGTGGAGCCATCATACTATGTACAGGACTGTATGTGAAGTCATCATACTATGTACAGGGCTGTATGTGGAGTCATCATACTATGTACAGGGCTGTATGTGGAATCATCATACTATGTATAGGACTGTATGTGAAGTCATCATACTATGTACAGGGCTGTATGTGGAGCCATCATACTATGTACAGGACTGTATGTGGAATCATCATACTATGTACAGGGCTGTATGTGGAGTCATCATACTATGTACAGGACTGTATGTGGAGCCATCATACTATGTACAGGGCTGTATGTGGAGCCATCATACTATGTACAGGGCTGTATGTGGAGCCATCATACTATGTGCAGGACTGTATGTGGAGCCATCATACTATGTACAGGGCTGTATGTGGAGTCATCATACTATGTACAGGGCTGTATGTGGAGTCATCATACTATGTACAGGGCTGTATGTGGAGTCATCATACTATGTACAGGACTGTATGTGGAGCCATCATACTATGTACAGGGTTGTATGTGGAGTCATCATACTATGTACAGGACTGTATGTGGAGTCATCATACTATGTACAGGGCTGTATGTGGAGCCATCATACTATGTACAGGGCTGTATGTGGAGCCATCATACTATGTGCAGGACTGTATGTGGAGCCATCATACTATGTACAGGGCTGTATGTGGAGTCATCATACTATGTACAGGGCTGTATGTGGAGCCATCATACTATGTACAGGACTGTATGTGGAGCCATCATACTATGTACAGGGCTGTATGTGGAGCCATCATACTATGTACAGGGCTGTATGTGGAGCCATCATACTATGTACAGGACTGTATGTGAAGCCATCATACTATGTACAGGGCTGTATGTGGAGTCATCATACTATGTACAGGGCTGTATGTGGAGCCATCATACTATGTACAGGGCTGTATGTGGAGCCATCATACTATGTACAGGGCTGTATGTGGAGCCATCATACTATGTACAGGGCTGTATGTGGAGCCATCATACTATGTACAGGGCTGTATGTGGAGCCATCATACTATGTACAGGGCTGTATGTGGAGCCATCATACTATGTACAGGGCTGTATGTGGAGCCATCATACTATGTACAGGGCTGTATGTGGAGTCATCATACTATGTACAGGGCTGTATGTGGAGCCATCATACTATGTACAGGGCTGTATGTGGAGCCATCATACTATGTACAGGGCTGTATGTGGAGTCATCATACTATGTACAGGGCTGTATGTGGAGCCATCATACTATGTACAGGGCTGTATGTGGAGCCATCATACTATGTACAGGACTGTATGTGGAGCCATCATACTATGTACAGGGCTGTATGTGGAGCCATCATACTATGTACAGGGCTGTATGTGGAGCCATCATACTATGTACAGGGCTGTATGTGGAGTCATCATACTATGTACAGGACTGTATGTGGAGCCATCATACTATGTACAGGGCTGTATGTGGAGCCATCATACTATGTACAGGGCTGTATATGGAGCCATCATACTATGTACAGGGCTGTATGTGGAGCCATCATACTATGTACAGGGCTGTATGTGGAGCCATCATACTATGTACAGGACTGTATGTGGAGCCATCATACTATGTACAGGGCTGTATGTGGAGCCATCATACTATGTACAGGGCTGTATGTGGAGCCATCATACTATGTACAGGGCTGTATGTGGAGCCATCATACTATGTACAGGACTGTATGTGGAGCCATCATACTATGTACAGGGCTGTATGTGGAGCCATCATACTATGTACAGGACTGTATGTGGAGCCATCATACTATGTACAGGGCTGTATGTGGAGCCATCATACTATGTACAGGGCTGTATGTGGAGCCATCATACTATGTACAGGGCTGTATGTGGAGCCATCATACTATGTACAGGGCTGTATGTGGAGCCATCATACTATGTACAGGGCTGTATGTGGAGCCATCATACTATGTACAGGACTGTATGTGGAGCCATCATACTATGTACAGGGCTGTATGTGGAGCCATCATACTATGTACAGGGCTGTATGTGGAGCCATCATACTATGTACAGGGCTGTATGTGGAGCCATCATACTATGTACAGGACTGTATGTGGAGCCATCATACTATGTACAGGGCTGTATGTGGAGCCATCATACTATGTACAGGGCTGTATGTGGAGCCATCATACTATGTACAGGGCTGTATGTGGAGCCATCATACTATGTACAGGGCTGTATGTGGAGCCATCATACTATGTACAGGGCTGTATGTGGAGTCATCATACTATGTACAGGGCTGTATGTGGAGCCATCATACTATGTACAGGGCTGTATGTGGAGCCATCATACTATGTACAGGGCTGTATGTGGAGCCATCATACTATGTGCAGGACTGTATGTGGAGCCATCATACTATGTACAGGACTGTATGTGGGGCCATCATACTATGTACAGAACTGTATGTGGAGCCATCATACTATGTACAGGACTGTATGTGGAGCCATCATACTATGTACAGGACTGTATGTGGGGCCATCATACTATGTACAGAACTGTATGTGGAGCCATCATACTATGTACAGGACTGTATGTGGAGTCATCATACTATGTACAGGGCTGTATGTGGACCCATCATACTATGTACAGGGCTGTATGTGGAGTCATCATACTATGTACAGGGCTGTATGTGGAGCCATCATACTATGTACAGGGCTGTATGTGGAGCCATCATACTATGTGCAGGACTGTATGTGGGGCCATCATACTATGTACAGGACTGTATGTGGAGCCATCATACTATGTACAGGACTGTATGTGGAGCCATCATACTATGTACAGGACTGTATGTGGAGTCATCATACTATGTACAGGACTGTATGTGGAGTCATCACACTATGTACAGTACTGTATGTGGAGCCATCATACTATGTACAGGACTGTATGTGGAGCCATCATACTATGTACAGGGCTGTATGTGGAGCCATCATACTATGTACAGGACTGTATGTGGAGCAATCATACTATGTACAGGACTGTATGTGGAGCCATCATACTATGTGCAGGGCTGTATGTGGAGCCATCATACTATGTACAGGACTGTATGTGGAGCAATCATACTATGTACAGGGCTGTATGTGGAGCCATCATACTATGTACAGGACTGTATGTGGAGCCATCATACTATGTACAGGACTGTATGTGGAGCCATCATACTATGTGCAGGGCTGTATGTGGAGCCATCATACTATGTGCAGGGCTGTATGTGGAGTCATCATACTATGTACAGGACTGTATGTGGAGTCATCACACTATGTACAGTACTGTATGTGGAGCCATCATACTATGTACAGGACTGTATGTGGAGCCATCATACTATGTACAGGGCTGTATGTGGAGCAATCATACTATGTATAGGACTGTATGTGAAGTCATCATACTATGTACAGGGCTGTATGTGGAGCCATCATACTATGTACAGGGCTGTATGTGGAGCAATCATACTATGTATAGGACTGTATGTGGAGCCATCATACTATGTACAGGGCTGTATGTGGAGTCATCATACTATGTACAGGACTGTATGTGGAGTCATCATACTATGTACAGAACTGTATGTGGAGTCATCATACTATGTACAGGACTGTATGTGAAGTCATCATACTATGTACAGGGCTGTATGTGGAGTCATCATACTATGTACAGGGCTGTATGTGGAGTCATCATACTATGTACAGGGCTGTATGTGGAGTCATCATACTATGTACAGGACTGTATGTGGAGTCATCATACTATGTACAGGACTGTATGTGAAGTCATCATACTATGTACAGGGCTGTATGTGGAGTCATCATACTATGTACAGGGCTGTATGTGGAGCAATCATACTATGTATAGGACTGTATGTGGAGCCATCATACTATGTACAGGGCTGTATGTGGAGTCATCATACTATGTACAGGACTGTATGTGGAGTCATCATACTATGTACAGGGCTGTATGTGGAGTCATCATACTATGTACAGGACTGTATGTGGAGCCATCATACTATGTACAGGGCTGTATGTGAAGTCATCATACTATGTACAGGGCTGTATGTGGAGTCATCATACTATGTATAGGACTGTATGTGGAGCCATCATACTATGTACAGGGCTGTATGTGGAGTCATCATACTATGTACAGGACTGTATGTGGAGTCATCATACTATGTACAGGACTGTATGTGGAGTCATCATACTATGTACAGGACTGTATGTGGAGCCATCATACTATGTACAGGGCTGTATGTGAAGTCATCATACTATGTACAGGGCTGTATGTGGAGTCATCATACTATGTACAGGGCTGTATGTGGAGTCATCATACTATGTACAGGACTGTATGTGAAGTCATCATACTATGTACAGGGCTGTATGTGGAGTCATCATACTATGTACAGGGCTGTATGTGGAGTCATCATACTATGTACAGGACTGTATGTGGAGCCATCATACTATGTACAGGGCTGTATGTGGAGCCATCATACTATGTACAGGACTGTATGTGGAGCCATCATACTATGTACAGGACTGTATGTGGAGCCATCATACTATGTACAGGGCTGTATGTGGAGCCATCATACTATGTACAGGGCTGTATGTGGAGCCATCATACTATGTACAGGGCTGTATGTGGAGCCATCATACTATGTACAGGGCTGTATGTGGAGTCATCATACTATGTACAGGGCTGTATGTGGAGCCATCATACTATGTACAGGACTGTATGTGGAGCAATTATACTATGTGCAGGACTGTATGTGGAGCCATCATACTATGTACAGGACTGTATGTGGAGCCATCATACTATGTACAGGACTGTATGTGGAGCCATCATACTATGTACAGGACTGTATGTGGAGCCATCATACTATGTACAGGGCTGTATGTGGAGCAATCATACTATGTATAGGACTGTATGTGAAGTCATCATACTATGTACAGGGCTGTATGTGGAGCCATCATACTATGTACAGGGCTGTATGTGGAGTCATCATACTATGTACAGGACTGTATGTGAAGTCATCATACTATGTACAGGACTGTATGTGAAGTCATCATACTATGTACAGGGCTGTATGTGGAGTCATCATACTATGTACAGGGCTGTATGTGGAGTCATCATACTATGTACAGGGCTGTATGTGGAGTCATCATACTATGTACAGGACTGTATGTGAAGTCATCATACTATGTACAGGGCTGTATGTGGAGTCATCATACTATGTACAGGGCTGTATGTGGAGCAATTATACTATGTGCAGGACTGTATGTGGAGCCATCATACTATGTACAGGACTGTATGTGGAGCCATCATACTATGTACAGGACTGTATGTGGAGCCATCATACTATGTACAGGACTGTATGTGGAGCCATCATACTATGTACAGGGCTGTATGTGGAGCCATCATACTATGTACAGGGCTGTATGTGGAGCCATCATACTATGTACAGGACTGTATGTGGAGCCATCATACTATGTACAGGACTGTATGTGGAGCCATCATACTATGTACAGGGCTGTATGTGAAGCCATCATACTATGTACAGGGTTGTATGTGGAGCCATCATACTATGTACAGGGCTGTATGTGGAGCCATCATACTATGTACAGGGCTGTATGTGGAGCCATCATACTATGTGCAGGACTGTATGTGGAGCCATCATACTATGTACAGGACTGTATGTGGAGCCATCATACTATGTACAGGGCTGTATGTGGAGTCATCATACTATGTACAGGGCTGTATGTGGAGCCATCATACTATGTACAGGACTGTATGTGGAGCCATCATACTATGTACAGGGCTGTATGTGGAGTCATCATACTATGTACAGGGCTGTATGTGGAGCCATCATACTATGTACAGGGCTGTATGTGGAGCCATCATACTATGTACAGGGCTGTATGTGGAGTCATCATACTATGTACAGGGCTGTATGTGGAGCCATCATACTATGTACAGGACTGTATGTGGAGCCATCATACTATGTACAGGACTGTATGTGGAGTCATCATACTATGTACAGGGCTGTATGTGGAGCCATCATACTATGTACAGGGCTGTATGTGGAGCCATCATACTATGTACAGGGCTGTATGTGGAGTCATCATACTATGTACAGGGCTGTATGTGGAGCCATCATACTATGTACAGGACTGTATGTGGAGCCATCATACTATGTACAGGACTGTATGTGGAGCCATCATACTATGTACAGGACTGTATGTGGAGCCATCATACTATGTACAGGACTGTATGTGGAGCCATCATACTATGTACAGGACTGTATGTGGAGTCATCATACTATGTACAGGGCTGTATGTGGAGCCATCATACTATGTACAGGACTGTATATGGAGTCATCATACTATGTACAGGGCTGTATGTGGAGCCATCATACTATGTACAGGACTGTATGTGGAGCCATCATACTATGTACAGGGCTGTATGTGGAACCATCATACTATGTACAGGACTGTATGTGGAGACATCATACTATATACAGGGCTGTATGTGGAGCCATCATACTATGTACAGGGCTGTATGTGGAGCCATCATACTATGTACAGGGTTGTATGTGGAGCCATCATACTATGTACAGGGCTGTATGTGGAGCCATCATACTATGTACAGGACTGTATGTGGAGCCATCATACTATGTACAGGACTGTATGTGGAGCCATCATACTATGTACAGGACTGTATGTGGAGTCATCATACTATGTACAGGACTGTATGTGGAGTCATCATACTATGTACAGGACTGTATGTGGAGCCATCATACTATGTACAGGACTGTATGTGGAGCCATCATACTATGTGCAGGGCTGTATGTGTAGCCATCATACTATGTGCAGGGCTGTATGTGGAGCCATCATACTATGTACAGGGCTGTATGTGGAGCCATCATACTATGTACAGGGTTGTATGTGGAGTCATCATACTATGTACAGGACTGTATGTGGAGCCATCATACTATGTGCAGGGCTGTATGTGGAGTCATCATACTATGTACAGGGCTGTATGTGGAGTCATCATACTATGTACAGGGCTGTATGTGGAGACATCATACTATGTACAGGACTGTATGTGGAGCCATCATACTATGTACAGGGCTGTATGTGGAGTCATCATACTATGTACAGGGCTGTATGTGGAGCCATCATACTATGTACAGGGCTGTATGTGGAGCCATCATACTATGTGCAGGACTGTATGTGGAGCCATCATACTATGTACAGGGCTGTATGTGGAGCCATCATACTATGTACAGGGCTGTATGTGGAGCCATCATACTATGTACAGGACTGTATGTGGAGTCATCATACTATGTACAGGACTGTATGTGGAGCCATCATACTATGTACAGGACTGTATGTGGAGCCATCATACTATGTACAGGACTGTATGTGGAGCCATCATACTATGTACAGGACTGTATGTGGAGCCATCATACTATGTGCAGGACTGTATGTGGAGCCATCATACTATGTACAGGGCTGTATGTGGAGTCATCATTCTGTGTACAGGGCTGTATGTGGAGTCATCATACTATGTACAGGACTGTATGTGGAGTCATCATACTATGTACAGGACTGTATGTGGAGTCATCATACTATGTACAGGGCTGTATGTGGAGCCATCATACTATGTACAGGGCTGTATGTGGAGCCATCACACTATGTACAGGACTGTATGTGGAGTCATCACACTATGTACAGGACTGTATGTGGAGTCATCATACTATGTACAGGACTGTATGTGGAGCCATCATACTATGTACAGGACTGTATGTGGAGCCATCATACTATGTACAGGACTGTATGTGGAGCCATCATACTATGTACAGGTCTGTATGTGGAGTCATCATACTATGTACAGGACTGTATGTGGAGCCATCATACTATGTACAGGGCTGTATGTGGAGTCATCATACTATGTACAGGACTGTATGTGGAGTCATCATACTATGTACAGGACTGTATGTGGAGTCATCATACTATGTACAGGACTGTATGTGGAGTCATCATACTATGTACAGGACTGTATGTGGAATCATCATACTATGTACAGGGCTGTATGTGGAGTCATCATACTATGTACAGGACTGTATGTGGAGTCATCATACTATGTACAGGACTGTATGTGGAGTCATCATACTATGTACAGGGCTGTATGTGGAGTCATCATACTATGTACAGGGCTGTATGTGGAGCCATCATACTATGTACAGGGCTGTATGTGGAGCCATCATACTATGTACAGGGCTGTATGTGGAGCCATCATACTATGTACAGGGCTGTATGTGGAGCCATCATACTATGTACAGGGCTGTATGTGGAGTCATCATACTATGTACAGGGCTGTATGTGGAGCCATCATACTATGTACAGGGCTGTATGTGGAGCCATCATACTATTTACAGGGCTGTATGTGGAGCCATCATACTATGTACAGGGCTGTATGTGGGGCCATCATACTATGTACAGGGCTGTATGTGGAGCCATCATACTATGTGCAGGATTGTATGTGGGGCCATCATACTATGTACAGGACTGTATGTGGAGCCATCATACTATGTACAGGACTGTATGTGGAGCCATCATACTATGTACAGGACTGTATGTGGAGCCATCATACTATGTGCAGGATTGTATGTGGAGCCATCATACTATGTACAGGACTGTATGTGGAGCCATCATACTATGTACAGGACTGTATGTGGAGTCATCATACTATGTACAGGACTGTATGTGGGGCCATCATACTATGTACAGGACTGTATGTGGAGCCATCATACTATGTACAGGACTGTATGTGGAGCCATCATACTATGTACAGGACTGTATGTGGAGTCATCATACTATGTGCAGGATTGTATGTGGGGCCATCATACTATGTACAGGACTGTATGTGGAGCCATCATACTATGTACAGGACTGTATGTGGAGCCATCATACTATGTACAGGACTGTATGTGGAGCCATCATACTATGTACAGGACTGTATGTGGAGCCATCATACTATGTACAGGACTGTATGTGGAGCCATCATACTATGTGCAGGATTGTATGTGGAGCCATCATACTATGTACAGGACTGTATGTGGAGCCATCATACTATGTGCAGGATTGTATGTGGAGCCATCATACTATGTAAAGGACTGTATGTGGAGCCATCATACTATGTACAGGACTGTATGTGGAGCCATCATACTATGTACAGGACTGTATGTGGAGCCATCATACTATGTACAGGACTGTATGTGGAGCCATCATACTATGTACAGGACTGTATGTGGAGCCATCATACTATGTACAGGACTGTATGTGGAGTCATCATACTATGTACAGGGCTGTATGTGGAGCCATCATACTATGTACAGGACTGTATGTGGGGCCATCATACTATGTACAGGACTGTATGTGGAGCCATCATACTATGTACAGGACTGTATGTAGAGCCATCATACTATGTACAGGACTGTATGTGGAGCCATCATACTATGTACATGACTGTATGTGGAGTCATCATACTATGTACAGGGCTGTATGTGGAGCCATCATACTATGTGCAGGATTGTATGTGGGGCCATCATACTATGTACAGAACTGTATGTGGAGCCATCATACTATGTACAGGGCTGTATGTGGAGTCATCATACTATGTACAGGGCTGTATGTGGAGCCATCATACTATGTACAGGGCTGTATGTGGAGCCATCATACTATGTACAGGGCTGTATGTGGAGCCATCATACTATGTGCAGGACTGTATGTGGGGCCATCATACTATGTACAGGACTGTATGTGGAGCCATCATACTATGTACAGGACTGTATGTGGAGTCATCATACTATGTACAGGACTGTATGTGGAGTCATCATACTATGTACAGGGCTGTATGTGGAGCCATCATACTATGTACAGGGCTGTATGTGGAGCCATCATACTATGTACAGGACTGTATGTGGAGTCATCACACTATGTACAGTACTGTATGTGGAGCCATCACACTATGTACAGGACTGTATGTGGAGTCATCATACTATGTACAGGACTGTATGTGGAGCCATCATACTATGTACAGGACTGTATGTGGAGCCATCATACTATGTACAGGGCTGTATGTGGAGCAATCATACTATGTATAGGACTGTATGTGAAGTCATCATACTATGTACAGGGCTGTATGTGGAGCCATCATACTATGTACAGGGCTGTATGTGGAGCCATCATACTATGTGCAGGGCTGTATGTGGAGCCATCATACTATGTACAGGGCTGTATGTGGAGTCATCATACTATGTACAGGACTGTATGTGAAGTCATCATACTATGTACAGGGCTGTATGTGGAGTCATCATACTATGTACAGGGCTGTATGTGGAGCAATTATACTATGTGCAGGACTGTATGTGGAGCAATTATACTATGTGCAGGACTGTATGTGGAGCCATCATACTATGTACAGGACTGTATGTGGAGCCATCATACTATGTACAGGGCTGTATGTGGAGCCATCATACTATGTACAGGACTGTATGTGGAGCCATCATACTATGTACAGGACTGTATGTGGAGCCATCATACTATGTACAGGACTGTATGTGGAGCCATCATACTATGTACAGGGCTGTATGTGGAGCCATCATACTATGTACAGGGTTGTATGTGGAGCCATCATACTATGTACAGGGCTGTATGTGGAGCCATCATACTATGTACAGGACTGTATGTGGAGTCATCATACTATGTACAGGGCTGTATGTGGAGCCATCATACTATGTACAGGACTGTATGTGGAGCCATCATACTATGTA
This sequence comes from Phyllobates terribilis, assembly GCF_046119375.1. Classification (NCBI taxonomy): domain Eukaryota; kingdom Metazoa; phylum Chordata; class Amphibia; order Anura; family Dendrobatidae; genus Phyllobates; species Phyllobates terribilis. Next base: position 2,058,544 of record NW_027362994.1, read on the forward strand.
CAGGACTGTATGTGGAGCCATCATACTATGTACAGGACTGTATGTGAAGCCATCATACTATGTACAGGACTGTATGTGGAGCCATCATACTATGTACAGGACTGTATGTGGAGTCATCATACTATGTACAGGACTGTATGTGGAGCCATCATACTATGTACAGGGCTGTATGTGGAGCCATCATACTATGTACAGGACTGTATGTGGAGTCATCATACTATGTACAGGGCTGTATGTGGAGCCATCATACTATGTACAGGACTGTATGTGGAGCCATCATACTATGTACAGGGCTGTATGTGGAGCCATCATACTATGTACAGGGTTGTATGTGGAGCCATCATACTATGTACAGGACTGTATGTGGAGCCATCATACTATGTACAGGGCTGTATGTGGAGCCATCATACTATGTACAGGACTGTATGTGGAATCATCATACTATGTACAGGACTGTATGTGGAGTCATCATACTATGTACAGGACTGTATGTGGAGTAATCATACTATGTACAGGACTGTATGTGGAGCCATCATACTATGTACAGGGCTGTATGTGGAGCCATCATACTATGTACAGGGCTGTATGTGGGGCCATCATACTAAGTACAGGACTGTATGTGGAGCCATCATACTATGTACAGGACTGTATGTGGAGCCATCATACTATATACAGGGCTGTATGTGGAGCCATCATACTATGTACAGGGCTGTATGTGGAGCCATCATACTATGTACAGGGCTGTATGTGGAGCCATCATACTATGTACAGGGCTGTATGTGGAGTCATCATACTATGTACAGGGCTGTATGTGGAGCCATCATACTATGTACAGGGCTGTATGTGGAGCCATCATACTATGTACAGGGCTGTATGTGGAGTCATCATACTATGTACAGGACTGTATGTGGAGCCATCATACTATGTACAGGGCTGTATGTGGAGCCATCATACTATGTGCAGGACTGTATGTGGGGCCATCATACTATGTACAGGGCTGTATGTGGAGCCATCATACTATGTGCAGGACTGTATGTGGGGCCATCATACTATGTACAGGACTGTATGTGGAGCCATCATACTATGTACAGGACTGTATGTGGAGTCATCATACTATGTACAGGACTGTATGTGGAGTCATCATACTATGTACAGGGCTGTATGTGGAGCCATCATACTATGTACAGGGCTGTATGTGGAGCCATCATACTATGTACAGGACTGTATGTGGAGTCATCACACTATGTACAGTACTGTATGTGGAGCCATCATACTATGTACAGGACTGTATGTGGAGTCATCATACTATGTACAGGACTGTATGTGGAGCCATCATACTATGTACAGGACTGTATGTGGAGCCATCATACTATGTACAGGGCTGTATGTGGAGCAATCATACTATGTATAGGACTGTATGTGAAGTCATCATACTATGTACAGGGCTGTATGTGGAGCCATCATACTATGTACAGGGCTGTATGTGGAGCCATCATACTATGTGCAGGGCTGTATGTGGAGCCATCATACTATGTGCAGGGCTGTATGTGGAGCCATCATACTATGTACAGGGCTGTATGTGGAGCCATCATACTATGTACAGGGCTGTATGTGGAGCCATCATACTATGTACAGGACTGTATGTGGAGCCATCATACTATGTACAGGACTGTATGTGGAGCAATTATACTATGTGCAGGACTGTATGTGGAGTCATCATACTATGTACAGGGCTGTATGTGGAGCAATTATACTATGTGCAGGACTGTATGTGGAGCCATCATACTATGTACAGGACTGTATGTGGAGCAATTATACTATGTGCAGGACTGTATGTGGAGTCATCATACTATGTACAGGGCTGTATGTGGAGCCATCATACTATGTACAGGGCTGTATGTGGAGCAATTATACTATGTGCAGGACTGTATGTGGAGCCATCATACTATGTACAGGACTGTATGTGGAGCAATTATACTATGTGCAGGACTGTATGTGGAGTCATCATACTATGTACAGGGCTGTATGTGGAGCCATCATACTATGTACAGGGCTGTATGTGGAGCAATTATACTATGTGCAGGACTGTATGTGGAGCCATCATACTATGTACAGGGCTGTATGTGGAGCAATCATACTATGTACAGGGCTGTATGTGGAGCCATCATACTATGTACAGGACTGTATGTGGAGCAATTATACTATGTGCAGGACTGTATGTGGAGCCATCATACTATGTACAGGACTGTATGTGGAGCCATCATACTATGTACAGGACTGTATGTGGAGCAATTATACTATGTGCAGGGCTGTATGTGGAGCCATCATACTATGTACAGGACTGTATGTGGAGCCATCATACTATGTACAGGACTGTATGTGGAGCAATTATACTATGTGCAGGACTGTATGTGGAGTCATCATACTATGTACAGGGCTGTATGTGGAGCAATTATACTATGTGCAGGACTGTATGTGGAGCCATCATACTATGTACAGGACTGTATGTGGAGCCATCATACTATGTACAGGACTGTATGTGGAGCAATTATACTATGTGCAGGACTGTATGTGGAGCCATCATACTATGTACAGGGCTGTATGTGGAGCAATCATACTATGTACAGGGCTGTATGTGGAGCCATCATACTATGTACAGGACTGTATGTGGAGCCATCATACTATGTACAGGACTGTATGTGAAGTCATCATACTATGTACAGGGCTGTATGTGGAGCCATCATACTATGTACAGGGCTGTATGTGGAGCCATCATACTATGTGCAGGGCTGTATGTGGAGCCATCATACTATGTACAGGACTGTATGTGGAGCCATCATACTATGTACAGGGCTGTATGTGGAGCCATCATACTATGTACAGGACTGTATGTGGAGCCATCATACTATGTACAGGACTGTATGTGGAGCAATTATACTATGTGCAGGACTGTATGTGGAGTCATCATACTATGTACAGGACTGTATGTGGAGCAATTATACTATGTGCAGGGCTGTATGTGGAGTCATCATACTATGTACAGGGCTGTATGTGGAGCAATTATACTATGTGCAGGACTGTATGTGGAGCAATTATACTATGTGCAGGACTGTATGTGGAGCCATCATACTATGTACAGGACTGTATGTGGAGCCATCATACTATGTACAGGGCTGTATGTGGAGCCATCATACTATGTACAGGGCTGTATGTGGAGCCATCATACTATGTACAGGACTGTATGTGGAGCCATCATACTATGTACAGGACTGTATGTGGAGCCATCATACTATGTACAGGACTGTATGTGGAGCCATCATACTATGTACAGGGCTGTATGTGGAGCCATCATACTATGTACAGGACTGTATGTGGAGCCATCATACTATGTACAGGACTGTATGTGGAGCCATCATACTATGTACAGGACTGTATGTGGAGCCATCATACTATGTACAGGACTGTATGTGGAGCCATCATACTATGTACAGGGCTGTATGTGGAGCCATCATACTATGTACAGGACTGTATGTGGAGCCATCATACTATGTACAGGACTGTATGTGGAGCCATCATACTATGTACAGGACTGTATGTGGAGCCATCATACTATGTACAGGACTGTATGTGGAGTCATCATACTATGTACAGGACTGTATGTGGAGCCATCATACTATGTACAGGACTGTATGTGGAGCCATCATACTATGTACAGGACTGTATGTGGAGTCATCATACTATGTACAGGACTGTATGTGGAGCCATCATACTATGTACAGGGCTGTATGTGGAGCCATCATACTATGTACGGGACTGTATGTGGAGTCATCATACTATGTACAGGGCTGTATGTGGAGCCATCATACTATGTACAGGACTGTATGTGGAGCCATCATACTATGTACAGGGCTGTATGTGGAGCCATCATACTATGTACAGGCTTGTATGTGGAGCCATCATACTATGTACAGGACTGTATGTGGAGCCATCATACTATGTACAGGGCTGTATGTGGAGCCATCATACTATGTACAGGACTGTATGTGGAGCCATCATACTATGTACAGGACTGTATGTGGAATCATCATACTATGTACAGGACTGTATGTGGAGTCATCATACTATGTACAGGACTGTATGTGGAGTCATCATACTATGTACAGGACTGTATGTGGAGCCATCATACTATGTACAGGGCTGTATGTGGAGCCATCATACTATGTACAGGACTGTATGTGGAGTCATCATACTATGTACAGGACTGTATGTGGAGCCATCATACTATGTACAGGACTGTATGTGGAGCCATCATACTATGTACAGGACTGTATGTGGAGCCATCATACTATGTACAGGACTGTATGTGGAGCCATCATACTATGTACAGGACTGTATGTGGAGCCATCATACTATGTACAGGACTGTATGTGGAGTCATCATACTATGTACAGGACTGTATGTGGAGCCATCATACTATGTACAGGACTGTATGTGGAGCCATCATACTATGTACAGGACTGTATGTGGAGTCATCATACTATGTACAGGACTGTATGTGGAGCCATCATACTATGTACAGGGCTGTATGTGGAGCCATCATACTATGTACGGGACTGTATGTGGAGTCATCATACTATGTACAGGGCTGTATGTGGAGCCATCATACTATGTACAGGACTGTATGTGGAGCCATCATACTATGTACAGGGCTGTATGTGGAGCCATCATACTATGTACAGGCTTGTATGTGGAGCCATCATACTATGTACAGGACTGTATGTGGAGCCATCATACTATGTACAGGGCTGTATGTGGAGCCATCATACTATGTACAGGACTGTATGTGGAGCCATCATACTATGTACAGGACTGTATGTGGAATCATCATACTATGTACAGGACTGTATGTGGAGTCATCATACTATGTACAGGACTGTATGTGGAGTCATCATACTATGTACAGGACTGTATGTGGAGCCATCATACTATGTACAGGGCTGTATGTGGAGCCATCATACTATGTACAGGCTTGTATGTGGAGCCATCATACTATGTACAGGACTGTATGTGGAGCCATCATACTATGTACAGGGCTGTATGTGGAGCCATCATACTATGTACAGGACTGTATGTGGAGCCATCATACTATGTACAGGACTGTATGTGGAATCATCATACTATGTACAGGACTGTATGTGGAGTCATCATACTATGTACAGGACTGTATGTGGAGTCATCATACTATGTACAGGACTGTATGTGGAGCCATCATACTATGTACAGGGCTGTATGTGGAGCCATCATACTATGTACAGGGCTGTATGTGGAGCCATCATACTATGTACAGGACTGTATGTGGAGTCATCATACTATGTACAGGGCTGTATGTGGAGCCATCATACTATGTACAGGGCTGTATGTGGAGCCATCATACTATGTACAGGACTGTATGTGGAGTCATCATACTATGTACAGGGCTGTATGTGGAGCCATCATACTATGTACAGGGCTGTATGTGGAGCCATCATACTATGTACAGGACTGTATGTGGAGTCATCATACTATATACAGGGCTGTATGTGGAGCCATCATACTATGTACAGGGCTGTATGTGGAGCCATCATACTATGTACAGGACTGTATGTGGAGCCATCATACTATGTACAGGACTGTATGTGGAGTCATCATACTATGTACAGGGCTGTATGTGGAGCCATCATACTATGTACAGGACTGTATGTGGAGTCATCATACTATGTACAGGGCTGTATGTGGAGCCATCATACTATGTACAGGGCTGTATGTGGGGCCATCATACTATGTACAGGGCTGTATGTGGAACCATCATACTATGTACAGGACTGTATGTGGAGCCATCATACTATGTACAGGACTGTATGTGGAGTCATCATACTATGTACAGGACTGTATGTGGAGCCATCATACTATGTACAGGGCTGTATGTGGAGTCATCATACTATGTACAGGACTGTATGTGGAGTCATCATACTATGTACAGGGCTGTATGTGGGGCCATCATACTATGTACAGGACTGTATGTGGAGCCATCATACTATGTACAGCACTGTATGTGGAGCCATCATACTATGTACAGCACTGTATGTGGAGCCATCATACTATGTACAGGACTGTATGTGGGGCCATCATACTATGTACAGGACTGTATGTGGAGCCATCATACTATGTACAGGGCTGTATGTGGAGCCATCATACTATGTACAGGGCTGTATGTGGAGCCATCATACTATGTACAGGGCTGTATGTGGAGCCATCATACTATGTACAGGGCTGTATGTGGAGCCATCATACTATGTACAGGACTGTATGTGGAGCCATCATACTATGTACAGGACTGTATGTGGAGCCATCATACTATGTACAGGGCTGTATGTGGAGCCATCATACTATGTACAGGACTGTATGTGGAGCCATCATACTATGTACAGGACTGTATGTGGAGTCATCATACTATGTACAGGACTGTATGTGGAGCCATCATACTATGTACAGGGCTGTATGTGGAGTCATCATACTATGTACAGGACTGTATGTGGAGCCATCATACTATGTACAGGGCTGTATGTGGAGCAATCATACTATGTACAGGGCTGTATGTGGAGCCATCATACTATGTACAGGGCTGTATGTGGAGCCATCATACTATGTACAGGGCTGTATGTGGAGCCATCATACTATGTGCAGGGCTGTATGTGGAGCCATCATACTATGTACAGGGCTGTATGTGGAGCCATCATACTATGTGCAGGGCTGTATGTGGAGTCATCATACTATGTACAGGGCTGTATGTGGAGTCATCATACTATGTACAGGGCTGTATGTGGAGTCATCATACTATGTACAGGACTGTATGTGGAGCCATCATACTATGTACAGGGCTGTATGTGGAGCCATCATACTATGTACAGGGCTGTATGTGGAGTCATCATACTATGTACAGGGCTGTATGTGGAGCCATCATACTATGTACAGGACTGTATGTGGAGCCATCATACTATGTGCAGGGCTGTATGTGGAGCCATCATACTATGTACAGGACTGTATGTGGAGCCATCATACTATGTGCAGGGCTGTATGTGGAGCCATCATACTATGTACAGGACTGTATGTGGAGCCATCATACTATGTGCAGGGCTGTATGTGGAGCCATCATACTATGTGCAGGGCTGTATGTGGAGCCATCATACTATGTACAGGGCTGTATGTGGAGTCATCATACTATGTACAGGGCTGTATGTGGAGTCATCATACTATGTACAGGGCTGTATGTGGAGTCATCATACTATGTACAGGACTGTATGTGGAGCCATCATACTATGTACAGGGCTGTATGTGGAGCCATCATACTATGTACAGGACTGTATGTGGAGTCATCATACTATGTACAGGACTGTATGTGGAGTCATCATACTATGTACAGGGCTGTATGTGGAGCCATCATACTATGTACAGGACTGTATGTGGAGCCATCATACTATGTGCAGGACTGTATGTGGAGTCATCATACTATGTACAGGACTGTATGTGGAGTCATCATACTATGTACAGGGCTGTATGTGGAGCCATCATACTATGTACAGGGCTGTATGTGGAGCCATCATACTATGTACGGGGCTGTATGTGGAGCCGTCATACTATGTACAGGGCTGTATGTGGAGTCATCATACTATGTACAGGACTGTATGTGGAGCCATCATACTATGTACAGGGCTGTATGTGGAGCCATCATACTATGTACAGGGCTGTATGTGGAGCCATCATACTATGTACAGGGCTGTATGTGGAGTCATCATACTATGTACAGGGCTGTATGTGGAGCCATCATACTATGTGCAGGACTGTATGTGGAGTCATCATACTATGTACAGGGCTGTATGTGGAGCCATCATACTATGTGCAGGACTGTATGTGGAGCCATCATACTATGTACAGGGCTGTATGTGGAGCCATCATACTATGTACAGGGCTGTATGTGGAGTCATCATACTATGTACAGGGCTGTATGTGGAGTCATCATACTATGTACAGGACTGTATGTGGAGCCATCATACTATGTACAGGGCTGTATGTGGAGTCATCATACTATGTACAGGACTGTATGTGGAGTCATCATACTATGTACAGGACTGTATGTGGAGTCATCATACTATGTACAGGACTGTATGTGGAGCCATCATACTATGTACAGGGCTGTATGTGGAGTCATCATACTATGTACAGGGCTGTATGTGGAGTCATCATACTATGTACAGGACTGTATGTGGAGCCATCATACTATGTACAGGACTGTATGTGGAGCCATCATACTATGTACAGGACTGTATGTGGAGCCATCATACTATGTACAGGGCTGTATGTGGAGTCATCATACTATGTACAGGACTGTATGTGGAGCCATCATACTATGTACAGGGCTGTATGTGGAGCCATCATACTATGTACAGGACTGTATGTGAAGTCATCATACTATGTACAGGACTGTATGTGGAGCCATCATACTATGTACAGGACTGTATGTGGAGCCATCATACTATGTACAGGGCTGTATGTGGAGTCATCATACTATGTACAGGACTGTATGTGGAGCCATCATACTATGTACAGGACTGTATGTGGAGCCATCATACTATGTACAGGGCTGTATGTGGAGTCATCATACTATGTGCAGGACTGTATGTGGAGTCATCATACTATGTACAGGACTGTATGTGGAGCCATCATACTATGTACAGGGCTGTATGTGGAGCCATCATACTATGTACAGGACTGTATGTGAAGTCATCATACTATGTACAGGGCTGTATGTGGAGTCATCATACTATGTACAGGGCTGTATGTGGAGCCATCATACTATGTGCAGGACTGTATGTGGAGTCATCATACTATGTGCAGGACTGTATGTGGAGTCATCATACTATGTACAGGACTGTATGTGAAGTCATCATACTATGTACAGGGCTGTATGTGGAGCCATCATACTATGTACAGGACTGTATGTGAAGTCATCATACTATGTACAGGGCTGTATGTGGAGCCATCATACTATGTACAGGGCTGTATGTGGAGTCATCATACTATGTACAGGACTGTATGTGAAGTCATCATACTATGTACAGGGCTGTATGTGGAGCCATCATACTATGTACAGGGCTGTATGTGGAGTCATCATACTATGTACAGGACTGTATGTGGAGCCATCATACTATGTACAGGACTGTATGTGAAGTCATCATACTATGTACAGGGCTGTATGTGGAGTCATCATACTATGTACAGGGCTGTATGTGGAGTCATCATACTATGTACAGGACTGTATGTGGAGTCATCATACTATGTACAGGACTGTATGTGGAGCCATCATACTATGTACAGGACTGTATGTGAAGTCATCATACTATGTACAGGGTTGTATGTGGAGCCGTGTGCGCCATGACCTACAGCGACCGACAGAGGGCGGCAGACAAGTGCGAGGAGATGGAGGAGGCTACAGCCAGTGCTCCCAGCTCCTGTACGGTAAGTACAGACAATCCACCTGGCCACGTACAAGACAACGTTCACACTTACCTGCCATTTTTTACATTTTCTTAAATGCATATATTTTGATTTTATTAAAAATGGGATTTATTAAAATTTTTGGGTCTGACATCTGTTTAATGAGTTAACTGAGAATTCATCAGTGAGCTTGCAGCTTTTTTTTTTAAGCTGTCATTTTACTGAGCCTACATGAAAGCTGAGCAGAACTTTGTGTCAGTGAGAGGAGCTCACTGACAGGTCCTCAGTTGACTCATTCCACAGCCACTTAAAAAGCCTGTAAAAGCCAAACTGTGAAAAATTTTTAATTTAACCAATTTGCAAAAAATATTTGGCTCAAAAATAAATGCATTTAAATACAAAAGAAAGTCCCCAAAGGTGACCATAACCTTTAAAGGGGAAATGCCCGCTCAAACCAGATCCCTATGGTTAGAGATTTCCTGGACACAGCCCTGCTCAGAGTGGAAAAACATGGCTGCTCTGGTACAGAAACAGCGCCACATCTGCTCACAGGCGGTATTGTAGGACCCTGAGCTGTAATACCAAATACAACCCATGGGTCAGGGTGGCGCTGTTTTCCGTAACAATTATTTAAATGTTTTTATTCCCTGACGAAGTAAATGGTGAAGAATAAAAACGCAAGGTATATAAGAAAGCGCCTGCAGTTTATTCCGGCGGGCGGGATGCTGAAGCTTTGATCCCCATGGTGCGAGCCTCCATGTGAGGCCGGTGTGGGGACTCGCCTCCTCTCCTGCCTGGAGGGCGCACATTAGCGGCCGCTATAGGCGGATTAGGATGAACGGCTGGAATGTGCCGGATTATAGGGCCCCGGCTCTCACCGCTCCGGGCTGAGACAATAATCGTCTGCGCGCTGATTCCATCACTCAGAGGCGAACGCCCAGTAACCCTGTACGGCCGGGTCTGCGAGTCACTATAGCGGCAGGATGGGCCCTGAACACTGTCAGGAGTCAGTCATAGCAGGGGTCCTCCAAGTCACAGCTGCTACCTACAGGGCACCAGGTCCAAGCCCAGAGGCCGGTAACTGACCACCTCCCAGCGAGTGAGGCCGCACCCAGCGGAGGCCATACAGGAACAGAAGGGAGGCCATTGTAGAGCAAGTGCCCGGAAATGTGGCATCCAGAGAAGTCACCGCATACAAGCGCCCAGAGCTGAGCCCTCATCTAAGCCCAAAACAGGTTTAAGACGAGGAGGGGTTAATGCAGGACAAAAACAGCGCAAATAATGATGGCAATACCGCCACTCATACCAGTATCATAGCAGTTATATTCTTATACAGGGGCAGTATACAGCAGTTATATTCTTATACAGGGGCAGTATTATAGCAGTTATATTCTTATACAGGGGCAGTATCATAGCAGTTATATTCTTATACAGGGGCAGTATCATAGCAGTTATATTCTTATACAGGGGCAGTATCATAGCAGTATTATTCTTATACAGGGGCAGTATTATAGTAGTTATATTCTTATACAGGGGCAGTATTCTAGTAGTTATATTCTTATACAGAGGCAGTATCATAGCAGTTATATTCTTATACAGGGGCAGTATCATAGCAGTTATATTCTTATACAGGGGCAGTATCATAGCAGTTATATTCTTATACAGGGGCAGTATTATAGCAGTTATATTCTTATACAGGGGCAGTATTATAGCAGTTATATTCTTATACAGGGGCAGTATCATAGCAGTTATATTCTTATACAGGGGCAGTATTATAGCAGTTATATCCTTATACAGGGGCAGTATCATAGCAGTTATATTCTTATACAGGGGCAGTATTATAGCAGTTATATTCTTATACAGGGGCAGTATTATAGCAGTTATATTCTTATACAGGGGCAGTATTATAGCAGTTATATTCTTATACAGGGGCAGTAATATAGCAGTTATATTCTTATACAGGGGCAGTATCATAGCAGTTATATTCTTATACAGGGGCAGTATCATAGCAGTTATATTCTTATACAGGGGCAGTATCATAGCAGTTATATTCTTATACAGGGGCAGTATTATAGCAGTTATATTCTTATACAGGGGCAGTATCATAGCAGTTATATTCTTATACAGGGGCAGTATTATAGCAGTTATATTCTTATACAGGGGCAGTATTATAGCAGTTATATTCTTATACAGGGGCAGTATTATAGCAGTTATATTCTTATACAGGGGCAGTATTATAGCAGTTATATTCTTATACAGGGGCAGTATCATAGCAGTTATATTCTTATACAGGGGTAGTATCATAGCAGTTATATTCTTATACAGGGGCAGTATCATAGCAGTTATATTCTTATACAGGGGCAGTATCATAGCAGTTATATTCTTATACAGGGGCAGTATTATAGCAGTTATATTCTTATACAGGGGCAGTAATATAGCAGTTATATTCTTATACAAGGGCAGTATTATAGCAGTTATATTCTTATACAGGGGCAGTATCATAGCAGTTATATTCTTATACAGGGGCAGTATCATAGCAGTTATATTCTTATACAGGGGCAGTATCATAGCAGTTATATTCTTATACAGGGGCAGTATCAGCAGTTATATTCTTGTATATAGGGAGTTGTATTATAGTAGTTATATTCTTGTACATAGGAGCTGTATTATAGTAGTTGTATTCTTGTATATAGGTGCAGTATTATAGTAGTTGTATTCTTGTACATAGGGAGCAGTATTATAGTAGTTACATTCTTGTACATAGGATTCTGTATTATAGTAGTTATATTCCTGTACATAGGGGGCAGTATTATAGTACTTATATTCTTGTACATAGGAGCAGTATTATAGTACTTATATTCTTGTACATAGGAGCTGTATTATAGTAGTTGTATTCTTGTATATAGGGGCAGTATCATAGCAGTTATATTCTTGTACAGGGGCAGTATCATAGCAGTTATATTCTTATACAGGGACAGTATTATAGCAGTTATATTCTTATACAGGGGCAGTATAATAGCAGTTATATTCTTATACAGGGGCAGTATCATAGCAGTTATATTCTTATACAGGGGCAGTATTATGGCAGTTATATTTTTATACAGGGGCAGTATTATAGCAGTTATATTCTCATACAGGGGCAGTATCATGGCAGTTATTATTATACAGGGGCAGTATTATAGCAGTTATATTCTTATACAGGGGCAGTATCATAGCAGTTATATTCTTATACAGGGTCAGTATCATAGCAGTTATATTCTTAGACAGGGGCAGTATCATAGCAGTTATATTCTTATACAGGGGCAGTATCATAGCAGTTATATTCTTATACAGGGGCGGTATTATAGCAGTTATATTCTTGTACATGGGAGCAGCATTATAGTAATTATATTCTTGTACATAGGAGCTGTATTATAGTAGTTATATTCTTGTACATAGAGGGCAATATTATAGTAATTATATTCTTCTACATAGGGGGCTGTATTATAGTAGTTATATTCATGTACATTACAGACCAAAAGTTTGGACACACCTCATTTAAAGATTTTTCTGTATTTTCATGACTATGAAAATTGTGCTTTCACACTGAAGGCATCAAAACTATGAATTAACACATGTGGAATTATATACTTAACAAAAAAGTGTGAAACAACTGAAAATATGTCTTATATTCTAGGTTCTTCAAAGTAGCCACCTTTTGCTTTGATGACTGCTTTGCACACTCTTGGCATTCTCTTGATGAGCTTCAAGAGGTAGTCACCGGAAATGGTTTTCACTTCACAGGTGTGCCCTCTCTGGCTTAATAAGTGGGATTTCTTGCCTTATAAATGGGGTTGGGACCATCAGTTGTGTTGTGCAGAAGTCTGGTGGATACACAGCTGATAGTCCTACTGAATAGACTGTTAGAATTTGTATTATGGCAAGAAAAAAGCAGCTAAGAAAAGAAAAACGAGTGGCCATCATTACTTTAAGAAATGAAGGTCAGTCAGTGCGAAAAATTGGGCAAACTTTGAAAGTGTCCCCAAGTGCAGTTGCAAAAACCATCAAGCGCTACAAAGAAACTGGCTCACATGAGGACCGCCCCAGGAAAGGAAGACCAAGAGTCACCTCTGCTTCTGACGATAAGTTTATCCGAGTCACCAGCGTCAGAAATCGCAGGTTAACAGCAGCTCAGATTAGAGACCAGGTCAATGCCACACAGAGTTCTAGCAGCAGACACATCTCTTCAACAACTGTTAAGAGGAGACTTTGTGCAGCAGGCCTTCATGGTAAAATAGCTGCTGGGAAACCACTGCTAAGGACAGGCAACAAGCAGAAGAGACTTGTTTGGGCTCAAGAACACAAGGAATGGACATTAGACCAGTGGAAATCTGTGCTTTGGTCTGATGAGTCCAAATTTGAGATCTTTGGTTGCAACCACCGTGTCTTTGTGTGACGCAGAAAAGGTGAACGGATGGACTCTACATGCCTGGTTCCCACCGTGAAGCATGGAGGAGGAGGTGTGATGGTGTGGGGGTGCTTTGCTGGTGACACTGTTGGGGATTTATTCAAAATTGAAGGCATACTGAACCGGCATGGCTACTTCAGCATCTTGCAGCGGCATGCTATTCCATCCGGTTTGCGTTTAGTTGGACCATCATTTATTTTTCAACAGGACAATGACCCCAAACACACCTCCAGGCTGTGTAAGGGCTATCTGACCAAGGTGGAAAGTGATGGGGTGCTACGCCAGATGACCTGGCCTCCACAGTCACCAGACCTGAACCCAATCGAGATGGTTTGGAGTGAGCTGGACCACAGAGTGAAGGCAAAAGGGCCAACAAGTGCTAAGCATCTCTGGGAACTCCTTCAAGATTGTTGGAAGACCATTTCCGGTGACTACCTCTTGAAGCTCATCAAAAGAATGCCAAGAGTGTGCAAAGCAGTCATCAAAGCAAAAGGTGGCTACTTTGAAGAACCTAGAATATAAGACATATTTTCAGTTGTTTCACACTTCTTTGTTAAGTATATGATTCCACATGTGTTAATTCATAGTTTTGATGCCTTCAGTGTGAATGTACAATTTTCACAGTCATGAAAATACAGAAAAATCTTTAAATGAGAAGGTGTGTCCAAACTTTTGGTCTGTACTGTACATGGGAGCAGTATTATAGTAGTTATATTCTTGTACATAGGAGCAGTATTATAGTAATTATATTCTTGTACATAGGAGGCAGTATTATAGTAGTTATATTCTTGTACATAGGGGCTGTATTATAGTAGTTATATTCTTGTACATAGGAGCAGTATTATAGTAGTTATATTCTTGTACATAGGAGCAGTATTATAGTAGTTATATTCTTGTACATAGGAGCAGTATTATAGTAGTTATATTCATGTACATGGGAGCAGTATTATAGTAGTTATATTCTTGTACAAAAAGAGCAGTATTATAGTAGTTGTATTCTTGTACATAGGAGCTGTATTATAATAGTTATATTCTTGTACATAGGGGGCGGTATTATAGTAGTTATACAGTTAGGTCCATATATATTTGGACAGAGGCAACATTTTTTCTAATTTTGGTTCTAGACATTACCACAATGAATTTTAAACAAAACAATTCAGATGCAGTTGAAGTTCAGACTTTCAGCTTTCATTTGAGGGTATCCACATTAAAATTGGATGAAGGGATTAGGAGTTTCAGCTCCTTAACATGTGACACCCTGTTTTTAAAGGGACCAAAAGTAATTGGACAGATTAAATAATTGTAAATAAAATGTTCATTTCTAGTAGTTAGTTGAAAACCCTTTGTTGGCAATGACTGCCTGAAGTCTTGAACTCATGGACATCACCAGACTCTGAGTTTCCTCCTTTTTGATGCTCTGCCAGGCCTTCACTGCGGAGGTTTTCAGTTGCTGTTTGTTTGTGGGCCTTTCTGTCTGAAGTTTAGTCTTTAACAAGTGAAATGCATGCTCAGTTGGGTTGAGATCAGGTGACTGACTTGGCCATTCAAGAATATTCCACTTCTTTTCTTTAATAAACTCCTGGGTTGCTTTGGCTTTATGTTTTGGGTTATTGTCCATCTGTAGTATGAAACGACGACCAATCAGTTTGGCTGCATTCAGCTGGATCTGAGCAGACAGTATGGCTCTGAATACATCAGAATTCATTCGGTTCCTTCTGTCCTGTGTCACATCATCAATAAACACTAGTGACCCAGTGCCACTGGCAGCCATGCATGCCCAAGCCATCACACTGCCTCCGCCGTGTTTTCCATATGATGTGGTATGCTTTGGATCATGAGCTGTACCACGCCTTCACCATACTTTTCGCTTTCCATCATTCTGGTAGAGGTTGATCTTGGTTTCATCTGTCCAAAGAATGTTCTTCCAGAACTGTGCTGGCTTTTTTAGATGTTTTTTAGCAAAGTCCAGTCTAGCCTTTTTATTCTTGATGCTTATGAGTGGCTTGCACCGTGCAGTGAACCCACTGTATTTACTTTCATGCAGTCTTCTCTTTATGGTAGATTTGGATATTGATACACCTACCTCCTGGAGAGTGTTGTTCACTAGGTTGGCTGTTGTGAAGGGGTTTCTCTTCACCATGGAGATTATTCTGCGATCATACACCACTGTTGTCTTCCGAGGGCGCCCAGGTCTTTTTGCATTGATGAGTTCACCAGTGCTTTCTTTCTTTCTCAGAATGTACCAAACTGTAGATTTTGCCACTCATAATATTGTAGCAATTTCTCGGATGGTTTTTTTCTGTTTTTGAAGGTTAATGATGGCTTGTTTCACCTGCATGGAGAGCGCCTTTGATCGCATGTTTACTTCACAGCAAAACCTTCCAAACGCAAGCACCACACCTCAAATCAACTCCAGGCCTTTTATCTGCTTAATTGAGAATGACATAACGAAGGGATTGCCCTCACCTGTCCATGAAATAGCCTTGGAGTCAATTGTCCAATTACTTTTGGTCCCTTTAAAAACAGGGTGTCACATGTTAAGGAGCTGAAACTCCTAAACCCTTCATCCAATTTTAGTGTGGATACCCTCAAATGAAAGCTGAAAGTCTGAACTTCAACTGCATCTGAATTGTTTTGTTTAAAATTCATTGTGGTAATGTCTAGAACCAAAATTAGAAAAATGTTGTCTCTGTCCAAATATATATGGACCTAACTGTATTCATGTACATGGGAGCAGTATTATAGTAGTTATATTCTTGTACATAGGGAGCAGTATTATCGTAGTTATATTCTTGTACATAGGAGCTGTATTATAGTAGTTGTATTCTTGTACATAGGAGCTGTATTATAGTAGTTATATTCTTGTACATAGGGGGCTGTATTATAGTAGTTATATTCTTGTACATAGGGGGCTGTATTATAGTAGTTGTATTCTTGTACATAGGGGGCTGTATTATAGTATTTGTATTCTTGTACATAGGAGAGTATTATAGTAGTTATATTCTTGTACATAGGAGCTGTATTATAGTAGTTGTATTCTTGTACATAGGGGGCTGTATTATAGTATTTGTATTGTTGTACATAGGAGCTGTATTATAGTTATTATATTCTTGTACATAGGGAGCAGTATTATGGTAGTTATATTCTTGTACATAGGGGGCAGTATTATAGTAGTTATATTCCTGTACATAGAAGCAGTATTATAGTAGTTATATTCTTGTACATAGAAGCAGTATTATAGTAGTTGTATTCTTGTGCATAGGGGGCAGTATTATAGTATTTGTATTCTTGTACATAGGAGCAGTATTATAGTAGTTGTATTCTTGTACATAGGGGGCTGTATTATAGTAGTTGTATTCTTGTACATGGGAGCAGTATTATAGTAGTTATATTCTTGTACATGGGAGCAGTATTATAGTAGTTATATTCTTGTACATAGAAGCAGTATTATAGTAGTTATATTCTTGTACATAGAAGCAGTATTATAGTATTTGTATTCTTGTACATAGGAGCAGTATTATAGTAGTTATATTCTTGTACATAGAAGCAGTATTATAGTAGTTATATTCTTGTACATAGAAGCAGTATTATAGTATTTGTATTCTTGTACATAGGAGCAGTATTATAGTATTTGTATTCTTGTCCATAGGAGAGGATAGACGTGTGCTTGAGAGCTCTCAGCAGGGCGGAGGCATGGCTTCTGACCCAGGTGGAGGGGAGGGGAGCTGGGCTGATGATCCAGGGAAAGCCCCTGGTCTGGAGTCCGGCCTGCAGCATGCACCTGATGGTAATGGAAAGCTGGAGATGGTGGCTGGTGAGTCTTCTAAACCTGCTTGTTATGTTGGAGGATTAAATGCTAAAGTTACAAGGCAAAGTATATTTAAGCTGGAATTGCATATCAGCAAACTAAAAGAAGAAATTAAGAAAGAGACTGATCCTAAGGTAAAACTGATGAAGTGCGAGTGTCTGGATGATTGCAGCCGAGAGCTGCTGATCAGGAAAGAAAAACTGGAGAAAGGTTTAAACTCTGTGCCCAGAAAGGAGACTTGGGCTAAAGAGAGAAAAAAAGAATCCAGAGCCCAGACTGTGAGCAGAAAACGCTTTATTGGGAATAAGGACATTAAATATAAAACTGTGTACAGCATTGTGGAGCAAGGAAGCCCAGTGAGAAGTGCAGCGCTGATATCAGGGGCACAATGTGAGGGGTCCGAGACACCAGAAAGTGCTGCAGAGGAAAGTGTGCCAGCAAACGAGGGGTTAACTGCAGTGACCTCTCTATGCAGCAATGAAGTGAGCTCAGCTGCTGAGAGTGAGAAAGAAAGTGCACCCTGTACTGATACTGTGAGTGAGACCCCCCTCAGCGCTGTGAGTGAGACCCCGCTCACTGGTGCTAGTGAATGTCTGTCTGCAACAGATAATACAAATATTATAATGGACTCTGAGCCCTCCATGTCAGTGAATGGAGATAATACTGTGCAGCAATCAGTGGTGATGGACTCTATGTCATGTATGTCAGCGGATGGAGACCACACTGCAGTGGTAATGGACTCTGAGCCCTCCATGTCAGTGAATAGAGACAATACTGTGCAACCATCAGTGGTAATGGACTCTATGTCAGCGGATGGAGACCACACTGCAGTAGTAATGGACTCTCAACCCTCCATGTCAGTGAATGGAGATAATACTGTGCAGCAATCAGTGGTGATGGACTCTATGTCATGTATGTCAGCGGATGGAGACCACACTGCAGTGGTAATGGACTCTCAACCCTCCATGTCAGTGAATAGAGACAATACTGTGCAACCATCAGTAGTAGATCTGGGTGTTGTTGCAGCACAGTCAGGTGTCAGTAATCATGGAGCTAGGGAGAGCTCCAGCACTAATCCTCCAGCAGCGGTGGAGATTTCCAGCACTGATCCACCTGCGGCTGGTGAAAGCTCCGGCACTGACGCATCTGCGGCTGGTGAAAGCTCCGGCACTGACGCATCTGCGGCTGGTGAAAGCTCCGGCACTGACCCATCTGCTGACCATCAGTTCAGGAGACTGTTCTCTAATGTCACCAGACCAGTGAACCCCCCGCCTCAGAGGAGAAACGCAGTCAGGATAAAATACACAGGACCAGAGGAGAACATCCCATCCAGAATTTACATTGGGAAAGTTCTCCTAAAAGACTTCATGAAGTTCAATGCGTCTGAGGTCTACGCTCTGATCCATATCCCATCCAGCAGGATCTATGACATCAGCTTTAAGCTCCAGTGTGATCTGGATTTGTTCTGGAACATCTATAATGACACCAGAGAAGATGAGATCTGGGATCACCTCCATTGTATCCAGCTGTCTAAGCCGCAGGAGATAACGGCCACTGTCCTGTTCCAGTCTGAGGTGGTGGCGGTGGCGGATCTGCAGCACTGGCTGAACCGGCAGTGCATAGTGAGAAGTCATCCTGACAAGATCTATGATGAGGAGCAGATATGGAATGGAGGATATACACTGAAAATCCAGCTGATACAAGAGAGCGGTGTGACCAGACATCTGCCGCACTCCTACCTGGGCTCAGAGAGGGGGATCTGCTACTACCCTGGTCAGCCACGTCTGTGCCATAGATGTGGGGGCCGGCATCTCGCCATAAACTGCTCTCGTATCACATGCTCATTATGTGGACAGTCAGGTCATACAAAGGACAACTGCACAGGACCCGTCATCTGTAATCTGTGCTCAGAACCAGGGCATACGTTCCGGGATTGCCGGCATGCAGAACACAATAAATATAATGGCCAGACCTCCTCAGAAGTTGTACAGGAAGATGTCACCAGAGGTTCTGATGTCCCAGAAGCTGGTATGGATGAGGACAGAAGTCACAGTATCAGTGAACCTGCTCCAGAGTCTGAGGTACTAACGGATGCTGCACTACTAGGACCACCAGCCACTGAAGAACCACCTAAAGGCCCACCAGCCACTAAAGAAAGACCTAAACCGCCATCAGCCAATATAATAAGACCTAAGCTTCGATCAGCCACTAAAGTAGGGCCTAAAATGCCAGTTGTTAAAGAGAGGCCTAAGGGGTCCAGAAAGCCTGCCACCAAACCAACCAAACATCAGCCCAGTACATCTGTGGAAGCAGTTAGTCCGCCTGCACTGTCCAGTGTGGATGAGGAAGGCTTTGTGACCGTAAAAAGAAAAAATGCATCTGTGGATCCCACCAGAAAAGTCACAACAGTACAGAAAACCTCTGAGCCTCCAGTGCTGGCGATAAGTCCTGGACGTTACAATGTGCTGGGAGAAGACCAAGATGAAGAGTCACAAATGGAGCAAAGTCCTTCATGCGTCCTCGAAAACGTCTCTGATGAGGGGGA
Organism: Phyllobates terribilis; assembly: GCF_046119375.1. Classification (NCBI taxonomy): domain Eukaryota; kingdom Metazoa; phylum Chordata; class Amphibia; order Anura; family Dendrobatidae; genus Phyllobates; species Phyllobates terribilis. Next base: position 2,078,875 of record NW_027362994.1, read on the forward strand.
TCCTGACCCTCCCGTGTCCACAAAGAGATGGGGCACTACAGGTGACAGCAGTGGAAGGAGGAAGAAGACCAAAAAGTCTAAGTGATCAGGATGCGGCTGAGAATAAACTCCATTAATGTGAACAGTGTGAGGACTGTGAGCCGGCGGCAGACGATTTACCAGCGTTTGTCTGACGAGAGATCTGATGTCTTCTTCTTGCAGGAGACGTATTTGAAGAGCAATGCTCATGTGTATGCAGCCAAGAGAGACTGGAGACTTGGGCCGTCATACTGGTCCTTCGGTCTGGAGAGAAATGACGGTGTGGAGGTCCTCTTTAATACCATGAATGTCCAGGTGGACAGAGTCCTGGAGATCTGTCCGGGTCGCTGTCTGATGCTGGACTTTACATTGGACTCCATCCATTATAGAGCGATAAACATTTATGCGCCGCAGACCAGGAAAGAGCGGAGGGAACTATTTGACCACATGAAACCATATTGCTTTACATCTAAAGTATTTATATTGTGTGGGGACTTTAATAATGTGTCCTGTAATGTGGACAGATCCAGCAGTCATAAGCAACTAAGATATGATGAGACGTTCCTTAATAATATAGTCCAGCAGGCCCACCTAGTAGACCCCTATGGGTCTCATCATACCAGTAAGACGTACACTTACCATAAGGGTGGTAATGCCAGTAGGATAGACCGGGTGTATATAAAGAGGGAGGTGAGATGCTCTCAGTACAGGATCAGCCCCCTGGAGTATTCGGACCATTGTATGGTGAGTGTGACGCTGGATCTGGCCCAAGCTGTGGTCTGTGGAAAGGGGTACTGGAAGGTGAACAGCTCTGTGGTCCAAGATCCTCGGTTCAGAGAGGCCTTCACCACATTCTATAATAAACGTAGGACCACCCAGTGTATGTGTGATGACACAGCCGAGTGGTGGGAGATCATGAAGAGTGACATCAAGCAGTTTATTATACGAGCAGCCAGGAGACGTAGTAATATGGATTATATGAGATACACAGCCCTGAGACTGCACCTCAGCCGGCTATACAGCAGGATGAATGGTGGTGAGGAGGTGGACGGACGGAGCGTCAGCCATATAAAGCAGCGGATGAGGGAGCTGCAGTACGATCGCCTCAAGTCTCTCAAGGCGGAGGGACAGTTTGATAGTTGGGGCATCCATAACCCAGATCCCTTTATTGCCTGTAAGAACAGGGTTAGTAAGAAGCTGATCACTGGCTTGTTAGATGAGAATGGGGTGGAGCAGTCTGAGCCAGAGAAAGTCCACAGGATCATTGGGGATTATTATAGAGATCTGTATAAAGGGGCTCATATTAATAAGGATGACATTAAAGCTTATCTGAAGGGGGTGTCCCTACCAACGTTAGACCTGGTGCAGGCAGATAGTATGGCCGATCCCATAACTGAGGATGAGGTGAAGAGGAGCATTGACTCCTTAAAGGCCAACAAGAGCCCAGGACTAGACGGCCTGACCAGCGGGTTTTACAAAGAGTTCAGGGACTTGTTGGCTCCGGACCTGGTGCAGGTCTATAATGATTGCCTCTCTGCAGGGAAGCTTCTACAGTCCCAGTATAGATCTGTTCTGGTTCTCTTAGCAAAGAAGGGAAATCTAAAAGATGTAAGGAACTGGCGTCCACTGTCTTTGCTAAACACTGACTATAAAATCCTGGCCAAGATCTTGTATTATCGGCTGAGTGAGGTGGCGGGTGAGCTGATCATCGCCAACCAGACGTGTGGTGTGAAGGGTCGGACGATAGAGGACTCATTGCTGCTGGTGAGAGAAGCTGTGACGTACATTAACCCCTTAATAACATCTGACGTACTAATACGCGTCTGTGCCCTGGGACTTAAGAGCCAGACCCGTATTAGTACGTCATCGCGATCGCCGCCGGGTGTCAGCTGATTGTCACAGCTGACACCCGGTACTATGTGCAGGGAGCGGTCCTGCACCGCCTCCAGCACATTAACCCCTGCGATGCTGCGATCGAAGTCGATCGCGGCATTGTGGGGGCAAGGGGAGGTGATCGCCGATACTCACCTTCTCTTCCGGCTTCCAGCGCAGTCTGCAAAGGCTTCCCGGGTGTTGCCATGACGACCCGATGTCGTCATGACAACATCCGGGTCACCAGACAGCAGGAAGATTGTTTGGACATGCGCAGTGCATCTCCAAACAATCTTCACACTGTGCACCGCTGATAGCCTGCATGGCATAGGGATGGTGCTGCATTCCTGTGCCATGCAGGCGATCAGAGAAAAAAAAGTGAAAGTCCCAGAATGGGACAAAGTAATAAAGTGTATAAACTGTCTGAAAGTGGAAAAAAAAAAAAAAAAAAATTGCAAAAATATAAAAAAAAAATAAAAAAAATAATCCACCAAAAATAAAAATATAATGTACCCATCAATAAATATTATTATAAAAAAAAAACAAAAAAAACAATAACAGTACACTTATTTGGTATCGCCGCGTCCGGAACAACCTGACCTATAAAACTGTCCCACTAGTTAACCCCTTCAGTGAACACGGTAGAAAAAAAAAAAAACGAAGCAAAAAAACAATGCTTTATCACCATACCGCCAAACAAAAAGTGGAATAACACGCGATCAAAAAGACACATATAAATAAAAATGGTACCGCTGAAAACGTCATCTCGTCCCGCAAAAAACAAGCCGCCATACAGCTCCATCAGCCGAAAAATAAAAAAGTTATAGCTCTCAGAATAAAGCGATGCTAAAAAATATTTTTTTCTATAAAATAGCTTTTATTGTGTATAAGCGCCAAAACATAGAAAAATGATACAAATGTGGTACCGCTGTAAACGTACTGACCCGAATAATAAAGCTACCTTATCAATTTTACCACACGCGGAACAGAATAAAAAAAAAAAAAAAAAAAAAAACAATTCCTGAATTGTTGGTTTTTGTTTATTCTGCCTCCCAAAAATCGGAATAGAAAGCGATCAAAAAATGTCACGTGCCTGAAAATGGCACCAATAACAACGTCAAGTCATCCCACAAAAAACGAGCCGTCACATGACTGTCTGCCAAAATCTGGAAAAATTATAGCTCTCAAAATATGGCAATGCAAAAACTAGATTTTACAAAAAATGCGTCTTTTAGTGTGTGACAGCTGTCAGTCATAAAAACCCCATTTGATTCTGGCATTGCTGTAATCACACCGACCTGAAGAATAAAGTCGTCTAATCACTTATACCGCACAAGGAACGGCGTCAAAAATAAACTCTTGGGCTGGGTTTGGGGCTAGGGTTGTGCTGGGGCTAGGGTTGTGCTGGGGCTAGGGTTGTGCTATGGTTAGGGTTGTGCTAGGGTTAGGGCTGGGGTTGGGATTTTTTTCAAAAGTAAGAAAAAAAGATGACGATATGGCGACTAGTGTTGAGCGCAAGTGCTCGCTACTTGAGTTTGCATCGGGTGCTCTGGTATGCATTGAGTATCATGGGTATTTGAGTGACATGCTCGAGTCTCTGCCCCATATGCTTCGCGGCCAAAAAAACTTTACGGGGATTGCCTGCCATGCACGAGCGATCCCCGCATGTTTTTTTTTGGGTGTCTAATAACCGTGAAACATGCGGAGCAGGGACTCGAGCATGTCACTCGAGCACACGCTGTACATGGTGCATACCTGAGTACCCGATGCAAACTCAAGTAGCGAGCACTTGCGCTCAAGAATAATGACAACTTATTCAATATGATGACCTAATGTAAACAAATTCTGTGCCGTACCTCTGGGTTCAAAATGTTCACTATACACCTTAATAAAATCCTTGAGGGGTATAGTTTCCAAAATGGGGACACTTGTGGGGGAGCTCCACTGTTTAGGCACATCACGGGCTCTCCAAACGCGACATGGTGTCCGCTAACGAATTGAATGGAAAATCGGCTCAAATTGTTAGCGGACGCCATGTTGCGTTTGGAGAGCCCCTGTGTGCCCAAACATTGGAGCTCCCCCACAAGTGACCCCATTTTGGAAACTAGACCCCCAAGGCACCTATCTAGATGCATAGTAAGCACTTGGAACCCCCAGGTGCTTCACAAATTGATTCGTAAAAATGAAAAAGTGAAAAAAAAAACAGATGGTAATCTCGCCTGAAGAAGGAGCCTCTGTGCTCTGAAAGCTTGCATATATATATATATTTTCTGGTTAGCCAATAAAGGTATCACCCCAAGAATACTTTTGTCATTTTTGGCATACAAGTATTTACATCGATTTTTCTGGCTAGCACGGTGCCACAATATAACTTTGTATTGTACATCATGATAATGGAAGATACCCCAATGTATCGATCACAGATGGATCTGAAAAACCTCCTGAAGAAACTGGCACAAATGAACAGCGACATTTTCTTTCTATCCAGATGCAAAAAAGAAAACTTAATCCCCAAAGGCCTCATAATAAGGAATCCGACTCAGTTTACCTACAATACTCATTTTTCACAGAAACTTTGCTACAGATCATCTGAGAGACTGCGGAATCACCGCATTGGATTTTTCTACAACAAGAAGAAGAAGAGGACCATCCATAAAGAGATAACTTCTCTACAGGGCCGAATACAAGGACCAGATTCATGTCTAATCAAGGAGACATTACAGGATTTTTACAAAAAATTGCAACATCACCTTATTATCAATAAGAAAAAGAAACTTGACAGACTGAGGAAGAAAGCAGGTCTCAATGTAGTTGAAGGTAAGCCCAATTTACAAAATCATTTTAATACATCGTCCTCTGTTGTGAACCTCTCACAGTATGAGCCAAACGCAGGAGAAATGAATGTTTTATCAAAGGGACTAACATTCTGTCCTACAAAACAACTTGATACGGCTCAATTTTGTAGTGATATTGAGGAATTCTTCCGCAGATTACGGCTTAAAGAATTCTTTCACAACCATGCAGATATCACACCACAAGATAATCTGAACAACACATCAAAAAAGAAAAAGAGGACAAACTGGACCCCCCAACCTGGGCACAACCAAACTCTAGATCACTACGTAGACTGTTTCCGTAAAAAAGTTACATCTGACATTTTGGACAGATGCCACAAAGTGCCGCACAATATCAGTATGGAGGAAAGAAAAGCCATACAGTCTTTAAAAGCAAATAACAATATCATCATCAAACCAGCAGACAAAGGAGGAGCTGTAGTCATTATGAACATGTCAGATTACATCCAAGAAGCACACAGACAACTCTTGGATATAAAATACTACACTCCACTTCAGGAAGATCCCACCAAAAAATACACAGAGGAACTAACACATATCATCAATGGGTTTGATTCTACTTCATCCTCACTACTGGAACTAATACCAGACAATCCCCAAACAGGTACCTTCTACATGTTTCCTAAAATACATAAAGGAGGTAATCCTGACAGGCCAATCATTTCTGGCATTGGGACATTAACGGAAAATATCTCAGGCTGGGTGGAGAACATTCTGAAACCCCTGGTGAGACGCACACCCAGCTATATCCAGGACACCACGGATAGCCTCTGCAAACTGTCAGCTCTCGGCCCACTTCCGGAGGACACAATACTAGCCACCATGGATGTAGAGTCTCTCTACTCCAACATTCCTCATGAGGATGGGATTGTAGCAAGCAAACATTTCCTACAAAAAAACAATCTGGCTACAGAACCAACTCTGCAATTCATCAGGTTTGTGCTCCATCACAATTATTTCTCCTTTGGGAACAATTTATACCAACAATGTATGGGTAGCGACATGGGAAGCAAAATGTCCCCACAATATGCAAACCTATTTATGGCTAAACTACAGGAGGAGTTTTTGTCATCTTGCTCTATTAAACCTCTAGCATACTTCCGCTACATTGATGATCTGCTAATAATCTGGACAGGCTCAAAAGATGATCTGCTGACCTTCCACGATAACTTCAACAGGTTCCACCCAACCATCAAGCTCACCCTCAACTTCTCAAAATCCCAAATACATTTTCTGGACATGACCATATACATCAAAGACAACACCATACAGACATCAATTTACCATAAGCCCACAGGACTAGAGATGAGCGTTGTTCTACTCGAACTGTTCGCCAATCTCAAATTCGAGCTGTTTTGGGCGGTGTTCGAGCCGTTCGGCGAACACGAACAATTTGAGAAAAATTCGGCTGTTCGAGGTTATGTTTGATAACTGTTCGTGCACCAAAATCATAACTGGATTTTTTCTCAGTAATGATGAAAATTAATGTTAATACGCAGTTTGAGTGTACAGCAGGGCGGGGGGAGGGGCAGGGGATGGATCTCTGCAGGAACAATGAAGATTTCCATTTTTTTTTTCTCTTTCCCGCATTTACAGTGGGGAGGTGCAATCTGTCAGCCTATCAGCAGCGCACACACGGAGCGAAGTGCTTTTTTTCACACAAGCAAGGGCATGTGTCATTGGCAGTGTATGTCACATGTCCTTGCCCTATAAGACCAAGCCATTTTCCCCGTCGCCACCATTTTCTCACTGCTGCAGCTGCGTGTTAGACGGCACCGCTGTTGCTGTGTGTGCTATACCTTGTTAATTTCAAGCCAATTTTCGCACAAATCTACAGATAGCTTGGGAGTAGGGAATAGTTGTGATTGCAGTCCTTTTAAGGACTAGGTTACAGCATTTCCTACGACTTTTATCAGGCAGGTCTGTGATCTTAAATAGATAGATTGTGGGAGTAAAGACTAATTGTAATTGCAGTCCTTTTCAGGACTAGGTTACATCAGTTCCTATCAGTTTTTGCCAGGCAGGTCTGTGCCAGTGCTGTGCAAGTTTTTTTCACAGCATTTGGCTGAATCTAGCAAAGCTAATCCTTTTTGGCCTATTGCAGAGTGTGTTAGTCAGTGGAGTAGCCTATCTGTGTTGCAAGATATACCACCTGTGTATAGAATACCAATTTTTTTACTGCACCTAGTGAAGTAAAATCTTTTCGCCATAGCATCATTCTATTAGTCCATCTATACTGACCTCCATCAGGTTGCAAATTAAATATAATTTTTTTCTGCATCTAGCTCTGAAAAAATATTGGGCTTCTAGCTGTGTGTGGGACTTGTTGTATTAATCCATCTATACTGACCTCCATCAGGTTGCAAACTAAATATATTTTTTTCTGCATCTACCTCTGAAAAAATATTGGGCTTCTAGCTGTGTGTGGGACTTGTTCTATTAATCCATCTATACAGACCTCCATCAGGTTGCAAACTGAATATATTTTTTTCTGCATCTACCTCTGAAAAAATATTGGGCTTCTAGCTGTGTGTGGGACTTGTTCTATTAATCCATCTATACAGACCTCCATCAGGTTGCAAACTGAATATATTTTTTTCTGCATCTACCTCTGAAAAAATATTGGGCTTCTAGCTGTGTGTGGGACTTGTTCTATTAATCCATCTATACAGACCTCCATCAGGTTGCAAACTGAATATATTTTTTTCTGCATCTACCTCTGAAAAAATATGTGGCCTTCTAGCAGTGTGTGGGACTTTCTCTATTAGTCCATCTATACTGACCTCCATCAGGTTGCAAACTGAATATAATTTTTTTCTGCATCTAGCTCTGAAAAAATATTTGGCCTTCTAGCAGTGTGTGGGACTTTCTCTATTAGTCCATCTATACTGACCTCCATCAGGTTGCAAATTAAAAATAATTTTTATCTGCATCTACAGTACCTCTGAAAAAATATTTGGGCTTCTAGCTGTGTGTGGGACTTGTTCTATTAGTCCATCTATACTGACCTCCATCAGGTTGCAAATTGAATATAATTTTTATCTGCATCTAGCTCTGAAAAAATATTTGGCCTTCTAGCAGTGTGTGGGACTTTCTCTATTAGTCCATCTATACTGACCTCCATCAGGTTGCAAATTGAATATAATTTTTATCTGCATCTAGCTCTGAAAAAATATTTGGCCTTCTAGCAGTGTGTGGGACTTTCTCTATTAGTCCATCTATACTGACCTCCATCAGGTTGCAAACTGAATATATTTTTTTCTGCATCTACCTCTGAAAAAATATTGGGCTTCTAGCTGTGTGTGGGACTTGTTCTATTACTTCATCTATACAGACCTCCATCAGGTTGCAAACTGAATATATTTTTTTCTGCATCTACCTCTGAAAAAATATGTGGCCTTCTAGCAGTGTGTGGGACTTTCTCTATTAGTCCATCTATACTGACCTCCATCAGGTTGCAAACTGAATATAATTTTTTTCTGCATCTAGCTCTGAAAAAATATTTGGCCTTCTAGCAGTGTGTGGGACTTTCTCTATTAGTCCATCTATACTGACCTCCATCAGGTTGCAAATTAAAAATAGTTTTTATCTGCATCTACAGTACCTCTGAAAAAATATTTGGGCTTCTAGCTGTGTGTGGGACTTGTTCTATTAGTCCATCTATACTGACCTCTATCAGGTTGCAAATTGAATATAATTTTTATCTGCATCTAGCTCTGAAAAAATATTTGGCCTTCTAGCAGTGTGTGGGACTTTCTCTATTAGTCCATCTATACTGACCTCCATCAGGTTGCAAATTGAATATAATTTTTATCTGCATCTAGCTCTGAAAAAATATTTGGCCTTCTAGCAGTGTGTGGGACTTTCTCTATTAGTCCATCTATACTGACCTCCATCAGGTTGCAAACTGAATATATTTTTTTCTGCATCTACCTCTGAAAAAATATTGGGCTTCTAGCTGTGTGTGGGACTTGTTCTATTACTTCATCTATACAGACCTCCATCAGGTTGCAAACTGAATATATTTTTTTCTGCATCTACCTCTGAAAAAATATGTGGCCTTCTAGCAGTGTGTGGGACTTTCTCTATTAGTCCATCTATACTGACCTCCATCAGGTTGCAAACTGAATATAATTTTTTTCTGCATCTAGCTCTGAAAAAATATTTGGCCTTCTAGCAGTGTGTGGGACTTTCTCTATTAGTCCATCTATACTGACCTCCATCAGGTTGCAAATTAAAAATAGTTTTTATCTGCATCTACAGTACCTCTGAAAAAATATTTGGGCTTCTAGCTGTGTGTGGGACTTGTTCTATTAGTCCATCTATACTGACCTCCATCAGGTTGCAAATTGAATATAATTTTTATCTGCATCTAGCTCTGAAAAAATATTTGGCCTTCTAGCAGTGTGTGGGACTTTCTCTATTAGTCCATCTATACTGACCTCCATCAGGTTGCAAATTGAATATAATTTTTATCTGCATCTAGCTCTGAAAAAATATTTGGCCTTCTAGCAGTGTGTGGGACTTTCTCTATTAGTCCATCTATACTGACCTCCATCAGGTTGCAAACTGAATATATTTTTTTCTGCATCTACCTCTGAAAAAATATTGGGCTTCTAGCTGTGTGTGGGACTTGTTCTATTACTCCATCTATACAGACCTCCATCAGGTTGCAAACTGAATATATTTTTTTCTGCATCTACCTCTGAAAAAATATGTGGCCTTCTAGCAGTGTGTGGGACTTTCTCTATTAGTCCATCTATACTGACCTCCATCAGGTTGCAAACTGAATATAATTTTTTTCTGCATCTAGCTCTGAAAAAATATTTGGCCTTCTAGCAGTGTGTGGGACTTTCTCTATTAGTCCATCTATACTGACCTCCATCAGGTTGCAAATTAAAAATAGTTTTTATCTGCATCTACAGTACCTCTGAAAAAATATTTGGGCTTCTAGCTGTGTGTGGGACTTGTTCTATTAGTCCATCTATACTGACCTCCATCAGGTTGCAAATTGAATATAATTTTTATCTGCATCTAGCTCTGAAAAAATATTTGGCCTTCTAGCAGTGTGTGGGACTTTCTCTATTAGTCCATCTATACTGACCTCCATCAGGTTGCAAATTAAAAATAATTTTTATCTGCATCTACCTCTGAAAAAATATTTGGGCTTCTAGCTGTGTGTGGGACTTGTTCTATTACTCCATCTATACTGACCTCCATCAGGTTGCAAACTGAATATATTTTTTTCTGCATCTACCTCTGAAAAAATATGTGGCCTTCTAGCAGTGTGTGGGACTTTCTCTATTAGTCCATCTATACTGACCTCCATCAGGTTGCAAACTGAATATAATTTTTTTCTGCATCTAGCTCTGAAAAAATATTTGGCCTTCTAGCAGTGTGTGGGACTTTCTCTATTAGTCCATCTATACTGACCTCCATCAGGTTGCAAATTAAAAATAATTTTTATCTGCATCTACAGTACCTCTGAAAAAATATTTGGGCTTCTAGCTGTGTGTGGGACTTGTTCTATTAGTCCATCTATACTGACCTCCATCAGGTTGCAAATTGAATATAATTTTTATCTGCATCTAGCTCTGAAAAAATATTTGGCCTTCTAGCAGTGTGTGGGACTTTCTCTATTAGTCCATCTATACAGACCTCCATCAGGTTGCAAACTGAATATAATTTTTATCTGCATCTAGCTCTGAAAAAATATTTGGCCTTCTAGCAGTGTGTGGGACTTGTTCTATTAGTCCACCTATACTGACCTCCATCAGGTTGCAAATTCAAAATAATTTTTTGTCTGCATCTAGCTCTGAAAAAATATTTGGCCTTCTAGCAGTGTGTGGGACTTTCTCTATTAGTCCATCTATACTGACCTCCATCAGGTTGCAAACTGAATATTTTTTTTTCTGCATCTACCTCTGAAAAAATATTGGGCTTGTAGCTGTGTGTGGGACTTGTTCTATTAATCCATCTATACAGACCTCCATCAGGTTGCAAACTGAATAAAAAAATTTTCTGCATCTACCTCTGAAAAAATATTTGGGCTTCTAGCTGTGTGTGGGACTTGTTCTATTAGTCCATCTATACTGACCTCCATCAGGTTGCAAATTGAATATAATTTTTTTCTGCATCTAACCCAGCCAATAGTTTTGGCCTAATACCACAGTTTGGCCACTCAGCTCTGCTCGGTTCCCATCCATTGTTTTTTTGTGCAAACAACTCCAGAGTTGTGAATTAGTTAACCACCAAAATGAGTGGAAAAAGGCCTGCTGCTGGTGGAAAGGGGAATAGGCGTGTTGGGAAGGGGAAAAAAGGTTGTGTCCGTGGGGTAGGTGTTAAAGCAACAGTAACATCTGCAGAAGAAAGACCATCTTCCAGCCAAACTAAAATGTCTACTTTTAGCGGACAATGTGATAAGATCCCTTTCTTACGGCCACGCCAATCGCTAAAAATTCCAGATGAGGCACAAAAACAGCAGGTGCTTCAACGGATATCAAGTGCTCCTTTAAGTGGGCTCTCCTCCACATCAACTTCAACATCACAAATACTCCAGTCCTCAAAGGTGTCACCCCAATCGCACTTGCTTCCTCACAGCTCCCAAATCTCCAGCTGCCCGTCTGAGTATGAGGTAGAACAGATGGTTGAGTCTGCAGAGCTGTTTACTCATACTATAGCCTGGGAATCAGAGGTCGACTCCAGCGCTTCTGTGAATCCAGACGAGGAAATAATCTGCACTGATGCCCAGAATCTTTATGAGTCGGATCCAGGACCAGACGCAGAAGGTTCTGACCATAATGTAGACCCTCATTCCCAAACTGTAACTCCTGTTGGTGGAGACAATGAGGAAGACGATGATAAGACTCAAATACCTGATTGGAGCGACAACTTTAGTTTTTTGTCAGGGCAGGAACAGGTTGGCTCTGAGGACGACGGGTGTGATAACGCACAGGGTGATGATGATGAGGTTGGAGATCCCACTTACTGTCAACCCACAGTCAGCCAAGAGATGAGGTCAGCAGAGGAGGTGGAGGAAGATGCTAGTGACGACGAGGTCAGGTTGCGCCTTCCTGGACAGAGACGTAGTACTGGAAGCACGTCAACAACTGCATCCTCAAACACAACTCTGCCTCTCACCACAAGTCGTGGTGGCTCTTCAGGTCGCATGGGTGCTAAGCCTTGCATAGCCTGGGCATTTTTTCAGATCGATAAAGATGACCCAACTCGTGTTATCTGTAACATTTGTCAGCAAAAGCTAAGTAGAGGCCAAAAAATACATAGTTTGAGTACTTCATGCATGAACCGGCACATGGACATGAAGCATAAGTTGCAGTGGGAAGCTCAGTGTGCTACAATGCGGCCTAGCCGGCCGGGCCAACCACCGTCTGCCATATCTTGTGCATCCGCAGCCTCTTCATCCTCTGTGACTGGGGGGACAGCAGTCACACCTGTTTTGGGGCGCAGACCTGCCACCTCTTTACCCGCAACAGCCAGCGTGATTGGCAGGTCATCATTTTCTTTGGAGGTGGTAACACCAGCTGGTGTTGAGCGCTGTCCGACATCGATAGCACCACCTTTGGATCAAGGCAACCTAACATGTCCGTCTGCATCTTCCTCACAGACCGGCAGTTTGCCGGGGACACCCTTATCAACCCCGTCTAAGCACAATAGCCAGCCCTCGGTCCCTCAGATGTGGACAAGTAAAAGACCATTTCCTCGTAGCCATGAGAAAGCTAAGAGGTTGAATTTCACCATCTGCAAGCTCTTGGCTACAGAAATGCTGCCTTTCCGCCTGGTGGACACAGAGGATTTTCGAGACCTTATGTCCGTCGCAGTGCCCCAGTACCAGATGCCCAGTCGGCACTACTTCTCAAAGAAAGGTGTGCCTGCGCTCCACCAGCATGTCGCACACAACATCACCGCTTCTTTGAGAAACTCTGTGTGTGACAGGGTGCATTTCACCACAGACACTTGGACGAGTAGGCATGGACAGGGGCGTTACATGTCGCTGACTGGGCACTGGGTAACTATGGTGACAGCAGGACAAGGGGCTGCTGTCCAAGTCTTGCCGTCCCCACGAGTTGTGCGTCAATCCTCTTTATGTCAAAGTTCCTCCACTGCTTCTGCCTCCTCAACCTCCTCTCGGTCTTCCACCTGCACCCAAAGCCTGTCTGGTCATGCCACAAGCTTTCTAACTGCGCAGAAGGGATCCTGCACACCTCCTTACTATGCTGGCAGTAGGGCTCAACGTCATCAGGCGGTTTTTACATTGAAATGTCTGGGAAATGTGAGTCACACAGCTGAGGAGTTGTGGTCAGCTCTGGAGAACCAATTTCATGAATGGTTGTCTCCACTGGACCTGAAACCAGGGAAGGCCGTGTGCAACAATGCTGAAAACCTGGGTGCGGCCCTTCGCCGGGGCAATGTCACACACGTGCCTTGTATGGCTCACGTGTTGAACCTGGTTGTCCAGCAATTTTTAGCCCACTATCCCAGACTAGATGGCCTTCTGCAGAGGGCACGGTCGCTGTGTGCTCACTTCCGCCGTTCGCATCCCGCAGCTCAGCGACTTACATCTCTACAGAAGTCGTTGGGCCTGCCACTTCACCGGCTAAAATGCGATGTGCCTACCCGGTGGAATTCAACTCTGCACATGTTGCAGCGACTGTGACAGCACCGACAAGCCCTGGTGCAATACGTTCTGACGTATAGCCTGGGCCAACGAGATCCAGAGGTGGGGCAGATCATGCTGGAGGAGTGGTCTCAGATCAGGGACCTATGCACCCTTCTGCACAGTTTTGAAATGGCGACGAAGATGTTTAGTGCTGACGATGCCATTATCAGCATGACTATTCCGGTGATTTACATGCTGGAGCACATGTTAAACAGAATTCGGAGTCAGGTGGTGGCACAAGAGGAGGTGGAGGAAGTAGAGGAGGAGGAGTTGTATGCGGAAGGGCTAACATCTGCAAGGTCCAGACGGTCGGCAGCACCAAGGTGGCAGGCATGTGAGGGTGGGGGAGATGGTTTTACCAGGGCGCATGGTAGCAGCCAAACTAGTGAGGAAGGTGCAGGAGCCCAGGAAGAAGTGGAGGACGAACTGATGGAAGACTCATCAGATGAGGGAGACCTTGATCACATTTCTGTTGTGCGAGGTTGGGGGGAGAGGACAGAGGAAGGAAGCATGATTGTTACCTCGCCACCAACACAACAGGGACTTGGTGCTCCTGGATGCGCAACACACATGAGTGCCTTCTTGCTGCACTACCTGCAACATGACCCTCGAATTGTGAGAATTAGAAATAATCCTGACTACTGGGTTGCCACACTGTTAGATCCCCGGTACAAAAGTAAATTTGCAGAAATTATTCCTGCCATAGAAAGAGATGCACGCATGCAGGAGTATCAGCAGAGACTGTTGCAGAATCTTACATGTGCTTTTCCACAAAATACCAGTGGTGCACGTAGTGAATCTCACAGTTCCAACTTGCCAACCGTGGGACCGTCAAGTGTTCAGCACTCAAACCGTAACAGAACCACAGTATCTGCTGGTAACATCAATTTTGCGGAATCATTTCACCACTTTTTTAGCCCATCCTTTGCAAGGCCACAGGAGACAAGAAGTCTGACACATAGTCAACGCCTAGAGACGATGGTACAGGAGTATCTCCAAGTAAACATTGAAGCCACGACTGTGTCACTGGACCCTTGCTCTTTTTGGGCTTCCAATCTGGATAAATGGCTGGAGCTAGCCACTTACGCCTTGGAGATCTTGTCATGCCCCGCAGCCAGCGTTCTGTCTGAACGTGTGTTCAGCGCTGCTGGTGGTGTGCTGACAGATAAGCGCACGCGGCTCTCCACTGATAATGTAGACAGACTCACGTTCATAAAGATGAACAAATCATGGATCCGAAACGACTTTTCTACCCCTGTGTCATCCCGGGGAGAGTAAAAGCTTGATGATTGGTTAAAATCACCCTACCAACCGTTTTAAGCTTTCAAATTACTAAGCATGTTTATCTGTATCTTGGCTGGAAAATAATTTGGGCTTTGTAGCAGTGTGCAGCACTGATTCTATTAGGCCATCTATAATAAGCTCCACCAGATTTAAAATTACTAATCATGTTTATCTGTATCTTGGCTGGAAAATAATTTGGGCTTTGTAGCAGTGTGCAGCACTGATCCTATTAGGCCATCTATACTAAAGCTTCACCAGATTTAAAATTAACAATAATTTTTAGCTGCATCTAGCCCGGAAAATAATTTTGGGGCTCCGAGATGCGCAAGACACATAAGTGCCTTCTTGCTGCACTACCTGCAGCATGACCCTCATATTGTCAGAATTCGAAGTAATCATGACTACTGGGTTGCCACACTCTTAGATCCCCCAAACTTTTCGATCAACCTTTTCATTTTAATAAAGACCAAAAAAATGGTCATTTTTGAAATTATAAGCATTAGCAGGTTGTTAGAAACTGAAATCAAACAGTTTTCAACTCAAAACTTTATTCTAGGTGATGTTACATTTTCACATAGGACCCCTTGTTCGAAAGGAGCTTCTGAACTCTCTCGTCCATTGAATTTGTCAGGTTTTGGATGGTTTCTGCTTCAATTGTTTTGCATGAGGACAGAATACCCTCCCAGATCTGTTGCTTAGATGTGAACTGCCTCCCGCCATCATAGACACTCCTTTTAATGATGCTCCAAAGGTTCTGAATGGGGTAGAGGTCAGGGGAGCATGGGGTCACACCATAAGTTTGTCCCCTTTTATGCCCATATCAGCCAGAGATGCAGATGTTTTATGTGCAGCATGAGATGGTGCATTATCATGCAAAAAAATGATCTTGCTGTGAAATACACGGTTCTTCTTCTTGAACCATGGCAGGAAGTGCTGTTTGAGAAAATCCACATACATTATGGAGTTCATCTTTAGCGCCTTCAGGGATCCTAAAGGGGCCGACAATCTCTCTCCCCATGATTCCAGCCCAAAACATTACTCCACCTCCTCCTTGTTGGCGCTGTAGCCGTGTTTACGTGGGGTGTCCATCAACCAGCCATCCTCCACTCCATCCATCTGGACCATCGAGCGCTGCACGGCACTCATCCGTGAACAAAACAGTTTTGAAATCAGTCTTCATGTAATGTTTGGCCCACTGGAGCCGTTTCTGCTTGTGTGAAGTGGATAGAGGAGGTCGACAGGATGGCGTATGCACAGCTGCAAACCTCTGAAGGACCCTGCATCTTGTTGTTCGGGGGACGTTGGAGGCACCAGCAGCTTCAAAAACTTGTCTGCTGCTATGACAAGGCTTTTTTGCCGCTGCTCTTTCAACCTGACGTAATTGCCTGTAGGAAAGAGTCCTCAATTTGCCCTTATCAGCACGCACACGTGTGTACTGTGAATCAGCTACATACTTCTTGATTGCCAAGACACTTCATCCTGATCATCGCACAATGTTGATTGTAGTCATGCCTTGACCTAAACACTCCACAATTTGTTGCTTCTCAGCAGCCGACACATCCTTTTTCTTTCCCATTTTGGCAGAAAATGTAGGCTGCTTAATAATGTGAGACAGCCTTCTTAAGTAGTCTTGCCTTTCATTGGACACACCTGCCAAACTAATTAGCACAGGTATCTGCAATTGCTTACAGTGATATAAAGAGCCCTGACACACATCACCATCAATGAGTTTAACTGACAAACAAACAAATTCTTCCCTTATCACTCCTAAACACTTTTTGCATAATAATTTGGAACACAGTGTACATGTGCTTTTCCACAAAACAAAAGTGGTTCACGTAGTGAATCTTACAGTTCTAACTTGCCAAACCGTGGTCTGTATGGAGTTGTTCAATAAAGGGCCCAAAATTAAGATAACATAGATGGGAGAGGTCTCTATGAATAGGAATTCCTAAGTATTTGATACCCTGTGAGGGCCAGGCAAAGGGAAAGTTGAACTGGATGGAATCCTATATGGATTTGGGGAGGGAGACATCGAGGGCCTCAGACTTCGCTGCATTGATTTTAAAATTTGACCATGTAACAAAGTGATCTATTTCAGCCATAACAGCATGGATGGATATATGTGATTGAGTGATATATACTAGGACATCATCAGCAAATAGAGAGCACTTGTACTCGGTGCCTTCCACCTAATATTGGGGTTATGACGAATTGATGAGAGCAGGTGCTCCGTCACTAGGATGTATAAGAGAGGGGACAGAGGACATCCCTGCCTTGTCCCATTGGTGATTGTGAAAGGTGATGAAAATGTTCTGACGCGCCCCCTGGGCCTTGGGACACCCGGAGCCGGACCCTTTTTGGTGGATGCTGGTGGTTGTAGTCTCCGTGGCGGCGACCCGGTTCCGTGGCTCAGGGCGGTCAAACCAGTGGCGGAACTATTTATGTGGTTTTGATGTTTAAATATCCGACTACGCCACCCGTGGATTGCGGTCAGAGTGAACCGCCGCTCCAGGGCAGACCGCTGAGGCTGGTGTTGTGGGTGCAGCAGAGCGTAGCATAACTCCCCACGGGAGGAGTATAGCCTCAGGGCAGTGTATGCGGAGGATGGGGGTGATGGTGCAGGGCAGCAGCAGTAACGACACGGAGTCAGTGATGCAGTCCAGGGCCTTTACTCACAGTTCTTATTATCCAGACCACGTCTGCAGGTAACGGCTGCCCACGTCGTACTGTGCTCACCAGGTGAGGGGCTCAGACAACTCCCAGATAACTTTGGAGCGCTTCACAGGACCCCCTTTGTGTGTCCTTTGTCTGGCCTTTCTTACCAACCCTTCTGTCCGGCTGCCTCGGGCCTCCTCTTGGTAAACTTGGCGCCAGTTTCCCTGACCCTATGTGGTGCCTTCCTAGCGGGTGTAGCGAGGGGCTGCGCCACATAAAATGTCACAGCCTCCTGTTTCTAGCTGAGGGTCGTTTCCTGCCTCCACTAGTTTCGGGGACCGGTCTCCCCCTTTGGCCTGACCCCTCCACGCAGGTGGATTCGGGCGTGCGGTGGCGACTGACTCGCCCGTCCGCACCCCTGGGATCCCTTCGTTCCTCGTTCCTGGAGCCTTCTCCGCTCCTCTTCCTTCCTTCTCCCTCTTCCAGGCCTGGGCCTCTGTTACTAGGCCCGCCTCCGGAGCAGAGCTCATGCAGAGCCCCTGCTCCCTGCCACTTCTGCTCAGACTTCTCTGCACTGAACTAAGATGGTGCCCACCTTTTATACTCCCTTCTCAATGCACCCAGGAACTGCTTCCTCCCTGCTCCTGCACTACAGGGTTCCCCTTCCTCAGTGTTCCCTCCCCCCACTCCAGCCAGGGACAGGGACTGTCGTGCCCATCTCAGGGGCATATTGGTCGCCCTGCCCCACGGCAATGTGGTGTAATGCATGCAGGTGTCGGGTCCTGATCCACACTACATCCTTACCTGAGAGTGAGATATCACACCTCTGGGTGAGGTGCAATACCTCTGTAGCAACCGAGCCCTCAGGGTGCTACAGTTCCATTTAACTTCAGCCTAGGTGACGTATTGCGATACAGGGCCGTGATTTTGGCTATAAAAGGGTCCCCTAGACCCCTACCCCAAGCTTTTTAAGAGAATCATATATGGCGTGCCAGGAGACTCTATGGAATGCTTTCTCAGCATCCAACGAGAGTATCTAATTACAAATTTTTAATTGCATCTAGCCCAGGAAATACTTTGTGCCTAGTAGCAGTGTCTGCTAGTCAGCGGATTATCCTGGCTGTTAAGCAAGCTACACCACCTGTAGTTTGGACACTTATTTTTTTCAAAGGAAATGCTTCGGGACCACGGGATACTCAGTGAAGAGCATCAGGAGGCACCCCAAGGCATAGGGGCTGGGACTGGCAGTAGGATACCTTGCGGTGGACCGCCGAGCTCGATCCTTATAAAAGCTTTTTAACTGCAGCAGCTTTAGTGGACGCTACTGGAGCTGGAATTACGCGGCTGCTTGCATGAGACTTGCCCTCCAATAGATCCTTGTAAATGGATTTAAAGTGTATTCATTCAAATTAGAGAGACAATTTAAATTAAAAAGCTTAGAGCTGCCTCCACCACAGGGGGGCTCGCTCGACCCACCAGCGGACAGGCACCAGTATTGGGAGAGGGGGGCTGGCCGTCAGGGTTCACCGCGGCTCTGGCACAAACCCGGCGACGCGGAGGTGGCATGGGCAGGAGCGGACTGAACGTGTCAGCTTCTCACTTTTTGGATTTTAGAAGGGCATGACATGCCTATATCTGTGTCTCCCCCTCCTTTTACTCCTCCACCTCTTTTCTTTTCGCATGACTATATGTACTTGTCACTTTTCCATGTGTTAGTTGTGTCTTCTGAGCAGTTTGTCAGCTTTTGGACACCTTTGAAGGTGTTTTCTATGTGTTTCTATGTGTTTTTGTTTGCCTGCCATTGGTTTTAACGGTGTTCGAAGGTGTTCGACGAACAGTTCGGCGAACACACGGGTGTTCGACGAACCGAACCGAACTCGAACACTACGGGGGTGGCTCAACACTACACAGGACGTCCAGCATATCTTAGATGGAACAGCTTTCATCCAAGACACACAAAAAAATCCATCATCTACAGTCAAGCTCTGAGGTACATTCGAATCTGTTCAGACAGCAAGGACAGAAAACTGCAGCTACTATCCCTGAGGAATACATTCCTACAACAAGGATCCCATCCACTGGTAATAGATGAACAAATTCACAGAGCTACAAGGATACCAAGAAGTAGCCTCCTGGATTACAGACAAAGGGAGGACAACAACAGGCGCCTCTTGTGGTCACATACAACCCCCACATGAACATCCTAAGGAAAATTGGTGCTGATCTCCAACCCATATTCCACAGAGACCACAAACTGAAAGAAATATTCCCAGAACTACCACTTCTCTCCTACAAACAGCCCCCTAACTTAAGGAATCTCCTTGTCAGAAGTGTCCTCTGATCACCATCAGTGACGGGCACATTCCCATGTAAAAACAAAAAATGCAAAACTTGTACCCACATATCACCATCAAATACAGTCTGTATACCTAACACAAATCAGGACTACAAAATCATGGATGTCTTTTCATGTACATCCTCCAGTGTGGTGACATGATACAATGTACAAGGTGTCCGGAAGGAGTTTATATTGGAGAAACGATGCAAAAACTGCAAACAAGAATGAATTTACACAGACACACAATTAAGAATGAACAGGACACACCTGTGGGAAAACATTTCTCTGGCCGGGGACACTGTATGAAAGATCTAAAAGTTTTAATACTAAAAGGTCACTTCAAGGGCAACAGAGAAAGAAAAATTTGGGAATTCAAATTGATAAGGATGTTCAATTCACTGACAACAGGACTAAATATAACACCTGGCTTTATGACTCACTACATGGACACAGTTCACACCTCCAGATAATTAAATATTCCCAAGGCCTCTCATTTTGCAAAAAAAAAAAAAGCAACTAATTTGCTCTCCCTAACTTATCTGTAGGAGACATCACAACTTACACCTCATGAACAAATGTCTTGTTGTAACATCTCTCAGATGCTGTGCCTTTTGTCTCATGAATTCATTTGTAATCTTGCCTGAAGAAGGAGCCTCTGTGCTCTGAAAGCTTGCATATATATATATATAATTTCTGGTTAGCCAATAAAGGTATCACTCCGAGAATACTTTTGTCATTTTTGGCATACAAGTATTTACATCGATTTTTCTGGCTATCACGGTGCCACAATATAACTTTGTATTGTACATCAAACAGTGTTAGAAAGTTCAGAAAATTCCATTTTGCAATGATTAAAGTTCCGTTGTGAATTTTAGCGTGACTGGACTGTTCTTACGGAAATGTTTCCTGCCTCCTTCACTTAGATTCAGATCATACAGATAGTCAGACACCGCATTATCTCTGATACTATGGCCGATACAGCGCACATATAGATTATACTATAGAGTCCAAAAGTTTTGCTTTTTTTTTTTTAAAATGTGATAACTTCTGTCTGGTTGTTGTGATGTAATTTCCCTGGTGAGGAATTGAAAGTGCATGAAGTTGTCATCATACAAGACCTTAATTGTAACCAAAATGCTTTTGAATATCATTCATATTCTCTGAAACAAGACCAAGAAAGGAAAAATTCTGCCGGGGTATGTAAACTTTTGAGCACAACTGTATCCTTGTTCATGGTAGCATTCATATTTCCATCAATTCTATGCCAAGGGCCAATGGCAGATGCAGAAAAGCAGCCCAAAACCATGAGATTGCCGCCACCATGTTTCACTGTATGCGTTTGGTACCTTACATCATTACGTTTTCCAACTCTGCAGTATATACAGTGCTGCCATCACTACCAAACAGATTGAACTTGGATTCAACCGACCCCAACACCTTAGACCAATCTGTCTCTTTCCGTTGGCTGTGTTCTTTGGCAAACACAAGTTGGACCTTCCGGTTCTTTGCAGAGATGAAAGGCTTCTTGACTGGAACTCGTGCATTCAGCCCTACTGCTTAGTCGTCGCGACTCACTTTGACCCCATATTCTTTGTTCATTTTGTGGACATCAGATACTGACTTTTTCTTTATAATGTGATCAACTCTGGAGGAAGTTCTCCTTGGTCGTCCACTTCTAGGTTTGCCGGCTGTTCCAGAACCTTCTTTTTCTTTCTTTAATATACCTGACACTTGACTCTGAGAACAGGTGAATTCCATAGCTGCCTCTTTATGGCTTTTCCCTGACTTCACTCCCAGAATAATAAGAATTGAATTTTATCGTTCTGGGTCCAATTACTGGAAAGTGGATTGTATTATGTGTTGTGCACAGATATTACTCAGTATTGCAGGGTCTGATTACTGCACACTGGGGTCAGGTGGCTTTAGTGGTCCTATCACTGTCTTATTACAGTTTTTGTGGAGCATTATATGGCAGCACACGCAGTTTGGTACATGTGATGGGTCTCCTAACCATTTTCCTTCTGTATTTTTTTACAGAGAAGGACGGGAAGGCTTTCCATCCAACCTACGAGGAGAAGCTGAGGCTGGTGGCTGTGTACAAACAAGTCCTCCTGGGACCGTACAACCCCGACACGTGCCCCGAAGTCGGCTTCTTCGATGTCCTGGGCAACGATAGGAGGTAACGAACGTCGTGTGGTTTGTTTCACTGTATCACATTCCTATAAAAAAGTAGCCACTTTGTAAATAGCCTAACGTTTTCTTACCGTTTTGTATACACAGCACTGATGCAGATCTGTGTGTCTCCATGGTTACAGACTACACTACATATGTAGTCTGATCCTGCCATTGTATATTTTTCACCACTAAAGTAGCCGTCAGCGACTGCAGGGTGAACCTCATTACCATGAGCATTTATGGGAGCTGTGTACGCAAAACGGCAACAGATTTTCCATCATGGGCATGCATCGATCTGATGTGTCCAAAAAAAAAAAATAGGAATTGAAATGCAAAGTTTAATAGAAAACTGCAGACTGTTTCTTGCATAAAACTGAACGACGACGCGTTTCTAACCTCTTCATAGAAGCCTTTGCTCCCTCTGAGCGTCGTTCACACACTGTCGTCTTTCTCACAGGAAAGAATGGGCGGCCCTGGGCAACCTGAGCAAGCAGGAAGCCATGACGGAGTTTATCACCCTCCTGAACAGATGCTGCCAC
The DNA here is from genome assembly GCF_046119375.1 of Phyllobates terribilis. Classification (NCBI taxonomy): domain Eukaryota; kingdom Metazoa; phylum Chordata; class Amphibia; order Anura; family Dendrobatidae; genus Phyllobates; species Phyllobates terribilis. Next base: position 2,101,291 of record NW_027362994.1, read on the forward strand.
CTCTTCTCCACATACGTCACATCCCATAAAATAGAGAAAGAAGAGCAGGAGAGAAAAAGGTACTAATCCCTACAATCCGTACATCCGGCATCGGTGGGGCACGGTAACTGCTGGTTTCCTCCAGAAACAGCGCCACACGTGTCCACAGGCTGTGCCTGGTATTGCAGCTCAGTACTATTAAAGTGAGTGGGGCTGAGCGGCAAGGTGACGCACAACCTGCAGACAGGTACCTGAAAACAACTCCAGCACTAATAGTTACTGGAGACGTTCTTAAAGGGACCGCTCTGCAGATTGTGCAGTGAACCCACCCCAACTCTACCAGAAGAGGCGCTGGTGATGCTGATAGATAGGAGATGGTTTGCAGCGGTTTTCTATGGATGCCGGACCTGGGTCCTGCAAATCTTTCTGCTCCAGTCTATAGCAGAGGTTAGCGGCAGTCGCTATCTCACAAGATTGATGATGATCGACATCTGGGTCACGTTTTTCCACACTTAAAGGGGTTGTCTGTTAGTTTAAAGGAGCTTTCTGTTTCCTGCAGGGATAACGTCACGTCACTCTATCAGATTGCTGCAGCCAATCACTGGCATGTACAGCATGAGACCGTAGAAACCAGTGATCGACTGCAGCAGTCACATGGATTATACAACATCATCGCTGCAGGAAAAAAAGTGATGGCCGCCAGAGTGTGAGCACGGGAGAAGCGAAGGAGTCATCAGGCGAGAAATATTTGTTTTTTATGGGTCAATTTTGTAAAATTTCCAACTGCCTTAAGTGGTATCAAATCCCTATCATATCACTAACTTAAAGCCGCAGCAGTTCTTAAACTTTGACTAAGTTTGATACATAGAATCCAACCTGCAGTGTAAAGCATGGGGGACAAAACAGCAGTATGAGACTGACAGGACATGAGGCATCTTTCAGGTTACCTCCTACTCCAGTACTAATTGCAGTATAGCTGGAGTCAGTGATTATGGATTTACGGAGCAGTCGGTATGTAAGACCGGAGGGATCATGGACCGGACTTCTGCTTTAAGTCCCAGGAAGTGAGAACGGTTGACGCTGCTGCAAAAATCATGTCCGACATAGTTCAGTGTAAAGCGTCATCTGCTGACTTTACTGGAGAGAAGAGAAGGAGCGGAGACGGCGGGAAGAGGAGGAGCGGCAGCGGCTGCTGCGAGAGGAGGAGAAGCGGAGGAAAGAAGAGGAGCAGAGGCTGCGGAGAGAGGAGGAAGAGAGGATGCGAGCGGAGGATGAACGGTTTAGAATGGAACAGCAGAAGTAAGTACTCCCATCGGAAGTCACTCATCTTTCTTAAAGGATATTTTTGGGTGGGTCACTCATTCAGGACCCTCGTAGTATGAGCCATAGTGCAAGGAGCAGTCTGTTGTATGCAATGCTGGTGACCGGTTGGAGGGTACATGCGCTGGGGTCACCAACAATGGGGTCCACGGAGCCCTGTCACATTCATTTTAATGGAAAATTACTAAAGCTCTGCCGGCCACAGGCAATGGTGGGTGCAGCAGTCATTAGGGCAGGATCGTGCATTTGTGTTTCAAATCTTAATTCTATTTTTTTTTTGCAGGCAGCAGATCATGGCCGCCCTGAACTCGCAGACAGCGGTGCAGTTTCAGCAGTACGCAGCGCAGCAGTACCCGGGGAACTTCGAGCAACAGCAGCTCCTGATCCGGCAGCTGCAGGAACAGCACTACCAGCAGTACATGCAGCAGCTGTACCAAGTGCAGCTCGCTCAGCAACAGGTAGACGCAGCGCACAGACCCCCGAGCCTCGCTGCTCTGAGCTGCATTTACCTGTCGGACCATGTTCCCACGTAGCATAAATGCTGCAGGGTTTGGTTTTTTTTGCAGAAAATCCCCTGTGTTTAAAACGGTGTTTCCCAAACTCCAGTCCTCACGGCCCCCATAGGTCATGTTTTCAGGATTTCCTTAGTATTTCCATCACCTGTGTAATACTATCAAGGCATCAGGAATTCTCTCACCTGTGTAATACGAAGGAGATCCTGAAACATGACCTGTGGGGGCCGTGAGGACTGGAGTTTTGGAAACACTGGTTTAAAAGTTTGAGGAAACTTCTTGTGCTTCCCGGAAAACTCCTGGCCGCTGTGCATCTAAAGACGTTGCTGAAATTTGTGTTTTTTTGGTTTGTTTATTTTTTCCTGTGGAGCCGAAAAAATGCATGAAAAAATGCCCTCGCTTCTTGTACAGAATTAATAAAACCTTCAGATCTTCAACAATAAATGGGGTAAAAACACCTGTAAAAATAAGATAATCAGAGTAGATTGCTATTGCGGGTTTTGATGTAGAAAATAAACCCTGCACTTTACGCTCCCTGGAACCTGAACTAATTAACTAATTGTTTTTAGTAAGAAAAAAATAAAAAAATTGCGCGGCTGAGTCTTGCTCTTGATGATGGCGGTGCGCTGAGTAGCTGGTTGATTAGATGCAGCGTTTATAAGTGGAAGACAGTGGGATTTGTGTGCAGCGTCTATTGGAGCCTGTGGTTGTCTGAAACGCTGCCTCATTAGAAGTTAAGCTTCTTTGTTCTTCCCCTCATGCTTTACACTGCAGTTTTGCTTTGCAGCATACAAGAAATGAAGAATGCTCATAAATGACGTGGTGTTACCCTCTCCTTACCCTCTCGGCCTTACAGAAACAGCAGGAGGCACTTTCGGCTGGAACCAGCTCCCCTGTCAGTTCTCCATCCAAGATGAACATGGGAAGCATCACCGGCTCCGGAGAAGCCCCCTCGATCAATGGACAAACCCACCCACACATAGACAATGCTGAGAAAGAACTGGAGGCCGACCCCGCTGGAAGACCTGCTGGAGAACGCGCCTAAAGGTGCGTCCTATTGACCCCAGTGGGGTTGGGGTCTGTTGGGTGGACAAACAGACGATACCTGGACATTGGCTAATGGTTTATGTTTGCTCATTATTTTTCCACTTCCTTCTCTCTACAGAGTCCACGCCGGTCATTGCTGCCCCATCCATGTGGACAAGACCCCAAATTAAAGACTTCAAAGAGAAGATCCGGCAGGACGCGGATTCAGTCATCACCGTCGGAAGAGGAGAGGTGGTCACAGTCCGGGTCCCCACACACGAGGAGGGCTCCTATCTTTTCTGGGAGTTTGCCACAGATAACTTTGACATTGGTTTTGGGGTTTACTTTGAATGGACAGACTCCCCAAACACGGCTGTGAGCGTGCACGTCAGCGAGTCCAGCGAGGACGAGGACGAAGGTACTTTGTACAATTTTCATACTTCATTCCTGTACAATAAATACTGTAGCAGGTCTTCACTGCATCTCACCCCCTCTTCCTGAAGAGGTCGGGGGTCTCTCGAGAAGCAGCATCTTACCCCCTCGTTTTAAGGAGGTTGGGGCCTCTCGAGAAGCAGTGTCTTACCCCCTCGTCTTAAGGAGGTTGAGGCCTCTCAAGAAGCAGTGTCTCACCCCCTCGTCTTGAGGAGGTTGGGGCCTCTCGAGAAGCAGCGTCTCACCCCTTTGATTTGAGGAGGTTGGGGCCTCTTGAGAAGCAGCATCTCACCCCTTCGTCCTGAGGAGGTCGGGGGGTCTCTCTAGAAGCAGCATCTCACCCTTTCATCCTGAGGAGTTAGGGGGTCTCACCCCCTCGCCCTGAAGAGTTCTGGGGGTCCTATTGAAGCAGCGTCTCACCCCCTCGTCCTGAGCAGGTTGGGGGCCTGTTGAGAAGCAGCGTCTCACCACCTCATCCGGACGAGGTAGGGGGCCTTTCGAGAAGCAGCGTCTCACCCCCTCATCCGGACGAGGTAGGGGGCCTTTCGAGAAGCAGCGTCTCACCCCCTCATCCGGACGAGGTCGGGGCCTCTTGAGAAGCAGCGTCCCACCCCCTTGTTCCGAGGAGGTCGGAGGCTTCTGGAGAAGCACCAACTGGTCATGGATGTTCACCTCTGCAGGAGATCAAAAACCAACAATGTGCTCTCTGGGGCGTTACTGTGGTCTCTCTTGCTTTCCGTAGGTTAAGATTGACCTATCAGACTGGCGGGATGGTTGAGTCGCTGCCTAATTTATCCTCTCCCCAATGCCAGTAGTGGAGGAGCTGTGCCTCTGCAGAGGGAAAACGGGCCGCATCTAGCGTCAGAGAGGCTCATTCACACTTTAAAGTAAAAAGCTTGCGAGCGTGCTCTCCTTGCCAAGGAAACCAGTCACCACTGATAGTTTGTAGAGGTGGCCGGTATCCTAGGCAACCAGCTGTAAACTATAGAATTAAGAATACCTCCATATTTGACAACAGAGATACTTTTTAATAAAGAGTGAAATGTAAAGTTCCTGGTGTTTACAAGCACTTTGCAATTTTACCCAGCGAAGATGGAGGAAAAACCGCACCAAAAACGGATCAGATCAGCATGAGTCGCCCTGTACTCTCTCTGCGGGATTTCTGTAAGACTGCTTGTTTCCGGATTATTCCCGGAAGACCCCTTTATGCTTCTGTTTTAGCTCCGCGCCCATGACTTGTCCCACTCTGATATCCTGGACTCACTCCTGACTTGTGTCTGTTCTTTACAGAGAATCCCAACAACGAAGAGAAAGCCGAAAAGAACGCCAACAAGCCTCAGCTGGAGGAGATTGTGCCGGTCTACAGGCGGGATCGTCACGAAGAGGTGGACGCCGGCAGCCACCAGTACCCCGGCCGGGGGCTCTACCTGCTCAAATTTGACAACTCTTATTCCTTGTGTCGTTCAAAATCTGTGTACTACAGAGTGTATTATACTAGATAAAGGAGGGGCCTGCGGTCAGGGGGAGGAGCCGGCAATCAGGGGGAGGGGCAAGTGATCATGGGGCGGGGCCTGCAATCAGGGGGAGGGGCCAGGGCAGTAAGTCGCTCACATGACCTGGATCCTTTTCGATAAGTGTCGCCTCCTCATCGCTCCTCGTGGCGGCCGACACTAATTCAGAGTGCTGTGATTTAACCCGTTCTTTGCCACTACGATTGGTGGACATGAAAGGGGTTAAACATAATTTGGCTGCGCCTGCACTTTTGTGTTTTGTGTTTTTTTTCGCACTTGTTTGGGATTTTTAATTCTATTCTCTGTGCGCCCACTCGGGGGCATTTCATGATCTGTTCAGAAGATGAACGCGCATGAGAAGCGTCATGGAGGAGGGGGCACCTTTGTGTTGGGTACCAGGGTAGTGGGCGCCCCCTCAAGACTGGTGGAAGGGTAAAGGTCCCATGTGTTCCCCTCGGTCTGCCCTATTCTGTACCACGCGCAGGTAGCTCAGCGCCATCGCAAACAGCAACGGTTTCTCCTCCACTATAGGTCAGGGCAAATCCGAAATGTGCTGTTGCCTCTCTGGTATCAGCCGTCTGTAGCGGGCAGGAGAGGGTAGTGGGGAAAGTTTCTTATCTCTTCTCTCATCAGTCTGATTTGTCTGATCTTGTACCATGTAAAATATGTAACAAATATGAGAAATGGTTTATAATAATAATAATCATATGGAATAATCTGTCCTGTGTGATCTGGTGGAAACACTGCACCTCCCCCAATGCCCCGCAGCAGAGCATGCGCTATGTGAGACCACCAGGGGTGGGCCGCAGGGCGGAGGGGGGGGTTCACGAAGCCTGAGAAGCTAGGAGGAATCTGGCAGACTTGCGATTGCTGCTCTGGAGGTGATAACAGCATTTCCTATAGATTTTACCTGTATGATGCTGCACTACGCCTTGTTGCCGTATAAGGGTAAGTCACAGGGCAACGGTCTCTGGTTGTTGTGAAACTACAACTCCCAGCATGCCCGGACAGCTCCTTGACTTTAGTCTGACTTGCACTAATACATTCTGTAATTTCGGTTGTTTTCTATGAAGGCGTCGCTTTTCTATATCGCGTCCAATGAGCTGGATGAGGGCAGAATACGGCCGCCATACATTTACCATGGGAGATGGCTGATCGGCTCTGTGTATCGCTCAGTGCACCTATGTGGGAGCAGTCAGGGCGGCCATATTGCTCATCACTCAGCTTTCCCAGAAACTGAACGGAGGGATAGAATTTGCCCCTGCAAATGATACTATGAGCTGTAGGGATTAATGGCCAGACATTTAGATCCAGACTGTAGAGATTGTGGACGGTGGGGATCAGGCTGGTCACAGGACAGGGCCGTGCAGATGGTTTCCGCTCTGCATTGGGGGGCGCAGGTATCGTATACGGCTCCTATTATAAGGCGCTATACAGGGCGGGTGTTGGACTTTGCTGCCAGCAGCTGCACTTCTCCCTGCAGAAATGAGACCACCCATCCCCTTCAGCAGAGCAGTGATCAGAGCTATGGACGGGTGGGCTGTAACATTAGGGGCCCCTGGTACTCAACTTTCAGCCTGGAAGCAAGAAAAATCTCAGGTGCCAGTTTCTGATCATGTGGTTCAGTGTGATGTGAATGTTCAGGAATCTGCACCAATTTATTTACTATGTCTAAAGTCTGTCTTCTAATACAAGAATTAAGGTGCTGCCAGCAGCCACCACTAGAGGGCACCAGTGGTGTATGCACTGAGCTCTGCGCTGGCAGCAGCCTCCACTAGAGGGCACCTGTGGTGTATGCACTGAGCTCTGCGCTGCCAGCAGTCTCCACTAGAGGGCGCCTGTGGTGTATGCACTGAGCTCTGCGCTGCCAGCAGCCTCCACTAGAGGGCACCTGTGGTGTATGCACTGAGATCTGCACTGCCAGCAGCCTCCACTAGAGGGCACCTGTGGTGTATGCACTGAGATCTGCACTGCCACCAGCCTCCACTAGAGGGCACCTGTGGTGTATGCACTGAGATCTGCACTGCCAGCAGCCTCCACTAGAGGGCACCTGTGGTGTATGCACTGAGCTCTGCTCTGCCAGAAGTCTCCACTAGAGGGCGCCTGTGGTGTATGCACTGAGCTGTGCGCTGCCAGCAGTCTCCACTAGAGGGCACCTGTGGTGTATGCACTGAGATCTGCACTGCCAGCAGCCACCACTAGAGGGCACCTGTGGTATGTTGAATGCACTGAGCTCCATACCACCATCAGCCACCACTAGAGGGCACCTGTGCTGTTGTATGCACTGAGCTGTGCCTTTCCTGTGCTGTTGTATGGACAGAGCTCTGCGCTGCCAGCAGCCACCACTAGAGGGCGCCTGCGGTATGTTGTATGCACTGAACTCTGCGCTGGCTGCTGCCACCACTGGAGGGCACTTTCGTTATGTACTGAGCTCCATGCAGCCAGCGGTCACCATTAGAGGACGCCTGTTGTATGTACTGAGCTCCGCACTGCCTGCAGTAACCACTAGAGGATGCCTGTGGTGTATGCACTGAGCTCTGCGCTGCCAGCAGCCTCCACTAGAGGATGCCTGTGGTGAATGCCCTGAGATCTGCGCTGCCAGCAGCCACCACTAGAGGGCGCCTGTGGTGTATGCACTGAGATCTGCACTGCCAGCAGCCTCCACTAGAGGACGCCTGTGGTGTATGCACTGAGATCTGCGCTGCCAGCAGCCACCACTAGAGGGCGCCTGTGGTGTATGCACTGAGATCTGCGCTGCCAGCAGTCACCACTAGAGGGCGCCTGTGGTGTATGCACAGAGATCTGCGCTGCCAGCAGTCACCACTAGAGGGCGCCTGTGGTATGGTGTATGCACTGTGCTCTGCGCTGCCAGCAGCCACCACTAGAGGGAGCCTGTGGTGTATGCACAGAGATCTGCGCTGCCAGCAGTCACCACTAGAGGGCGCCTGTGGTATGGTGTATGCACTGTGCTCTGCGCTGCCAGCAGCCACCACTAGAGGGCGCCTGTGGTATGGTGTATGCACTGTGCTCTGCGCTGTCAGCAGCCACCACTAGAGGGCGCCTGTGGTGTATGCACTGAGCTCTGCGCTGCCAGCAGCCACCACTAGAGGGTGCCTGTGATGTGTTGTATGCACTGAGATCTGCGCTGTCAGCAGCCTCCACTAGAGGGCGCCTGTGGTGTATGCACTGAGATCTGCGCTGCCAGCAGCCTCCACTAGAGGGCGCCTGTGGTGTATGCACTGAGATCTGCGCTGCCAGCAGCCTCCACTAGAGGGCACCTGTGGTGTATGCACTGAGATCTGCGCTGTCAGCAGCCTCCACTAGAGGGTGCCTGTGGTGTATGCACTGAGATCTGCGCTGCCAGCAGCCTCCACTAGAGGGCGCCTGTGGTGTATGCGCTGAGCTCTGCATTGCCTGCGCTGTTGTATGGACAGAGCTCTGCGTTGCCAGCAGCCACCACTAGAGGGCGCCTACGGTATGTTGTATGCACTGAACTCTGCGCTAGCTGCAGCCACCACTGGAGGGCACCTGCTGTATATAATGAGCTTCATGCTGCCTGCGGTCACCACTAGAGGGCGCCTGTGGTGTGTTGTATGCACTGAGCTCCCCCTAGTGGTGGCTGTGAGTAATCAGCATTTTAAAGTCTTATGTAAAAAGATAAAATAAATTAAAATTGTGTACAACTTGGAAAGGTGGACAGGTCACTAATGGGCTCCAATATTGAATTTGCCCTGAAAAATCAGCTATTCCCATCAATGAGCTCTCGCTGAGCAGCACATATGTGCTTAACCCCTTATTAGTCAATCATTCCTGAAAACCCCCCCATTACCCTGCAGTAACCCTAAATCCCCGTAGCCTTTGCAGGGCGTCCGTGTGTTATACCTGCACTGAATCTGTATTTCAGCCTCTCGTCCTTTGGGGCCTCAGGATCTTGACGAGTTCCCCTGAAGACCCCCAGATGCAGAATGTCCCCATGATGGAAGGTTTCCCAGCATATAGCATCCATCGCCCCTTGTCAGCGCTGCCTGCCGGGGCCGGACGTTAACCCTTTCTTTCCCCGTGAGCCCCCTCTCGTCTCGTTGCTGCCTTCCAGCTCTTCACCAATCAGCGAATCGTATTGGTGAGGACCGGGGAGCGCCGCTGCCTGTGCGGATACTTCCACTGCAAGAAGCCGAGAGATGAGCAACTGCTCGCAGCAGAAGTATCCCGACCCGCAGCGCCGCTCCCCGGTCCTCCCTTCACACCCTAGCCGCTGATGTCCCCACAGTATCCGCATGGTGTTACAAAGGTCCGGACATTTGTGTTAAAAATCGCTGATTGGTCGCTGGCGCTGCCCGCGACCAATCACCGATTTGGGCGCCAAATTTAAATATCGGCCGCGACCAATCACCGATCTTGGCTCCACATTTAAACACCGCTCTCGGCTTCTCGGAGTGGAAGTATCCGCACAGGCAGCGGCGCTCCCCGGTCCTCACTAATACGATTCCGCTCCCCGCTCCTCACCAATACGATTCGCTGATTGGTCGCGTGCGGAGAGCGCGACCAATCAGTGATGTTGGCGCTAAAGTTAAACACCACTGTGCTGATTGGTCGCCGACGCTGTGCGCGACCAATCACCGATTTGGGCGGCACATTTAAATAGCGTCCGCGACCAATCAGTACAGCGGTGTTTAAATGTGGAGCCAAGATCGGTGATTGGTCGTGGCCGATATTTAAATTTGGCGCCGAAATCGGTGATTGGTTGCGGGCAGCGCCAGCGACCAATCAGCGATTTTTAACACAAATGCTGACATCCATGCGGCTAGGGCGTGAAGGGAGGACCGGGGAGCGGCGCTGCGGGTCCAATTGGTCGCGGCCGCTATTTAAATGTGCCGCACAAATCGTTGATTGGTTGCGGACTTGGCCCGCGACCAAGCACTGATCTTGCGGCCAAAGTTAAACACTACTGTGCTGATTGGTCGCGGACTCTGCCCGCGACCAATCACGGATTTGGGCGCCAAATTTAAATATCGGCCGCGACCAATCACCGATCTTGGCTCCACATTTAAACACCGCTGTGCTGATTGGTCGCTGCCGATATTTAAATGTGGCTCCCAAACCGGTGAGTGGTCGCGGGCGGCGTCGCCGACCAATCAGCACAGCGGTGTTTAAATGTGGAGCCAAGATCAGTGATTGGTCGGGTCCGAAGACCGCGACCAATCATCGAATCTTCTTGGTGAGGACCGGGGAGCGCTGCTGCCTGTGCGGCTACTTACGCTGCGAGAACCCGGGACATAGTGGGCGCTGGCAGCAGAAGTATCCCGACCCGCAGCGCCGCTCCCCGGTCCTCCCTTCCGCATGGAGGTCAGTGGCACCGGCGGTCCTTCCGCTGCTACCAGCCGGGAGATGAGCGCCTTGCGCCGCTCATCTCCCGGCTGCATCTCCGTCCCGCAGATGGGTCCGGCGGTCGGGTTCCTTCTGCTGTTGCTGGCCGGGAGATGAGCGCCTCGCGGAGCTCATCTCCCGGCTGCATCGCCGCTCAGCTCCGTCCCCCAGATGAGCCGCTAACGGCCGCCATCTTTTTTCAGAAATCCCGCAGCGCTGATTGGCCGCTGCCGGACCAATGAGCGACGCGGGATTTCCTGGACAGACAGACAGACAGACAGACAGATGGGATAAGACGATTATATATATATAGATAATTTACCTTTCTCCTCATTAAAGATGGAATTAGCGGCTTTTTGATTTTCTTATGATGTAAAAACTGCGCCTGAGATGATTCATTACGGTGTAATACAATCACCCCACGAGGAGCTTTTACAATCTGTTATAGAGACCTGATGCTTAAAGGGGTTGTCTACTTTTATATACCCCCCCCCCCCTATAAGGGGATGGGGGGCAGTGATGGCATTTAATGGGGGTTGGTCACGCTCCCTTTATTAGTACGACACCAGCTTGTCTGTTCTGCTTAAAAGCCTCTCTATATGCCCTATTACTTCCTATGGCTATCATGCAGAATATTTGTAACTTTTAGGTTGTTCTGTGCTATATTATTTTTTAATAGCATCAAAATTCCCCATGTAAATTATAAATTTCTTTCTGCTTTGCTCATAGCCACCACTAGAGGGTGCCACATGCATACAGATTTGTGTTCCTTATATAAACAGAATGCAAAGAACTCCCCCTAGTGTTGGCTGCAGGTACCTAGAATGTAACATCAATGACTTGGGTTGAGGAAATAAAACGTACAATTATGTACTAAATGGTAAAACAATGGGTAAAATAGTCGCTATAGACTTGCGTGTATGGGCGGAAGTTGAAGTCCACTTTAGTGACCAGTGGCCGGCAAATAAAATGATGGGATGCATTAAAAGAGGCCGAGCTGCTCCTGAGGAGAACGTCCTTCTGCCTTTATACAAGTCCCTATTGCGGCCACACAGGACTGGGGACAATTTTGGGCTCCAGTCTATAAGGAAGATATAGATGAACTAGAGCGGGTGCAGAACAACCAAGGTGATGAAGGGAATGAGGGACTGCAGAGGACGAGGGATCAGACTGGGGGTTATTCAGTTTGGAGAAAAGACGGCTGACGGGAAATCTCATTACAATGGAGAAATGGATGAGGGGACAGGACCCAGATTTTCTGATGATCTTTCTACACCTTGATCTGCAACAATGACAAGGAGGCGTCCTCTCCATCTTCTATATATATAATTCAGTCAGTCAGTCAGTCAGTCAGTCAGTCAAGGAAATCCCGCGTCGCTCATTGGTCCGGCAGCGGTCAATCAACGCCGCGGGATTTCTGAAAAAAGATGGCGGCAGTTAGCGGCTCATCTCCCGGCCGGCAACAGCAGAAGGAACCCGACCGCCGGACCCATCTGCGGGACGGAGATGCAGCCGGGAGATGAGCGGCGCGAGGCGCTCATCTCCCGGCCGGTAGCAGGGGAAGGACCGCCGGCGCCGCTGACCTCCATGCGGAAGGGAGGACCGGGGAGCGGCGCTGCGGGTCGGGATACTTCTGCTGCGAGCGCCCGCTATGTCCCGGGTTCTCGCAGCATAAGTAGCCGCACAGGCAGCGCTGCTCCCCGGTCCTCACCAAGACGATTCGATTATTGGTCGCGGTCTTCGGACCCGACCAATCACTGATCTTAGCGCAAAAGTTAAATACCGCTGTGCTGATTGGTCGCCGACGCTGCCCGCGACCAATCACCGATTTGGGCGCCACATTTAAATATCGGCCGTGACCAATCAGCACAGCGGTGTTTAAATGTGGAGCAAAGATCTGTGATTGGTCGCGACCGATATTTAAATTTGGTGCCCAAATCGGTGATTGGTCGCGGGCAGCGTCCGAGACCAATCAGCACAGTAGTGTTTCACTTTGGCCGCAAGATCAGTGATTGGTCGCGGGCCAAGTCCGCGACCAATCAACGATTTGTGCGGCACATTTAAATACCGGCCACGACCAATTGGATGTCAGCGCCGCTCCCCGGTCCTCCCTTCACGCCCTAGCCGCATGGATGTCAGCGGCGCTGCCTGTGCAGCTACTTCCGCTCCGAGAACCCGGGACATGAGCAGGCGCTCGGAGCAGAAGTATCCCGACCCGCAGCGCCGCTCCCCGGTCCTCCCTTCACACCCTAGCCGCTGATGTCCCCACAGTATCCGCATGGTGTTACAAAGGTCCGGACATTTGTGTTAAAAATCGCTGATTGATCGCTGGTGCTGCCCGCGACCAATCACCGATTTGGGCGCCAAATTTAAATATCGGCCGCGACCAATCACCGATCTTGGCTCCACATTTAAACACCGCTGTGCTGATTGGTCGCGGTCGATATTTGAATTTGGCACCCAAATCGGTGATTGGTCGCGGGCAGCGCCAGCGACCAATCAGCGATTTTTAACACAAATGTCCGGACCTTTGTAACACCATGCGGATACTGTGGAGACATCAGCGGCTAGGGTGTGAAGGGAGGACCGGGGAGCGGCGCTGCCGGTCGGGATATTTCTGCTGCGAGCGCCCGCTCATGTCCCGGGTTCTCGCAGTGGAAGTAGCCGCACAGGCAGCGGCGCTCCCCGGTCCTCACTAATACGATTCCGCTCCCCGCTCCTCACCAATACGATTCGCTGATTGGTCGCGTGCAGAGAGCGCGACCAATCAGTGATCTTGGCGCTAAAGTTAAACACCGCTGTGCTGATTGGATGCGGACGCCAGACGCGTCCAATCACCGAGATTGGCGCCAAATTTAAACAACGCTCTGCTGATTGGTCGCGGACTCCAGCTGCGACCAATCAGCGATTTTGGCGCCAAATTTAAACACCGCTCTGCTGATTGATCGCGGTCGCTGGCCGAGATCAATCAGCAGTATTGGGGCCAAATTTAAACCTCACTCTGCTGATTGGTCGCAACCACCGGCCGCGACCAATCTGCGTTATTTTGTGCCAAATTTAAACAACGCTCTGCTGATTGGTCGTGGCCGTCAGCCGCGATTAATTAGCGATTTTGGCGCCAAATTTAAACATGCTCTCCAGTCCTCACTAACACGGTTTGCTGATTGGTCGCGGCCGCCGCCCGCGACTAAGCGATTTTGGCGCAAAATTCAACCACCGCTCTGCTGATTGGTCGAGGCCGCCGGCCGAGATCAATCAGCAGTATTGGTGCCAAATTTAAACACCGCTTCGCTGATTGGTCGCGGTGGCCGGCCGCGACCAAGCAGCGAAATTGGCACCAAATTTAAACGCTCTGCTGATTGGTCGAGGCCGCCGGCCGTGACCAATCAGCCATATTGGTGCCAAATTTAAACACCGCTTCGCTGATTGGTCGCGGTGGCCGGCCGCGACCAAGCAGCGAAATTGGCGCCAAATTTAAACACCGCTCTGCTGATTGGTCGCGGTTACCGGTCTCGAATAATCAGCATTATTAGTGCCAAATTTAAACACCGCTGTGCTGATTACTCGCGACCAATCTGCGATATAGGCGCCAAATTTTAACACCGCTTTGCTGATTGGTTACGGTTGCCGGCCTCGACCAATCAGCGATTTTGCCACAAAATTGAAACACAGCTCTGCTGATTGCGCCCGGTCGGCCGCATACCTATTCTAGAATACCCGATGCATTAGAATCGGGCCACCATCTAGTCTAATCATAATAACAGACGGGGATTCTTTACTGTAAGAGCATTAAGACTATGGATCTCTCTGTCACATGATGCTGTCATGGTGGATTCACTACCAGTATACAAGGAGGGCCTGGACACCTTTCTTGAAGAATATATTCTTATAGTTTCTAGATTGTGTGATGATGGTGATCCAGGGAACTCGCCTGATTGCCGTTTGTGGAGTCAGGAAGGAATTTTCCCCTGATATGGGGCAATTAGCATCTGTCTCCCGGGGTTTTTGTTTTCTTTCCTCTAGATCAGTGTTTCCCAAACTCCAGTCCTCATGGCCCCACAGGTCATGTTTTCAGGATCTCCTTAGTGTTACACAGGTGATGGAAGTATCATCAAGACATCAGGAATTCTCTCACCTGTGCAACACTATGGAAATCCTGAAAACGTGACCTGTGGGGGCCGTGAGGATGGGGTTTGGGGAACACTGCTCTAGATCAACGTGTTATTGTACTGGTTGAACTTGATGGACTTGTGCAGTCAACCTAAAAGGGAGTCAGCACAGAATGACTGTTCAAACCAAGCGCAGGCGCTTAGTGCATCATGGTGCAGCCAAACATTGAAGGTCGCCTTCCCACGTGCTTGTTTTCTCTCCATTTGCACACCTCGCCCCCCCCCCACCTTTGATGATAGCTCTGGCTTCATAGAGCAATGTTTGGCCAAATCACGGTGCACCGAGGGCCGGTGCTTGGTTTAAACAGTCGTTCTGTGCTGTCAGACTCGTTTTAAATGTTTGGCCTCGCCAAAGGTGCACTAAGCGCCTGTGTTATCACAGAATAGTGAGGACCGGTGTAGAGCGTGAGGCGTGGACATGGTGGTATCACAATAGTGAGGACTGGTGTAGAGCGTGAGGCGTGGACATGGTGGTATCACAATAGTGAGGACGGATGTAGAGCGTGAGGCGTGGACATGGTGGTATCACAATAGTGAGGACGGGTGTAGAGCGTGAGGCGTGGACATGGTGGTATCACAATAGTGAGGATGGGTGTAGAGCGTGAGGCGTGGACATGGTGGTATCACAATAGTGAGGACGGGTGTAGAGCGTGAGGCGTGGACATGGTGGTATCACAATAGTGAGGACGGGTGAGATCGTGAGGCGTGGACATGGTGGTATCACAATAGTGAGGACGGGTGAGATCGTGAGGCGTGGACATGGTGGTATCACAATAGTGAGGACGGGTGTAGAGCGTGAGGCGTGGACATGGTGGTATCACAATAGTGAGGACGGGTGTAGAGCGTGAGGCGTAGACATGGTGGTATCACAATAGTGAGGATGGGTGAGATCGTGAGGCGTGGACATGGTGGTATCACAATAGTGAGGACGGGTGTAGAGCGTGAGGCGTGGACATGGTGGTATCACAGTAGAGAGGACGGGTGTAGAGCGTGAGGCGTGGACACGGTGGTATCACAATAGTGAGGACGGGTGTAGAGCGTGAGGCGTGGACATGGTGGTATCACAATAGTGAGGACGGGTGTAGAGCGTGAGGCGTGGACATGGTGGTATCACAATAGTGAGGACGGGTGAGATCGTGAGGCGTGGACATGGTGGTATCACAATAGTGAGGACGGGTGTAGAGCGTGAGGCGTGGACATGGTGGTATCACAATAGTGAGGACGGGTGTAGAGCGTGAGGCGTGGACGGGTGTAGAGCGTGAGGCGTGGACATGGTGGTATCACAATAGTGAGGACGGATGTAGAGCGTGAGGCGTGGACATGGTGGTATCACAATAGTGAGGACGGGTGTAGAGCGTGAGGCGTGGACATGGTGGTATCACAATAGTGAGGATGGGTGTAGAGCGTGAGGCGTGGACATGGTGGTATCACAATAGTGAGGACGGGTGTAGAGCGTGAGGCGTGGACATGGTGGTATCACAATAGAGAGGACGGGTGAGATCGTGAGGCGTGGACATGGTGGTATCACAATAGTGAGGACGGGTGAGATCGTGAGGCGTGGACATGGTGGTATCACAATAGTGAGGACGGGTGTAGAGCGTGAGGCGTGGACATGGTGGTATCACAATAGTGAGGACGGGTGTAGAGCGTGAGGCGTGGACATGGTGGTATCACAATAGTGAGGACGGGTGTAGAGCATGGGGCATGGACATGGTAGTATCACAATAGTGAGGACGGGTGTAGAGCGTGAGGCGTGGACATGGTGGTATCACAATAGTGAGGACGGCTGTAGAGCGTGAGGCGTGGACATGGTGGTAACACAATAGTGAGGACAGGTGTAGAGCGTGAGGCGTGGACATGGTGGTATCACAATAGTGATGACGGCTGTAGAGCGTGAGGCGTGGGCATGGTGGTAACACAATAGTGAGGACAGGTGTAGAGCGTGAGGCGTGGACATGGTGGTATCACAATAGTGAGGACGGGTGTAGAGCGTAAGGCGTGGACATGGTGGTATCACAATAGTGAGGACGGGTGTAGAGCGTGAGGCGGGGACATTGTGGTATCACAATAGTGAGGACGGGTGTAGAGCGTAAGGCGTGGACATGGTGGTATCACAATAGTGATGACGGGTGTAGAGCGTGAGGGGTGGACATGGTGGTAACACAATAGTGAGGACGGGTGTAGGGCGTGAGGCGTGGACATGGTGGTAGCACAATAGTGAGGAAGGGTGTAGAGCGTGAGGCATGGACATGATAATCACAATAGTGAGGACGGGTGTAGAGCGTGAGGTGTAGACATGGTGGTAGCACAATAGTGAGGACGGGTGTAGAGCGTGAGGCATGGACATGGTGGTAGCACAATAGTGAGGACGGGTGTAGAGCGTGAGGCATGGACATGGTGGTAGCACAATAGTGAGGACGGGTGTAGAGCGTGAGGCGTGGACATGGTGGTAGCACAATAGTGAGGACGGGTGTAGAGCGTGAGGCATGGACATGGTGGTAGCACAATAGTGAGGACGGGTGTAGAGCGTGAGGCGTGGACTCTGTGTTGTCACACAATATAATCACATCTAGTAACAGAACCTTTAATGGATGTTTTATACAAAAGTGAACATTCGCTCTGAAGTCTTAAAACCCTATAATTCAAGAAACTATTTCCTCCATACGAAATGCACGTGTAGATAGTGAGTCGTGGACACGGTGGTATCACAATAGTGAGCACGGGTGTAGAGCGTGAGTCGTGGACGCGGTAGTGTCACAATAGTGAGGACGGGTGTAGATCATGAGTCGTAGACGCGGTGGTATCACAATAGTGAGGACGGGTGTAGATCGTGAGTCGTGGACACGGTGGTATCACAATAGTGAGGACGAGTGTAGATCGTGAGTCGTGGACGCGGTGGTACCACAATAGTAAGGACGAGTGTAGACCGTGAGTCGTGGACGCGGTGGTATCACAATAGTGAGGACGAGTGTAGAGCGTGAGTCGTGGACGCAGTATCACAATAGTGAGGACGGGTGTAGAGCGTGAGTCGTGGACACGGTGGTATCACAATAGTGAGGACGGGTGTAGAGCGTGAGTCGTGGACGTGGTGGTATCACAATAGTGAGGACGGGTGTAGAGCGTGAGGCGTGGACATGGTGGTAACACAATAGTGAGGACGGGTGTAGATCGTGAGTCGTGGACACGGTGGTATCACACAATAGTGAGGACAGGTGTAGATCGTGAGTCGTGCACGCGGTAGTGTCACAATAGTGAGGACGGGTGTAGATCATGAGTCGTGGACGGGGTGGTAACACACAATAGTGAGGACGGGTGTAGAGCGCGAGTCGTGGACATGGTGGTATCACAATAGTGAGGACGGGTGTAGATCGTGAGTCGTGGGCGCGGTGGTAACACAATAGTGAGGACGGGTGTAGATCGTGAGTCGTGGGCGCGGTGGTAACACAATAGTGAGGACGGGTGTAGATCGTGAGTCGTGGACGCGGTGGTAACACACAATAATGAGGACGGGTGTAGATCGTGAGTCGTGGACCCGATGGTATCATACAATAGTGAGGACGGGTGTAGAGCGTGAGTCGTGGACGCGGTGGTATCACAATAGTGAGGACGGGTGTAGATCGTGAGGCGTGGACATGGTGGTACACAATAGTGAGGACGGGTGTAGATCACGAGTCGTGCACGCGGTGGTAACACACAATAGTGAGGACGGGTGTAGAGCGTGAGTTGTGGGCGCGGTGGTATCATACAATAGTGAGGACGGGTGTAGATCGTGAGTCGTGGATGTGGTGGTAACACACAATAGTGAGGACGGGTGTAGAGCGTGAGTCGTGGGCGCGGTGGAGTCACACAATAGTGAGGACGGGTGTAGATCGTCAGTCGTGGATGCGGTGGTATCATACAATAGTGAGGACGGGTGTAGATCGTGAGTCGTGGGCGCGGTGGTATCATACAATAGTGAGGACGGGTGTAGAGCGTGAGTCATGGACGCGGTGGTAACACACAATAGTGAGGACGGGTGTAGATCGTGAGTCGTGGACCCGGTGGTATCACAATAGTGAGGACGGGTGTAGGTCGTGGGCGCGGTGGTAACACACAATAGTGAGGACGGGTGTAGATCGTGAGCGCAGTGGTAACACACAATAGTGAGAACGGGTGTAGATCGTGAGTCATGGACCCGGTGGTATCATACAATAGTGAGGACGGGTGTAGAGCGTGAGTCGTGGACGCGGTGGTATCACACAATAGTGAGGACGGGTGTAGAGCGTGAGTCGTGGACATGGTGGTATCACAATAGTGAGGACGGGTGTAGATCGTGAGTCGTGGGCACGGTGGTAACACACAATAGTGAGAACGGGTGTAGATCGTGAGGTCGTGGGCGCGGTGGTAACACACAATAGTGAGGACGGGTGTAGATCGTGAGTCGTGGACGCGGTGGTAACACACAATAGTGAGGACGGGTGTAGATCGTGAGTCGTGGACCCGATGGTATCATACAATAGTGAGGACGGGTGTAGAGCGTGAGTCGTGGACGCGGTGGTATCACAATAGTGAGGACGGGTGTAGATCGTGAGGCGTGGACATGGTGGTACACAATAGTGAGGATGGGTGTAGATCATGAGTCGTGGACGCGGTGGTAACACAATAGTGAGGACGGGTGTAGAGCGTGAGTCGTGGGCGCGGTGGTATCATACAATAGTGAGGACGGGTGTAGATCGTGAGTCGTGGATGTGGTGGTAACACACAATAGTGAGGACGGGTGTAGAGCGCGAGTCATGGACGCGGTGGTAACACACAATAGTGAGGACGGGTGTAGATTGTGAGTCGTGGGTGCGGTGGTAACACAATAGTGAGGACGGGTGTAGATCGTGAGTCGTGGGCGCGGTAGTGTCACAGTAGTGAGGACGGGTGTAGAGCGTGAGTGGTGGGCGTGGTGGATTCACACAATAGTGAGGACGGGTGTAGATCGTGAGCGCGGTGGATTCACACAATAGTGAGGACGGGTGTAGATCGTGAGTCGTGGGCGCGGTGGATTCACACAATAGTGAGGACGGGTGTAGAGCGTGAGTCGTGGGCGCGGTGGATTCACACAATAGTGTGGACGGGTGTAGATCGTGAGTCGTGGGCGCGGTGGATTCACACAATAGTGAGGACGGGTGTAGATCGTGAGTCGTGGGCGCGGTAGAGTCACACAATAGTGAGGACGGGTGTAGATCGTGAGTCGTGGGCGCGGTGGTAACACACAATAGTGAGAACGGGTGTAGATCGTGAGTCGTGGGCGCGGTGGTAACACACAATAGTGAGGACGGGTGTAGATCGTGAGTCGTGGGTGCGGTGGAGTCACACAATAGTGAGGACGGGTGTAGATCGTGAGTCGTAGGCGCGGTGGTAACACACAATAGTGAGGACGGGTGTAGATCGTGAGTCGTGGGTGCGGTGGAGTCACACAATAGTGAGGACGGGTGTAGATCGTGAGTCGTGGGCGCGGTGGAGTCACACAATAGTGAGGACGGGTGTAGATCGTGAGTCGTGGGCGCGGTGGAGTCACACAATAGTGAGGACGGGTGTAGATCGTGAGTCGTGGGTGCGGTGGAGTCACACAATAGTGAGGACGGGTGTAGATCGTGAGTCGTGGGCGCGGTGGAGTCACACAATAGTGAGGACGGGTGTAGATCGTGAGTCGTGGGTGCGGTGGAGTCACACAATAGTGAGGACGGGTGTAGATCGTGAGTCGTGGGTGCGGTGGTAACACACAATAGTGAGGACGGATGTAGATCGTGAGTCGTGGGTGCGGTGGTAACACACAATAGTGAGGACGGGTGTAGATCGTGAGTCGTGGGTGCGGTGGTAACACACAATAGTGAGGACGGGTGTAGAGCGTGAGTCGTGGGTGCGGTGGAGTCACACAATAGTGAGGACGGGTGTAGAGCGTGAGTCGTGGGCGCGGTGGAGTCACACAATATAACATCTAGTAACAGAACGCTTCCTTTAATGGATGTTTTATACAAAAGTGAAGCCATAAAACCCTATAATACAAGAAACAATATTTCCTCCGTCCACATCGCACAATTTCCTTCTCACAGAGCAGCAGTAACAGAACGCTGCAGATTCTCTGCAGAAACCTTTGGTGCCGTCTACACGACAGGAACGAGGCCACATTTTACCATTTGTACCACAAGACCCCGAACAACAGACAAGAAACACGAGGACATGAACAGAAGGACAAAAGAAATCAGGAATCTCCTCCGTGTAACCAGAAGTCGGATCAGCGGAGACTCGTCCTCGCACACCTTATCCAGACATGGCGGCCGCCAGCGCCTTCACTTCAAAGGCCTCCGGAGGAATGGCACCCCGACTCTGTAAAGGGAAACCGATAATAAAGGAAAACCAAATCATACGTGTAAACCTGGAGACCAGACAGAAGCATCATTTACCCCTTTATACAGTCAGGGGGTGAGCGCTCTTAAAGGGGTTCTCCATTTATATGGAGATAAACATTAAATGGATTCTCTTATCAAGACGACTGCTCTCTATATACCGTATTAGTGCTTATAGATATTATAGAGGGGTCTCCCGCCCCGAACCCCCAGCTGTGAGCTAGAATAATACCTGGCCCCACCATCCCCCCCGGTGCATAACGTCCGGCACCATCTTGCCCCCCCCCGGTGTATAATGTCCTGCCCCATCTCGTCCCCTCCCCGGATGTATCATGTCCGGTCCCATCTCCCCCCTTCCTGGTGTATAACATCCAGCCCCATTGCTCCTCCTGTGCATAACGTCCGGCACCATCTTGCCCCCCCGGTGTATAATGTCCTGCCCCATTTCGTCCCCTCCCCGGATGTATCATGTCCGGTCCCATCCCCCCCCTTCCTGGTGTATAACATCCAGCCCCATTGCTCCTCCTGTGCATAACGTCCGGTCCCATCGACCCCCGATGCATAACGTCTGGCCCTTCCCCCCGCTGTGCATAACATTCAGTGCCATCGCCCCCCATGCATAACTTCCGACCCCATCGTCCCCCGGTGTAACATCTGGTCCCGTTGCGGTGTGATGTCTTCTGGATGAAGGGGCAACAATTCCCACCAATGCCTCCAAAATCTTATAGAAATCCTTCCCAGAAGAGCAGAAGCCGTTCTATCTGTGGAGGAGCGACTCCATATTAATGTCTATGGGTGTAAGATGGGAGGTGAGAGCTCCCTGGAGGTGAATGTGGAGGGGGCACATACTTTTCTCCAGATATTGTATGTACAGTGATTCCATAGAGCAAGAACTGATCTTTGCAGCTGTAATCAGCTCTGGCCAATAGAGGGCAGCACTGAACCTCTAAACACCTCCACAGGACACATGCAAAGACCTTCAGAGATACAGTGCAGGTGTCGGCTTCAGGTCACTGGAGACAGTCAGCAAGTAGGTTGCTTAATAAAACCATTTACCTTCAGGTGATGAAACACTTTCTTTGCTTGATGCACATCCCAGTTGTTGTCGTCAAGACATCTGTATGGGGAAAAGAGATTTTATCAAAAGACACCGACCACGGCGGCAGGAAGCCCATCGCCCGTGGCTGGTGTCACCTAAAGTTACATGATATAGAGGCAAAACCTCAGCTGTGAGAAGTGTCGGGGCTGCACAGGTTTTCAGTACCTTAATGGAAAGTGAAATCTTGGATACAAAGTGTATGATGAGGTTACAGAACCCCCCGCGCCCAGTGCCGCGCACCGCGGTCTCACTCACTTCAGAGCCCAGTCCGGCTTCATCCTCGTGTACGCGGAGAATGAGTGGACGGTGTCCCTGGCGGCGGCGGAAGGGGCTTTCTCGCAGATCGCTGGGACAGGTTTGGGGGGCTCAAGTGATGGCGTTTCTTGCGGACCCCCGTATGCATTCAGTATAACCATCTGATCATTCAAAATCTGAGCGCTGGAAAAAGAGGAAAACAAAAAAGTAACTGAATTATTAGTGATTTCAATATCTCGGCTTGCTTTCAGTGAATGGGACCATGTTTGTTACACAGACCGGATTCCTCTCACTGCTAATCATTTACTAACTGGGGTCTACGCAATATGCTGTACAGATTTTATGCCTCGCGATGTAATTAAGAATATTCTCATTCATTGATGGCAAGCAGAGATCTGAAAACGCTGAAAAAATAGAAATATAAATTACCGTATATGCTCGAGTATAAGCCAAGGCACCTAATTTTACCACAAAAAACTGGGAAAACTTATTGACTTGAGTATAAACCCTAATTTGGGAAATGCAGCAGCTACTGGTAAATTTCCCCATCCTGGTACGCATGGCCCCCTCATCCCCAATCCTGGTATGCATGGACCCCTCATCCCTAATTCTGTTGTGCATGGCTCCCTCATCCCCAATCCTGGTACGCATGGCCCCCTCATCCCCAATCCTGGTACGCATGGCCCCCTCATCCCCAATCCTGGTACGCATGGCCCCCTCATCCCCAATCCTGGTACGCATGGCACCCTCATCCCCAATTCTGTTGTACATGGCCCCCTCATCCCTAATCCTGGTATACATGCCCCCCTCATCCCCAATCCTGGTATGCATGGCAGCCCTCATCCCCAATCCAGGTATGCATGGCAGCCCTCATCCCCAATCCAGGTATGCATGGCAGCCCTCATCCCCCAATCCAGGTATGTATGGCACCCCTCATCCCCCAATCCTGGTATGTACGGTACCCCTCATCCCCCAATCCTGGTATGCATGCCCCCCCATCCCCAATCCTCGTATGCATGGCACCCTCATGTCTAATCCTGGTATGTATGGTCCCCTCATCCCCAATCCTGGTATGCATGGCCTCCTCATCCCCAATCCTGGTATGCATGGCACCCCTATCCCCAATCCTGGTATGTGTGGGCCCCCTCATCCCCCAATCCGGGATTGTATGCCCCCCATCCCCAATCCTGGTATGCATGGCCTCCTCATACCCAATCCTGGTATGTATGGCCTTCCCATCCCCAATCCTGGTATGTATGGACCCCCTCATTCCCCAATCCTGGTATGCATGGCCGCATTACTGCACACACAAAAAAATAATCAAACACTGAAGGTACGTGCACACGATCAGTAATTGCTGCGGATTGTACGCTGCGCACTTGCGCTGCGTGCAATCCGCAGATGCCAGATGTTATAGAATAGTGGATGGGATTTATACAGATCCCATGCCCACTATGCGTCTCCATACACCTGCGGCTCACCCGCAGACACGGACATGCGGCGCGTCTTCCCAGACCTCAGTATGTCAATTTCTCTTGCGGAGACACTAGTCTCCGCAAGAGAAATTCTATCAGTGCAATGTATAGGATGCGGTGAATCCGCATGGCTCAATGAACACATGCGGATTTACCAGCGTGCAGCGCTTTGGACGCAGCATAAAGTATGCTGCGTTCAAAGCGCTGCCAATAACGCCCATGTGCACATACCCTTATACTCACCTTCCTTCCTCACCTCTGCTCTGCGTCCTTTTCTGCTGCAGCAGCTCATGTCAGCATCTGAGCAGCGCATGACGTCACTGCCATGCGCTCTCAGACGCTGAGCTGCTGGCACATTCACTCCTCTCCACCCCGGGACTATGGGCGTGGAGAAGAGTGAATATGCACTCTCTTTAGTAGCGGGCACTGTCAGCAGGAACTGCGGCTCAACGCTTCTCTGTGTCCGCTACTAAAGAGAATGAATATTCATTCTTCTCCACGCCCATGGGAGTGGAGAAGAGGGAATATTAATTTCTCTTTAGCGCGGGCACACGTGGTAGCTGCAGCAGCGGCTACTGCGTGTGCCCCGCTCCTCCACCGTCGCAACCTCCCCCAGCACTATCCACCACCAGAATTTCTATATACTCGAGTATATACCAGAGTATAAGCCGAGAGGGGCTTTATCAGAACAAAAAATGTGCTGAAAAACTCGGCTTATACTCGAGTATATACGGTATATTAAAAATCTGGTGAATTACATGATGATTGGAAGAGATGAGATCAATCATAACCTATGCAGCGGATACCACCACTGGCGGCCTCAGTATTCCTGTAGCCAGAAGACCACCGCCAGGAGGAGTTAACAGAGCGGCCGGTCATACATGCACCCTGCCTCCGCCAGGAGGAGTTAACAGAGCGGCCGGTCATACATGCACCCTGCCTCCGCCAGGAGGAGTTAACAGAGCGGCCGGTCATACATGCACCCTGCCTCCGCCAGGAGGAGTTAACAGAGCGTCCGGTCATACATGCACCCTGCCTCCGCCAGGAGGAGTTAACAGAGCGGCCGGTCATACATGTGTAGCACCCTGAGGGCTCGGCTGCTACAGGGGTATTGCACCTCGACCCAGAGGTGTGATATTCCACTCCCGGGTAAGGATGGAGTGTGGACCAGGACTCAGTAAGCTGCATACACCACACACACCCCATTTCCGAGGGACAGCTCTACGGGGCTCCCATTTATATATATATGTAGGCACAACTGACCATGTCCCTGGCTGGAGTGGGGAGGGGGAGGAAAACCCAGTGGTGTAGGAGCAGATAGGGGTGGCTCTCTGGGCATAGGTAGGAGCCCATTGGTTGCTAGTCACCTGGGCTCACACATAGAGGGAGGTATATAAGGTGGGCACCATCTTAGAGTAGTCAGTTCAGTCCAGTCAGGAGGAGAAGAGAGAAGGAGAGTTCAGCCAGAGAGGGCTGACAGGGAGCTGTGGCTCAGTCTGGGCCCAGCTCCACGAGGCCGGCCTGGAGTGGAGGCCAGAGCCAGAGGAGAGGAACAGAAACAGCAAGGAACTGGAACAGAAAGGAAACAAGGAACAGCACATTAAGAGAGGCTCAGAGACACCAGAGAAGAAGGGACCCCATAGGCCCAGGAGAGTGCGGGTGAAGGGTTGGCAGAGCAGGGTACCGGAACCCAAATTGGTGGAGGCAACAAATTCCTCAGCCAAAGACCGAAGGTTGTGACCACATCTTGGTGCGACCCCTCACTACATCCACCAGGAAAGCATACCACATAGGGTCAGGGAAACCGGAGAGAGGTTTCGCCAAGAGAAGGCCCGAGGAAGCTGGACAAAGGTGGGTCACTGGTGGGGACGGCCAGAGCAAGAAAGAGAAGGGAGCCCTGTGCCACGCTCTGGAATTGCCTGGGAGTTGGTCGAGCCCCTTGCCTGGTGGACGCAGCACGGCTTGGGCAGTCACCGCCGGTACAGACGTGACTAGGACCAGTAAAGAACTGTGAGTAAAGCATTGGAAACTGCAACCACACGTCTCTGTGTTTCATCGCCGCACCAGCACCATTAGTACTGGGACGCTCACACCATCACTCCCATCATGCACACTAGCTGCCCTGAGGCAATGCTTCTCCCGTGGGGAGTTATCCCATACTTGGCTGCGCATACAACATCAGCAGTCTGCGGCACAGCGGCGGTCTCCACTGACCGCAATCCACGGGTAGCGTAGTCGGACACTTATTATTACACTAAGACTGCCACTGGTTTGAAAGCCCTGGGCACGGACCGGGTCACCGCCACTGAAGACTACAACCCCCAGCGATAGTCTTCCGTGGCGATAGGTGATATTACAGCTCACCTCCTCCTCCTGTACAATGACTGATAACACCTCTATATATAGTAGATTACACAGGATCCACCATTCACAATAGGTGATATCACAGCACACCTCCTCCTCCTGTATAATGACTGATAACACCTCTATATACAGTAGATAACACAGGATCCACCATTTACAATAGGTGATATCACAGCTCACCACCTCCTCCTCCTGTACAATGAATGATAACACCTCTATATACAGTAGATAACACAGGATCCACCATTTACAATAGGTGAGATCACAGCTCACCCCCTCCTCCTCCTGTACAATGACTGATAACACCTCTATATACAGTAGATAACACAGGATCCACCATTTACAATAGGTGAGATCACAACTCACCTCCTCCTCCTCCTCCTTTATAATGACTGATAACACCTCTATATACAGTAGGTAACACAGGATCCACCATTCACAATAGATATCACAGCTCAACTCCTCTTCCTGTATAATGACTGATAACACCTCTATATACAGTAGGTAACACAGTATCCACCATTCACAATAGGTGAGATCACAGCTCACCCCCTCCTCCTCCTGTACAATGACTGATAACACCTCTATATACAGTAGATAACACAGGATCCACCACTCACAATAGGTGAGATCACAGCTCACCTCCTCCTCCTGTACAATGACTGATAACACCTCTATATACAGTAGATAACACAGGGGACCCACCATTCACAATAGGTGATATCACAGCTCACCTCCTCCTGTACAATGACTGATAACACCTCTATATACAGTAGATAACACAGGGGACCCACCATTCACAATAGGTGATATCACAGCTCACCTCCTCATCCTGTATAATGACTGATAACACCTCTATATACAGTAGATAACACAGGATCCACCATTCACAATAGGTGAGATCACAGCTCACCCCCTCCTCCTCCTATACAATGACTGATAACACATCTATATACAGTAGATAGCACAGGATCCACCATTCACAATAGGTGATATCACAGCTCACCTTCTCCTCCTGTACAATGACTGATAACACCTCTATATACAGTAGATAACACAGGATCCACCATTCACAATAAGTGTCATCACAGCTCACCTCCTCCTGTACAATGACTGATAACACATCTATATACAGTAGTTAACACAGGGGACCAAACATTCAAAATAGGTGATATCACAGCTCACCTCCTCCTCCTGTATAATGACTGATAACACCTCTATATACAGTAGGTAACACAGGATCCACCATTCACAATAAGTGATATCACAGCTAACCTCCTCCTCCTATACAATGACAGATAACACCTCTATATACAGTACATAACAAAGGGGACCCACCATTCACAATAGGTGGTATTACAGCTCACCTTCTCCCCCTGTATAATGACTGATAACACATCTATATACAGTAGGTAACACAGGATCCACAATTCACAATAGGTGATATCACAGCTCACCTACTCCTCCTCCTGTACAATGACTGATAACACCTCTATATACAGTAGTTAACACAGGATCCACCATTCACAATAGGCGATATCACAGCTCACCTCCTCCTCCTCCTGTACAATGACTGATAACACAGGATCCAACATTCACAATAGGTGAGATCACAGCTCACCCCTTCCTCCTCCTGTACAATGACTAATAACACCTCTATATACAGTAGATAACACAGAGGACCCACCATTCACAATAGGTGATATCACAGCTCACCTCCTCTTCCTGTATAATGATTGATAACAAATCTATGTACCGCAGTTAACACAGGATCCTCCATTCACAATAGGTGATGTCACAGATCACCTCCTCCTCCTGTACAATGAATGATAACACCTCTATATACAGTAGATTACACAGAATCCACCATTCACAATAGGTGAGATCACAGCTCACCTCCTCCTCTGTACAATGACTGATAACACCTCTATATACAGTAGATAAAACAGGATACACCATTCACAATAGGCGAGATCACAGCTCACCTCTTCCTGTACAATGAATGATAACACCTCTATATACAGTAGATAACACAGGGGACCCACCATTCACAATAGGTGGTATTACAGCTCACCTCCTCCCCTGTACAATGACTGATAACACCTCTATATACAGTAGATAACACAGGATCCACCATTCACAATAGGTGATATCACAGCTCACCTCCTCCTCCTCCTGTACAATGACTATTAACACCTCTATATACAGTAGATTACACAGGATCCACCATTCACAATAAGTGAGATCACAGCTCATCTCCTCCTCCTGTACAATGACTGATAACACGTCTATATATAGTAGATGACACAGAGGACCCACCATTCACAATAGGTGATGTCACAGCTCACCTCCTCCTCCTCCTGTACAATGACTGATAACACCTCTATATACAGTAGGTAACACAGGAGACCCACCATTCACAATAGGCGATATCACAGATCACCTCCTCCTCCTGTACAATGAACGATAATACCTCTATATACAGTAGATTACACAGGATCCACCATTCACAATAGGTGATATCACAACTCACCTCCGGCTCCTGTACAATGAACGATAACACCTCTATATACAGTAGATTACACAGGATCCACCATTCACAATAAGTGAGATCACAGCTCACCTCCCCCTCCTGTACAATGAATGATAACAACTCTATATACAGTAGATTACACAGGATCCACCATTCACAATAAGTGAGATCACAGCTCATCTCCTCCTCCTCCTGTACAATGACTGATAACACCTCTATATATAGTAGATAACACAGGATCCACCATTCACAATAGGTGACATCACAGCTCACCTCCTCCTCATGTACAATGACTGATAACACCTCTATATACAGTAGATAAAACAGGATCCACCTTTCACAATAGGTGATATCACAGCTCACCTACGCCGCCTGTACAATGAACGATAACACCTCTATATACAGTAGATTACACAGGATCCACCATTCACAATAGGTGACATCACAGCTCACCTCCTCCTCCTCCTCTACAAGGACTGATAACACCTCTATATACAGTAGATTACACAGGATCCACCATTCACAATAGGTGATATCACAGCTCACCTCCTCCTCCTGTACAATGAATGATAACACCTCTATATACAGTAGATAACACAGGATCCACCATTCACAATAGGTGATGTCACAGTTCACCTCCTCCTCCTGTACAATGAATGATAACACCTCTATATACATTAGATTACACAGGATCCACCATTCACAATCGGTAAGATCACAGCTCACCCCCTCCTCCTCCTGTACAATGACTGATAACACCTCTACATACAGTAGATAACACAGGGGACCCAACAATCACAATAGGTGGTATTACAGCTCACCTCCTCCTCCTCCTGCACAATGACTGATAACACCTCTATATACAGTAGATAACACAGGATCCACCATTCACAATAGGTGATATCACAGCTCACCTCCTCCTCCTCCTGTACAATGACTGATAACACCTCTATGTACAGTAGATAACACAGGATCCACTATTCACAATAGGTGAGATCACAGCTCACCTCCTCCTCCTTTACAATGACTGATATCACCTCTTTATACAGTAGATAACACAGGATCCACCTTTCACAATAGGTGATATCACAGCTCACCTCCTTCAACTCCTGTACAATGACTGATATCACCTCTATATACAGTAGATGACACAGGGAACACACCATTCACAATAGGTGATGTCACAGCTCACCTCTCCAACTGTACAATTACTGATAACACCTCTATATACAGTAGATAACACAGGATCCACAATCCACAAAAGGTGATATCACAGCACACCTCCTCATGCTCTACAATGACTGATAACACCTCTATATACAGTAGATGACACAGGGGACCCTCCATTCACAATAGGTGATGTCACAGCTCACCTCCTCCTCCTCCTGTACAATGACTGATGAAACCTCTATATACAGTAGATTACACAGGATCCTCCATTCACAATAGGTGAGATCACAGCTCACCTCCTCCTCCTCCTGTACAATGACTGATAACACCTCTTTATACAGTAGATAACAAAGGGGACCCATCATTCACAATAGGTGGTATCACAGCTCACCTCATCCCCCTGTATAATGACTGATAACACCTCTATATACAGTAGGTAACACAGGATCCACCATTCACAATAGGTGATATCACAGCTCACCTCCTCCTCCTGTACAATGACTGATAACACCTTTTTATACAGTAGATAACACAGGATCCTCCATTCACAATAGGTGATATCACAGCTCACCTCCTCCTCCTGTACAAGGACTGATGACACCTCTATATACAGTAGATAACACAGGTTCCACCATTCACAATAGGTGGTATTACAGCTCACCTCCTCCTCCTATACAATGACGGATAACACCTCTATATACAGTACATAACAAAGGGGACCCACCATTCACAATAGGTGGTATTACAGCTCACCTTCTCCCCCTGTATAATAACTGATAACACCTCTATATACAGTAGGTAACACAGGATCCACCATTCACAATAGGCGAGATCACAGCTCACCTCTTCCTGTACAATGAATGATAACACCTCTATATACAGTAGATAACACAGGATCCACCATTCACAAAAGGAAATATCACAGCTCACCTCCTCCTCCTGTACAATGACTGATAACACCTCTATATACAGTAGATAACACAGGATCCACCATTCACAATAGGTGATATCACAGCTCACCTCCTCATGCTGTACAATGACTGATAACACCTCTATATATAGCAGATGACACAGGGGACCCACCATTCACAATAGGTGATGTCACAGCTCTCCTCCTCCTCCTCCTCCTGTACAATGACTGATAACACCTCTATATATAGTAGATAACACAGGACCCACCATTCACAATAGGTGATATCACAGCTCACCTCCTCATGCTGTACAATGACTGATAACACCTCTATATATAGCAGATGACACAAGGGACCCACCATTCACAATAGGTGATGTCACAGCTCTCCTCCTCCTCCTCCTCCTGTACAATGACTGATAACACCTCTATATACAGTAGATAACACAGGATCCACCATTAACAATAGGTGAGATCACAGCTCACCTCCTCCTCCTGTACAATGACTGATAACACCTCTATATACAGTAGGTAACACAGGATCCACCATTCACAATAGGTGAGATCACAGCTCACCTCCTCCTCCTCCTGTACAATGACTGATAACCTCTATATACAGTAGGTAACACAGGATCCACCATTCACAATAGGTGATATCACAGCTCACCTACTCCTCCTCCTGTACAATGACTGATAACACCTCTATATACAGTAGATAACACAGGATCCACCATTCACAATAGGTGGTATTACAGCTCACCTCCTCCTCCTCCTGTTCAATGACTGGTAACACCTCTATATACAGTAGATAACACAGGGTCCACCATTCACAATAGGTGAGATCACAGCTCACCTCTTCCTGTACAATGAATGATAACACCTCTATATACAGTAGATAACACAGGATCCACCATTCACAATAGGTGGTATTACAGCTCACCTCCTCCTCCTCCTGTTCATTGACTGGTAACACCTCTATATACAGTAGATAACACAGGATCCTCTATTCACAATAGGTGAGATCACAGCTCACCTCCTTCTCCTCCTCCTGTACAATGACTGAAAACACCCCTATGTACAGTAGATGACACAGGGGACCAACCATTCACAATAGGTGATATCACAGCTCACCTCCTCCTCCTGTATAATGACTGATAACACCTCTATATACAGTAGATAACACAGGATCCACCATTCACAATAGGTGATATCACAGCTCACCTCCTCATGCTGTACAATGACTGATAACACCTCTATATACAGTAGATAACACAGGATCCACCATTCACAATAGGTGAGATCACAGCTCACCTCCTCCTCCTCCTGTACAATGAATGATAACACCTCTATATACAGTAGATGACACAGGGGATCCACCATTCACAATAGGTGAGATCACAGCTCACCTCCTCCTCCTCCTGTACAATGACTGATGACACCTCTATATACAGTAGATAACACAGGATCCTCTATTCACAATAGGTGAGATCACAGCTCACCTCCTTCTCCTCCTGTACAATGACTGATAACACCTCTATATACAGTAGGTAACACGGGATCCACCATTCACAATAGGTGATATCACAGCTCACCTCCTCCTCCTGTACAATGAATGATAACACCTCTATATACAGTAGATAACACAGGATCCACCATTCACAATAGGTGAGATCACAGCTCACCTCCTCCTGTACAATGACTGATAACACCTCTATATACAGTAGATAACACAGGATCCACCATTCACAATAGGTGATATCACAGCTCACCTCCTCCTCCTGTACAATGAATGATAACACCTCTATATACAGTAGATAACACAGGATCCACCATTCACAATAGGTGAGATCACAGCTCACCTCCTCCTGTACAATGACTGATAACACCTCTATATACAGTAGATAACACAGGATCCACCATTCACAATAGGTGAGATCACAGCTCACCTCCTCCTCCTGTACAATGACTGATAACACCTCTATATACAGTAGATAACACAGGATCCACCATTCACAATAGGTGATATCACAGCTCACCTCCTCTTCCTGTATAATGCGGATTGCACATTTTCTGTACAATAAACCTCATTTCAAGGCAGAAACATTACTGTGTCCAACAGTTATTACATAGATCAAACTGAAATAGCTGCTGCAAAAACACCAATTTTAAGAAAGCATTAAGCTTAAGATTAATAGGGGTGCCCAAACTTTTTCATATAACTGTATATATAATTATATACACAGTGGAGGAAATAATTATTTGATCCCCTGCTGTCTTTCTTAGTTTGCCCACTGACAAAGACATGAACAGTCTATAATTTTAAGGGTAGGTTAATTTTAACATTGAGAGATAGAATATCCCAAAAAAAAATGAAGAAAATCACATTGTATAAATTAGATAATTTTTCTGCATTTTGCAGTGAGAAATAAGTATTTGATCCCTCTGGAAAACAACACTTAATACTTGGTGGTAAAACACATGTTGGCAGCACAGCAGTCAGACGTTGTTTGTAGCTGATGATGAGGGTTGTGCACATGTCGGGAGGAATTTTGCTCCACTCCTCTTTGCAGATCATCTCTAAATCATTAAGATTTTAAGGCTGTCGCTTGGCAAATCGGAGCTTTAACTCCCTCCATAAGTTTTCTATGGGATTAAGGCCTGGAGACTGGCTAGGCCACTCCATGACCTTACTGTAGTTCTTTATGATCCACTCCTTTGTTGCTTTGGCTGTATGTTTTGGGTCATTGCCTTGCTGGAAAGACCTAGCCACGACCCATCTTCAATGCTCTTACTGAGGGAAGGAGGTTGTTGGCCAAAATCTCGCGATACATGACGCCATCCATCTTCCCTTCAATACGGTGCAGTCGTCATGTCCCCTTTGCAGAAAAGCACCCCCAAAGTATGTTTCCCCCACCATGCTTCACGGTTGGAACAATGTTCTTAGGGTTGTACTTCCTTCTTCTTCCTCCAAACACGGCCAATTGAGTTAATGCTAAAGAGCTCAATTTTTGTCTCATCTGACCACAGCACCTTCTCCCAATAACTCACAGAATCATCCAGGTATTCATTGCCAAACTTCAGATGGGCCTGCACATGTGCCTTCTTGAGCAGGGGGACCTCGCGGGCACTGCAGGATTTTTAACCTTTAAAGCGGAATGTGTTACCAATGGTTTGCTTGGTGACTGTGGTCCCAGCTGCCTGGAGATCATTAGCAAGTTCCCCCCGTGTAGTTTTAGACTGATCTCTCACCTTCCTCATGATCAAGGATATCCCCTCGAGGTGAGATTTTGCATGGTGCCCCAGATCAATGTCTATTGACAGTCATTTTGTATTTCTTTCATTTTCTTACAATTGCACCAACAGTTGTCTCCTCCTCACCCAGCGTCTTACTTATGGTTTTGTAGCTCATTCCAGCTTTGTGCAGGTCTATGATCTTGTCCCCGACATCCTTAGAAAGCTCTTTGGTCTTGCCCATGTGGTAGAGGTTAGAGTCTGACTGATTAATGGAGTCTGTGGACAAGAGTCTTTTATACAGGTGACTATGTAAGACAGCTGTCTTTACTGCAGGTAACGAGTTGATTAGGAGCGTCTAACTGGTCTGTAGCAGCCAGAACTCATAATGGTTTGTAGGGGATGAAATACTTATTTCTCACTGCAAAATGCAAAAAAAATTATCTAATTTATACAATGTGATTTTCTTGATTTTTTTGGGCAGGGATATTCTATCTCTCAATGTTAAAATTACCCTTAAAATTATAGACTGTTCATGTCTTTGTCAGTGGGCAAACTTAGAAAAACCCGCAAGGGATCAAATATTTATTTCCCCCAGTGTGTGTGTGTGTGTGTGTGTGTGTGTGTGTGTGTGTGTGTGTGTGTGGGCAGGTGTTTGTGTGTGTGTGTGGGCAGGTGTGTATGTGTGTGGGCAGGTGTGTGTATGTGTGTGTGTGTGTGTGGGCAGGTGTGTGTGTGTGTGGGCAGGTGTGTATGTGTGTGTGTGTGGGCAGGTGTGTGTATGTGTGTGTGTGTGGGCAGGTGTGTGTGTGTGTGGGCAGGTGTGTATGTGTGTGTGTGTGGGCAGGTGTGTGTATGTGTGTGTGTGTGGGCAGGTGTGTGTGTGTGGGCAGGTGTGTTTGTGTGTGGGCAGGTGTGTTTGTGTGTGTGTGTGTGGGCAGGTGTGTATGTGTGTGGGCAGGTGTATGTGTGTGTGGGGGGGCAGGTGTGTGTGTGTGTCTGTGTGGGCAGATGTGTGTGTGTGTCTGTGTGGGCAGGTGTGTGTCTGTGTCTGTGTGGGCAGCTGTGTGTGTGTGTGTGTGTGTA
Source organism: Phyllobates terribilis (assembly GCF_046119375.1). NCBI lineage: Eukaryota > Metazoa > Chordata > Amphibia > Anura > Dendrobatidae > Phyllobates > Phyllobates terribilis. Next base: position 2,136,101 of record NW_027362994.1, read on the forward strand.
TATGTGTGTGTGTCTGTGTGGGCAGGTGTGTGTGTGTATATGTGTGTGTGTGTGTGTATATGTGTGTGTGTCTGTGTGGGCAGGTGTGTGTGTGTATATGTGTGTGTGTGTGTGTGTGTGTGTGTGGGCAGGTTAGAAAGTCTTGCCCTGTTGAACACTACACCTGACTTGAGGCCACCACCTCTTGGTTGTCCAATGTTCTTGCTTCTCTAGGGCTCTTCTCAGATATTCATTATACCAGCTCCCCAGAATACCAAAGTTATGGTGGGTGACCGCGAGCCCTGGTGGTGGTCATAACTGCGGCCACCCAGGGGCAATACTCCATAACAACAATCCCCTGAGGTGGTGTAGGATGTAAGGACCTATTCACACTACATTCAGCGCTGCATTCAGGTCTTTACACAAGGCTTACAACTGAATCCCTGAAATTCAGGATTGTGCTGTCTGAAATGAGACATCTGAAAGCAGAGAAAATGGAGCCTAAAGATTCAGACTTTAGCCTCGGTTTGCCTTTGTTCAAATCAATGGCTATGTCAAGGCACATCTGAATGCCATTTTTCAGGGATTTAGATAGAAGCCTGGAAAGAGGAGATGAATGCATTGCAAAATTCAGTGTGAATAGGCCCTTATATCTGGAGTCTTGATATTGATGCCACAAGCATTTTACTTGTTTTTAACTTAAAAAAAAATACACACACACAAATTATACACACACACACACACACTATACATACATACACACACACTATACATACACACACACTACACATACACACACATTATACACACACACACACTATACATACACACACACTACACATACACACACACACACACTATACATACACACACACACACACTATACATACACAAACACTATACATACACACACATTATACACACACACACACTATACATACACACACACAAATGTGTGTGTGGGCAGGTGTGTGTGTGTGGGCAGGTGTGTGTGTGTGGGCAGGTGTGTGTGTGTGTGGGCAGGTGTGTGTGTGTGATGTCTGTCTGTTTGTGTGTGTGTTTGTGTGGGCAGATGTCATTGTGTGATGTCTGTTTGTATGTATTTTTGTGTTTCAAATGTGTTTATGCGTGTCTGTATATGTTTGTGTGTGTGTATGACTGCATGCGGCCTACTGCTGAGTATAGTTGGCGCCGTGCGGCCTCCTGATGTCTCTGGGGGGGCTCCGTGCGGCCTCCTGCTGTGTATAGATGGCTACGTGCGGCTCCCCGCTGTGTATAGATGGCTACGTGCGCCCCCCCGCTGTTTATAGACGGCGCCGTGCGGCCCCCCGCTGTGTATAGATGGCTACGTGCGCCCCCCGCTGTGTATAGATAGCTATGTGCGGCCCCCCGCTGAGTATAGATGTCGCTGTGCGGCCTCCTGCTGTGTATAGATGGCTTCGTGCGCCCCCCGCTGTGTATAGATAGCTATGTGCGGCCCCCCGCTGAGTATAGATGTCGCCGTGCGGCCTCCTGCTGTGTATAGATGGCTACGTGCGGTCTCCCGCTGAGTATAGATGGCGCTGTGCGGCCTCCTGCTGTCTCTGGGGGGAGCGCCGTGAGGCATCTATACTCAGCAGGAGGCCGCACGTAGCCAGCTATACACGTATACTCAGCAGGAGGCCGCACGTAGCCATCTATACGGTGCCATCTATACACAGCGGGAGGCCGCACGGCGCCATCTATACACAGTGGGAGGTCGCACGGCGCCATCTATACACAGCGGGAGGCCGCACGGAGCCATCTATACACAGCGGGAGTCTCAGTGTTTTGCAAGAGCAGTCAATAAATTCTGCTTGACTAATTCTGAGCACCATAAAGTCTGGTTCGCTTCTAACCTGCTGTCTTCATTTTCAGCTTGCTGAATTCTAACTCATTTACTGTCATTCGAGACGATGCCTTTGCTGGTCTCTTTCACCTTGAATACCTGTAAGTGTTCCACTTAATGTCATATTTTTGATTCTGTTCTTCTTCATCTTTTGGCATGTGCAATTGTATGAGCAAGTATTCATATGAATTTATGACCTACTTAAATCTTGGAGGACCTTAAATTTTATTCAATCAAGTTTTTTTCCAGTTTAAAACTATGGGACATATATGTGCCTTGGTCCTCAAAGGGTTTTTAAAGGGGCTGCAAACATAAATACGAAAAAGATAATTCAATTAGTGCTTTATGTGTTCATTTAATTTTTATTTGAAGTCCATTTTTTTTATATACCTTGAAATTAAGCCCTACCCCGTGGAATGAAGCCCTACCTACATAACATCTGAGAGCTACATGGATCCCGCTTGTGAGGTGCCTGTCCGTCACTGCTATTCAGTTTTAGGGTCCACTCACTAAGCCATATATTCTCTCATGCAAGAGAATAGGGCCAATTATGCTAATGACACTGGGCTCAAACTCTGTCAGAGCTTCAACTGAGTGTGATCCGATTCTCTCGCAGCACAGATATGGAGAAGATGGAGAACTTAATTTCTCCATCTTCTCCATAGTCTCTGTGAGTGTTCATCGGACTGCACTTGGATGACATCCGAGTGCAGTCCAATGTTTTACGTGCACCCATAGACTTGTATGGGTGCACATGGTCCGAATATCGAATGAGATTATTTTCTCATGCCAATAATCGCACTGTCCCATAGTATAACATAGAGCCGAGTCCTATCCGATAAAACATCACATAGCATTCGGCCGTGTTATACGACAGTGTGAGCGAGCCCTTAGAGTCAAGGAATATTTACATGTAGATGATGATATTACTCTCCAAGTGTATATTTTTTTAGGCGAGTTCATAGTAAATGCTTTGCATTTTTGACATGTGATCAACTAAAGAACAAGAAAGATTTAGGACCTCGCCTATAGAGAAACGGAAAATAGTTTGGAGGACTTGCATGTCCTTTTTTATTTATTATGAGAAAATCATAAAAGATCCCGTTTTTTAACCATGCTGTGACTTTCTGCTGAGGGAGAGGGAGAGAGCTGCCCTATTCAGAGTCTGTAATAAGACCTGCTGACAAAAGTGTTGAAGATACAGTCTAATGTGAATTAACAATGAAAAAAAGTTAATTTAACAAATGGCTTGTATTTTTTTTAATACAAACTTTTTTGTCTTTACAGCTCCTTTAAAGGGAATCTGTCATCAGGTTTTTGCCACCTAATCTGAGAGCAGCATAATGTAGGGTTAGAGGCACTGATTCCAGTAATGTGTCACTTACTGGGCTGCTTAGTGTTGTTTTGATAAAATCATTGATTTGTCAGAAGGTAATTATCACTAGATGACTAGTAAGTTCTGTAGGACCCCACCCCCATCACTGATCAGTAGATTTCTGTGTACAATGAGCATGGGCAGAAAGCTGCCAATCAGTGGTGTGGGTGGGGCTATACAGAGCGCAGCATTCAGAGAGCTGCTAGATCTGCAGCAGATAAAACAAAACGGTGATTTTCTCAAAATGACAACAAGCAGCTGAAAAAGTGACACATCGCTGGAATCAGGGTATCTGCCCCAATATTGTGCTGCTCTCAGATGAGGCAGCACAATTAATATTATGCCAAATTAATTTCCCGTGAACTATCACATGATCTATCACAGGGGATCATGTGACATGTCACGTGATAAATCAGGTGTGTGGAGGGGGCCCGCGCCTTCTAAACTGCCCGGGGCCCTTGCTACTCTTAATCCACCCCTGCCTATATCCCCGGAGCGGCCTGGCTGCCCCAGTATGCCGGCGAGTCGCATACCTTGGGCGACTTTAAAGAAAGGCTGTATAGCCTGTTCAAAGTTTATCCCCTGACAGAAGAACAGAAGGTAAGCATACTGATAGGGCAGTTAACTGGTGCGGCCCAGCGGGAGGTAAAGTCTTGGACAGCTGAGGAGAAAAGGACTGTAAGGGGGGTTCTGACCCGTCTACGGGACACCTTTGATACCCGCACCTCAGCAGAAATCAAAATGCGGTTCTATGGATGTAAGCAGCGAGCTCAAGATAGCATCCGAGATTATGCCCTAAATTTACAGGAAGCCTTAGGGGCAATTAAGCAAGCTGACCCTGGCAGCGTGCAGGATACAGATAAACTATTGACTGACCAGTTCATAGAAGGTCTGCTGTCCAGCGCCCACAGAACCCAGCTGCGCCTCATGGCCCTACAGAACCCCGATTTGACTTTTGCACAGTTCAAAGATAGGGCCATCCGGGTGCTCCGAGAACCTGCACCGGGTGGCGCTGTAGCTTCCCGGCGCCCTGCCATCCCTTACCACCAGGGGGCGGCGCCCTATCCCGCAGACCTTGTGGGGGCTGATGCGCAGGCCCTAAATCCATCCCCGCCTGCAAACCTGCACCATCAGGTCCAAGAACTAACAAAGAGTGTTGCTGCATTGACCAGGACCATACAGTCATTACAAATGGACCCGTCAGGACCAATCAAGCTGGCTTCCAGTCCGGAGGATGTCCCGTGGCGTCGACGGAGGAGGATCCCGTCGTTCAGAGGAAGGCCCGCCGATCATTACACTGAGGATGGACAGCCGATTTGCCGCTGTTGCAGCTAGCCGGGACACGTAGCCAGGTACTGTACTTTAAATGGGTCCGACCTGGGGCAAAGGGCCAACCCCCAGGCATAAGGTCATCAGGCCCATCTAATTGGCGTGATAAGTACGTAGGGGGACGCCCGGTTTTACCCGTAGTGCTGGACGGTATCCCCATAAGTGCACTGCTGGACACCGGGTCCCAAGTGACTACCATCCCCTATGTACTTTTCAAGCAGTACTGGAGTGACACTGATATAACTCGTTATCCAGACGATGACTTGAGCATCATCGCCAGCAATGGTCAACCCGTGCCGCAGGTGGGGTTCAGAGAGATGACCATTAAGATTGGTAAACTTGAACTGCCGGCACAGGGAGTGATCATTGTGGACATTGACCGTCGAGAAAGTCACCCTAAAATAACCTTGGGTACTAATGTGATTGAAAATTGTCTTTCAGAAGTAATTGTAATTTTGCAGCAGGTGGCGATGAATGCAAGCTCCAGCCAACAGAGGGTCCTCCAGAAGGAGATAAGAGCCCTGATGAGATGGCAACAGGTAGAACTGTCTGGTGGTGAGATCGGTAGCGTGAGGATGAGCGACCCGTTCCCCATTGCCATGCCCCCCAAAAGTGAAATGATCTGGTGTCGGACTGCAATCGGGTTAAGAGGGAGAGACTACCAAGCCATGGTAGAACCCGTGTACTCAGACAGCAGGCCCACCATTTTGACAGCCCGGGGGGTGGTCGATGTCCGCCATGGAAGGGTGCCCGTCCGGATCTTAAACTTTGGGGAAAGGGAAGTACACTTGCCCCGGTACGCTACACTAGCCAAATTGTATACTGTTGAACACAATGCTGTCAGGGCCATGGAACCCTTGCCTCCATCTCCCCAGGCGGAGGGTAATGGTTCCCAGAAACCCAAGGAGGACTGGTGCCAGAAACTCCACGTGGGTGCTGACTCCACTCCCTTGCACCAAAAACTTGGAGTCTATCGGGTGGTTCAAGAGTACGAGAGAATCTTTAGTAAGCACCCGCTAGACTTCGGCAGAGTGAAAGGGGTAGAACACCACATCCCCACGGGGAGCCACCCACCAATAAAAGAAAGATACAGACCTGTACCACCCCGCACGCTATCAGAACGCAAAGGGCATGCTGAGAGAAATGAAGGAAGCCGGGGTCATTAGAGACAGTTGTAGCCCCTGGGCAGCCCCCTTGGTTCTGCTAAAAAAGAAAGACTGTACTATGAGAATGTGCGTGGACTATAGAGAAGTCAATCGTATCACCCATAAAGACGCATACCCGTTGCCTAGAATAGAGGAGTCTTTGGTCGCACTAAAATCAGCTAATTTCTTCTCTACTTTGGACCTTACTAGTGGGTACTGGCAGGTTCCTGTGGCAGAGGCTGATAAGGAGAAGACCGCCTTCACCACCCTGATGGGATTAAGTAAATTCAACTATATGCCGTTCGGGCTCTGCAACGCACCCGGGACCTTCCAGAGGCTGATGGAATGCTGTCTAGGGCACCGAAACTTTGAGACGGTCCTACTTTACCTGGACGACGTGATTGTCTATTCGAAGACTTACGAGGACCATCTAAAGCACCTGGCCGAGGTGTTCGAGGCCCTGGCAGGCTTTGGCATGAAAGTGAAACCCTCCAAGTGCCATCTGTTAAAGCCGAAGGTACAGTACCTGGGACACGTGGTGAGTGCAGAAGGAGTAGCCCCCGACCCTGACAAAATCATGGCAATAAAGAACAGGCCAAGCCCCTCTAACATAAAAGAAGTGAGGCAGTTCGTCGGGTTGGTAGGCTACTACCGAAGGTTCATCCCCAGGTTCACCAAGATGGCAGCCCCTATGCAGGACCTCCTTATAGGACAATCTAAGACCAGAAGCCAAAAGCCACCCTTCAAGTGGGACAAGCCGGAAGAGGAGTCCTTCCGCCAGCTGAAGATGGCCCTCACGGGGGATGAGATCCTGGCATACCCTGATTATGGCCAGCCTTTTATCCTCCACACAGACGCCAGTAATGTGGGGCTGGGAGCCGTACTGTCACCGAACCAACAGGACAGAGAAAGGGTGATCGCGTACGACAGCCGAGAGAAACCCGGAGAATTACAGCTCCTTTAAGCTGGAGTCCTTGGCAGTGGTGTGGGCCGTAACAGAACGTTTCAAGCATTACCTGGCCTCTGTGAAGTTCACTGTGTACACGGACAACAATCCGTAGACACATCTGGACAATGCGAGACTTGGTGCCCTAGAGCAGCGGTGGATGGCCCGGCTAGCAAACTATGACTTCACCATCAAGTACCGGGCAGGCCGAGCCAATGCCAATGCAGATGCCCTATCGAGAATGCCCCACTTGCCCGATGAGGGAGAAGATCCAGATGAGTTGGAGGAAATAGAGCTCCCTGCATTCCACCGGTACGGAAGGAAGGAAGGTACCAGCCAGAAGACGCCCTTGATGCCCATCGTCACCAGGCAGCCTCTTGAGCTGGTAGCTCTGGACCATGTGAAACTGGCTCCAAGCCGGTCGGGCTACGTCTATGCCCTGACAATAGTGGACCACTATTCCCGGTTCCTGGTGGTGGTTCCTGTTAAAGACTTGACAGCCCAAACAGCGGCCAGAGCCTTCCAACAACACTTCTGCCATCCACACGGGTATCCGGAACAGGTCTTGACAGATCAAGGTCCAGCGTTTGAGGCTGAAATCTTCCAGGAGTTCTGCAACCTCTACGGCTGTAAGAAGATTCGGACAACATCTTACCACCCACAAACCAACGGGCTATGTGAGAAAATGAATAATATCGTCATTGATCTCCTCAAAACGTTGCCCCTGGAAGAACGCAGCCTGTGGCCGGAGAAGCTGCCAGACCTGATAGACTTATACAACCATATCCCGGTGAATGCTACAAATTGCACCCCGGCTTACCTGATGAGGGCAAGACCAGGTAAGCTGCCGATAGACCTGGAGATGGGAGTCCTCCCCACCTCCCCAGACGCGGACTGGGATACGGAACGGCGGCTACAGTACAAGAAGGTACAGGAGAATGTGGAGAGGAGTCTGGCTCAAGCGAGAGAAAAGCAAGAGAGGCTCTTCAACCAACACGCCCCTGCTGGTCCCCTGGAACCTGGTGAGCAGGTCCTGAAGGGGAAGAGAAGGCTTCACAAGCTAGATGACCAGTTGGAGAGCGACCCGTACACAGTACTGCAGTCCAACCACAACAACCCGAAGGTATGTGTAATTGCCAAGGATGGAGGAGAAACCACTAGCACCGTCTCCAGAGACCACCTAAAAAGGTGCCCCAAGCAACTACAGAGTGCAGGAGAAGATCAAGATGACCTTGAACCCGCAGAAGACAAGAAAGAAATGATCAGCACAGTTCTTGGAGAGTTCCCCCGGTCCTGGACTCGGATAAATGATGCAATAGTGGTACCCGTCCTACACTTCCTTCAACCAACCCAGCAGGAACCTACAGGAGAGCAGGAGGAATCAGAAGACCAAGCAGCCCTAGAGGCAGAAGAACCCATGCCAGCAGCCCAGGAGAGTCAACCCTCTGCTGACAGTGAGCCTGCCATACCTGCGGTAAGCCAAAGGACCCGCAGATAGCTGCCTGCACTGCCTGTAAACCCAGCTAGTAGCTGTACCCTGAATGCTAGTGGGGAAAGTCAGGTTAGACCACCACCAGACAGTGGGTTACGCAGGTCAACCCGGAGCACTAGGGGGCAAATACCAGCTCGCTGGAAGATCTAAATGCTGTATATTGTAAATGTTTTATGTTTGTTGCCTGGTTGCTAATTATGTTTTTCCAGTCTTTCTAGTTCATGGACTAACAGGTTATGGACGCTGAATAACCGGAACTGTCTTGTAGATAGTTGCACTTGGTGCCCTCTTTCGAAGATGGCCACGGAAGAAAAATCTGTCCGGTGTGGCCTCCTTGTGGCCCAAAGTAGAGAGCTCAGCCTTGTCGCCACGCCCAAGGCGAGGAACTTGGGGTTTATGGAAACAGGTCCCCACACCGTGGAAAACTTCACACCTTGTTGGGTGACATGGACACCCGTCACGGAAGCGCCGTGACCTCAAGGACAAAATATAGTTGTATATATGTTATGTTGTCATTTATACCCTGCATTTGTGTTTCCTGTTTAGTCCGGAGTAATAAATTTTACTAGGGGAGAATGTGTCACCCCAGGCCTGGATGCCACAAACAATAATCTGTGTCTGAGAGCAGGAGGGAGGTCCCCTGGTTAGGGACAATTAGCATACAGCACCTCCTGTCCCAGGCCAGCAGGGGGAGCTGGCTGCCCCTATAAAAGCTGGAACTGGGGGCAGGGTTAGAGAGAACTGGAAGACCTAGCTCAGGAGTGAGACTAGTCCCAGAGAAGGAGGGACAGTTCAGCTGTAGCTGAGGAGTCCGTGAGGCAGAGGAGAAACTGCAAGCCAGGGACAGAGGTGACGAGAGCCGGTCCTGGAAGAGAACCAATCTACCGGGCATTGGGGTCCGGGGCTGTCAGGGTTACAAGCCCAGCAGCAGAGAACCAACCTGCGAGGGATTTCAGGTCCCTTGGCCTAAGAAGCCTGGAGGCTCCGCCACACAGAGGGACCAGTACAGCGAGGAGCAAGCAACAGGTACCCAAGGCCCTAGTCGCATGCCATACAGGCGAGAAGTACACGGCCAGCTCAGAGACGTGGGCTATTACACCACGAAAAGGGGGATAGTCAGAAAGAGCATAGAGAGAACGGTAGGCCTACACACTCACCCTGACCAGTGGGGCTCGCCCGAATGCTCTCAGACACCCAGGCCCATTCCTAACCGGTACTGTTGGGTCATTAATAATATCTACAATAAAGACCCTGAACTGTTTGAAGCGGACTCTGAACTCTTACTATTGCGGCCTGCACTATCACCCCCAACATCCACCTACACTGCCCTGAGGCTACACTCTTCCCGTGGGGAGTTATCCTACACCTGTGCTGCACACCAACACCAGCCTCAGCAGTCTGCCTCGCAGCGGCGGTTATCCCTGACCGCAATCCACGGGTGGCGTAGTCGGACATTCAAAACACTGATAAATAGACTGCCACCATTTGGTCTGACCACCCTGAGCCACGGGATCGGGTTGCCACTACTACCCCCATCAGCACCGTACACTAGAAGGCCCGGTTCCGTGTACCCCACGGCCCAGGGGGCGAGTCATGTGCATCAAATTATACATACACATATGGGGCAGTGGGGCTTCATACTATATACAGGTGCTTCTCACAAAATTAGAATATCATCAAAAGTTAGTTTATTTCAGTTCTTCAATGCAAAAAGTGAAACTTCTATATTATATAGAGTCATTACACACAGAGTGATCTATTATATAGAGTCATTACACAGAGGGATCTATTATATAGAGTCATTACACACAGAGTGATCTATTATATAGAGTCATTACACAGAGGGATCTATTATATAGAGTCATTACACACAGAGGGATCTATTATATAGAGTCATTACACACAGAGGGATCTATTATATAGACTCATTACACACAGAGGGATCTATTATATAGAGTCATTACACACAGAGGGATCTATTATATAGAGTCATTACACACAGAGGGATCTATTATATAGAGTCATTACACACAGAGGGATCTATTATATAGAGTCATTACACACAGAGGGATCTATTTTAAGTGTTTATTTCTGTTAATGTTGATGATTATGGCTTACAGCCAATGAAAACACAAACGTCATTATCTCAGTAAATTAGAATACTTCATAACAACAGCTTGAAAAATGTTTTTAAAATCAGAAAAGTTGGCCTACTGAAATGTATGTTTAGTAAATGCCCTCAATACTTGTTCGGGCTCCTCGTGCATCAATTACTGCATCAATGCGGCAATGTGGCATGGAGGGATCAGCCTGTGGCACTGCTGAGGTGTTATGGAAACCCAGGTGGCTTTGATAGCAGCCTTCAGCTCATCTGTATTGTGGGGTCTGGGGTCTCATCTTCCTCTTGACAATACCCCATAGATTCTCTATAATAGATTCTCTATGGGGTTAAGGTCAGGCGAGTTTGCTGCCAATCAAGCACAGTGATACTGTTGTGTGTAAACCAGGTATTGGTACTTTTGGCAGTGTGGACAGGGGCCAAGTCCTGCTGGAGAATGACATTTCCATCTCCATAAAGCTTGTGGGCAGAGGGAAGCATGAAGTGCTGTAAAATGTCCTGGTAGACGGCTGCGCTGACTTTGGTCTTCATAAAACATAGTGGACCTACACCAGCAGATGACATAGCTCCCCAAACCATCACTGATTGTGGAAACTTCACACCAGACCTCCAGCAGCTTGGATTGTGGCCTCTCCACTCTTCCTCCAGACTCTGGGACCTTGATTTCCAAATGAAATGCAAAATTTACTTTTCATCTGAAAACAACACCTTGGGCCACTGAGCATCAGTCCAGGTCTTTTTCTCTTTGGCCCAGGTAAGACGCTTCTGGCGTTGTCTATTGGTCATGAGGGGCTTGACACAAGCAATGCGACACTTGTAGCCCATGTCCTGGATACGTCTGTGTGTGGTGGCTCTTGAAGCAGTGACTCCAGCAGCAGTCCACTCCTTGTGAATCTCCCCCAAATTTTTGAATGGCCTTTTCTTAGCAATCCTTTCAAGGCTGCGGTTATCCCAGTTGCTTGTGCACCTTTTTCTACCACACTTTTTCCTTCCACGTCCATTAATATGCTCGGATACAGCACTCTGTGAACAGCTGCTTCTTTAGCAATGACCTTTTGTGGCTTACCCTCCTTGAGGAGTGTGTCAATAACTGCCTTTTGGACATCTGTCAAGTCAGCAGTCTTGCCCATGATTGTGGAGCCTACTGAAACTGACTAAGGGACCTTTTTAAATGCTTAGGAAGCCTTTCCAGGTGTTTCTTGTTAATTCTAATTTACTGAGATAATGACTTTTGTGTTTTCATTGGCTGTAAGCCATAATCATCAACATTAGCAGAAATAAACACTTAAAGCAGATCACTCTGTTTGTAATGACTCTGTATAATATATGAGTTTCACTTTTTGGATTTAAGAACTGAAATAAATTCACTTTTTGATGATATTCTAATTTTCTGAGAAGCACCTGTATGTAGCAGTGCGGCAATTATACTATATACAGTCAGGAGTATAAGTACTTGATACACTGATAATTTCGAAAGTTTTTCCACCTACAAAGAATGAAGAGGTCTGTTTTGTTCTACTTAACTGCTGCAACTTGGACCTTTAACAGGATTTATATTTCACCTATGAGAAAGCATACTATGTGTATTTGGCAGATTAACTCAGGCATGTTTATGATAAACTGAATACCTGGATTGGAGTCCTATTTGTATACAGAATATTGACTATTAATGCTGGCAGAGTAAGTCTTAGGCTATATTCACACTAGGTGTTTTTTTCTGCAGCAAAACATAATCTCTTGGCAGGAAAGAAGTAGCGTCAAAAACGCAGGTTTTGGTGTGTTTTTTTGCAGTGGCTCTTGGTGCATTTTTGGTGCGTTTTTCAGGATCCCAAAGTTCAGCTTTGCTTCCACCATAGACACATGAGAACAGGTCACCATTGCAAGACATATGTTCATGAAAAAGTACACATTACAAATGTAACAGGGGGCGGGTGGGGGGTGAATTGGTCTGGAATGGTTTATCTAAGACCCTGGCAGTGCATTGAATTTGTAGGACACTATTTACTTTCACATTATGGTTTGCCATTGAGTTGCTCAGGCATTGTTCATTTTCACACCTCCCTGGGCCACACGTGTTGTTCAATCTCACACCTAGCTCAACCAATGTTTACTTTGTAGGCATCACTAATTTAATTAAACTGTAATAATCCAAGCTGCTATCTCAGGTGACCAAGACAAGATGGTTTAAACTTGGGAAAATCACAAGAATAAATGTGTGTCACATACTTGCTTTTTTCACTAAAAACGCAGCAAAATGTTCGCACTAGGCTTTTTTTCAGCATTTTTTTCCACCACCCTTTTTTTTAATGGGTGAAAAACGCTGAAACAAGTGACATACTCTATTGCAAAAAGCCATGGAAAGCACAAAATACTGAGGACAAATAAGCAAGCTTTGTGCATGAGATTTCGGAAATCTCATAGACTTTGTTGGTACTGTAAAACGCAGCTGAAAATTTGCATAAAAAAGCCCGCTAAAAAAACGTCTAGTGTGAATATAGCCTTGTATAACGGTTCGCCAATGAGTTAGGATATATGACCACGATGCAGAAATGCTGCGGATTTTTCCTAAGCGTTTCTGCATCTCCCTGGGTTGTCAAGCGCTTTGCCAAGTGATTTTAGCATCACTTGGAAAAGTGCTTGACAACTTGGTCACACTATATAATTCCATGCAACCGGCATGGATTTATATAGTGTGACCAAGTTACCATGCTGCAAATGCAGCATCAATAATGAAAAAAAAGAATAATAATGGTGAAAAATAAAAAAAAAACATTATACTCATCTTCCGATAGTCCTCGATCTCCTTCTCCGGTGCGTCCGGTGTCTTTGGCGGATCACGGTGCTGTAAAAGGACCTTTCATGACGTCATTTAGTCATGTGACAGGTCACGCAACCGCCGATGTCAGCGGTCACGTGACCTGTCACATGACTAAATGGCATCATGGAAGGTCCTTTTACCACCGCGAGCAGCCGAAGAGTCAGCAGCACCGCCGGGAGCAGACAGGGGCCATCAGAAGGTAAGTATATGTTTATTTTTTATTTTAATTCTATTTTAACTACAGGTACTATGGTACCCGGGTCTGGAGGAGAGTCTCTTCATCTCCAGACCCGGGTACCATCCACGCATTGAGTCGCATAATATCCACATGTGTATTTGTAGTCATTCGGATGTTATGCGTTCCAATGCAAGTCAATGGCGGCTAAATCGCAGCGACTCTGCAAAATTAAAGGACGTGCTGCGGATTTTTCCGCAATGATAATCCGCAGCGGAAATCTCCGCGGCATGTGCATAGCACATGCGGATTATCATTGGGGACCATTGCAGACCTATCACCAAGCGTTTTTTAAGTGTTTCCGCAGCGAAAGTTACGCTGCAGAAACGCCTAAAAAACGCATAGTGGGCACACAGCCTTAAAAGTTCTATGGTGAAGAAAAACACGTGAGATAATAAATGCGAAATATACAATATTTCCCATAATATGACTGAGGATATCTTTAGGGTGTATTCACTGTTTTTTCTTCTGCAGCAATAAATGCTGTGTTTTACAGCACCATCTTAGTGAATGACATTTCTGAAATCTCATTCACATGCTGTTTTTTTTGCATTTTTTTAAAATCTGCAGCTTGTCAAGTCTTTCAGAGGTTTTGCAGCATTTTTCACCCATTCAAATGAATGGAAAAAAAAACACAAGTAAAAACACCTGAATTTTAAGCAGCGTTTTTCCTGCCTCCTTTGATTTTTGAGGTAGAAAAAAAATGCTGCCAAAATCCAACTTGTGAACACACCTTTATCCTGGTTGTGTTCTAATTGGATATAAAATAGAACGGCCATGATAACATGGGTAGTTAATTGTATGGTGTTTTCACTTTAAATATTACCAGGCCGCATTCTATTTGCGCAGAGCTGCTCCGTGAAGATTCTATCACAAGATTCCGTGATGACATCACAGGTGATGGTGACATCACTGCTCACAGTCGCTATATATGCAATGCACATAGGCTCACCCGTGCCTTTCTTGGCTCTATAGTGACTGATAGCACTTGCAGTTTTTCACTATGGCTGGAATTGTTTTGGACATTCCTCAGGTAAAAGCACTATTGATGATCCTTATGATCAATCGTCCTAACAGTGTGCTTCTACCACCCGATGGCGTCCTCAGCTTCACTCACCGGCTGGTGATGGAGCTAGTAAAGGATTGCCTGACCAAACACCGACAACGTCGTCTAACGTCAGACTATCTGATGGATTTACTTCAGAACATCAGGACATTACTACACCAGGTAAGTGGCGGACACTCTGCACAGAACATCTCAATATTAACAGATAATAATGGAGGGATAGAAGCTTTTTCTTCTAATATATCGTATTTTGCAGACCATAAGACGCACCAAAATTTTTTGGGAGGTAAATAGGAAAAACATTTATTATAATAAAATGGGGGTCTGTCTTATAGTCCGAATTTTCGGTTGCTTACTGAGGGGGGGTGGTGGCAGTGGAGCGAGGTCACAGGAGGCAGAGTCGCTGCTGCAGGAAGTCGGCAGTAGGAGTGGGGCGCTGCTGCGGGCTCCAAGCTGGGAGGAGCGGGGTGTCCAGAAGGTACGAGGCTGCGGGCCCTGGGCTTCACGGAAATGTTAGCGGTAATTCAGGAGGGGAGGCCCTGCTCTGCTTATTGATTTCTCTGCAGTGGGCTTCAAGAAGTAGGCTGCTGGAGATGGCCAATACGCAGTTTGAGATCTCAGCTCCTCATTGAGCCGAGATCTAAA
Source organism: Phyllobates terribilis (assembly GCF_046119375.1). NCBI lineage: Eukaryota > Metazoa > Chordata > Amphibia > Anura > Dendrobatidae > Phyllobates > Phyllobates terribilis. The sequence goes on from NW_027362994.1 coordinate 2,151,117, forward strand.
TCTGCACATGCACTGCCTCCAGCCAGGGCCGGCTCCAGGTTTTTCTGGGCCCCGGGCGAAAGAGTCTCAGTGGGCCCCTTTAACACATACCACGATTCATGATGCAGAGATACGGCGGAGAAATATATATATATATAGTACAATGCAAAGATTTCACTTCATGAGTGATATCTATTGTAAATTCCACAATAGCTCAGAAACCGGTGAATCGCTCCACACAGAATAGTGGCCCCCATATAAGGCTCCATACGGAATACTGGTCCCCATATAACGCCCATACGGAATACTGGCCCCCATATAACGCTTCATACGGAATACTGGCCCCCATATAAGGCCCCATACGGAATACTTGCCCCCATATAAGACCCCATACGGAATACTGGCCCCCATATAAGGCCCCATACGGAATACTGGCCCCCATATAAGGCCCCATACGGAATACTTGCCCCCATATAAGGCCCCATACGGAATACTGGCCCCCATATAAGGCCCCATACGGAATACTGGCCCCCATATAAGACCCCATACGGAATACTGCCCCCATATAAGACCCCATACGGAATACTGGCCCCCATATAAGACCCCATACGGAATACTGGCCCCCATATAAGGCCCCATACGGAATACTGACCCCCATATAAGGCTCCATGCGGAATACTGACCCCCATATAAGGCTCCATGCGGAATACTGACCCCCATATAAGGCTCCATGCGGAATACTGACCCCCATATAAGGCTCCATGCGGAATACTGACCCCCATATAAGGCTCCATGCGGAATACTGACCCCCATATAAGGCTCCATGCGGAATACTGACCCCCATATAAGGCTCCATGCGGAATACTGACCCCCATATAAGGCTCCATGCGGAATACTGGCCCCCATATAAGGCTCCATACGGAATACTGGCCCCCATATAAGGCTCCATACGGAATACTGGCCCCCATATAAGGCCCCATATGGAATACTGGCCCCTATATAAGGCTCCATACGGAATACTGGCCCCCATATAAGGCTCCATACGGAATACTGGCCCCCATATGGAATACAGGCCCCCATATAAGGCTCCATACGGAATACTGGCTTCCATATAAGGCTCCATACGGAATACTGGCCCCCATATAAGGCTCCATACGGAATACTGGCCCCCATATAAGGCTCCATACGGAATACTGGCCCACATATAAGGCTCCATACAGAATACTGGCCCCCATATAAGGCTCCATACAGGATACTGGCCCCCATATAACGCTCCATACAGGATACCGGTCCCCATATAATGCTGCATGCAGGCTGTTACCCCCCACATAATGCCCCATACAGGCTGTCCCCCCCTTATAATGCTCCATGCACGCTGTTACCCCCCACATAATGCCCCATACAGGCCCCTCCCTTTTAATGCTCCATGCAGGCTGTTACCCCCCACATAATGCCCCATACAGGCCCCTCCCTTTTAATGCTCCATGCAGGCTGTTACCCCCCACATAATGCCCCATACAGGCTGCCCCCCCCTTATAATGCTCCATGCAGGCTGTTACCCCCCACATAATGCCCCATACAGGCCCCCCCTTTTAATGCTCCATGCAGGCTGTTACCCCCCACATAATGCCCCATACAGGCTGCCCCCCCCCCTTATAATGCTCCATGCAGGCTGTTGCCCCATACAGGCCCCCCCCTTTTAATGCTCCATGCAGGCTGTTACCCCCCACATAATGCCCCATACAGGCTGCCCCCCCTCTTTATAATGCCCCATGCAGGCTGTCACCCCTCCTCTTTATAATGCCCCATGCAGGCTGTCACCCCTCCTCTTTATAATGCTCCATGCAGGCTGTCACCCCTCCTCTTTATACTGCCCCATGCAGGCTGTCACCCCTCCTCTTTATACTGCCCCATGCAGGCTGTCACCCCTCCTCTTTATAATGCCCCATGCAGGATGTCCCCCCCCCTCTCTTTATAATGCCCCGTGCAGGCTGTTCCCCACCTTATAATGCCCCATGCAGGCTGTCACCCCTCCTCTTTATAATGCCCCATGCAGGATGCCCCCCCTCTCTTTATAATGCCCCGTGCAGGCTGTTCCCCACCTTATAATGCCCCATGCAGGCTGTTCCCCACCTTATAATGCCCCGTGCAGGCTATTCCCCACCTTATAATGCCCCATGCAGGCTGTTCCCCACCTTATAATGCCCCATGCAGGCTGTCGCCCCCCCTCTCTTTATAATGCCCCCCCTCTCTTTATAATGCCCCGTGCAGGCTGTTCCCCACCTTATAATGCCCCATGCAGGCTTTTCCCCACCTTATAATGCCCCATGCAGGCTGTCACCCCTCCTCTTTATAATGCCCCATGCAGGATGCCCCCCCTCTCTTTATAATGCCCCGTGCAGGCTGTTCCCCACCTTATAATGCCCCGTGCAGGCTGGTCCCCACCTTATAATGCCCCATGCAGGCTGGTCCCCACCTTTTAATGCCCCATGCAGGCTGGTCCCCACCTTATAATGCCCCATGCAGGCTGGTCCCCACCTTATAATGCCCCATGCAGGCTGGTCCCCACCTTATAATGCCCCATGCAGGCTGTCACCCCTCCTCATTATAATGCCCCAAGCAGGAATCCCCCCCTCTTTATAATGCCCCATGCAGGCTGTTCCCCACCTTATAATGCCCCATGCCTCCATACATTTAAAAAAAAAAAAAAAAAAAATCAAATACTCACCTCCCTTCTCCTCACCTGCTACCTGCTGCCCGCTGCCCGCTGCCCGCTGCCTGCTGCCTGCTGCCCGCCGCTCGCTGCTCGGCTCCGAACTCCAGCGTTGTCGGCGTTGTCCCGCTCAGCGCTCCCTGTGACGGCTCAGGGGAGGGCGCGGTGTAAAGACGTCACCGCGCCCTCTGACCTGAGACGTCACAGGGAGCGCAGAGCAGGAAGACAGCTGATCTGCGGAGGCACGGGGAGAGGTAAGTATCCAGCTGCCGGGGCCCTGAGCAAGCGGAGGGGAGAGGGGAGGGGGCGCTGACACCGCTCTCCTCCGCCCATAGCCCAGCGGGGTGCGCGACCGCCAGTGGGCCCCTCTGCCTGCTCAGGGCCCCGGCATTTGCCCGGGTGCGCCGGGAGCTGACGCCGGCCCTGCCTCCAGCAGCCATTTGCCTGAAGCCCACCGCCAGAAATTCAATGGGCAGAGCGGGGACTCCCCTCCTAAATCACCGCTAACATTGCCTTGAAGCCCAGGGCCCGCAGCCTCGCACCTCCTGGACACCCCGCTGGCCCGCAGGAGCGCCCCACTTCTACTGCTGGCTTCCTGCAGCAGTGACCCTACTTCCTGTGACCTCACTCCACCACAGCCACCCCCCTGGTAAGCTACATTCAGACAATTATTATTATTAATAATCTGTCTGATATGCTGGGGTGGAGAGTTCCAGAGTAGGGGGGATGCACGGGAGAAATCTTGTATGCGATTGTGGGAAGAGGAGATAAGAGGGGAGTAGAGAAGAAGATCTTGTGAGGATCGGAGGTTGCGTGCAGGTAAGTACCGGGAGACTAGGTCACAGATATATGGAGGAGACAGGTTGTGGGTGGCTTTGCATGCCAAGGTTAGGGTCTTGAACTGGAGTCTCTGGGTAATGTGGAGCCAGTGAAGGGATTGGCGGAGCGAGGGGAAAAGCCAGGGAATAGCGGGGGGACAGGTGGATTAGTCAGACAGCAGAGTTTAGGATAGATTGGAGGGGTGCGAGAGTGTTAGAAGGGAGGTCAAAAATTTTGGAAAAAAAGGCATCTTATAGTCCAAAAAATACGGTAAAACACAACGAGTCCCCAAATACAGTATGTAGTCATTGTATCTGCAGACAGAGAACCGATGTCACATACAATTTCCGCCTCCATTCTGATCGCTCTCATCTCAAAATTCTCCTTTCCATTTTTCCTTCTTTATAGGCTGAAGAAAGATCTCAGACTGAAGATTTGGCTGTCTTTAAAGAACTGGCCGAAAAAGTCCTGTCTATACTAGAACGCTCATTGGAACGCCCAGTAAGGATCAATATTAATAGACGTATCTTAATCCACCGTATCTGAGGAGACTTTCTGAGAAAAGGTCTGAAGATGGCGCGGGATTTGTATCGTTACAATTGGTGCATCTGTAAATGTTGGTTTAGTCCTTCATGATTTATGTATTTGGTGATTTAGTGAAATCTTCCACATAGTAATTATATACATTATATCTATCAGGAAACAACAGGAGGCGACGCCAAATATGGGCAAAATGTGACCCCGAAAATCCCTGACCCTAATAGGAGTCAGCCGGAGCTGAACAGCGATCTGATTACAGGTGAGCGATCACCCGACCTTCTACAAGGAATGTCCAGATATTACAGAGGACGGAGGATAATGTTAGATTTACTCTCTACTCTGTGTAATGGGAACCTGGCAGCACATTGTTACATATAGAAGTAGTGGTGTGACGGTATAGGCCATTGTCCCCTAATAATAATTGTTTGTAGAAATCCAATGTGCTAGTCAGGAGAAATGTAAAGTAGACACCATATTCAAATTAGAATGGAAGTGCACTGGGGGCGTGAAAGAAGAAATCCAAGTGCAGTGACACGCCCCCAGTGCACTTCCAGGCTAATTTGCAAATCTCTCCTATGTTTCAGCTCTCTTACCATCACTCATATGTGCAGCGTGGGTGGGGGCTTCCTCATTCATGTGATGGAGGGTCCATTCTGCAGTGCTATAGCAAGTAACATGAAATAAATTAAATTTAAATTGCATTACTGCTCTAGAAAATGGGAAAAAATTAAGATACTGAGCACATAATTTGGCCAATTCATGAATGCCCAGCAGCCAATGACAAGGCGATCTTTTTGTTGGAATCCTCTCCTAATGTGAATCCTCTCCTAGGCTGAAGCCTACATTTATATGGGTAGGTAGGATCCTGTTGTAATTAAAACCACCCCGGGCTGATGGGTGGAGATAGGTTCCCAGCAAAAAAGGTCGCCTTGCCGTGACTGCTGGGCATGCATCGAGCAAAAGAAGGTCGCCTTGCCGTGGCTGCTAGGCATGCACCCAGCAAAACAAGGTCGCCTTGTCGTGACTGCTGGGCATGCACCCAGCAAAAGAAGGTCGCCTTGTCGTGACTCCTGGGCATGCACCCAGCAAAAGAAGGTCGTCTTGCCATGACTGCTGGGCGTGCACCCAGCAAAAAAAAAGGTCACCTTGCCGTGGCTACTTGGCATGCACCCAGAAAAAGAAGGTCGCCTTGCCGTGGCTGCTGGCCATGCATGAATTGGCCAAATTATGCGCTAAGTATCTTCCTTTTATCCTATTTTATACAGCAGTAATGCAATTCAAATTTCATTTATTTCATGTTTACATGCTATAGCGTTACAGAGTGCAACTTTGTTAGTTATGTATTTGGATGGCTACTCTTAGTATGCACCTGTTCACACCCATTTTCTTTTCGGAAGTGATGGTCAGTCTTTTGTTATTTATGAAGGGGTTCCTCCATCATTTACATTACATTTATCTATGGATTCCCCGTATATTCTCATATTTAGAATCCCCATATAACGAGTATTAATCCCATTTACAGACATCTTGTCATTTCTCCGTTTTATTGCTGTATTATCTATGTAGGAATAATATCCTCTAATACATTTCATTTCTTCATCATTATTTTAGAAGCAACTGAGCTGTCGAATCCTAACAATGGAATTAGTGAGATCCCGGAGATCCAAGAATCCGTAAGTATCATAGAGGGGGATGCGTGTGTGTCATCAGATCATGGGGTGTGAATGACTCGTCCAGTATTATCCCCCATACAACCATGGTACGTCTCTATTCTAAGTGTAGATGACCCTATGGTGTTAATTACATGTGAATTACAGGGAATCTGTCACCAGGTTTATGCTATTTGGTCTGAGAGAAGCATGATGCAGGGACAGAGACCCTGATTCCATGTGTTGATTACTTTACTCGGTGGAGCAGTTGTGATAAAATCACTATTTTTTTCTGCTGCAGAGCTCTGAATGCTGAGTCTTGTATAACCCCGCCCACACCATTGATTGGCAGCTTTCTGTGTACACTGTGCATAGGCAGAAAGCTGCTAATCAGTGGTGGAGGCAGGGGTACAGAGCAATAGGACTACCTGGCTAGACAGATAGTCTTCTAGTGATAATCTACTGATTTTATTGAAACAGCCACACACAGCCTAGTAAGTAACACATCACTGGAATCAGGGTCTCTGCCCCTACATCATGGTGCTTTCAGAATACATAGCAAACACCTGGTGACAGATTACCTGTAAGTCCTCCTCTGTGTGATCTCCCACATTATCCAGAATGTTATAGTAATGTATGATGACCGTTGCAGGACGGCTCCAGGATTTCGTGGGCCCTGGGCGAAAGAGTCTCAGTGGCCCCTTTAACACATACCACGATTCATGATGCACAGATACCGCAGATAAATATATATACATATATGTATATATATATATATATATACATATATATATATATATATATAGTACAAGCCCGAAGATTTCACTTCTTACATTACATGAGCGATATCTATTGTAAATTCCACAATAACTCAGAAAGCGGCGAATCCTCACAGCTCACAGTGCAGACCGGACAGTAATGTCCTCCACACAGTATAATGGCACCACATAGTCCTCTATACCGTATTATGAGCTCCATATATTGCTCCATATAGAATAATGGACCCCATAAAATGCTCCACGCAGGCTGTGCCCCCATATAATGCCCCATGCAGGCTGTGACCCCACACATAATGCCCCATGCAGGCTGTGCCCCCCACATAATGCCCCATGCAGGCTTTGACCCCCCACATAATGCTCCATGCAGGCTGTGACCCTCACATAATGCCCCATGCAGGCTTTGACCCCCCACATAATGCCCCATGCAGGCTGTGCCCCCCCCCCACATAATGCCCCTTGCAGGATGTCCCCCTCCCACATAATGGCCCATGCAGGATGTCACCCCCCATATAATTCCCCATGCAGAATGTCCCTCCCACATAATGCCCCATGCAGGCTGTGCCCCCCACATAATGCCCCATGCAGGCTGTGCCCCCCCCACATAATGGCCCATGCAGGATGTCACCCCCCATATAATTCCCCATGCAGGATGTCCCCTCCACATAATGCCCCATGCAGGATGTCCCACCCCACATAATGCCCCATGCAGGATGTCCCCCACACATAATGCCCCATGCAGGATATCCCCCCCACATAATGCCCCATGCAGGATGTCACCCCCCATATAATTTCCCATGCAGGATGTCCCCCCCCACATAATGCTCCATGCAGGATGTCCCACCCCACATAATGACCCATACAGGATGTCACCCCCCATATAATGCCCCATGCAGGATGTCACCCCCCCATATAATGCCCCATGTAGGATGTCACCTCTCACCCCATATATTGGCCCATGCAGGATGTCACCTCTCACCCCATATAATACCCCATGCAGGATGTCACTTCTCCCCCCATATAATACCCCATGCAGGATGTCACTCCCCCCATATAATGCCCCATGCAGGATGTCACCCCCCATATAATGCCCCATGCAGAATGTCACCTCTCACCCCATATAAAGCCCTATGCTGGATGTCACTCCCCCCCCCCATATAATGACCCATGCAGGATGTCACTTCTCCCCCTCATATAATACCCCATGCAGGATGTCACCCCCCTATATAATGCCCCATGCAGGATGTCCCCCCCATATAATGCCTCATGTAGGATGTCACCTCTTACCCCATATAATGCCCCATGCAGGATGTCACTCCCCCCCATATAATGCCCCATGCAGGATGTCACTTCTCCCCCCCATATAATACCCCACGCAGGATGTCCCTACCTCCCCCCCATATAATGCCCCATGCAGGATGTCACTTCTCCCCCCATATAATGCCCCATACCTCCATACATAAAAAAAAAAATCAAATGCTCACCTCACTGCTCACCAGCTGTGGAGAGGTAAGTATTGTGCCGGCCGTGGTCCTGGGCAAGCATTGAGGGGGGGGGGAGCAAGGCCCGCCTACTCAGGGCCCCGGCACTTGCCTGGGTGTGCTGGGTGCTAGCGCCATGTCTGCCCAGCGTCCGGTTTGTATCCTCCCAACATCATATCAGTGTAAATCATCTGGGACATAATATGGGGGGAGAAGTTTTTGCATCTGTAACTTTTTTCCTGCATCTTCAATAAATCAGTATTATTTCTTATTCTTTTATAGAGCGTGATGGATTCATTGGTTCCGGCGAGAAAGCCGCATATGAGCGACTATGAAACTTCCAAACTCATCAGCAGTGGAAATTTTGGGTGAGATTTCTGTTGCCATAATCCACATTTCTCAGGGTTCCCTATGACAATGCTTCTGCCCCTGCACTCTGCCATTCAGTGTTATCATAGGGAAATTATGTGATCTGTAGCAAATCAAACTGCAAGGAAAGTGATTTAAATAATATAATTACATATAATATAATATATAATAATATAATATTATTACATTCGCCTGTGCTAGACTCTCATCTGTTCTTATGCTGCCTCCTCCACCTGAGCTTTTCTGCTCTCCACTCTGATCTTTGTTTTGATGGGGGGGCTCCATTATGAAGCTGATCAGAGAAGTTGGCTACACATGGTCACATGAAGGGTGACACCATATTGACGTCAATGACATCTACACCCTCCACCATGACCATGTGGGCCCAATCACTGGCCTCAGCAGCAGAAGAGAGCCCTGGAGCACATTCATTTTGGACCAATTTTATTTGCACTAAATTGTATTTGGTCAGTTATAGCGAATCTGCCCAAAGAGAATTTCAGTAGATTCTCGTATCTATAATGTGACCTGGGTGATGGCTCCGGCAGAAGTGGCATTGTGGAGACCTCGCATAGGTGATCTATGTAGTGCTATTTTATGTATTTCTAGATGTGGATTTATAGTGGCGGCCAGACTTCTAGTATTAAACATATGCAAATTGTCTCTTCTGAGAGGAAGCAAACTAGAACTCCACCTATAGGAAGTAGCAATCCTAAAAGTCAATATCGACCCTTTAACAAGCCTTGTCACATGACTTAGGATAATAGCCAAAACCAAAATCTCAATTTGCAGGAACTGTGTTCTGGGGTACTGCCCCTCTTCAGTGCAAAGTGTGAGATATGGTTTGACTGGGTGAGAGGTGTCTGACCGGTATCCAAGGGGTTGACATTTCTCCTTGCGGACATGAGGAGACTTTTAAGCCACAATGCTCCTCTGGGAAATAGGATTGCTACTTCCCATAGGTGGCACTAGGGTGCTAGTTCTCTTCCTCTCTGAAAAGAGACAATTTGCATATTTCCCAGAAGAGCATTGCAGCTTAAAAGTCTCCTCACCTTGACATGCTTAACATGGCTTTTTCCGCAAGGAGAAACGTTACCGCTTGGATCCCGGTCAGAAGCCTCTTACCCAGCCAAACCATATCTCACACTTTGCACTGATGAGTGCTTGTACCCCAAAACATAATGTCCGAAAATTGAGATTTTGGTTATGGCTATTATTCCATGTCATGTGATAAGGCTCGTTAAAGGGTCGATATTGACTTTTAGGATTACTACTTCCTATAGGTGGCACTAGAGTTCTAGTTCTCTTCCTCTCCGAAGAGACAATTTGCATATTTCCCAGAGGATCATTGAGGCTTAAAAGTCTCCTCACCTTGACAAGCTTAACATGTCACTCTCCGCAAGGAGAAATGTTACCAGGATACCAGTATTAAACATATAATGATTTCTATAGATGGATTATTAATAAGGATTTATTATAACCGATGGATTCTCCTTCTCTCCAGGGCCGTCTACTTAGTGCATCATAAAGACTCACACCAGACCTTTGCTATGAAGAAAATGGCTAAGCGGAACCTAAATACTGCACAGAGATTGGAATGGGCCTTTCTGGAGAGGGACATCTTAACATTTGCTGATTGTCCCTTTGTGGTCTCCATGCTCTGCTCCTTTCCAACTAGATCTCACCTGTGTATGGTCATGGAGTATGTAGGAGGTAAGACACATCTATTGTATTATATTCAGCCCATGTCTGCTTTCATCTTATCACTGCTCATATCATTAGGACATTGTTGGTTACATCCCCACAGAGCATTTACTATAGGTTATCTATTACCAAGATGCTCGTAAATTCATTGATCTTGGTGCAGGGGCGCTATGGGGCTCATCAGTCGGAGGGGGTCTGTCGACGCTCAGCAGTGGGCAGCATCCCTCCACCTGTCATCACAATTTCAGCGGTATTTGCTTCTTCAAGGAGGTGGGGCTGGTGGGGGCAAAAATACTGAGTAGGTGGCTAGTAGGGGCCAAAATACTGAAAGGGGGCCGTATGACTAGATATGGGGGGACTGTGAATGCTGAGTGGAGGTCATCATATTAAGTGGGGTGCTGTGGGGGTCCTCACTCTGTATGGAGGCCCCCATTCTGTGTGGGGACATCATACTGAGTGGGGAGTTATGCGGACCATTATATTGTGTGAGGGACTGTGGGAACCATTATCCTGAGTGGGAGGGTTGCTGTGGGTGCCATCACACCGAGTAGGGGGTTGTGGCTGGCCTCCTTCTAAGTGGTGGCCTCCTTAGGAGGATTCACTGTGGGGATACCATACTCATTGAGTGTGGGTGTGGGCATTTTTGGGAGCATCATACTCTAAAATGGCCATAAAAGTTGTATTGCTGGTGAGAACACCAAGCTGCTTCAACAGGGATATAAATATATTTCTTTTTTATTTTTTAGGGTGGGGGGCAATTACAACTTTTGATATGGGGTCTTGTGATTTCTATGTACGCCACTATCTGTGTGATCTCCCCAGGATGTTTCCGCTCACTGCTCATTATACATCATGGTTATCTGCTCGTGGTATATCATGGTCATCTGCTGTATAAACCCCTCACCGGTCATATTTCCTTTCTTCTATAGGTGGAGACTGTGGGACCCTTCTAAGCACCAGGGGTTCTTTCTCTGTCCCCATGGCCCGCTTGTACTTTGCAGAGGCGGTACTTGCCGTGGAATACCTGCATAGTTACGGTGTGGTGCACAGAGACCTGAAGCCGGAAAAGTAAGTGCCCCCGTAGTATAATAAAGTGGGGAAAGTTGTCATTTATTATCATTCAGTCTGTGAGGCTAAAACCATCTTCTCTTTTGCAGCCTCCTGATTACATCTACTGGACATATTAAAGTTACCGATTTTGGGATTTCAAAACTTGGTCTAATGATACCGAAAACTAACACCTACAAGGAATTAGCAGTGGACATCTCCAGAGAGTTCCAGGACCGTGAGGTCAGCATCACCTACAAGAACTTAGCTTGTTATTTGCAAATCTCATCACACTATTGTCTCTTCTCTACGTTCTTCCTTTCTAGAGAACTTTTCCACTAATATTTTATCTTCTGCATTGTGTTTTAACGATGATAACTTGTCATAATAATTGTTTCATCGATTCTCATCTCTATGTTCTGTTGGTTTCCAGTTCTGTGGCACCCCATGTTACATAGCCCCAGAGATCATCCTGAAAGAAGGCTATGGAAGACCTGTTGACTGGTGGTCATTGGGGATCATCCTGTATAAATTCCTGCTGGGATGTGTACCATTTGATGCTGATTCCCTCACTGAGCTTTATAAAAGGGTTGTCATTGGTGAGTAGAATAATCCGATCATTGCGTTGATTGGTTACATTTGTTTAGTTATTTCCTTTGCTTTATGTTACAGTCCAGTAAAGAGGTTTTATTTTCTGTAATTTTCTATGTAACAGGAGAACTAATTTGGAATTGTGATCGCGCTCCACCCCTGGATGCTCAGAATCTCATCACTGAGCTGCTCAGAAGAAATCCTGTGCGTAGACTTGGGACAGGTAACAGATATACTAGTATTAATATTCCCTTATTAGACCAAGGACATATCGCTCATGTCCATGAAGATCAGCATTTCTCTATCAGCTCATCTACTGTATTTCTAGTTCTCCACACTAAGACTTTCAGTTTATTTCCTTCATGTCGGCTCAGTTTTGTCATTAGTTCAGATTACGATAAACTGTTCAGATATGGAGCCATCCCTGACTATGTCCGCATCACTTTTGTTTTTCTTTTTCTAGGAGGAGCATTTGAGATCAAGGTTCATCCATTCCTGAGTGACTTGGACTTTGACAACATTCTGAGCCAGGAGCTGGAGTATGTTCCTCAGCTTGTTTCAGATGCAGACACCAGCTTATTTATCAGTAAGTAGAAGGAGACGTCATCTAGACTAAGCGACTGTTTGTCTCATCTTCCCTAATATGTGATCATCTGTTCCCATTAATATTAGTGATAAATAGTGACTGTGTTATACTGACAACCTCTAATAATACTTCATTACCTATTTCTTGTAGATCATTCTGATATAAACAAACATCTGGTCTCAAAGGATGAGGAAGGCACAAGTGAGAACAATGAGAGCCTTGACTTCCAAAATTTTACGTCATCTTCTGAAAAGCTTTGTAAAGTAAGTATGTGATTAATAAATCCAAAATATGTAAAAAAAATGTAAAACAACTCTAAAAGTACATAAAAAAAATATTTTATATCTTATTTTTATCCGTATTTAGCTCTGTATCATCGCTACCAGGATGGTGAACAATGAGGATCCCAATGCCCCTCCAGAGTATACACCAGAAACCAACACAAACATCTCAGAAATGTGAGTAGATTATAAAGGGTCATTACTTCATTACTGGGAGTTCCAGGCTGATCTATGTACACAACACCAAATATAGGACATAAATATCAGAATATCAAATGCAGCATTCACCGCTTCATGGTTAACGGTCATTGTACTTTTGGCTTCAGAAAATGCAGAAGATAACAGCCCATAATTGTGGCAGGTCATGCATTTTTAGCACTGCCTACTCTGTAGGAGAGCTGTAGTATTACTTGCCAGCCATTCTTGGTAGTTGTGTTCTGATCCATGGAAGGTAGTTTTGAGCAGAAAACCTTCCCCACTATGACAGTCATATGTCCTATTAGGCCTTATAGTCAGTGTTCTTATAGTGAGACAACCCATTTTATACTGTGTTTACTTACGATTTACATGTTTTTCTTCTTCAAACAGGCAGAAAGAATCTGTTCCTGTATGTAATACAGACGATGCTGTTACCATCTTGCCACCCTCATCCCCATTGCCAGGTATGTACATGTCTACAGCACCAACAATGTGAATGTTGACTTCAAGGCTCAAATATTTCCACATGGTTTTTCTGGTCTACTATGTTATCCATGTTTCATGGATCTCAGCTATGTTGACCATGGGTTCGTACTGTATCCCTATTTCCTTAATTTTGTACAGGAGTTTTTTTTCATGTATTCTGTATATTACGTTGCATCATCTATTAACCTAGTGAGATATAGCGACTGTGTTATACTGACACCCTCTAACAATCCTTCATTACCTATGTCTTGTAGATCACTCTGATGAAAACAACCATCTGATCTCAGAGGATAAGGAGGGCACAAGTGAGGACGATGAGAACTTTATCTTCCGAATATTTGCATCATCATCTTCTGAGAGGCTTTTTAAAGTAAGTATGTGATCGATAAATCCAAAATATGTACAAAAAAAGGATCTATAAAATTAAAAAGTATGTATATTTAATAACTTATTGTTAACCACATTTAGCACTCTACCACCACTAACGGGATGGTGAACAACGAGGATCCCAAGGCCCCTCCAGAGTGTACACCAGAATCCAACACAAACATCTCAGAAATGTGAGTAGATTATGGGGTCATTACTGGGAGCTCCAGGCTGATATATGTGCACAACACCAAATATAGGACATAAATACCATAATATCAAATGTAGCATCCACCGCCCCATGGTTATGGGTCATTGTGCTTTCAGCTTTCGGAATTGTTGGAGATAACAGCCCATAATTGTGGCCGGTCATGCACTTTTAGTGCTGCCCTCACTGTAGGAGAGATGTAGTATGAAATGCCGGCCATTCTTGGTAGTTGTTTTCCTCTCAGCTCTCTATAAAAGGTAGTCTTGAGCAGAAGACCTTCCCCACTATGACAGTCATATGTCCTACTAGGCCTTATAGTCGGTGTTCTTCTAGTGAGACAACCCCTTTTATATGGAGTTTACTTGAGATTTACATGTTTTTCTTCTTCAAACAGGCAGAAAGTATCTGTTCCTGTATGTAATACAGACGATGCTGTTACCATCTTGCCACCCTCGTCCCCATTGCCAGGTATGTACATGTCTACAGCACCAGCAATGTGAATGGTGACTTCAAGGCTCAAATATTCCCACATGGTTTTATACAATACTATAGGTCTCTTATGTTATCCATATTATGACAAAGCAGATCCTATAAGAATATATTGTTACTGATTTTTTTTTTAATTTTTCATCAGAATTTCCATCTCATGAAGAAAGAAAATCGGCAATAAATCTGAGTATGGAGCAACAAAACTCAGAAAATGGAAAAAATGGGAAAAAGAGACGAGGTAAGTGTGAGAATCAACTCCATGTTGTGTGATGTCAGTGAGAATAATTCATGTGGAGTAGATGTCATCTGTCAGTGATGGGATTGTCACATGTATGATTGCTGACAATGACCCCTGACCTCTGTATGATAATATTCCTCTGCCGTCCGGCCACAGTGACTGCACAGCATTATCATGTAATATGGAGTCCCATCACTTACATTATATTTATTTCTCTTCTCATAGGTTCCATCTTCCGCCGGATCTTATCATCCTGCCGGCGTGGATTATCCAGGGCTGCTCGCGCATTTGCATGCTGTCACTGTTGCCCTAAAACCATCTAAAAGACGGGACACCTAAGCATCTAGCGCCCTGAAGTCCAGCAGATCCATCATCACTGCTGGAGCTGTATAGAAGGACCTTCACCATCTACCTGTGGCCTTCTGACTGGTCAACCTGGACAAGTTTCAGTAACGCCTCTGTCATCGGGCTCCGCGGTATTCATACTGCTCGTCTGACTTGTCATTTACTGATCACCTGGTATCTGACCTCGGCTATCTTCCTGACTTTGATTTATTCTATTGACAATGTTCACGATTTTATTCATCCCATTATTAATTAAAAAAAAGTAAAATCTGTTACTGTTGCTCTGATTCCTTTTTGTCTTGAATTCACAAATACTTGTAACTCACTAATTGCTCTTCTTCCCACTAAATGTATTTCTCATTATCCTTAATGCAGCAGTCAGTCTCATATTTCTGTCCAGCAATTACACTGGTGCATCCACCCTGTACCAGTCATTACACTCATCCACAAACCTCTCCACACTGCTGCACAGTCCTGCATCTCTACCATATCTACACTCCAATGAGCTAAGATTAACATCCTCCATAATCAGGACCTCCCACTCTCATGTCCAAGACATTTTCTCTGCTGCACCAGCTCTCAGGAGTGCACTACTGCAGGCAATCAGGTTCATTCCCACTATCAGAGATTTTAAGTGTGCAGTAGAAACAGATTATTTGTGGCAGGACTGTCAAATCACCTCACTATTCTAAGTTTTTCCTACAGCACTCAGTAGCACTTAATATTTGTACATATACAGATAATGGTTGGTGACTGGTTCATGCAGCCTTAATTCCACAAAGATAGAAATAAAAGGTCAACATGTTTCATACATCCAAACCATCCTTAATCATGGCAGAAAAACATAATTTTAAGTTCCCACTATGAATATTTGGTGAGATATCACAGCTGTGTATTTTCACAGCACAAAGAACGCATCTTACAGATCAGCAAATCACAGTGTGCTGACGCTTAGTGTTGTAGTTTTGAACAACACCATTCATTTTATCATATAATGTGTTGAAAAATGAGAAAAAATGCCAGGTTTGGGTTCCTTCATTTTACAGTGTGTATTGTGTTGTAAAAACAAACTGACAAAATGATTCAGAGTCAGTAGTACGATTACTGTGATACCAAACTTATAAGGTTTATATATATATATATATATATATATATATACAGTACAGACCAAAAGTTTGGACACACCTTCTAATTTAAAGATTTTTCTGTATTTTCATGACTATGAAAATTGTACATTCACACTGAAGGCATCAAAACTATGAATTAACACATGTGGAATTATATACTTAACAAAAAAGTGTGAAACAACTGAAAATATGTCTTATATTCTAGGTTCTTCAAAGTAGCCACCTTTTGCTTTGATGACTGCTTTGCACACTCTTGACATTCTCTTGATGAGCTTCAAGAGGTAGTCACCGGAAATGGTCTTCCAACAATCTTGAAGGAGTTCCCAGAGATGCTTAGCACTTGTTGGCCCTTTTGCCTTCACTCTGTGGTCCAGCTCACCCCAAACCATCTCGATTGGGTTCAGGTCTGGTGACTGTGGAGGCCAGGTCATCCGGCGTAGCACCCCATCACTCTCCTCCTTGGTCAAATAGCCCTTACACAGCCTGGAGGTGTGTTTGGGGTCATTGTCCTGTTGAAAAACAAATGATGGTCCAACTAAACGCAAACCGGATGAAATAGCATGCCGCTGCAAGATGCTGTGGTAGCCATGCTGGTTCAGTATGCCTTCAATTTTGAATAAATCCCCAACAGTGTCTCCAGCAAAGCACCCCCACACCATCACACCTCCTCCTCCATGCTTCATGGTGGGAACCAGGCATGTAGAGCCATCCGTTCACCTTTTCTGCATCGCACAAAGTCACGGTGGTTGAAACCAAAGATCTCAAATTTGAACTCATCAGACCAAAGCACAGATTTCCACTGGTCTAATGTCCATTCCTTGTGTTCTTTAACCCAAACAAGTGTCTTCTGCTTGTTGCCTGTCCTTAGCAGTGGTTTCCTAGCAGCTATTTTACCATGAAGGCCTGCTGCACAAAGTCTCCTCTTAACAGTTGTTGAAGAGATGTGTCTGCTGCTAGAACTCTGTGTGGCATTGACCCAGCCTCTAATCTGAGCTGCTGTTAACCTGCGATTTCTGAGGTTGGTGACTCGGATAAACTTATCCTCAGAAGCAGAGCTGACTCTTGGTCTTCCTTTCGTGGGGTGGTCCTCATGTGAGCCAGTTTCTTTGTAGCGATTGATGGTTTTTGCAACTGCACTTGGGGACACTTTCAAAGTTTTCCCAATTTTTCGCACTGACTGACCTTCATTCCTTAAAGTAATGATGGCCACTCGTTTTTCTTTACTTAGCTGCTTTTTGCTTGCAATAATACAAATTCTAACAGTCTATTCAGTAGGACTATCAGCAGAGTATCGACCAGACTTCTGCACAACACAACTGATGGTCCCAACCCCATTTATAAGGCAAGAAATCCCACTTATTAAACCTGACAGGGCACACCTGTGAAGTGAAAACCTTTTTCGGTGACTACCTCTTGAAGCTCATCAAGAGAATGCCAAGAGTGTGCAAAGCAGTCATCAAAGCAAAAGGTGGCTACTTTGAAGAACCTAGAATATAAGACATATTTTCAGTTGTTTCAT
This sequence comes from Phyllobates terribilis, assembly GCF_046119375.1. NCBI lineage: Eukaryota > Metazoa > Chordata > Amphibia > Anura > Dendrobatidae > Phyllobates > Phyllobates terribilis. The sequence goes on from NW_027362994.1 coordinate 2,168,628, forward strand.
ACTTTTTTGTTAAGTATATTATTCCACATGTGTTAATTCATAGTTTTGATGCCTTCAGTGTGAATGTACAATTTTCATAGTCTTGAAAATACAGAAAAATCTTTAACCGAGAAGGTGTGTCCAAACTTTTGGTCTGTACTGTATATATATATATATATATATATATATATATATATATATATATATATATATATACAGTGTTTAGCATAAATCAGTACACCCAAATAGATTTGTCAGCAAACCTGTAGTTTCCTTTCAGAATCATCATTTTATATGGGATACCATACTACAAAATACTCTCGCAAATTTGAGCCATTGAATGCAAACAAGATTTGGTATTTTGCAGACCCCAAAAAAGTAATTTTCTTAACAAACTCATTCAAGATCATGTTTCAAAAATGAGAACATCCCAGTAACAGTCTTAAGAGAAAAGCTAAGTTTAGACAACAAAATTATAATTAACAAGAACTGAACCACAGGTAAGTGTAATTATTCATTAAACAGATGTCCAGCAGACAGGTGTCTGTAAAAGGAAGTTACTTAATAAAGAAAACTCCTTCCCATTTCATGCTATCAGCAATGGCACCACATAGAAGGGAAATGTCACAAAACCTGAGAAAGAAAATAATTTCTTTGCAATAAATGTAAAGTCTACAAGAAGATCAGCAAAACTTTACTTATCAGTCAGAATACTGTAGCAAAAGTGATGCAAAACTATAACAAAGATGGAACTGCAACCATCTTACAGAGACGTCCAGGCCGACTATGGAAGTTAACACCTAAACAAAAGCGTCCTCTGATGAGAAGGGTAAGTGGCACCACATAGAAGAGAAATGTCACAAGACATTTCTGAGAAAGAAAATAATTTCTTTACAAAAAATGTGAAGTCTACAAGAAGATCAGCAAAGCTTTTCTTATCAGTCAGATGGAAGTTAACATCTAAACAAAAGCATCTTCTGATGAGAAGAAAATCGACAGGCAAATTCATTGCTATTAGCTGAAGAAGTAGAAAGCCAAACTAAGGTGAGTGTTTTCCATGACACGACACGGTGTACACTGCAAATGAATGGCATTCATGAGTGTCCTCCACAAAGGAAGCCTCTCTCCCTTAAAGCCCATGAACAATAAAAGTCCGTCTACAATTTGCCAGGGTCCATGCTTAAAACTATGAGGACTACCGGGACTCTATACTGTGTATGTGCATCTTATGTGTATGTCCGTATTTTATGTTTGTGTGCACTATGTATATGTGACGCGCCCTGGGCCTATGTGACGTAGCGTTGCGCACGCAGGGACTACCCGGAGCCGGATCTGATAGGGGTAGTAGTCTCGTGGCGGTGACCCGGTCCGTGCCCAGGGAGTCAGACTAAGTGGCGGTATATTAGCAGTAGATGTAGGATGACTACGCCACCCGTTGAATGCAGCTATGGAGCTGCCGCTGCAGGGCAGACCGCTGAGGCCGGTGGAAGGATGGTGCAGCGTGGATGGTATAACCCCCAACGGGAGGGGTATGGCCTCAGGGCAGCCGACGTGGAAGATGGAGGTAGCAGGAACCACTCAGAGACGATGCGGTGTAGTTCAGGGTCTTTACTGGTGACAAAGACAGACCCTCCCGGAGTACTTGCTAGCGATCGGGGCCTGGTCAGTCCTTGAGCAGATGGGATCTCCCCTGGCCAGGTGGAGTTGTAGGCCTTCCCAACTAACTGTACTCTTCTGGCTACCTTGCTAGAGGCGGGTAAAAGTAGCCCACGTCCCTGAGTGTACCGTGTGGTGCTCACCCGTATGGCCGGTGACTCGGGGCCTTCTAGTGCCTTCCGCTCCACGACGGCGGTGCTGGTCCCACGCGTGTGACCGTGCCTTCGGGTTTCTGGGCCAGAGGACTTGAAATCCCCTGCCGGACGGTTTCTGCTGCTGGGTAAGGGTTAGTCCCCACAGCCTCGGACTCCGGGTCCGGTGATAACTTCTCAGTCAGGGCGAGCTCTGCAGCTGCCAGCCCCTGACTCCTTGTAGCACTGCTCCCACAGAGCTCCTGTTGTTTCTTCCTATGCTGCTTCTCTTCTCTGTCTCTACTTCTGGCATGGCCCGGGAGCTGGGCCCAGCCGGAGCCACAGCTCCCTGTCCGCCCTCCTGGCTCAACTCTCCCTTTGAACTCTCTAACCCTGCCTCAGCCCCAGGTTTATATAGGGGAAGTCCTTCCCCTCCCAGGACTGGGCAGGAGGTGTGGCATGCATAGGATTCCTGACCAAGAGACCTCCCACCTGCTCTCAGACATAACATTGCTGTTACTGTGGAAACCAGACCCCTGGGGTGCCACATTCCCCCCTAGTGAAATTTAGTACTCCGGGACTGAACATACTTTTGTCAACATAACAAGGCATAAAAAAAAAAATAACATTACAATAAGGAAACACATAAAGACGGTCACGGCGTGTCCGCAACCGGGTGCAGTCTTTGAAGAAAACAAAGGTGTCCATTTCACCAAAACAGGGAGACGTAACCAGGTAGGGGTCTGTCCTGCCCCGAGTCCTTAACAGTCTTTAGTCCATCCTGGGTTACGCTCCACTAACTGTACAAGGATTCCCGGTAAATCCACCAAGGACTCCTAAAAATAACTAGAAACACATAATTATTTACAGGATATGGCCGCTCTCAGGCCTCGGCCAGTGGGGATAAGGATTGGCTGCTCACAGTCCTCAGCCTGGTAAGGGATAGGGACACACGGGGAACAATTCACTAATCCCAACGGGGACCATATTTTAATTAGCAGCAGTCCTTGTACCCTAACGGGTAACTATGTACAGCTCTTTATTCACGCTACTTCCCTTCAGCAGCTATGTCCTCTTTGTGCTCCCTCCTGAGGGTAGTCCTCAGACCCGTCCGGGTCCTCTTGGCTTTCCTCATATTGGTAGTACTGCAGCTCCTCCTCGGTTAGCCGGGTTAGTATCTCTGCGACAGTCCTCCTCCCAGGTGGCCAGGACTTTACCTCCCTTTGGGCTGCCCCGGTTAATTGGGCCACCAGGATGCTCACTTTTTGCTCTTCTGTGAGGGGGTACACCTGGAAGAGGCTATCCAGCTTTTCTCTAAAGTCATGTAGGGTATGTGACTCCCCTGAGTACTGGGGTAGCCAGGCCGCTCCCGGGATATAGGGCATGGTGAAAGGCATGACTGCAGCAGCGGTGGCGCTGGCGGGGGTTGAGGCAGTGAAGCTCTCCTCCGTATCCGACATCTTCCTCCCCCCTAGTGGACCGTGGCCTACCTTGCGATGATCCTCTTCCGTAGGCCGCGGCTCCGCAGTGGATCGTCAGGGTTGAGGACCTCTCGTCGCGCTCCTGTGACGTCGGCGTCTGCTGGGCTCCTTCCAGGACCTTACGCAACGTCCGGACGTGAGGCGGGGCTTCAGTTCTCGCGGGCTTTTCGGAGTCCACGCCCCTCTTCTTCCCGCGCGGCGTCCTCAAAATGGCGTCCAACGGCGGGAAAACTCCACAGATGGCGGGAAGAAGGCTGAAGATGGCGCCGGATGGCGGGAAAACTTCACGGATTGCGGGAAGAAGGCTGAAGATGGCGCCGGATGGCGGGAATCTTCACCACAGGTAAGTTTTAAAAGTCTCTCTTTCAGGCACGCAGTACCCGGTGGTTGCGGGCACGAAATCCTGCCGACTACGCCAAAAGTTGACGCGCCCTGGGCCTATGTGACGTAGCGTTGCGCACGCAGGGACTACCCGGAGCCGGATCTGATAGGGGTAGTAGTCTCGTGGAGGTGACCCGGTCCGTGCCCAGGGAGTCAGACTAAGTGGCGGTATATTAGCAGTAGATGTAGGATGACTATGCCACCTGTTGAATGCAGCTATGGAGCTGCCGCTGCAGGGCAGACCGCTGAGGCCGGTGGAAGGATGGTGCAGCGTGGATGGTATAACCCCCAACGGGAGGGGTATGGCCTCAGGGCAGCCGACGTGGAAGATGGGGGTAGCAGGAACCACTCAGTTCAGGGTCTTTACTGGTGACAAAGACAGACCCTCCCGGAGTACTTGCTAGCGATCGGGGCCTGGTCAGTCCTTGAGCAGATGGGATCTCCCCTGGCCAGGTGGAGTTGTAGGCCTTCCCAACTAACTGTACTCTTCTGGCTACCTTGCTAGAGGCGGGTAAAATTAGCCCACGTCCCTGAGTGTACCGTGTGGTGCTCACCCGTATGGCCGGTGACTCGGGGCCTTCTAGTGCCTTCCGCTCCACGACGGCGGTGCTGGTCCCACGCGTGTGACCGTGCCTTCGGGTTTCTGGGCCAGAGGACTTGAAATCCCCTGCCGGACGGTTTCTGCTGCTGGGTAAGGGTTAGTCCCCACAGCCTCGGACTCCGGGTCCGGTAATAACTTCTCAGTCAGGGCGAGCTCTGCAGCTGCCAGCCCCTGACTCCTTGTAGCACTGCTCCCACAGAGCTCCTGTTGTTTCTTCCTATGCTGCTTCTCTTCTCTGTCTCTACTTCTGGCATGGCCCGGGAGCTGGGCCCAGCCGAAGCCACAGCTCCCTGTCCGCCCTCCTGGCTCAACTCTCCCTTTGAACTCTCTAACCCTGCCTCAGCCCCAGGTTTATATAGGGGAAGTCCTTCCCCTCCCAGGACTGGGCAGGAGGTGTGGCATGCATAGGATTCCTGACCAAGAGACCTCCCACCTGCTCCTAGACATAACATTGCTGTTACTGTGGAAACCAGACCCCTGGGGTGCCACATATGCATACGTTAAAATGTGTATAGAGTATTAGCATGTGCAAATTTTATATGTGTGCCTAATATAAATATACATGGAAATGTATATGTAGGTGGTGCCTGATGGAGGGTGGGGGGCCCAGATCAGAAGTCCTGATTAAGGGCCCTTCACTGTCATTGTCTGCCCCTTATATAAACAGTAAAATCCTCTTTAATAACTGGACTTCCATTGGGGTGGACTTCTCATAGATGGCCAGTATGCATACTATATTGTGAATCTGGGCATCTCTCACAGAAAATCTGATCTGGATATGAGGGTGGTCTTCTATAAGCGGTGATGTTTTGGAGAGATTTAGGGAAAAGTCCCAATTCTTATCCATCGATCTGGTAATTTGAGTAAAATATTTGTGTTGATAACTGATCACAAAGTCACAAAATATGTAAGATTTGGCATAACCTGGTTCATTTTTCAAAAAGTTATGCTCAATTTTTTTAGCACCAAGTTTTGTTGCTTTTTGGTAGACTTACACTAACTTAGTATATTGTGTGAGAATTAAATGAATTATGAATTAGTTGGCGCATTTTACCACACTCTGGGGGTCCCTGACAGTCCTTCTTTACCGGCCCTGTAGTGATGCCAATGTAAACTTCCAAGTGACCGCGCAGTCAATCACTGTCACGAATGCAGGACAACCTATGATTAGCTAATTTTTGGGAAATCCTTATAACAAAAGGGGATTGAAAATATTTACAATTATTTTAAAAGCATTAAAAAAAAAACAGACCCAATACTTATAATTAGTTTGTTGAAAGTAGTCTAATTAAAGGGAGCTGAAAGGATTAGAGATTATGAACCCGATTCACCAGTGTTTTTGCCAGAAAACTGGCATAAAGCTCTTGAAAAGTTGCAAAGTTTTGTGACTTTTCCCATTTTCACATAATTTTAACTTCTTTAAAGCCCAAGACGTACTGATACGTATCTGCGCCCTGGGACTTAAGAGCCTGATACGTATTAGTACATCTTTGCGATCGCGCCCGCACACAGGCTGTGCGGGCGTGATCGCCGCCGGGTGTCAACTGATTGTCACAACTGACACCCGGTGCTATGTGCTGGGAGAGGTCCCGCACATTAACCCCCGCAATGCTGGGATCTAAGTCGTTCGCAGCATTGCGGGGGCAAGGGGAGGTGATCGGGATAGTCACCTCTCCTGCCGGCGTCCAGCAATGTGTGCCGCGGCTTGCCGGATGTTGTCATGATGACCCGATTCACTGAGGGGTGCAGTTTTAAGAATGGTGTCACTTTTGGGTATTTTCAGTCATAAAGACCCCTCAAAGTGACTTCAAATGTGATGCGGTCCCTAATAAAATGGTTTTGTAAATTTTGTTGGAAAAATGAGAAATCGCTGGTCAATTTTAACCCTTATAGCTCCCTAATAAAAATAAATTTGGGTTCCAAAATTGTGCTGATGTAAAGTAGACATATGGGAAATGTTATTTATTAACTTTTTTTGTGTGACATATCTCTCCGATTTAAGGGCATAAAAATTCAAATTTTGAAAATAGCAAAATTTTCAACATTTTCGCCAAATATCTGTTTTTTCACAAATAAACACAAGTGATATCGAAGAAATTTTACCACAATCATAAAGTACAATATGTCATGAAAAAATATTCTCAGAACCAGGGGGATCCGTTGAAGCGTTCCAGAGTAATTACCTCATAAAGTGACAGTGGTCAGAATTGTAAAAATTGGCCTTCTCATTAACGTGCAAACCACTTTGGGTTGTAAAGGGGTTAAGGACTCTACCTGCATATACAGTCATGGAGGAAAGTGCTGGCACCCTTGAAATTGTTTCAGAAAATTACACATGTTTTATTACACGCATGTTTATTTCCTTTGTGTTTATTGGAACAACACAAAAAAACTGAGAAAAAAAAGGCAAATTGGACATAATTTCACACAAAACTCCAAAAATGGGCCGGAATACATATATATATTTTTGATGGGACAACACTGAAGATGCGACACTTTGATACAATGTACAGTAGTCAGTGTACAGCTTGTTTAACTGTAAATTTGGTGTGCCTGCAAAATAACTCAACACACAGCCATTAATGTCTAAACCGCTGGCAACAAAAGTGAGTACACCCCTAAGTGTGTTCTCAGCTGATGTTATTTGTTGGTTTTTCTTTGCATCCCGAACAATTTTCTTGGCAGTTGTGGCTGAAATTTTTGTTGGTCTACCTGACTGTGGTTTGGTTTTTACAGAGCATCTGATTTTCCATTTGTTAATCACAGTTTGAACACTGCAGACTGGCATTATCAATTCCTGGGATATCTTTTTGTATCCCTTTCCTGTGTTATACTCTTTTTGCCTCCCTTTCCTGTGTTATACAGTTCAACTACCTTTTCCCGTAGATCCGTTGATAATTCTTTTGCTTTCCCCATCTCAAAATCCAGAAACGTCAGTGGCTGGATCCCAGAAACTCACTCAGCTTTATGCACACACACTGATTACAAGCAAACAGGTCATAGGTGAGGATGTTACCTTTAGTAGCCATTCAAACCCATTTGTGTCAAATTCTGTGCATGTTATCAGGCCAAAATCACCAGGGTATGTAAACTTTTTGATCAGGATTATTTGGATGTTTTTGGTTGTCATTAGTGATGAGCGAGCACTAAAATGCTCGAGTACTCGTTGCTCGGGTCGAGCAAATTGAAATACTCGGGTGCTCAACCCGAGCAATGAGCCCAATATAAGTCTAGGGGAAACTTGAGCATTTTTCAGGTGGCTCCCCAAGGCGGTCTGCAGAGGGCCTAAAAATTGCCCAAATCGATGGGAACTGTGCTCAAATGACATGTGAACAGCATGGGGAAGACCCCTGGAAGCATCTCTGACTCCCAGATCACTGCTGTCAACAACGTCGTCAGAGTATTACGCCACTTTTACGGCGTAAGGAACATCCTTTCCAGGGTGATGACTTGTATATAAGGCAAAATAAATAAACAAAAACACAAATACTCCTACACACCTTGGGCTATGTTCACACGTAGCATTTTTGACACGTTTTTGCACTTTTGCATTGCTTTCAACCAAGACAAATGCATTCACCAGGAAATGTCATTTTAACATTTTACAACCTTATCTGGCCATGTGGTGTGTGACACATCATCAGACACATGCATACAGTGCTGAAAAGACATGGGAACAGCAAGGGGAAGACCTCTGGAAACATCTCTGAATCCCAGGTCACTGCCTAAATGTGTGCCCATCATAAGTGATCCTTGGCACATGCGAAGATGCCTCCCGCCATGCACCTGTCGTTGCAGACTTGCAACAATCACCGTCCACGTCCTTGTCCCACTGCAGTGTTCAGTTGTCCCTACCCCATTCCTTGGAATGCAAGCACAAGAATGCCGGCAGCCACCCACCCACAGGCTGCAATACTATACTGCCAAATTTTTGACAGCTGCTTGCACTTGAAATGTGGCCTTTTAGGCTCGTGGAGGCGGAAGCTTTTCATAACCTCATGCCGGCGGCGGCCGGGTGTCCATACTCGGTCCCCAGTCGCCACTATATTTCCCGGTATCGCCTCCGCCTTCCACAACCACGGGTCCAATAACATTACCCGTGCCCTCCCCAGTGCACTTACTGGGAAGGACCGCCTAACCACAAACACGTGGACAGGTGAATGTGGCCAGGGACGGTACGGAGCCAGTCCACAACTTTTTTTGCTAAGAGTTGTATTTAGCTCGGTGAAAGGACTGGCATAGAGGGAAACCGTATCTACCCTGCGTGTCATTTCTCCCAGAAAATCCTGTAATTGAGCTTGTTGCAGAAGCAATGGCAGCCCATCCAACATCAACTCGCACTTGTCAATGGTGCTTTGACACACACACATCTTTCTTTGCGCATTTAATTTCTTGAATACAGAATTGGAAAATGGCCTGATCCGTAATGCGTTTTGAGAAATAACATGCATAAGCATGGCCGATCCGCATTAAAAAAGCAGCCATAGAGTGTCCAGGAACCTTCCCCCACACTTTTCTTAGCCAGGGCTGCTTTTCGGCAGGGTTGCACGGGCCCACCAGAGAACCAGAGACTCCTCCGGCGGGCCCTGGCTTCTCCTTCAGGAGAGTTCATAGTGCCGAGGTGAGGCCATGATGATGATAGAGGCCATCATCTGCTTAGTTTTCTGTTACTTGGAATGCAATTGCAAGTATGCAGCCAGCCACCCACCCACCCACAGGCCGCAACACTAAACTGACAGATTTCTGGGCAGCTCTTTGCACTTGAAATATGGCCTTTTAAGCTTGTGGAGGTGGAAGCTTTTCACAACCTCATGCAGGCGGCGGCCGGGTGTCCATACTCGGTCCCCAGCCGCCAGTATTTTTCCGGTATCGCCTTCCACAAGCACGGGTCCCACAACATTACCCATGCCCTACCCAGTGCACTTACTAAGAAGGACTGCCTAACCACAAACACGTGGACAGGTGAATGTGGCCAGGGACGGTACGGAGCCAGTCCACAACTTTTTTTGATAAGAGTTGTATTTAGCTCAGTGAAAGGACTGGCATAGAGGGAAACCGTATCTACCCTGAGTGTCATTTCTCCCAGGAAGCCCTCTAAAGCTGCTTGCACTTGAAATCTGGCCTGAACATTACTGCTGGTACTTTTCTGTGGCAATTTTCTTGCCTCCTACCAGCCTGGAATATTTCCAGCAAACTATGGTACAACACCATGGTATTAGCACTGCCCCCAGTACCAGCAGCGAAGCCATCCTCAATTTCCTTCTCTGGAATTTTATTTGGTAGACTGAGTGGCTGCCAAAATAAATTTTCTCACAAAGGAGCTGATGATAGAGTGGCAGTAGGTTCAAGTTTCTCCAGCCTGTTAGATATTAGAGGGTGAACGGCAGCACATTGGATCAGTGGTTAGCACTGAAGTCTTGCAGCACTGGGATCCTGGGTTCAAATCCCAGCAAGGACAACATCTGCAAGAAATTTGTATGTTCTCCCACAGGGTTGGACAGTCCCACCAGAGAATTCTCTGGTGTGCCTTGGCTTCTACCTCAGGAGAGTTCATGATAGCGCTAACTTTGCAGCTGCTATGGGGCTCTTGAGCAGGTGAGAAAGGTTAGCCCTCAGAAACAAATCCTCTGGTGGGCAGAATGTTTTTCAATCTGAAACAGCTTCTCAGTGGGAGTTGTATTTCACAGCATGCCATATTCTTTAGCTCTGTGAAAGGACTGGCATATAGGGAAACCTTATTTACCCCGGTTGTCATTTCTCCGTCACCAGGTTCCGCCCATTGTAACACACGACCATGCCTGGCTGTATGTTCAGCGGTGAGAGCCACAGATCAAGCTGCTGTGTTACAGCTTTCAACAACTATGCAGCGCTGGGCGGTTTGTTAATTAAGCATTAAGCATGTTATCTTCAGCACAGCCTGCTGCTGTTTGGCCAAGGCAGTGCAGCAGTGCTGTCAGCTTGTGACTGATGTGGTCATTTCGGAGATGGAGGAGGAGGTGCATGAGCTGAACAATGTGATTACATTGAGGTTAAATTGGTGATGCTGTTTTTTATACTAAAGAAAGATCCTATTGTTATGTTTTTTTATGTTATTTTTTATGACAAATGCATTCACCGGGAAAAGTCATTTTAACATTTTACAACCTAATCTGGTAATGTGGTGTCATCAGACACATCCTGTTTTATTTATGATGGAGGGACTCTGAAAGTCATAAAGCCTATTTTTATAGGAACATCAGACGGCCCTTACTATTCTTAAAAGGCCAGCAGTCGGCCCTAGCTATTGTTAGAGAGCCATCAGAGGGCTATGCTTTGTTGTTCCCATTATTAACAAGTGGGTCTCCTATACTGTTATTGCGCATCCAGTGACTGCAAGGGTTGTCAAAAATTTGGACGCAACCTAATACCCCTTTGAAGAGACATAGAGGAGGGTCTCAGTAAAAAAAATGTTCCCATTATAAAGGAGCGGGTCTTCTATAGTGGTAATGCCCATGCTGTGACTGCAAGGGTGGGCAAAATTTTTGAATAAAACACTAACAATTTAAAGACACAAAGAGCATGGCCACAGTAACAAGGTACGACATGTTCCCGTTAGAAAGGAGAGGGTCTGCTATACAGTTATAGGGTATGCAGTGAATCCAACGGCTGACAAATTTTAGGAAAAACCCCACTAAGAATTTAAGGACACACAGAGCAGGGCCACATTAACAAGGTACGACATGTTCCCATTAGAAAGGAAAGGGTCTGCTATACAGTTATAGGGTATGCAGTGAGTCCACCGGCTGACCAAGTTTAGGAAAAAACCCACTAAGAATTTAAAGACACATAGACCAGGCCACAGTAATGACAAATTCCCATTAGAAAGGAGAGAGTCTCCCATAGTGTTGGACTATGCAGTGACTGCAAGAGCTGCCAAAAATTTGGAGGCACTTCAATGGCCCTTGGAAGAGACGTGGAGGAGCGCATCATAAAAAATTGTTACCATTAGAAAGGAGCGGGCCTCCTATACTTGTAATGCCATGCACTAAGTGTATGGGCTGACAAACATTTACTCCTGGGGGGTATACATGAACATACTGTATAAAAAATTTTTTTTAAGGGCATCATAAAAATGTAGCGCCCCGAGGGCTCGACCGCTACAGGGGTATTGCACCTCTGCCAGAGGTGTGATATTCCACTCCCGGGTAAGGATGGAGTATGGACCAGGGTTCAGTTAGCTGCATACAGCACACTCACCCCATTTCCGAGGGACAGCTCAACGGTGCTCCCATTAGACAGAAATGCAGGCACGACAGACCATGTCCCTGGCTGGAGTGGGGAGGGGGTAGGAATACCCAGTGATGTAGGAGCAGATAGGGGTTGGTTCCTGAGCGTAGATAGGAGCCCATTGTTTGCTGGTCACCTGGGCTCATGTTCTAGATGGAGGTATAAAAGGTGGGCACCATCTTAGAACAGTGTTCAGTCAGAGAGAAGAAGTGACAGAGTGGCGGCCTCTGCAAGGGGCTCTTCTCCGTAGGCGGGCCTAGCCTCTGAGGCCCAGCCAGCACAGAGAGAAGAGAAGAAGAGAAGTTCAGTGAGTGGAGTAAGAGAAGGAGTTCAGCCAGAGAGGGCTGACAGGGAGCTGTGGCTCAGTCTGGGCCCAGCTCCACGAGGCAGGCCTAGGGTGAAGGCCAGGAACAGAAAGGAACAAGAACAGAAAGGAACAAGAACAGAAAGGAACAGAAGAGAAAGAGAAAGAGAGAAACAGAAGGGCTCAGGAACAAGACGGCAGAAGGGACCCTAAGAACCAACGAGAATACAGGGTGAAGGGTCAGGCAGATTAAGGGTACCGGATCCCAAGTTGGTGGAGGAGAAACAGCCCTCAGCCAAAGACCGGAGGTCGTGATCATTTATTGGTGCGACACCTCATCAAACCTGCTAGGAAGGCACCATATAGGACAGCGGGGAACGGGAACCACATTTACCCGCACAAGTCCGCGGCAGCTGGACAAAAGTGGGTCACTGGTGAGGCAGGCCAGAGAAAGGATTGAAGGGGTCCTGTGTCATGCTCCTGAACTGCCTGGGGTTGACCGAGCCCCTCACCTGGTGGACGCAGCACGGCTCGGGCGGTCATTGCTGACAGAAGTGACCCGGAGTACATGAACTGTGAGTAAAAGACATTGGACTGCAGTACGTTGTCTGTGTACTCTTTCGCTCCTCCAGCACTAACGGCACTGGGACTCTCTGCACCATCACCCCCACCATCCACTACACTGCCCTGGGGCTGCACTCTTCCCGTGGGGAGTCACACTACCTCAGCTGCATACATCATCAGCCCCAGCGATCTGCCTTGCAGCGGCGGTTCATAATAACCGCAATCTACGGGTGGCGCAGTCGGACATCACTTAGGACGGCTAAAGGACTACCACTGGTCTGACCACCCTGAGCCACGGAACCGGGTCGCCACTACTACCCCCACCGTCTCCCTATTGCCCGGCTCCGAGTGCCCCATGGCCCAGGGGCGAGTCAAACACCCTTAAAAAAAATTATGTGGGTGTTGCATCATGGACCACGGTCACCCTGGTGATATGGTGGTGGAGGATGAGGAGAAGGAGGAGGACAAGAGCAAATAGCCAAAATCAGGAAGCGTATACCCATGTGTGGGTGTGAAAAGGTGCATGGGAATACACCTCCCAAGAAAAGACACTGGATTTGAGTTTATGTTACGCTGCTATTGTAGCACCCTGAGGACTCGGCTGCTACAGGGGTATTGCACCTCAACCCAGAGGTGTGGTATTCCACTCCCGGGTAAGGATGGAGTGTGGAACTGAGCTTAGTAGGCTGCATGCACTACATACATCCCATTTCCGGGGGACAGAACTACGGTACTCCCACCAAGTATATATGTGCAGGTACGACAGCGTCTGTCCCTGGCTGGAGTGGGAAGGGGGGTGGAACATCCCAGTAGTGTAGGGGCAGATAGGGGGAGCACTCTGGGTAAAGCTAGGAGCTCATTGGGTGCTGGTCACCTGGGCTCACACATAGAGGGAGTATATAAGGTGGGCACCATCTTAGGACAGGGTCTTTTTAGGAGCTGAGGAAGAGTTCAGCCAGGAGGGCTGACAGGAGCTGTGGCTCCGTCTGGGCCCAGCTCCAGGGCTAGGCCTGCAGTGAGGAGAGAGGAAGAAGGAAGGCCCAGAGTGGAAGACAAGAGGGAACCCTGAGAACCCAGAATTAAGCCAGAAGGGTGAAGGGTTGGCGGACACGGGTACCGGAACCCAAGCTGGTGGAGGTCAATCATCCTCAGCCAGGAACCGGAGGTCATGGTCAAGATTTGCCACGACCCCCACCAAATCCACCAGAAAGGCACACCAAGTATAGGGTCAGGGAACCCAGAGAAGGTTTAACCACCAAGAGACCCGAGGGAGCCGGCCAAAGGTGGATCCCTGGTGGGGACGGCCAGGAGAAAGAGAGGAGAGAGGGAAGCTCAGGACCACGCTCCGGAACTGCCTGGGGGTTGGCCGAGTCCAGGACCTGGTGGACGCAGCACGGCTCGGGTGGTCACTCAAGGCCAGAGTGACCAAAGGAACACCCGTGAGTTAAAAACCCTGAAACTGCATCCCACGTCTCTGACTCTCCTTTCTACACTACAACTACCCCCATCATCCGCATCTGCTGCCCTGAGGCCATACCCCTCCCGTTGGGGGTTATACCACCACGCTGCACATCCTGATACACCTGGCCTCAGTGGACTGTTCTGCAGCGGCGGCTTCAAAGCCGCACTCAACGGGTGGCGTAGTCGATCAAGTTAACATCTACTGCCATAGACTGCCACTTAGTTTGACACCCTGGGCACGGACCGGGTCACCGCCACAAGGACTACTACCCCTATCCAGATCCGGCTCCGGGTATCCCCTGAACATGGCCCAGGGGGTGCGTCAACTTTGGCGTAGTCGGCAGGATTACGTGCCCGCAACCACCGGGTACTGCGTGCCTGAAGAAAAGTTCACATTTACCTCAAAAAGAAGTCTCCCGCCGGTTCCGGAGGGTCCCCGCCATCGGACGCCATCTCGGATCGTTTCCCGCCGTTTGCCAGTCATCTGCAGTCTTTTCCCGCCATCCACGGAGTTTCCCGCCACTGGGAGACGATTCCCGCCATCTGAGAAGATTTCCCGCCCTGGCAGAGCGGACGCCATTATGGGCGTGCCAGAGGGTGGCAAGAGGCCACCTCCCATCGTGGGCCAGGTCCAAGAATGGCGCCAAAAGCGGAAACCGCCCCCACCAGCAGAGACTGTAATGATAGAGATGTCCATCAGCGTGAGGGGACTGCCCCTGGAACTGACAATCACCGAGTTGCCCCGGGACCGCCCTCAGTATGGGCGGATACAGAACAAAAGAGCGAGGATGGGTGCAGCCTGGAGGAGTCTGGAGAGGTCGCACCCGGAGATGGAGGGAGAGTCAGGCAGCACCGACCCTGTGGTCAGGAGCCTGTTGCAAGCAACCACCCCACTAGGCCTGGTGGAGATCCTGGCACAGCTCCCCCAAGACCGGGAGCGTGCACAGACCGCGCTGGAGGGCCTCGCACGGAGGATGGCCCGGGTGCAGCGAGAAATGCTGACTGAGTGGAGTAGGGAGATGGCCCAGCAGGCTGGAACCCGCCAGTGGAGCACGCCACCCGAGACGAGGAGTCTGACCGCCTCTGAGGATGGTGCAGGAGGAATGAAGGCCGGAGACGACGCCGAGGAAGGAGCTGAAGAGACGGAGGCAGGTAAAGGGGACGTCACAACCCCAAGCCTAATAACCGTGAACCTGCCCCAGCTCCCCGTCGCAGAGCCCGAAATTCCCCCTACCGTGCCTGTCGCTGCACCGCCACCGTTCCCAGCTAGGCCTCAAGCGGCAGGAGCCGCGGCCACGCCCCCTGTGACGTCACGCGCCTCAACCCTGAGCGCGGCCAAGCAGGAAATGCCACCGGCCTGGTCGCAGGGCCGAGTACCCCCGGGCGCCGCAGACCCAACAGCGCCCTCTACCTCCACTAAGCCACCGGCCTGGTCGCAAGGTCAAGTACCCCCGGGCGCCGCCGTCTCCACGGTGCCCTTTACCTTCAGGGTGCCCCAAGCCTGGTCGCAAGGCCTGGAAGACCCGGGCGCCGCTGCCACCACCGCGCCCTCAACTTCCACAGTGCCGCACCTGGGTGAAGACCTATTCGCCCAACACACTTGCCCGGATGGGCAGCCCTTTGTGTGGCCACCGGAGTACTACCATCTCCGACTCCGGAAGGAAGGACCCCTGTGCGAGCCCCTGATTCCGGCTCCGGCGCCTGTCAAGATCACCCCACTCTCGTTGGAGGAGGCGCAGTTCGCGTGGGACCCCACTGGAGGAGACCTCATCGGGTTCACTCAAGAAACCCGGGCGGCCGCAGCTGAGCGTGCGGAGTGCTGCCAGCAGCAATTGGAGGTCTTCGACAGGGAACGGAGAGAGAGGCGGGTCCGCGAGGAGCGGCTGCAAGTACAGAGTGCAGAGCAGAAGAGCCGGACCCGACGGAACCCCCGTGCAGCCCATGGTCCCCGTGCCACCGGGACTGTAATCAAATTCCAACTGCAGCATGGTTGGGGCTTCATCCGGGACCACCGCACCCCCGGCGACGTCTTTGTGACCCGCAGGGACGTCGAGAGCCATCTGCCGGAGGGACACAGAGGTCGTGACCTATACCTGGGTGACGAGGTCACCTTTACCCGGCATCAATGTGCCAAAGGACCCTACGCCCTTCATGTACACCGGTTGACGGAGGAAGAGCTGCGGTGTGAGGAAGGACAAGAGGACCCGGACGGGTCTGAAGCCTACCCGCGAGAAGGAGCAGGAGGACGCCGTTACTGAAGTACGGTAAAGTGGAACTGTAAATAGTTACCCGTAAGGTTACAGGAACTGTTGCCAGAAAAGTATAGTCCCCGTTGGGACAAGTGTGAACTGTTACCCGTGTGTCCCCTATCCCTTAACAGGCTGAGGACTGTGAACAGCCAATCCTTATCCCCACTGGCCGAGGACTGAGAGCGGCCATAACCCCTTGTATATAGTTGCGCTTCCTAAGGCGCCCCCTACCGGTTTTATAGGAAACTGTGTTTTTTCTAAAAGAGACTGTTGCACTTTACCCGGTCACAAGTTGCACCGTGGCCGGAGGAACAAGAATGTTTACAATGAAAAGTTTATTATGAAAAAGTTTTATGCTGCTGATAATGTATATAATGTTTTATATGTTTATGGATGTTATGAAAAAAAATTGTATGTTTTGGTATGTTTTTATTCTTTTACAGCCCGAGGACGTGCTGTGATTTACCAGGGGGGAATGTAGCACCCTGAGGACTCGGCTGCTACAGGGGTATTGCACCTCAACCCAGAGGTGTGGTATTCCACTCCCGGGTAAGGATGGAGTGTGGAACTGAGCTTAGTAGGCTGCATGCACTACATACATCCCATTTCCGGGGGACAGAACTACGGTACTCCCACCAAGTATATATGTGCAGGTACGACAGCGTCTGTCCCTGGCTGGAGTGGGAAGGGGGGTGGAACATCCCAGTAGTGTAGGGGCAGATAGGGGGAGCACTCTGGGTAAAGCTAGGAGCTCATTGGGTGCTGGTCACCTGGGCTCACACATAGAGGGAGTATATAAGGTGGGCACCATCTTAGGACAGGGTCTTTTTAGGAGCTGAGGAAGAGTTCAGCCAGGAGGGCTGACAGGAGCTGTGGCTCCGTCTGGGCCCAGCTCCAGGGCTAGGCCTGCAGTGAGGAGAGAGGAAGAAGGAAGGCCCAGAGTGGAAGACAAGAGGGAACCCTGAGAACCCAGAATTAAGCCAGAAGGGTGAAGGGTTGGCGGACACGGGTACCGGAACCCAAGCTGGTGGAGGTCAATCATCCTCAGCCAGGAACCGGAGGTCATGGTCAAGATTTGCCACGACCCCCACCAAATCCACCAGAAAGGCACACCAAGTATAGGGTCAGGGAACCCAGAGAAGGTTTAACCACCAAGAGACCCGAGGGAGCCGGCCAAAGGTGGATCCCTGGTGGGGACGGCCAGGAGAAAGAGAGGAGAGAGGGAAGCTCAGGACCACGCTCCGGAACTGCCTGGGGGTTGGCCGAGTCCAGGACCTGGTGGACGCAGCACGGCTCGGGTGGTCACTCAAGGCCAGAGTGACCAAAGGAACACCCGTGAGTTAAAAACCCTGAAACTGCATCCCACGTCTCTGACTCTCCTTTCTACACTACAACTACCCCCATCATCCGCATCTGCTGCCCTGAGGCCATACCCCTCCCGTTGGGGGTTATACCACCACGCTGCACATCCTGATACACCTGGCCTCAGTGGACTGTTCTGCAGCGGCGGCTTCAAAGCCGCACTCAACGGGTGGCGTAGTCGATCAAGTTAACATCTACTGCCATAGACTGCCACTTAGTTTGACACCCTGGGCACGGACCGGGTCACCGCCACAAGGACTACTACCCCTATCCAGATCCGGCTCCGGGTATCCCCTGAACATGGCCCAGGGGGTGCGTCAACTTTGGCGTAGTCGGCAGGATTACGTGCCCGCAACCACCGGGTACTGCGTGCCTGAAGAAAAGTTCACATTTACCTCAAAAAGAAGTCTCCCGCCGGTTCCGGAGGGTCCCCGCCATCGGACGCCATCTCGGATCGTTTCCCGCCGTTTGCCAGTCATCTGCAGTCTTTTCCCGCCATCCACGGAGTTTCCCGCCACTGGGAGACGATTCCCGCCATCTGAGAAGATTTCCCGCCCTGGCAGAGCGGACGCCATTATGGGCGTGCCAGAGGGTGGCAAGAGGCCACCTCCCATCGTGGGCCAGGTCCAAGAATGGCGCCAAAAGCGGAAACCGCCCCCACCAGCAGAGACTGTAATGATAGAGATGTCCATCAGCGTGAGGGGACTGCCCCTGGAACTGACAATCACCGAGTTGCCCCGGGACCGCCCTCAGTATGGGCGGATACAGAACAAAAGAGCGAGGATGGGTGCAGCCTGGAGGAGTCTGGAGAGGTCGCACCCGGAGATGGAGGGAGAGTCAGGCAGCACCGACCCTGTGGTCAGGAGCCTGTTGCAAGCAACCACCCCACTAGGCCTGGTGGAGATCCTGGCACAGCTCCCCCAAGACCGGGAGCGTGCACAGACCGCGCTGGAGGGCCTCGCACGGAGGATGGCCCGGGTGCAGCGAGAAATGCTGACTGAGTGGAGTAGGGAGATGGCCCAGCAGGCTGGAACCCGCCAGCGGAGCACGCCACCCGAGACGAGGAGTCTGACCGCCTCTGAGGATGGTGCAGGAGGAATGAAGGCCGGAGACGACGCCGAGGAAGGAGCTGAAGAGACGGAGGCAGGTAAAGGGGACGTCACAACCCCAAGCCTAATAACCGTGAACCTGCCCCAGCTCCCCGTCGCAGAGCCCGAAATTCCCCCTACCGTGCCTGTCGCTGCACCGCCACCGTTCCCAGCTAGGCCTCAAGCGGCAGGAGCCGCGGCCACGCCCCCTGTGACGTCACGCGCCTCAACCCTGAGCGCGGCCAAGCAGGAAATGCCACCGGCCTGGTCGCAGGGCCGAGTACCCCCGGGCGCCGCAGACCCAACAGCGCCCTCTACCTCCACTAAGCCACCGGCCTGGTCGCAAGGTCAAGTACCCCCGGGCGCCGCCGTCTCCACGGTGCCCTTTACCTTCAGGGTGCCCCAAGCCTGGTCGCAAGGCCTGGAAGACCCGGGCGCCGCTGCCACCACCGCGCCCTCAACTTCCACAGTGCCGCACCTGGGTGAAGACCTATTCGCCCAACACACTTGCCCGGATGGGCAGCCCTTTGTGTGGCCACCGGAGTACTACCATCTCCGACTCCGGAAGGAAGGACCCCTGTGCGAGCCCCTGATTCCGGCTCCGGCGCCTGTCAAGATCACCCCACTCTCGTTGGAGGAGGCGCAGTTCGCGTGGGACCCCACTGGAGGAGACCTCATCGGGTTCACTCAAGAAACCCGGGCGGCCGCAGCTGAGCGTGCGGAGTGCTGCCAGCAGCAATTGGAGGTCTTCGACAGGGAACGGAGAGAGAGGCGGGTCCGCGAGGAGCGGCTGCAAGTACAGAGTGCAGAGCAGAAGAGCCGGACCCGACGGAACCCCCGTGCAGCCCATGGTCCCCGTGCCACCGGGACTGTAATCAAATTCCAACTGCAGCATGGTTGGGGCTTCATCCGGGACCACCGCACCCCCGGCGACGTCTTTGTGACCCGCAGGGACGTCGAGAGCCATCTGCCGGAGGGACACAGAGGTCGTGACCTATACCTGGGTGACGAGGTCACCTTTACCCGGCATCAATGTGCCAAAGGACCCTACGCCCTTCATGTACACCGGTTGACGGAGGAAGAGCTGCGGTGTGAGGAAGGACAAGAGGACCCGGACGGGTCTGAAGCCTACCCGCGAGAAGGAGCAGGAGGACGCCGTTACTGAAGTACGGTAAAGTGGAACTGTAAATAGTTACCCGTAAGGTTACAGGAACTGTTGCCAGAAAAGTATAGTCCCCGTTGGGACAAGTGTGAACTGTTACCCGTGTGTCCCCTATCCCTTAACAGGCTGAGGACTGTGAACAGCCAATCCTTATCCCCACTGGCCGAGGACTGAGAGCGGCCATAACCCCTTGTATATAGTTGCGCTTCCTAAGGCGCCCCCTACCGGTTTTATAGGAAACTGTGTTTTTTCTAAAAGAGACTGTTGCACTTTACCCGGTCACAAGTTGCACCGTGGCCGGAGGAACAAGAATGTTTACAATGAAAAGTTTATTATGAAAAAGTTTTATGCTGCTGATAATGTATATAATGTTTTATATGTTTATGGATGTTATGAAAAAAAATTGTATGTTTTGGTATGTTTTTATTCTTTTACAGCCCGAGGACGTGCTGTGATTTACCAGGGGGGAATGTAGCACCCTGAGGACTCGGCTGCTACAGGGGTATTGCACCTCAACCCAGAGGTGTGGTATTCCACTCCCGGGTAAGGATGGAGTGTGGAACTGAGCTTAGTAGGCTGCATGCACTACATACATCCCATTTCCGGGGGACAGAACTACGGTACTCCCACCAAGTATATATGTGCAGGTACGACAGCGTCTGTCCCTGGCTGGAGTGGGAAGGGGGGTGGAACATCCCAGTAGTGTAGGGGCAGATAGGGGGAGCACTCTGGGTAAAGCTAGGAGCTCATTGGGTGCTGGTCACCTGGGCTCACACATAGAGGGAGTATATAAGGTGGGCACCATCTTAGGACAGGGTCTTTTTAGGAGCTGAGGAAGAGTTCAGCCAGGAGGGCTGACAGGAGCTGTGGCTCCGTCTGGGCCCAGCTCCAGGGCTAGGCCTGCAGTGAGGAGAGAGGAAGAAGGAAGGCCCAGAGTGGAAGACAAGAGGGAACCCTGAGAACCCAGAATTAAGCCAGAAGGGTGAAGGGTTGGCGGACACGGGTACCGGAACCCAAGCTGGTGGAGGTCAATCATCCTCAGCCAGGAACCGGAGGTCATGGTCAAGATTTGCCACGACGCCCACCAAATCCACCAGAAAGGCACACCAAGTATAGGGTCAGGGAACCCAGAGAAGGTTTAACCACCAAGAGACCCGAGGGAGCCGGCCAAAGGTGGATCCCTGGTGGGGACGGCCAGGAGAAAGAGAGGAGAGAGGGAAGCTCAGGACCACGCTCCGGAACTGCCTGGGGGTTGGCCGAGTCGAGGACCTGGTGGACGCAGCACGGCTCGGGTGGTCACTCAAGGCCAGAGTGACCAAAGGAACACCCGTGAGTAAAAACCCTGAAACTGCATCCCACGTCTCTGACTCTCCTTTCTACACTACAACTACCCCCATCATCCGCATCTGCTGCCCTGAGGCCATACCCCTCCCGTTGGGGGTTATACCACCACGCTGCACATCCTGATACACCTGGCCTCAGTGGACTGTTCTGCAGCGGCGGCTTCAAAGCCGCACTCAACGGGTGGCGTAGTCGATCAAGTTAACATCTACTGCCATAGACTGCCACTTAGTTTGACACCCTGGGCACGGACCGGGTCACCGCCACAAGGACTACTACCCCTATCCAGATCCGGCTCCGGGTATCCCCTGAACATGGCCCAGGGGGCGCGTCACTATCATTCGGTGGTGTTGAGAAGTCTGGCCCAATCCAGCCCTTGTTCATTTTTATAAGAGTCAGCCTGTCAGCATTTTCAGTTGACAGGAGGATGCGCTTATCAGTTATAATTCCACCAGCGGCACTAAAAACCCGATCTGAAAAAACGCTGGCAGCAGGGTAGGCCAGGACCTCCAAGGCATAGAGAGCCAGTTCATTCCACATATCTAGCTTGGATACCCAATATTTATAAGGCACAGAGGAATCACGGAGGACGTTGGTACGGTACGGCAAGGTACTCCCTCAGCATCTTCCCAAACTTTGCACTCCTTGTGAGAGTACCCTGCGCCTCAGGGCCTGTGCGATGGGAGGGTCTGAGAAAACTCTCCCAGAACTTTGACAGTGTTCCCCTGCCTCTGCTGGATTGAAGTTGTGTCTCTCTCGCCTGTACTCCTTGGTTGTCGAACGAAGTGTGCCCTCTGCCTCCAGCGTTTTCAGATGGGAATTTTTTTAATAGGTCCGCAACAAGGGCCTTCTGGTACTGCCTCATTTTTGTACACCTGTCCGCCTCAGGAATAAGAGATATAAAGTTCTCCTTGTAGAGTGGGTCTAGAAGTGTCACCAACCAGTAATGACCTAAAATTTTGAGAATGCGAGGGTCATGGGAAAGGCAGCATAACATAAACTCAGCCATGCGTGCCAGACTACTAACAGGCAAGACTTCCGTGTCCTCACCAAGAGGATGACTGACCATGCTCTCCTCCTCCTCCTCTCTGTCCTCTGGCCATCCACGCTGAACAGACGGTATGACAGCTGTGCAGATAGCACCGTCTATAGTGCATGAAACTAGTTCCTGTCCTTCCTCCTCCTCCTCTTCCTCATTGTCACCCAATCCACGTTGGGATGAGATGAGGCTTGGCTGTGTGTAATCACCCTGTATGGTTAATTGCTCCATCTTATCATTCTCCGCCTGCAATGCATCATCTTTGATTGTGAGCAGAGAGCGTTTCAGAAGACAGAGAAGCGGGATGGTGACGCTAATTATGGCGTCATCGCCGCTCACCATCTTGGTGGAGTCCTCAAAGTTTTGGAGGATGGTACATATATCTGACATCCACGTCCACTACTGAGGTCTTATGTGTGGAGTCTGAACTGAATACCGATAGCCTTTTTGATGCTGGTACTCAACAACTGCCCTCTTCTGCTCACAAATCCTTCCCAACATCTGCAATGTAGAGTTCCAACGTGTGGGGACATCACACACCAGTCTGTGAGCCAGAAGCTGCAAACGCTGCTGAAACACTGCAAGGGCAGCGGAAGCTGTAGCTGACTTTCTAAAATGGGCACACAGGCGGCATACTTTAACAAGCAGATCCGGCAGCTCCGGGTAGGATTTGAGTAACCGCTGAACCACGAGGTTAAGCACATGGGCCAGGCATGGTACGTGTGTGAGCTCGCCTCGCCTCTGAGCCGCCACCAGGTTCCAGCCATTGTCACACGCGACCATGCCTGGCTGTAGGTTCAGCGGTTTGAGCCACAGATCTGCCTGCTCTTTCAGAGCTGTCCATAACTCTTCAGCATTGTGTGTTTTTTCACCTAAGCATATTAGCTTCAGCACAGCCTGTTGCCGCTTGGCCGAGGCAGTGCTGCAGTGCTTCCAGCTTGTGACTGATGTGGTCATTTCGGAGATGGAGGCTGAGGAGGAGGAGCAGGCTGAGGAGCATGAGGTTCAGGAGCTGTAGACCGTGGGGGCAACCCTGATTGACCTAGGTCCTGCAATCCTTGGCGTCGGGAGGACGTGTTCCGTCCCAAGGTCCGACTGGGTCCCGGCTTCCACTATGTTAACCCAGTGTGCCATCAGCGAGATGTACCGTCCCTGCCCACAAGCACTTGTCCACGTGTCCGTGTTTAGGTGGACTTTACCGGTAACTGCGTTGTTGAGGGCACGGCTAATGTTTTGGGACACTTGCTTGTGTAATGTGGGGACGGCACACTGGGAGAAATAGTGGCGGCTGGGGACAGAGTACCGAGGGACGGCCGCCGCCATCAGGTTGCGGAATGCTTCTGTTTCCACAAGCCTAAAAGGCAACATTTCGAGCCAAGCAGTCGTGAATTGTGAGAATTTAGTAGTGTGGCCTGTGGGACGTTGGCTGCATATTTGCGCTTGCATTCCAAGGACTGGAGTATGAACAACTGAACGCTGCGCTGGGACAAGGACATGGACGTGCTTCCTGATGCTGCTACTTGAGAGTGTGCAATGACAGGAGCAGGGCAGGAGGCATCTTTGCATGCACTATGGACAGGGGATTGACTTGCATGCACAACAGCAGAAGAAGCAATGGTGCCACCTGTAGACACTGTTCCTGGACCCTGGTGTTCGGCCCACAAAGTCGAGTGCTTTGCTGCCATGTGCCTCATCATGCTGGTGGTGGTCAGGCTGGTCGTTTTGCCACCCCTGCTGATGCTGGTCTGGCTCGTGATGCAAATGGCCTTTTTGGAGTTATCGGCAGAGTCTTTAAAAAACAACCAGACTCGGGAAGACCTAACAGTTGTAGTGGCAACTTCCTTCATGTTGGTGTTACGGGAAACGGTAGCCTGCCTTCTGTCTGCGGCCACCACACTGCTTCTTCCTGCCTGTTGGGGTGCTCTGCCTCCCTCCCCCTGTGTGCTGCTGTCCTTGCTCTGCATGTCCTCCTGCCAGGTTGGGTCAGTTACTATATCATCCACCACCTCGTCTCCCACTTCTGCACCCTGGTACTATTCCTGACTTTCTGTCAATTGTGTCTCATCATCGTCCACCTCTTATGACAGTTTCCCACCGTCGCCTTCGTGTGACCGTGGCTGCTCAAATATTTGGGCATCGCTACACGTGATCTCCTCTTGCCCCGCTTCAAGTGGACCGGGCGAGAGGCCCGAATCTATAAATGGAAAAGTGAACAGCTCTTCAGATTGTCCAAGTGTGGGATCAATTGTCTCTGGGTACTCGGCATGGTGGGAGGAAGGAGGATCAGGGTGAGGAATATGAGGTCCAGACTCATGGCTACTGAGACTTGACCGTGTGGAAGACAGGGTGGTGGTGGTGGTGGTGGCTAAGTGACTGGAAGCATTATCCGCTATCCAACCAACAACCTTTTGACACTGATCTGGGTTCAATAGTGGTGTGCTGCGGTCCCCTAGAAATTGGGACAGGAAGGTCAGGCGAGAAGATGTGGGTGTTTGTTGTGGCACAATTTCGGCTTGCCCACGGCCTTGTCCTCGGCCTCTGCATGCACCATTACCATCACGTCCAGTTCCCCGTCCCTTGCCACGTGCCTTGCCCATTTTAAATGGAGGATAGTATCTTCCACGCTCACTACAAATGATTGAGTTTGAAGCGAAGTTATATGTGATCGGTGTGATGGAGAAAACAGAGTTTTAAATACCTGGCCTGTAGGTAAGTAGTGTGAACAGCAAACTGCTGTGAATTGCTTCACTGACACACTGAAAAAATGGAGGCCAGAAATGGCAGTATTTTCTGACAACGTATATGTGATCTGTGTGACGGAGAAAACACAGTTTTAAATAGCTGGATTTCTAGCGCTCTAATATGGAAAGGACCTGGCTGTATTCTGCAGTGCCAACAAGCAAATGGTGCAGAAAAACGGTGTTCTCTGGATTGCTTTATAAGCAAATAATGAGGATTAAGATCCAAAGAAAAGTATTCCTCGCCCCTGAGACCTGGGCCTTTGTATAGAAATATCTAACAGCAGCAGAAGGCAGAATTGGAATGGAGCCTCTTGTGCTATATGCACTGCAGTCTGCTATATACACTGCCTGCCTGCCTATTTACACTGCCTGCCTGATATCTCTGCAGATGGATTAGTCCTCAGAAGGACTGTTTGTTGAGATGTATATGTGTAATGTGCGGTTTTTCTCACTACACTACCTAATGCACGATCAAATCTCTCCCTAACGCAGCAGCAGCTCTCCCTACACTGTCTGATCCGGAGTGACTGTGATGAGCATGGCGGTGCCAGGTCAGATATAGACCTGATGACGCTGTGCAGCCAGCCAATCACTGTAATGCCCACAACCAACATGGCTATGGCATTACAGTGCATGGCAGGCAATCCCTGCATGTTCATTGGCTCTGTAAAGAGCACCAAACATGCAGGGATGGGTCCCGACTTCCCGCCCGACCAACCCGGAAATACTCGGTGAGCGCAGAGCATCTCGAGCAGTGAGATACTCGGGCGAGCACCGAGCAGTAGCGAGCATGCTCGCTCATCACTAGTTGTCATTAAGATTTAAAAAGAGAAAACACAGAAATGTGACAGTAAATGGCTTCACCCAACCAATAACCATGAGTGGAGAAAAAGTGTTTTTGTTATCATTCATTTTTTCTGAAACAAGGCCAAGAAAGGAAAAATTCTGCCGGGGTATGTAAACTTTTGAGCAGAACTGTATATGCGCCAGCCCCAGTGTCTCCTATTCTATATACTCCAGCCCCAGTGTCTCCTATTCTATATACTCCAGCTTCTTCTGTGATGTATATGCTCTAGCCCCAATGTATCCTGTGATGAATATACGCCAGCCCCAGTGTCTCCTATTCTATGTACTCCAGCCCCAGTGTCTCCTATTCTATATACTCCAGCTTCTTCTGTGATGTATATGCTCTAGCCCCAATGTATCCTGTGATGAATATACGCCAGCCCCAGTGTCTCCTATTCTATATACTCCAGCCCCAGTGTCTCCTATTCTATATACTCCAGCTTCTTCTGTGATGTATATGCTCTAGCCCCAATGTATCCTGTGATGAATATACGCCAGCCCCAGTGTCTCCTATTCTATATACTCCAGCTCCAGTGTCTTCTGTGACGTAGCTAATGTAGCCCTAATGTCTCTTATGCAGAGGCGTCGCATGATAAAGCAGTGAGACACAAGCTCCCTGCCCTATCACTATCTCTTTCATATGCCACAGATCGCCATAGGCCTGCGGTTAACGAGATGTCAGCATCCTCACACAGGTGGCTCGGTGACATCATTGCATCGCTCTGCTCTGCTGTCCCGCCATGGAAGAGGAGACAGAGGCCGTGATGTAGGGAATCAGGATTAAGTGAGATATTTTTTTAAATGATCGGGCAGTGGAGCCATCCTACTATATATCTGGAGTAGTGGGTCCATCATACTACATATGGAGTAGTGGGGCCATTATACTATATGTATGTGGGGCAGTGGGACCATCATAGTATATACAGGTGCATCTCACTAAATTAGAATATCTTCAAAAAGTTAATTTATTCCAGTTCTTCAATACTGTTTCAGTATGCTCCACAATCATGAGGAAGACTGCTGACTTGACAGATGTCCAGAAGGCAGTCATTGACACACTCCACAAGGTCCTAGAGTTCCAATTTTCATTTGGAAATCAAGGTCCCAGAGTCTGGAGGAAGAGTGGAGAGTCCACAATCCAAGCTGCTTGAGGTCTAGTGTGAAGGCTCCACAATCAGTGATGGTTTGGGAGGCCATGTCATCTGCTGGTGTAGGTCCACTGTGTTTTATCAAGACCAAAGTCAGCACAGCCGGCTACCAGGACATTTTACAGCACTTCATGCTTCCCTCTGCCGACAAGCTTTTTGGAGATAAAAATGTCATTCTCCAGCAGGACTTGGCCCCTGTCCACACGGCCAAAAGTACCAATACCTGGTTTACACACAACAGTATCACTGTGCTTGATTGGCAGCAAACTCGCCTGACCTTAACCCCATAGAGAATCTATTATTGAGAATCTATGGGGTATTGTCAAGAGGAAGATGAGAGACACCAGACCCAACAATGCAGATGAGCTGAAAGACAGCTTTTTGTATTGAAGAACTGAAATAAATTAACTTTTTGATGATATTCTAATTTAGTGAGATGCACCTGTATATGGAGCAGTGGGACTATCATGCTATATATATGGAGGAGTGGGGGCATCATACTAAATATAGAGCAGTGTGTGTGTGTCACCCCAGGCCTGGATGCCACAAACAATAATCTGTTTCTGAAAGCAGGAGGGAGGTCCCCTGGTTAGGGACAATTAGCATACAGCACCTCCTGTCCCAGGCCAGCAGGGGGAGCTGGCTGCCCCTATAAAAGCTGGAACTGGGGGCAGGGTTAGAGAGAACTGGAAGACCTAGCTCAGGAGTGAGACTAGTCCCAGAGAAGGAGGGACAGTTCAGCTGTTGCTGAGGAGTCCGTGAGGCAGAGGAGAAACTGCAAGCCAGGGACAGAGGCGACGAGAGCCGGTCCTGGCAGAGAACCAATCTACTGGACATTGGGGTCCGAGGCTGTCAGGGTTACAAGCCCAGCAGCAGAGAACCAAGCTGCGAGGGATTTCAGGTCCCTTGGCCTAAGAAGCCTGGAGGCTCCGCCACACAGAGGGACCAGTACATCGAGGAGCAACAAACAGGTACCCAAGGCCTGAGTCGCAAGCCATACAGGAGAGAAGTACACGGCCAGCTCAGGGACGTGGGCTATTACACCACGAAAAGGGGGATAGTCAGAAAGAGCATAGAGAGAACGGTAGGCCTACACACTCACCCTGACCAGTGGGGCTCGCCCGATTGCTCTCAGACACCCAGGCCCATTCCTAACCGGTACTGTTGGGCCATTAATAATATCTACAATAAAGACCCTGAACTGTTTGAAGCGGACTCTGAACTCTTACTATTGCGGCCTGCACTATCACCCCCAACATCCACCTACACTGCCCTGAGGCTACACTCTTCCCATGGGGAGTTATCCTACCCCTGTGCTGCACACCAGCACCAGCCTCAGCGGTCTGCCTTGCAGCGGCGGTTATCTCCAACCGCAATCCACGGGTGGCGTAGTCGGACATTCAAAACACTGATAAATAGACTGCCACCATTTGGTCTGACCACCCTGAGCCACGGGATCGGGTTGCCACTACTACCCCCATCAGCACCGTACACTAGAAGGCCCGGTTCCGGGTACCCCACGGCCCAGGGGGGGAGTCAGCTTTGGCGTAGTCGGCAGAATTGTGACCAACCCGCCACAAACGGGTACTGCGTGCCTGGAAAAGAGTCTATACATATCTGAGTGAAGTTTCCCGCCATTTGGGGCCATTTCCCGCCAATCGGAGCTGTTTCCCGCCATCGGGCGCCATCTTCGGGACGACGCGCGGGAAGAAGAGGGGCGTGGACGTCCAAAAACGCGTGAGACCTGAAGCCCCGCCCTACGCTGAGACGCTGCTCAAGGTCGTGGATGGAGATCCAGCGGATGCCGACGTCATCACCGAGCAACGCAAGGTCCTCTCCCAGAGCATCGCGAGGGAAGCCGCGGCCTACAGAAGAGGATCGCCAGAAGGTAGGCCACGGTTAATTAGGAGGGAGGAAGATGTCGGACGCGGAGGGACCCTCTACCACCAGCGTAGCCGCTGCAGCTGTGATGCCGTTTTCCATGCCCTATATCCATAGGCGGATTATAATGAGGGCAATCCGGGCGACCGCCCAGGGCCCTGAGCCTGCAGGGGGTCCACGGCTCCAGGCGGGGTGTCTAATGTCGGATTGCCCTCATTATATGTGCGGGCCGCCGCGGCACATAGCGGTAGCAGTGGCGGGAGGGGGGGGGCCTGGACTGCTCCCCCAGCAGCGGCCACCGCTACTTCTTCATCGGCCGGGCCAGCACTGCAGCAGTTAACTTCCCTGTGCTGGCCCGGCCGCGTCACTGCTAGGAGACATGGCCCTGTGCGCGGCTGTGTCTCCTAGCTGTGACGTCACACAGTGCGCCCCGGCCTGCAGTGCTGCACCGGAAAAGAGAGAGAGCAGGCAGGAGGAATTGAGCCGGGGGATGGTGAGTGTGTGTGTGTGTGAGCAGATGTGTGTGTGGGCAGGTGTGTGTGTGTTTGTGGGCAGGTGTCTGTGGGGGCAGGTGTCTGTGTGGGCAGGTGTGTGTGTGTGTGTATATGTGTGTGTGTGTATATGTGTGTGTGTCTGTGTGGGCAGGTGTGTGTGTGTATATGTGTGTGTGTGTATATGTGTGTGTGTGTGGGCAGGTGTCTGTGTGAGCAGGTGTGGGTGTGTGTGTGGGCAGGTGTGTGTGTGTGTGTGGGCAGGTGTGTGTGTGGGCAGGTGTGTGTATATGGGTGTGTGTGTGTGTTTGCGGGCAGGTGTCTGTGTGGGCAGATGTGTGTGTGGGCAGGTGTGTGTGTGTGTGTGGGCAGGTGTGTGTGTGTGTGTGGGCAGGTGTGTGTGTGTGGGCAGGTGTTGGTGTGTGTGTGTGGACAGGTGTGTATGTGTGTGGGCAGGTGTGTGTGTGTGTGGGCAGGTGTGTGTGTGGGCAGGTGTGTTTGTGTGTGGGCAGGTGTGTTTGTGTGTGGGCAGGTGTGTGTGTGTGTGTGGGCAGGTGTGTGTGTGTGTGTGTGGGCAGATGTGTATGTGTGTGGGCAGGTGTGTGTGTGTGTGTGTGTGTGGGCAGGTGTGTGTGTGTCTGTGTGGGCAGGTGTGTGTGTGTGTCTGTGTGGGCAGGTGTGTGTGTGTATATGTGTGTGTGTGTGTGTGTGTGTGGGCAGGTTAGAAAGTCTTGCCCTGTTGAACACTACACCTGACTTGAGGCCACCACCTCTTGGTTGTCCAATGTTCTTGCTTCTCTAGGGCTCTTCTCAGATATTCATTATACCAGCTCCCCAGAATACCAAAGTTAGGGTGGGTGACCGCGAGCCCTGGTGGTGGTCATAACTGCGGCCACCCAGGGGCAATACTCCATAACAACAATCCCCTGAGGTGGTGTAGGATGTAAGGACCTATTCACACTACATTCAGCGCTGCATTCAGGTCTTTACACAAGGCTTACAACTGAATCCCTGAAATTCAGGATTGTGCTGTCTGAAATGAGACATCTGAAAGCAGAGAAAATGGAGCCTAAAGATTCAGACTTTAGCCTCGGTTTGCCTTTGTTCAAATCAATGGCTATGTCAAGGCACATCTGAATGCCATTTTTCAGGGATTTAGATAGAAGCCTGGAAAGAGGAGATGAATGCATTGCAAAATTCAGTGTGAATAGGCCCTTATATCTGGAGTCTTGATATTGATGCCACAAGCATTTTACTTGTTTTTAACTTAAAAAAAAAATACACACACACAAATTATACACACACACACACACACTATACATACACACACAGTATACATACACACACATTATACACACACACACACACTATACATACACACACACAGATGTGTATGTGGGCAGGTGTGTGTGTGTGGGCAGGTGTGTGTGTGGGCAGGTGTGTGTGTGTGTGATGTCTGTCTGTTTGTGTGTGTGTGTGTGTGTGTGGGCAGATGTCATTGTGTGATGCCTGTTTGTATGTATTTTTGTGTTTCAAATGTGTTTATGCGTGTCTGTATATGTTTGTGTGTGTGTATGACTGCATGCGGCCTCCTGCTGAGTATAGTTGGCGCCGTGCGGCCTCCTGATGTCTCTGGGGGGGCTCCGTGCAGCCTCCCGCTGTGTATAGATGGCTACGTGCGGCCCCTCGCTGTTTATAGACGGCGCCGTGTGCCCCCCCGCTGTGTATAGATGGCTACGTGCGCCCCCCGCTGTGTATAGATGGCTACGTGCGGCCCCCCGCTGAGTATAGATGTCGCCGTGCGGCCTCCTGCTGTGTATAGATGGCTACGTGCGGTCTCCCGCTGAGTATAGATGGCGCTGTGCGGCCTCCTGCTGTCTCTGGGGGGAGCGCCGTGCGGCATCTATACTCAGCAGGAGGCCGCACGTAGCCAGCTATACACGTATACTCAGCAGGAGGCCGCACGTAGCCATCTATACGGTGCCATCTATACACAGCGGGAGGCCGCACGGCGCCATCTATACACAGTGGGAGGTCGCACGGCGCCATCTATACACAGCGGGAGGCCGCACGGAGCCATCTATACACAGCGGGAGTCTCAGTGTTTTGCAAGAGCAGTCAATAAATTCTGCTTGACTAATTCTGAGCACCATAAAGTCTGGTTCGCTTCTAACCTGCTGTCTTCATTTTCAGCTTGCTGAATTCTAACTCATTTACTGTCATTCGAGACGATGCCTTTGCTGGTCTCTTTCACCTTGAATACCTGTAAGTGTTCCACTTAATGTCATATTTTTGATTCTGTTCTTCTTCATCTTTTGGCATGTGCAATTGTATGAGCAAGTATTCATATGAATTTATGACCTACTTAAACCTTGGAGGACCTTAAATTTTATTCAATCAATTTTTTTTCCAGTTTAAAACTATGGGACATATATGTGCCTTGGTCCTCAAAGGGTTTTTAAAGGGGCTGCAAACATAAATATGAAAAAAATAATTCAATTAGTGTTTTTTGTGTTTATTTAATTTTTATTTGAAGTCCATTTTTTTTATATACTTTGAAATTAAGCTCTACCCCATGGAATGAAGCCCTACCTACATGACATCTGAGAGCTACATGGATCCTGCTTGTGTGGTGCCTGTCCGTCACTACTATTCAGTTTTAGGGTCCACTCACTAAGCCATATATTCTCTCATGCAAGAGAATAGGGCCAATTATGCTAATGACACTCGGCTCAAACTCTGTCAGAGCTTCAACTGAGTGTGATCCGATTCTCTCGCAGCACAGATATGGAGAAGATGGAGAACTTACTTTCTCCATCTTCTCCATAGTCTCTGTGAGTGTTCATCGGACTGCACTTGGATGACGTCCGAGTGCAGTCCAATGTTTTACGTGCACCCATAGACTTGTATGGGTGCACATGGTCCGAATATCGAATGAGATTATTTTCTCATGCCAATAATCGCACTGTCCCATAGTATAACATAGAGCCGAGTCCTATCCGATAAAACATCACATAGCATTCGGCCGTGTTATACGACAGTGTGAGCGAGCCCTTAGAGTCAAGGAATATTTACATGTAGATGATGATATTACTCTCCAAGTGTATATTTTTTTAGGCGAGTTCATAGTAAATGCTTTGCATTTTTGACATGTGATCAACTAAAGAGCAAGAAAGATTTAGGACCTCCCCTATAGAGAAACGAAAAATAGTTTGGAGGACTTGCATGTCCTTTTTATTTATTATGAGAAAATCATAAAAGATCCAGTTTTTTAACCATGCTGTGACTTTCTGCTGAAGGAGAGGGAGAGAGCTGCCCTATTCAGAGTCTGTAATAAGACCTGCTGACAAAAGTGTTGAAGATACAGTCTAACGTGAATTAACAATGAAAAAAAGTTAATTTAACAAATGGCTTGTATTTTTTTTAATACAAACTTTTTTGTCTTTACAGCTCTTTTAAAGGGAATCTGTCATCAGGTTTTTGCCACCTAATCTGAGAGCAGCATAATGTAGGGTTAGAGGCACTGATTCCAGTAATGTGTCACTTACTGGGCTGTTTAGTGTTGTTTTGATAAAATCATTGATTTGTCAGAAGGTAATTATCACTAGATGACTAGTAAGTTCTGTAGGACCCCACCCCCATCACTGATCAGTAGATTTCTGTGTACACTGAGCATGGGCAGAAAGCTGCCAATCAGTGGTGTGGGTGGGGCTATACAGAGCGCAGCATTCAGAGAGCTGCTAGATCTGCAGCAGATAAAACGGTGATTTTCTCAAAATGGCAACAAGTAGCTGAAAAAGTGACACATCGCTGGAATCAGGGTATCTGCCCCAATATTGTGCTGCTCTCAGATGAGGCAGCACAATTAATATTATGCCAAATTAATTTCCCATGAACTATCACATGATCTATCACAGGGGATCATGTGACATGTCACGTGATAAATCAGCTGTGTGGAGGGGGCCCGCGCCTTCTAAACTGCTCGGGGCCCTTGCTACTCTTAATCCACCCCTGCCTATATCCCCGGAGCGGCCTGGCTGCCCCAGTATGCCGGCGAGTCGCATACCTTGGGCGACTTTAAAGAAAGGCTGCATAGCCTGTTCAAAGTTTATCCCCTGACAGAAGAACAGAAGGTAAGCATACTGATAGGGCAGTTAACTGGTGCGGCCCAGCGGGAGGTAAAGTCTTGGACAGCTGAGGAGAAAAGGACTGTAAGGGGGGTTCTGACCCGTCTACGGGACACCTTTGATGCCCGTACCTCAGCAGAAATCAAAATGCGGTTCTATGGATGTAAGCAGCGAGCTCAAGATAGCATCCGAGATTATGCCCTAAATTTACAGGAAGCCTTGGGGGCAATTAAGCAAGCTGACCCTGGCAGCGTGCAGGATACAGATAAACTATTGACTGACCAGTTCATAGAAGGTCTGCTGTCCAGCGCCCACAGAACCCAGCTGCGCCTCATGGCCCTACAGAACCCCGATTTGACTTTTGCACAGTTCAACGATAGGGCCATCCGGGTGCTCCGAGAACCTGCACCGGGTGGCGCTGTAGCTTCCCGGCGCCCAGCCATCCCTTACCACCAGGGGGCGGCACCCTATCCCGCAGACCTTGTGGGGGCTGATGCGCAGGCCCTAAATCCATCCCCGCCTGCAAACCTGCACCATCAGGTCCAAGAACTAACAAAGAGTGTTGCTGCATTGTCCAGGACCGTACAGTCGTTACAGATGGACCCGTCAGGACCAATCAAGCTGGCTTCCAGTCCGGAGGATGTCCCGTGGCGTCGACGGAGGAGGATCCCGTCGTTCAGAGGGAGGCCCGCCGATCATTACACTGAGGATGGACAGCCGATTTGCCGCCGTTGCAGCCAGCCGGGACACGTAGCCAGGTACTGTACTTTAAATGGGTCCGACCTGGGGCAAAGGGCCAACCCCCAGGCATAAGGTCATCAGGCCCATCTAATTGGCGTGATAAGTAGGTAGGGGAACGCCCGGTTTTACCCGTAGTGCTGGACGGTATCCCCATGAGTGCACTGCTGGACACCGGGTCCCAAGTGACTACCATCCAATATGTACTTTTTAAGCAGTACTGGAGTGACACTGATATAACTCGTTATCCAGATGATGACTTGAGCATCATCGCCAGCAATGGTCAACCCGTGCCGCAGGTGGGGTTCAGAGAGATGACCATTAAGATTGGTAAAGTTGAACTGCCGGCACAGGGAGTGATCATTGTGGACATTGACCGTCGAGAAAGTCACCCTAAAATAACCTTGGGTACTAATGTGATTGAAAATTGTCTTTCAGAAGCAATTGTAATTTTGCAGCAGGTGGCGATGAATGTGAGCTCCAGCCAGCAGAGGGTCCTCCAGAAGGAGATAAGAGCCCTGATGAGATGGCAACAGGTAGAACTGTCTGGTGGTGAGATCGGTAGCGTGAGGAATGGATGAGCGACCCGTTCCCCATTGCCATGCCCCCCAAAAGTGAAATGATCTGGTGTCGGAATGCAATCGGGTTAAGAGGGAGAGACTACCAAGCCATGGTAGAACCCGTGTACTCAGACAGCAGGCCCACCATTTTGACAGCCCAGGGGGTGGTCGATGTCCGCCATGGAAGGGTGCCCGTCTGGATCTTAAACATTGGGGAAAGGGAAGTACACTTGCCTTGGTACGCTACACTAGCCAAATTGTATACTGTTGAACACAATGCTGTCAGGGCCATGGAACCCTTGCCTCCATCTCCCCAAGCAGAGGGTAATGGTTCCCAGAAACCCAAGGAGGACTGGTGCCAGAAACTCCACGTGGGTGCTGACTCCACTCCCTTGCACCAAAAACAAGGAGTCTACCGGGTGGTTCAAGAGTACGAGAGAATCTTTAGTAAGCACCCGCTAGACTTCGGCAGAGTGAAAGGGGTAGAACACCACATCCCCATGGGGAGCCACCCACCAATAAAAGAAAGATACAGATCTGTACCACCCCGCACACTATCAGAACGCAAAGGGCATGCTGAGAGAAATGAAGGAAGCCGGGGTCATTAGAGACAGTTGTAGCCCCTGGGCAGCCCCCTTGGTTCTGGTAAAAAAGAAAGACTGTACTATGAGAATGTGCGTGGACTATAGAGAAGTCAATCGTATCACCCATAAAGACGCATACCCGTTGCCTAGAATAGAGGAGTCTTTGGTCGCACTAAAATCAGCTAATTTCTTCTCTACTTTGGACCTTACTAGTGGGTACTGGCAGGTTCCTGTGGCAGAGGCTGATAAGGAGAAGACCGCCTTCACCACCCCGATGGGATTAAGTGAATTCAACTATATGCCGTTCGGGTTCTGCAACGCACCCGGGACCTTCCAGAGGCTGATGGAATGCTGTCTAGGGCACCGAAACTTTGAGACGGTCCTACTTTACCTGGACGACGTGATTGTCTATTCGAAGACTTACGAGGACCATCTAAAGCACCTGGCCGAGGTGTTCGATGCCCTGGCAGGCTTTGGCATGAAAGTGAAACCCTCCAAGTGCCATCTGTTAAAGCCGAAGGTACAGTACCTGGGACATGTGGTGAGTGCAGAAGGAGTAGCCCCCGACCCTGCAAAATCACGGCAATAAAGAACTGGCCAAGCCCCTCTAACATAAAAGAAGTGAGGCAGTTCCTCGGGTTGGTAGGCTACTACCAAAGGTTCATCCCCAGGTTCACCAAGATGGCAGCCCCTATGCAGGACCTCCTTATAGGACAATCTAAGACCAGAAGCCAAAAGCCACCCTTCAAGTGAGACAAGCCGGAAGAGGAGTCCTTCCGCCAGCTGAAGATGGCCCTCACGGGGGATGAGATCCTGGCCTACCCTGATTATGGCCAGCCTTTTATCCTCCACACAGACGCCAGTAATGTGGGGCTGGGAGCCGTACTGTCACAGAACCAACAGGGCAGAGAAAGGGTGATCGCGTACGCCAGCCGGAAGCTGAGGCCCACCGAGAGAAACCCGGAGAATTACAGCTCCTTTAAGCTGGAGTCCTTGGCAGTGGTGTGGGACGTAACAGAACGTTTCAAGCATTACCTGGCCTCTGTGAAGTTCACTGTGTACACGGACAACAATCCGTAGACACATCTGGATAATGCGAGACTTGGTGCCCTAGAGCAGCGGTGGATGGCCCGGCTAGCAAACTATGACTTCACCATCAAGTACCGGGCAGGCCGAGCCAATGCCAATGCAGATGCCCTATCGAGAATTCCCCACTTGCCTGATGAGGGAGAAGATCCAGATGAGTTGGAGGAAATAGAGCTCCCTGCATTCCACCGGTACGGGGCCACTCAGTACTCCCACCGTGTAAGAGACAAAGACTTGACCACTGTCATGTTCAATCCCTTACCTCACCACGGCTGGGCTGAAACGCAAGATAGTGACCCTGCAATTCGCCTGGTGAAAGACCTGTTGACCCAGGCAGACGCTAGCCCTGGCTCGGACGCTCCAGAGGAAGCCAAGCAGTTATGGAAGGAGAAAAGCAGGCTATTCCTCTACGAAGGTAAGCTGTGCAGAAGGCTTGTCAACCACCGGACGCACGAGCTGACCTGGCAGGTAGTGGTCCCGAGACGAGATGCAGCAATGGTCCTGGAGGCCTACCATGACAGAGCGGGACACTTCGGGTGGAAGAAACTGGAGTTCCTACTGAGAGAGCGGTTCTACTGGGTCGGAATGAGAGGGGCCATAGAGAAGTGGTGCAGGGACTGCGGCCCATGTAACCTCAGAAGGAAGGACGGTACCAGCCAGAAGACGCCCTTGATGCCCATCATCACCAGGCAGCCTCTTGAGCTGGTAGCTCTGGACCATGTGAAACTGGCTCCAAGCCGGTTGGGCTACGTCTATGCCCTGACAATAGTGGACCACTATTCCCGGTTCCTGGTGGTGGTTCCTGTTAAAGACTTGACAGCCCAAACAGCGGCCAGAGCCTTCCAACAACACTTCTGCCGTCCACACGGGTATCCGGAACAGGTCTTGACAGATCAAGGTCCAGGGTTTGAGGCTGAAATCTTCCAGGAGTTCTGCAACCTCTACGGCTGTAAGAAGATTCGGACAACGTCTTACCACCCACAAACCAACGGGCTATGTGAGAAAATGAATAATATCGTCATTGATCTCCTCAAAACGTTGCCCCTGGAAGAACGCAGCCTGTAGCCGGAGAAGCTGCCAGACCTGATAGACTTATACAACCATATCTTGGTGAATGCTACAAATTGCACCGTGGCTTACCTGATGAGGGCAAGACCAGGTAAGCTGCCGATAGACCTGGACATGGGAGTCCTGACCCCCGAGGACACCTCCCCAGACGCGGACTGGGATACGGAACGGCGGCTACAGTACAAGAAGGTACAGGAGAGTGTGGAGAGGAGTCTGGCTCAAGCGAGAGAAAAGCAAGAGAGGCTCTTCAACCAACACGCCCCTGCTGGTTCCCTGGAACCTGGTGAGCAGGTCCTGAAGCGGAAGAGAAGGCTTCACAAGCTAGATGACCAGTGGGAGAGCGACCCGTACACAGTACTGCAGTCCAACCACAACAACCCGAAGGTATGTGTAATTACCAAGGATGGAGGAGAAACCACTAGCACCGTCTCCAGAGACCACCTAAAAAGGTGCCCCAAGCAACTACAGAGTGCAGGAGAAGATCAAGATGACCTTGAACCCGCAGAAGACAAGAAAGAAATGATCAGCACAGTTTTTGGAGAGTTCCCCCGGTCCTGGACTCGGATAAATGATGCAATAGTGGTACCCGTCCTACACTTCCTTCAACCAACCCAGCAGGAACCTACAGGAGAGCAGGAGGAATTAGAAGACCAAGCAGCCCTAGAGGCAGAAGAACCCATGCCAGCAGCCCAAGAGAGTCAACCCTCTGCTGACAGTGAGCCTGCCATACCTGCGGTAAGCCAAAGGACCCGCAGATAGCTGCCTGCACTGCCTGTAAACCCAGCTAGAAGCTGTACCCTGAATGCTAGTGGGGAAAGTCAGGTTAGACCACCACCAGACAGTGGGTTACGCAGGTCAACCCGGAGCACTAGGGGGCAAATACCAGCTCGCTGGAAGATCTAAATGCTGTATATTGTAAATGTTTTATGTTTGTTGCCTGGTTGCTAATTATGTTTTTCCAGTCTTTCTAGTTCATGGACTAACAGGTTATGGACGCTGAATAACCGGAACTGTCTTGTAGATAGTTGCACTTGGTGCCCTCTTTCGAAGATGGCCACGGAAGAAAAATCTGTCCGGTGTGGCCTCCTTGTGGCCCAAAGTAGAGAGCTCAGCCTTGTCGCCACGCCCAAGGCCAGGAACTTGGGGTTTATGGAAACAGGTCCCCACACCGTGGAAAACTTCACCTTGTTGGGTGACATGGACACCCGGTCACGGAAGCGCTGTGACCTCAAGGACAAAATATACTTGTGTATATGTTATGTTGTCATTTATACCCTGTATTTGTGGTTCCTGTTTAGTCCGAAGTACTAAATTTTACTAGGGGAGAATGTGTCACCCCAGGCCTGGATGCCACAAACAATAATCTGTGTCTGAGAGCAGGAGGGAGGTCCACTGGTTAGGGACAATTAGCATACAGCACCTCCTGTCCCAGGCCAGCAGGGGGAGCTGGCTGCCCCTATAAAAGCTGGAACTGGGGGCAGGGTTAGAGAGAACTGGAAGACCTAGCTCAGGAGTGAGACTAGTCCCAGAGAAGGAGGGACAATTCAGCTGTAGCTGAGGAGTCCGTGAGGCAGAGGAGAAACTGCAAGCCAGGGACAGAGGCGACGAGAGCCGGTCCTGGAAGAGAACCAATCTACCGGGCATTGGGGTCCGGGGCTGTCAGGGTTACAAGCCCAGCAGCAGAGAACCAACCTGCGAGGGATTTCAGGTCCCTTGGCCTAAGAATCCTGGAGGCTCCGCCACACAGAGGGACCAGTACAGCGAGGAGCAAGTGACGCACCCCCTGGGCCAGTGTTGTTTGGGGGATACCCGGAGCCGGATCAGATGGGGGTTGTAGTCTCCGAGTGGCGGTGACCCGGTCCGTGCCCAGGGTGTCAAGCTCAGTGTGTGGCAGTCCTTACAGATGTTATTAGTGTTCTTTTGTGTCGACTACGCCACCCGTTGATGTGCGGTAAATACGGCCGCCGCTGCAGCAGGGTCCGCTGAGGCTGGTGGTGTGTGCGCAGCTTGGTAGTAGTATAACCCCCAACGGGAGGGGTATAGCCTCAGGGGGTCAGTCGCAGAGGATGGGGGTTGGGGTGGTGCAGTGAGAGTGGTAATAAGACTCCGAGTCGGGCTGTGCAGTTCAGGGTTTTTACTTACTGCAGATGTTCTGGTCACTCCGGCCTTGAGTGACCACCCGAGCCGTGCTGCGTCCACCAGGTCCTGGACTCGGCCAACCCCCAGTTGATTCTGGAGCGTGGTCCTGAGCTCCCTTTCTGACTTGTCCTCCTCTCTGGCCTTCCCCACCAGGGATCCACCTATGTCCGGCTCCCTCGGGCCTCTTGTTGGTAAACCCTTGTCTCTGGGTTCCCTGACCCTATGCACGGTTTGCCTTCCGGGTGGATTTAGTGGGTGGTCGTGACAGATTCTGCCCACGACCTCCGGTCTCTGGCTAAGGATTAGTGCCCTCCACCAGCTTGGGATCCGGTACCCTTGTGCCAACTCTTCACCCTCTGGTCTAATTTGGGCTCTTGGAGTTCCTTCTTTCTCCCCCTCTGGGTCCTTCTTTCTCCTCTCTCTCTCTGGGCCTTGGAGCTGCTCTGCTTCTCTGCTCTCTTCCTCTACAAAAGACAGGCTGACTGACTGACCCTGATCTAAGATGGTTCCCACCTTATATACTCCCTCTATGTGTGAGCTCAGGTGACCAGCACCCAATGAGCTCCTAGCATTACCCAGACTGCTCCCCCTATCTGCCCCTACACTACTGGGATGTTCCACCCCCCTCCCACTCCAGCCAGGAACAGACACGGTCGTACCTGCACATTTCTTAAGTGGGAGTACCGTTGGTCTGCCCCCCGGAAATGGGATGTATGTAGTGCATGCAGTCTATCTGAGCTCAGTTCCACACTCCATCCTTACCCGGGAGTGGAATACCACACCTCTGGGTTGAGGTGCAATACCCCTGTAGCAGCCGAATCCTCAGGGTGCTACACAAGCAACAGGTACCCAAGGCCCTAGTCGCATGCCATACAGGCGAGAAGTACACGGCCAGTTCAGGGACGTGGGCTATTACACCACGAAAAGGGGGATAGTCAGAAAGAGCATAGAGAGAACGGTAGGCCTACACACTCACCCTGACCAGTGGGGCTCGCCCGAATGCTCTCAGACACCCAGGCCCATTCCTAACCGGTACTGTTGGGTCATTAATAATATCTACAATAAAGACCCTGAACTGTTTGAAGCGGACTCTGAACTCTTACTATTGCGGCCTGCACTATCACCCCCAACATCCACCTACACTGCCCTGAGGCTACACTCTTCCCGTGGGGAGTTATCCTACACCTGTGCTGCACACCAACACCAGCCTCAGCAGTCTGCCTCGCAGCGGCGGTTATCCCTGACCGCAATCCACGGGTGGCGTAGTCGGACATTCAAAACACTGATAAATAGACTGCCACCATTTGGTCTGACCACCCTGAGCCACGGGATCGGGTTACCACTACTACCCCCATCAGCACCGTACACTAGAAGGCCCGGTTCCGTGTACCCCACGGCCCAGGGGGCGAGTCATGTGCATCAAATTATACATACAGATATGGGGCAGTGGGGCTTCATACTATATACAGGTGCTTCTCACAAAATTAGAATATCATCAAAAGTTAGTTTATTTCATTTCTTCAATGCAAAAAGTGAAACTCCTATATTATATAGAGTCATTACACACAGAGTGATCTATTATATAGAGTCATTACACAGAGGGATCTATTATATAGAGTCATTACACACAGAGGGATCTATTATATAGAGTCATTACACAGAGGGATCTATTATATAGAGTAATTACACACAGAGGGATCTATTATATAGAGTCATTACACAAAGAGGGATCTATTATATAGAGTCATTACACACAGAGTGATCTATTATATAGAGTCATTACACACAGAGGGATCTATTATATACAGTCATTACACACAGAGGGATCTATTATATAGAGTCATTACACACAGAGGGATCTATTATATAGAGTCATTACACACAGAGGGATCTATTATATAGAGTCATTACACACAGAGGGATCTATTATATAGAGTCATTACACACAGAGGGATCTATTATATAGAGTCATTACACACAGAGGGATCTATTTTAAGTGTTTATTTCTGTTAATGTTGATGATTATAGCTTACAGCCAATGAAAACACAAACGTCATTATCTCAGTAAATTAGAATACTTCATAACAGCAGCTTGAAAAATGTTTTTAAAATCCAAAAAGTTGGCCTACTGAAATGTATGTTTAGTAAATGCCCTCAATAGTTGTTCGGGCTCCTTGTGCATCAATTACTGCATCAATGCGGCAATGTGGCATGGAGGGATCAGCCTGTGGCACTGCTGAGGTGTTATGGAAGCCCAGGTGGCTTTGATAGCAGCCTTCAGCTCATCTGTATTGTGGGGTCTGGGGTCTCATCTTCCTCTTGACAATACCCCATAGATTCTCTATAATAGATTCTCTATGGGGTAAAGGTCAGGCGAGTTTGCTGCCAATCAAGCACAGTGATACTGTTGTGTGTAAACCAGGTATTGGTACTTTTGGCAGTGTGGACAGGGGCCAAGTCCTGCTGGAGAATGACATTTCCATCTCCATAAAGCTTGTGGGCAGAGGGAAGCATGAAGTGCTGTAAAATGTCCTGGTAGACGGCTGCGCTGACTTTGGTCTTGATAAAACACAGTGGACCTCCACCAGCAGATGACATAGCTCCCCAAACCATCACTGATTGTGGAGACTTCACACTAGACCTCCA
The DNA here is from genome assembly GCF_046119375.1 of Phyllobates terribilis. Classification (NCBI taxonomy): domain Eukaryota; kingdom Metazoa; phylum Chordata; class Amphibia; order Anura; family Dendrobatidae; genus Phyllobates; species Phyllobates terribilis. The sequence goes on from NW_027362994.1 coordinate 2,210,748, forward strand.
GCAGCTTGGATTGTGGCCTCTCCACTCTTTCTCCAGACTCTGGGACCTTGATTTCCAAATGAAATGCAAAATTTACTTTTCATCTGAAAACAACACCTTGGGCCACTGAGCATCAGTCCAGGTCTTTTTCTCTTTGGCCCAGGTAAGACGCTACTGGCGTTGTCTATTGGTCATGAGGGGCTTGACACAAGCAATGCGACACTTGTAGCCCATGTCCTGGGTACGTCTGTGTGTGGTGGCTCTTGAAGCAATGACTCCAGCAGCAGTCCACTCCTTGTGAATCTCCCCCAAATTTTTGAATGGCCTTTTCTTAGCAATCCTTTCAAGGCTGCGGTTATCCCAGTTGCTTGTGCACCTTTTTCTACCACACTTTTTCCTTCCACGTCCATTAATATGCTCGGATACAGCACTCTGTGAACAGCTGCTTCTTTAGCAATGACCTTTTGTGGCTTATCCTCCTTGAGGAGTGTGTCAATGACTGCCTTCTGGACATCTGTCAAGTCAGCAGTCTTGCCCATGATTGTGGAGCCTACTGAAACTGACTAAGGGACCTTTTTAAATGCTTAGGAAGCCTTTGCAGGTGTTTCTTGTTAATTCTAATTTACTGAGATAATGACTTTTGTGTTTTCATTGGCTGTAAGCCATAATCATCAACATTAGCAGAAATAAACACTTAAAACAGATCACTCTGTTTGTAATGACTCTGTATAATATATGAGTTTCATTTTTTAGGATTGAAGAACTGAAATAAATTCACTTTTTGATGATATTCTAATTTTCTGAGAAGCACCTGTATGTAGCAGTGCGGCAATTATACTATATACAGTCAGGAGTATAAGTACTTGATACACTGAAAATTTCGAAAGTTTTTCCACCTACAAAGAATGAAGAGGTCTGTTTTGTTCTACTTAACTGCTGCAACTTGGACCTTTAACAGGATTTATATTTCACCTATGAGAAAGCATACTATGTGTATTTGGCAGATTAACTCAGGCTTGTTTATGATAAACTGAATACATGGATTGGAGTCCTATTTGTATACAGAATATTGACTATTAATGCTGGCAGAGTAAGTCTTAGGCTATATTCACACTAGGTGTTTTTTTTCTGCAGCAAAACATAATCTCTTGGCAAGAAAGAAGTAGCGTCAAAAACGCAGGTTTTGGTGTGTTTTTTTGCAGTGGTTCTTGGTGCATTTTTGGTGCGTTTTTCAGGATCCCAAAGTTCAGCTTTGCTTCCACCATAGACACATGAAAACAGGTCACCATTGCAAGACATATGTTCATGAAAAAGTACACATTACAAATGTAATAGGGGGGGGTGAATTGGTCTGGAATAGTTTATCTAAGACCCTGGCAGTGCATTGAATTTGTAGGACACTATTTACTTTCACATTATGGTTTGCCATTGAGTTGCTCAGGCATTGTTCATTTTCACACCTCCCTGGGCCACACGTGTTGTTCAATCTCACACCTAGCTCAACCAATGTTTACTTTGTAGGCATCACTAATTTAATTAAACTGTAATAATCCAAGCTGCTATATCAGGTGACCAAGACAAGATGGTTTAAACTTGGGAAAATCACAAAAGTAAATGTGTGTCACATACTTGCTTTTTTCACTAAAAACGCAGCAAAATGTTCACACTAGGCTTTTTTTCAGCATTTTTTTCCACCACCCTTTTTTTTAATGGGTGAAAAACGCTGAAACAAGTGACATACTCTATTGCAAAAAGCCATGGAAAGCACAAAATACTGAGGACAAATAAGCAAGCTTTGTGCATGAGATTTCGGAAATCTCATAGACTTTGTTGGTACTGTAAAACGCAGCTGAAAATTTGCATAAAAAAGCCCGCTAAAAAAAACGTCTAGTGTGAATATAGCCTTGTATAACAGTTCGCCAATGAGTTAGGATATATGACCATGATGCAGAAATGCTGCGGATTTTTCCTAAGCGTTTCTGCATCTCCCTGGATTGTCAAGCGCTTTGCCAAGTGATTTTAGCATCACTTGGAAAAGTGCTTGACAACTTGGTCACACTATATAATTCCATGCAACCGGCATGGATTTATATAGTGTGACCAAGTTACAATGCTGCAAATGCAGCATCAATAATAAAAAAAAAGAATAATAATGGTGAAAAATAAAAAAAAACCATTATACTCATCTTCCGATGGTCCTCGATCTTCTTCTCCGGTGCGTCCGGTGTCTTCGGCGGATCACGGTGCTGTAAAAGGACCTTCCATGACGTCATTTAGTCATGTGACAGGTCACGCGACCGCCGATGTCAGCGGTCGCTTGACCTGTCACATGACTAAATGGCATCATGGAAGGTCATTTTACCACCGCGAGCAGCCGAAGAGCCAGCAGCACCGCCGGGAGCAGACAGGGGCCATCAGAAGGTAAGTATATGTTTATTTTTTATTTTAATTCTATTTTAACTACAGGTACTATGGTACCCGGGTCTGGAGGAGAGTCTCTTCATCTCCTGACCCGGGTACCATCCATGCATTGAGTCGTATAGTATCCACATGTGTATTTTTAGTCATTCGGATGTTATGCGTTCCAATGCAAGTCAATGGCGGCTAAATCGCAGCGACTCTGCAAAATTAAAGGACGTGCTGCGGATTTTTCCGCAATGATAATCCGCAGCGGAAATCTCTGCAGCATGTGCACAGCACATGCGGATTATCATTGGGAACCATTGCAGACCTATCACCAAGCGTTTTTTAAGTGTTTCCGCGGCGGAAGTTACGCTGCAGAAACGCCTAAGAAACGCATAGTGGGCACACAGCCTTAAAAGTTCTATGGTGAAGAAAAACACGTGAGATAATAAATGCGAAATATACAATATTTCCCATAATATGACTGAGGATATATTTAGGGTGTATTCACTGTTTTTTCTTCTGCAGCAAAAATGCTGTGTTTTACAGCACCATCTTAGTGAATGACATTTCTGAAATCTCATTCACATGCTGTTTTTTTTGCATTTTTTTTAAATCTGCAGCTTGTCAAGTCTTTCAGAGGTTTTGCAGCATTTTTCACCCATTCAAATGAATGGAAAAATAAACACAAGTAAAAACACCTGAATTTTAAGCAGCGTTTTTCCTGGCTTCTTTGATTTTTGAGGTAGAAAAAAAATGCTGCCAAAATCCAACTTGTGAACACACCTTTATCCTGGTTGTGTTCTAATTGGATATAAAATAGAACGGCCATGATAACATGGGTAGTTAATTGTATGGTGTTTTCACTTTATATATTACCAGGCCGCATTCTATTTGCGCAGAGCTGCTCCGTGAAGATTCTATCACAAGATTCCGTGATGACATCACAGGTGATGGTGACATCACTGCTCACAGTCGCTATATATACAATGCACATAGGCTCACCCGTGCCTTTCTTGGCTCTATAGTGACTGATAGCACTTGCAGTTTTTCACTATGGCTGGAATTGTTTTGGACATTTCTCAGGTAAAAGCACTATTGTTGATCCTTATGATCAATCGTCCTAACAGTGTGCTTCTACCACCCGATGGCGTCCTCAGCTTCACTCACCGGCTGGTGATGGAGCTAGTAAAGGATTGCCTGACCAAACACCGACAACGTCGTCTAACGTCAGACTATCTGACGGATTTACTTCAGAACATCAGGACATTACTACACCAGGTAAGTGGCGGACACTCTGCACAGAACATCTCAATATTAATAGATAATAATGGAGGGATAGAAGCTTTTTCTTCTAATATATCGTATTTTGCAGACCATAAGACGCACCAAAAATTTTTGGGAGGTAAATAGGAAAAACATTTATTATAATAAAATGGGGGTCTGTCTTATAGTCCTGTCTTATAGTCCGAATTTTCGGTTTCTTACTGAGGGGGGTGGTGGCAGTGGAGCGAGGTCACAGGAGGCAGAGTCGCTGCTGCAGGAAGTCGGCAGTAGGAGTGGGGCGCTGCTGTGGGCCCCAAGCTGGGAGGAGCGGGGTGTCCAGAAGGTGCGAGGCTGCGGGCCCTGGGCTTCAAGGAAATGTTAGCGGTAATTCAGGAGGGGAGGCCCTGCTCTGCTTATTGATTTCTCTGCAGTGGGCTTCAAGAAGTAGGCTGCTGGAGATGGCCAATACACAAATTGAGATCTCAGCTCGTCATTGAGCCGAGATCTAAATCTGCACATGCACTGCCTCCAGCGGCCATTTGCCTGAAGCCCACCGCCAGAAAATCAATGGGCAGAGCGGGGACTCCCCTCCTAAATCACCGCTAACATTTCCTTGAAGCCCAGGGCCCGCAGCCTCGCACGTCCTGGACACCCCGCTGGCCCGCAGGAGCGCCCCATTTCTACTGCCGGCTTCCTGCAGCAGTGACCCCACCTCCTGTGACCTCACTCCACCACAGCCACCCCCCTGGTAAGCTACATTCAGACAATTATTATTATTAATAATCTGTCTGATATGCTGGGGTGGAGAGCTCCAGAGTAGGGGGGATGCACGGGAGAAATCTTGTATGCGATTGTGGGAAGAGGAGATAAGAGGGGAGTAGAGAAGAAGATCTTGTGAGGATCGGAGGTTGCGTGCAGGTAAGTACCGGGAGACTAGGTCACAGATATATGGAGGAGACAGGTTGTGGGTGGCTTTGCATGCCAAGGTTAGGGTCTTGAACTGGAGTCTCTGGGTAATGTGGAGCCAGTGAAGGGATTGGCGGAGCGAGGGGAAAAGCCAGGGAATAGCGGGGGGACAGGTGGATTAGTCAGACAGCAGAGTTTAGGATAGATTGGAGGGGTGCGAGAGTGTTAGAAGTGAGGTCAAAAATTTTGGAAAAAAAAGCATCTTATAGTCCATAAAATACGGTAAAACACAACGAGTCCCCAAATACAGTATGTAGTCATTGTATCTGCAGACAGAGAACCGATGTCACATACAATTTCCGCCTCCATTCTGACCGCTCTCATCTGAAAATTCTCTTTTCCATTTTTCCTTCTTTATAGGCTGAAGAAAGATCTCAGACTGAAGATTTGGCTGTCTTTAAAGAACTGGCCGAAAAAGTCCTGTCTATACTAGAACGCTCATTGGAACGCCCGGTAAGGATCAATATTAATAGACGTATCTTAATCCACCGTATCTGAGGAGACTTTCTGAGAAAAGGTCTGAAGATGGCGCGGGATTTGTATCGTTACAATTGGTGCATCTGTAAATGTTGGTTTAGTCCTTCATGATTTATGTATTTGGTGATTTAGTAAAATCTTCCACATATTAATTATATATATTATATCTATCAGGAAACAACAGGAGGCGACGCCAAATATGGGCAAAATGTGAGCCCGAAAATCCCTGACCCTAATAGGAGTCAGCCGGAGCTGAACAGCGATCTGATTACAGGTGAGCGATCACCCGACCTTCTACAAGGAAATGTCCAGATATTACAGAGGACGGAGGATAATGTTAGATTTACTCTCTACTCTGTGTAATGGGAACCTGGCAGCACATTGTTACATATAGAAGTAGTGGTGTGACGGTATAGGCCATTGTCCCCTAATAATAATTGTTTGTAGAAATCCAATGTGCCAGTCAGGAGAAATGTAAAGTAGACACCATATACAAATCAGAATGGAAGTGCGCTGGGGGCGTGAAAGAAGAAATCCAAGTGCAGTGACACGCCCCCAGTGCACTTCCAGGCTAATTTGCAAATCTCTCCTATGTTTCAGCTCTCTTACCATCACTCGTATGTGCAGCGTGGGTGGGGGCTTCCTCATTCATGTGATGGAGGGTCCATTCTGCAGTGCTATAGCAAGTAACATGAAATAAATTAAATTTAAATTGCATTACTGCTCTAGAAAATGGGAAAAAACTAAGATACTGAGCACATAATTTGGCCAATTCATGAATGCCCAGCAGCCAATGACAAGGCGATCTTTTTGTTGGAATCCTCTCCTAATGTGAATCCTCTCCTAGGCTGAAGCCTACATTTATATGGGTAGGTAGGATCCTGTTGTAATTAAAACCACCCTGGGCTGATGTGTGGAGATAGGTTCCCAGCAAAAAAGGTCGCCTTGCCGTGACTGCTAGGCATGCACCCAGCAAAAGAAGGTCGTCTTGCCGTGACTGCTGGGCATGCACCCAGCAAAAAAAAGGGTCACCTTGCCGTGGCTACTTGGCATGCACCCAGAAAAAGAAGGTCGCCTTGCCGTGGCTGCTGGCCATGCATGAATTGGCCAAATTATGTGCTAAGTATCTTCCTTTTATCCTATTTTCTACAGCAGTAATGCAATTCAAATTTCATTTATTTCATGTTTACATGCTATAGCGTTACAGAGTGCAACTTTGTTAGTTATATATTTGGATGGCTACTCTTAGTATGCACCTGTTCACACCCATTTTCTTTTCGGAAGTGATGGTCAGTCTTTTGTTATTTATGAAGGGGTTCCTCCATCATTTACATTACATTTATCTATGGATTCCCCGTATATTCTCATATTTAGAATCCCCATATAACGAGTATTAATCCCATTTACAGACATATTGTCATTTCTCCGTTATATTGCTGTATTATCTATGTAGGAATAATATCCTCTAATACATTTCATTTCTTCATCATTATTTTAGAAACAACTGAGCTGTCGAATCCTAACAATGGAATTAGTGAGATCCCGGAGATCCAAGAATCCGTAAGTATCATAGAGGGGGATGCGTGTGTGTCATCAGATCATGGGGTGTGAATGACTCATCCAGTATTATCCCCCATACAACCATGGGACGTCTCTATTCTAAGTGTAGATGACCCTATGGTGTTAATTACATTTGAATTACAGGGAATCTGTCACCAGGTTTATGCTATTTGGTCTGAGAGAAGCATGATGCAGGGACAGAGACCCTGATTCCATGTGTTGATTACTTTACTCGGTGGAGTAGTTGTGATAAAATCACTATTTTTTTCTGCTGCAGAGCTCTGAATGCTGAGTCTTGTATAACCCCGCCCACACCATTGATTGGCAGCTTTCTGTGTACACTGTGCATAGGCAGAAAGCTGCTAATCAGTGGTGGAGGCAGGGGTACAGAGCAATAGGACTACCTGGCTAGACAGATAGTCTTCTAGTGATAATCTACTGATTTTATTGAAACAGCCACACACAGCCTAGTAAGTAACACATCACTGGAATCAGGGTCTCTGCCCCTACATCATGGTGCTTTCAGAATACATAGCAAACACCTGGTGACAGATTACCTGTAAGTCCTCCTCTGTGTGATCTCCCACATTATCCAGAATGTTATAGTAATGTATGATGACCGTTGCAGGGCGGCTCCAGGATTTCGTGGGCCCTGGGCGAAAGAGTCTCAGTGGCCCCTTTAACACATACCACGATTCATGATGCACAGATACCGCAGATAAATATATATATATATATATATATATATATATAGTACAAGGCCGAAGATTTCACTTCTTACATTACATGAGCGATATCTATTGTAAATTCCACAATAACTCAGAAAGCGGCGAATCCTCACAGCTCACAGTGCAGACCGGACAGTAATGTCCTCCACACAGTATAATGGCACCACATAGTCCTCTATACCGTATTATGAGCTCCATATATTGCTCCATATAGAATAGTGGACCCCATAAAATGCTCCACGCAGGCTGTGCCCCCATATAATGCCCCATGCAGGCTGTGACCCCACACATAATGCCCCATGCAGGCTGGCCCCCCACATAATGCCCCATGCAGGCTTTGACCCCCCACATAATGCTCCATGCAGGCTGTGACCCCCACATAATGCCCCATGCAGGCTTTGACCCCCACATAATGCCCCATGCAGGCTGTGCCCCCCCCACATAATGCCCCATGCAGGATGTCCCCCTCCCACATAATGGCCCATGCAGGATGTCACCCCCCATATAATTCCCCATGCAGAATGTCCCTCCCACATAATGTCCCATGCAGGCTGTGCCCACCACATAATGCCCCATGTAGGCTGTGCCCCCCCACATAATGGCCCATGCAGGATGTCACCCCCCATATAATTCCCCATGCAGGATGTCCCCTCCACATAATGCCCCATGCAGGATGTCCCACCCCACATAATGCCCCATGCAGGATGTCCCCCACACATAATGCCCCATGCAGTATATCCCCCCCACATAATGCCCCATGCAGGATGTCACCCCCCATATAATTCCCCATGCAGGATGTCCCCCCCACATAATGCTCCATGCAGGATGTCCCACCCCACATAATGGCCCATACAGGATGTCACCCCCCATATAATGCCCATGAAGAATATCACCCCCCCCATATAATGCCCCATGCAGGATGTCCCCCCAACACATACTGCCCCATGTAGGATGTCACCTCTCACCCCATATATTGCCCCATGCAGGATGTCACCTCTCACCCCATATAATGCCCCATGCAGGATGTCACTTCTCCCCCCATATAATACCCCATGCAGAATGTCACTCCCCCCATATAATGCCCCATGCAGGATGTCACCCCCCATATAATGCCCCATGCAGAATGTCACCTCTCACCCCATATAAAGCCCTATGCTGGATGTCACTTCCCCCCCCCATATAATGACCCATGCAGGATGTCACTTCTCCCCCTCATATAATACCCCATGCAGGATGTCACCCCCCTATATAATGCCCCATGCAGGATGTCCCCCCCATATAATGCCTCATGTAGGATGTCACCTCTCACCCCATATAATGCCCCATGCAGGATGTCACTCCCCCCATATAATGCCCCATGCAGGATGTCACTTCCCCCCCCCATATAATACCCCACGCAGGATGTCCCTACCTCCCCCCCATACAATGCCCCATGCAGGATGTCACTTCTCCCCCCATATAATGCCCCATACCTCCATACATAAAAAAAAAAAATCAAATGCTCACCTCACTGCTCACCAGCTGTGGAGAGGTAAGTATTGTGCCGGCCGTGGTCCTGAGCAAGCATTGGGGGGGGGAGCAAGGCCCACTAGCTGGCGCTGGCACCACTCTCCTCTGCTCACCGGTCCCATACCGCGCCAGGGTGCCCGACAGCAAGTGGGCCCCTCGCCTACTCAGGGCCCCGGCACTTGCCTGGGTGTGCTGGGTGCTAGCGCCAGGTCTGCCCAGCGTCCGGTTTGTATCCTCCCAACATCATATCAGTGTAAATCATCTGGGACATAATATGGGGGGAGAAGTTTTTGCATCTGTAACTTTTTTCCTGCATCTTCAATAAATCAGTATTATTTCTTATTCTTTTATAGAGCGTGATCGATTCATTGGTTCCGGCGAGAAAGCCGCATATGAGCGACTATGAAACTTCCAAACTCATCAGCAGTGGAAATTTTGGGTGAGATTTCTGTTGCCATAATCCACATTTCTCAGGGTTCCCTATGACAACGCTTCTGCCCCTGCACTCTGCCATTCAGTGTTATCATAGGGAAATTATGTGATCTGTAGCAAATCAAACTGTAAGGAAAGCGATTTAAATAATATAATTACATATAATATAATATATAATAATATAATATTATTACATTCGCCTGTGCTAGACCCTCATCTGTTCTTATGCTGCCTCCTCCACCTGAGCTTTTCTGCTCTCCACTCTGATCTTTGTTTTGATGGGGGGGGCTCCATTATGAAGCTGATCAGAGAAGTTGGCTACACATGGTCACATGAAGGGTGACACCATATTGACGTCAATGACATCTACACCCTCCACCATGACCATGTGGGCCCAATCACTGGCCTCAGCAGCAGAAGAGAGCCCTGGAGCACATTCATTTTGGACCAATTTTATTTGCACTAAATTGTATTTGGTCAGTTATAGCGAATCTGCCCAAAGAGAATTTCGATAGATTCTCGTATCTATAATGTGACCTGGGTGATGGCTCCGGCAGAAGTGGCATTGTGGAGACCTCCAATAGGTGATCTATGTAGTGCTATTTTATGTATTTCTAGATGTGCATTTATAGTGGCGGCCAGACTTTTAGTATTATACATATGCAAATTGTCTCTTCAGAGAGGAAGCAAACTAGAACTCCACCTATAGGAAGTAGCAATCCTAAAAGTCAATATCGACCCTTTAACAAGCCTTGTCACATGACTTAGGATAATAGCCAAAACCAAAATCTCAATTTGCAGGAACTGCGTTCTGGGGTACTGCCCCTCTTCAGTGCAAAGTGTGAGATATGGTTTGACTGGGTGAGAGGTGTCTGACCGGTATCCAAGGGGTTGACGTTTCTCCTTGCGGACATGAGGAGACTTTTAAGCCACAATGCTCCTCTGGGAAATAGGATTGCTACTTCCTATAGGTGGCACTAGGGTGCTAGTTCTCTTCCTCTCTGAAAAGAGACAATTTGCATATTTCCCAGAAGAGCATTGCAGCTTAAAAGTCTCCTCACCTTGACATGCTTAACATGGCTTTTTCCGCAAGGAGAAACGTTACCGCTTGGATCCCGGTCAGATGCCTCTCACCCAGCCAAACCATATCTCACACTTTGCACTGATGAGTGCTTGTACCCCAAAACATAGTGTCCGAAAATTGAGTTTTTGGTTATGGCTATTATTCCATGTCATATGATAAGGCTCGTTAAAGGGTCGATATTGACTTTTAGGATTACTACTTCCTATAAGGGGCACTAGTGTTCTAGTTCTCTTCCTCTCTGAAGAGACAATTTGCATATTTCCCAGAGGATCATTGAGGCTTAAAAGTCTCCTCACCTTGACAAGCTTAACATTTCACTCTCCGCAAGGAGAAATGTTACCCCTTGGATACCAGTATTAAACATATAATGATTTCTATAGATGGATTATTAATAAGGATTTATTATAACCGATGGATTCTCCTTCTCTCCAGGGCCGTCTACTTAGTGCATCATAAAGACTCACACCAGACCTTTGCTATGAAGAAAATGGCTAAGCGGAACCTAAATACTGCACAGAGATTGGAATGGGCCTTTCTGGAGAGGGACATCTTAACATTTGCTGATTGTCCCTTTGTGGTCTCCATGCTCTGCTCCTTTCCAACTAGATCTCACCTGTGTATGGTCATGGAGTATGTAGGAGGTAAGACACATCTATTGTATTATATTCAGCCCATGTCTGCTTTCATCTTATCACTGCTCATATCATTAGGACATTGTTGGTTACATCCCCACAGAGCATTTACTATAGGTTATCTATTACCAAGATGCTCGTAAATTCATTGATCTTGGTGCAGGGGCGCTATGGGGCTCATCAGTCGGAGGGGGTCTGTCGACGCTCGGCAGTGGGCAGCATCCCTCCACCTGTCATCACAATTTCAGCGGTATTTGCTTCTTCAAGGAGGTGGGGTTGGTGGGGGCAAAAATACTGAGTAGGTGGCTAGTAGGGGCCAAAATACTGAAAGGGGGCCGTATGACTAGATATGGGGGGACTGTGAATGATGAGTGGAGGTCATCATATTAAGTGGGGTGCTGTGGGGGTCCTCACTCTATATGGAGGCCCCCATTCTGTGTGGGGACATCATACTGAGTGGGGAGTTATGCGGACCATTATATTGTGTGAGGGACTGTGGGAACCATTATCCTGAGTGGGAGGGTTGCTGTGGGTGCCATCACACCGAGTAGGGGGTTGTGGCTGGCCTCCTTCTAAGTGGTGGCCTCCTTAGGAGGATTCACTGTGGGGATACCATACTCATTGAGTGTGGGTGTGGGCATTTTTGGGAGCATCATACTCTAAAATGGCCATAAAAGTTGTATTGCTGGTGAGAACACCAAGCTGCTTCAACAGGGATATAAATATATTTCTTTTTTATTTTTTAGGGTTGGGGGCAATTACAACTTTTGATATGGGGTCTTGTGATTTCTATGTACGCCACTATCTGTGTGATCTCCCCAGGATGTTTCCGCTCACTGCTCATTATACATCATGGTTATCTGCTCGTGGTATATCATGGTCATCTGCTGTATAAACCCCTCACCGGTCATATTTCCTTTCTTCTATAGGTGGAGACTGTGGGACCCTTCTAAGCACCAGGGGTCCTTTCTCTGTCCCCATGGCCCGCTTGTACTTTGCAGAGGCGGTACTTGCCGTGGAATACCTGCATAGTTACGGTGTGGTGCACAGAGACCTGAAGCCGGAAAAGTAAGTGCCCCCGAAGTATAATAAAGTGGGGAAAGTTGTCATTTATTATCATTCAGTCTGTGAGGCTAAAACCATCTTCTCTTTTGCAGCCTCCTGATTACATCTACTGGACATATTAAAGTTACCGATTTTGGGATTTCAAAACTTGGTCTAATGATACCGAAAACCAACACCTACAAGGAATTAGCAGTGGACATCTCCAGAGAGTTCCAGGACCGTGAGGTCAGCATCACCTACAAGAACTTAGCTTGTTATTTGCAAATCTCATCACACTATTGTCTCTTCTCTACGTTCTTCCTTTCTAGAGAACTTTTCCACTAATATTTTATCTTCTGCATTGTGTTTTAACGATGATATCTTGTCATAATAATTGTTTCATCGATTCTCATCTCTATGTTCTGTTGGTTTCCAGTTCTGTGGCACCCCATGTTACATAGCCCCAGAGATCATCCTGAAAGAAGGCTATGGAAGACCTGTTGACTGGTGGTCATTGGGGATCATCCTGTATAAATTCCTGCTGGGATGTGTACCATTTGATTCTGATTCCCTCACTGAGCTTTATAAAAGGGTTGTCATTGGTGAGTAGAATAATCCGATCATTGCGTTGATTGGTTACATTTGTTTAGTTATTTCCTTTGCTCTAAGTTACAGTCCAGTAAAGAGGTTTTATTTTCTGTAATTTTCTATGTAACAGGAGAACTAATTTGGAATTGTGATCGCGCTCCACCCCTGGATGCTCAGAATCTCATCACTGAGCTGCTCAGAAGAAATCCTGTGCGTAGACTTGGGACAGGTAACAGATATACTAGTATTAATATTCCCTTATTAGACCAAGGACATATCGCTCATGTCCATGAAGATCAGCATTTCTCTATCAGCTCATCTACTGTATTTCTAGTTCTCCACACTAAGACTTCCAGTTTATTTCCTTCATGTCGGCTCAGTTTTGTCATTAGTTCAGATTACGATAAACTGTTCAGATATGGAGCCATCCCTGACTATGTCCGCATCACTTTTGTTTTTCTTTTTCTAGGAGGAGCATTTGAGATCAAGGTTCATCCATTCCTGAGTGACTTGGACTTTGACAACATTCTGAGCCAGGAGCTGGAGTATGTTCCTCAGCTTGTTTCAGACGCAGACACCAGCTTATTTATCAGTAAGTAGAAGGAGACGTCATCTAGACTAAGCGACTGTTTGTCTCATCTTCCCTAATATGTGATCATCTGTTCCCATTAATATTAGTGATAAATAGTGACTGTGTTATACTGACAACCTCTAATAATACTTCATTACCTATTTCTTGTAGATCATTCTGATATAAACAAACATCTGGTCTCAAAGGATGAGGAAGGCACAAGTGAGAACAATGAGAGCCTTGACTTCCAAAATTTTACGTCATCTTCTGAAAAGCTTTGTAAAGTAAGTATGTGATTAATAAATCCAAAATATGTAAAAAAAAAGAAAAAAAACTCTAAAAGTACATAAAAAAATATTTTATATCTTATTTTTATCCGTATTTAGCTCTGTACCATCGCTACCAGGATGGTGAACAATGAGGATCCCAATGCCCCTCCAGAGTATACACAAGAAACCAACACAAACATCTCAGAAATGTGAGTAGATTAGAAAGGGTCATTACTTCATTACTGGGAGTTCCAGGCTGATCTATGTACACAACACCAAATATAGGACATAAATAACAGAATATCAAATGCAGCATTCACCGTTTCATGGTTAACGGTCATTGTACTTTTGGCTTCAGAAAATGCAGAAGATAACAGCCCATAATTGTGGCATGTCATGCATTTTTAGCACTGCCTACTCTGTAGGAGAGCTGTAGTATTACTTGCCAGACATTCTTGGTAGTTGTGTTCTGATCCATGGAAGGTAGTTTGGAGCAGAAAACCTTCCCCACTATGACAGTCATATGTCCTATTAGGCCTTATAGTCAGTGTTCTTATAGTGAGACAACCCATTTTATACTGTGTTTACTTACGATTTACATGTTTTTCTTCTTCAAACAGGCAGAAAGAATCTGTTCCTGTATGTAATACAGACTATGCTGTTACCATCTTGCCACCCTCGTCTCCATTGCTAGGTATGTACATGTCTACAGCACCAACAATGTGAATGTTGACTTCAAGGCTCAAATATTTCCACATGGTTTTTCTGGTCTACTATGTTATCCATGTTTCATGGATCTCAGCTATGTTGACCATGGGTTCGTACTGTATCCCTATTTCCCTAATTTTGTACAGGAGTTTTTTTTCATGTATTCTGTTTATTACGTTGCATCATCTTTTAACCTAGTGAGATATAGCGACTGTGTTATACTGACACCCTCTAACAATCCTTCATTACCTATGTCTTGTAGATCACTCTGATGAAAACAACCATCTGATCTCAGAGGATAAGGAGGGCACAAGTGAGGACGATGAGAACTTTATCTTCCGAATATTTGCATCATCATCTTCTGAGAGGCTTTCTAAAGTAAGTATGTGATCGATAAATCCAAAATATGTACAAAAAAGGATCTATAAAATTAAAAAGTATATATATTTAATAACTTATTGTTATCCACATTTAGCACTCTACCACCACTAACGGGATGGTGAACAACGAGGATCCCAAGGCCCCTCCAGAGTGTACACCAGAATCCAACACAAACATCTCAGAAATGTGAGTAGATTATGGGGTCATTACTGGGAGCTCCAGGCTGATATATGTGCACAACATCAAATATAGGACATAAATACCATAATATCAAATGCAGCATCCACCGCCCCATGGTTATGGGTCATTGTGCTTTCAGCTTTCGGAATTGTTGGATATAACAGCCCATAATTGTGGCCGGTCATGCACTTTTAGTGCTGCCCTCACTGTAGGAGAGATGTAGTATGAAATGCCGGCCATTCTTGGTAGTTGTTTTCCTCTCAGCTATCTATAAAAGGTAGTCTTGAGCAGAAGACCTTCCCCACTATGACAGTCATATGTCCTACTAGTCCTTATAGTCGGTGTTCTTCTAGTGAGACAACCCCTTTTATATGGAGTTTACTTGAGATTTACATGTTTTTCTTCTTCAAACAGGCAGAAAGTATCTGTTCCTGTATGTAATACAGACGATGCTGTTACCATCTTGCCACCCTCGTCCCCATTGCCAGGTATGTACATGTCTACAGCACCAGCAATGTGAATGTTGACTTCAAGGCTCAAATATTCCCACATGGTTTTTATACAATACTATAGGTCTCTTATGTTATCCATATTATGACAAAGCAGATCCTATAAGAAGATATTGTTACTGATTTTTTTTTTTAATTTTTCATCAGAATTTCCATCTCATGAAGAAAGAAAATCGGCAATAAATCTGAGTATGGAGCAACAAAACTCAGAAAATGGAAAAAATGGGAAAAAGAGACGAGGTAAGTGTGAGAATCAACTCCATGTTGTGTGATGTCAGTGAGAATAATTCATGTGGAGTAGATGTCATCTGTCAGTGATGGGATTGTCACATGTATGATTGCTGACAATGACCCCTGACCTCTGTATGATAATATTCCTCTGCCGTCCGGCCACAGTGACTGCACAGCATTATCATGTAATATGGAGTCCCATCACTTACATTATATTTATTTCTCTTGTCATAGGTTCCATCTTCCGCCGGATCTTATCATCCTGCCGGCGTGGATTATCCAGGGCTGCTCGCGCATTTGCATGCTGTCACTGTTGCCCTAAAACCATCTAAAAGACGGGACACCTAAGCATCTAGCGCCCTGAAGTCCAGCAGATCCATCATCACTGCTGGAGCTGTATAGAAGGACCTTCACCATCTACCTGTGGCCTTCTGACTGGTCAACCTGGACAAGTTTCAGTAATGCCTCTGTCATCGGGCTCCGCGGTATTCATACTGCTCGTCTGACTTGTCATTTACTGATCACCTGGTATCTGACCTCGGCTATCTTCCTGACTTTGATTTAGTCTTTTGATAATGTTCACGATTTTATTCATCCCATTATTAATTAAAAAAAAGTAAAATCTGTTACTGTTGCTCTGATTCCTTTTTGTCTTGAATTCACAAATACTTGTAACTCACTAATTGCTCTTCTTCTCACTAAATGTATTTCTCATTATCCTTAATGCAGCAGTCAGTCTCATATTTCTGTCCAGCAGTTACACTGGTGCCTCCACCCTGTACCAGTCATTACACTCATCCACAAACCTCTGCACCCTGCTGCACAGTCCTGCATCTCTACCATATCTACACTCCAATGAGCTAAGATTAACATCCTCCATAATCAGGACCTCCCACTCTCATGTCCAAGACATTTTCTCTGCTGCACCAGCTCTCAGGAGTGCACTACTGCAGGCAATCATGTTCATTCCCACTATCAGAGATTTTAAGTGTGCAGTAGAAACAGATTATTTGTGGCAGGACTATCAAATCACCTCACTATTCTAAGTTTTTCCTACAGCACTCAGTAGCACTTAATATTTGTACATATACAGATAATGGTTGGTGACTGGTTCATGCAGCCTTAATTCCACAAAGATAGAAATAAAAGGTCAACATGTTTCATACATCCAAACCATCCTTAATCATGGCAGAAAAACATAATTTTAAGTTCCCACTATGAATATTTGGTGAGATATCACAGCTGTGTATTTTCACAGCACAAAGAACGCATCTTACAGATCAGCAAATCACAGTGTGCTGACGCTTAATGTTGTAGTTTTGAACAACACCATTCATTTTATCATATAATGTGTTGGAAAATGAGAAAAAATGCCAGGTTTGGGTTCCTTCATTTTACAGTGTGTATTGTGTTGTAAAAACAAACTGGCAAAATGATTCAGAGTCAGTAGTACGATTACTGTGATACCAAACTTATAAGGTTATATATATATATATATATATATATATATATATATATATATATATATATACAGTGTTTAGCATAAATCAGTACACCCAAATAGATTTGTCAGCAAACCTGTAGTTTCCTTTCAGAATCATCATTTTATATGGGATACCATACTACAAAATACTCTCGCAAATTTGAGCCATTGAATGCAAACAAGATTTGGTATTTTGCAGACCCCAAAAAAGTAATTTTCTTAACAAACTCATTCAAGATCATGTTTCAAAAATGAGAACATCCCAGTAACAGTCTTAAGAGAAAAGCTAAGTTTAGACAACAAAATTCTAATTAACAAGAACTGAACCACAAGTAAGTGTAATTATTCATTAAACAGATGTCCAGCAGACAGGTGTCTGTAAAAGGAAGTTACTTAATAAAGAAAACTCCTTCCCATTTCATGCTATCAGCAATGGCACCACATAGAAGGGAAATGTCACAAAACCTGAGAAAGAAAATAATTTCTTTGCAATAAATGTGAAGTCTACAAGAAGATCAGCAAAACTTTACTTATCAGTCAGAATACTGTAGCAAAAGTGATGCAAAACTATAACAAAGATGGAACTGCAACCATCTTACAGAGACGTCCAGGCCGACTATGGAAGTTAACACCTAAACAAAAGCGTCCTCTGATGAGAAGGGTAAGTGGTACCACATAGAAGAGAAATGTCACAAGACATTTCTGAGAAAGAAAATAATTTCTTTACAAAAAATGTGAAGTCTACAAGAAGATCAGCAAAGCTTTTCTTATCAGTCAGATGGAAGTTAACATCTAAACAAAAGCATCTTCTGATGAGAAGAAAATCGACAGGCAAATTCATTGCTATTAGCTGAAGAAGTAGAAAGCCAAACTAGGGTGAGTGTTTTCCATAACACGACACGGTGTACACTGCAAATGAATGGCATTCATGAGTGTCCTCCACAAAGGAAGCCTCTCTCCCTTAAAGCCCATGAACAATAAAAGTCCGTCTACAATTTGCCAGGGTCCATGCTTAAAACTATGAGGACTACCGGGACTGTATACTGTGTATGTGCATCTTATGTGTATGTCTGTATTTTATGTTTGTGTGCACTATGTATATGCATACGTTAAAATGTGTATAGAGTATTAGCATGTGCAAATTTTATATGTGTGCCTAATATAAATATACATGGAAATGTATATGTAGGTGGTGCCTGATTGAGGGTGGGGGGCCCAGATCAGAAGTCCTGATTAAGGGCCCTTCACTGTCATTGTCTGCCCCTTATATAAACAGTAAAATCTCCTTTAATAACTGGACTTCCATTGGGGTGGACTTCTCATAGATGGCCAGTATGCATACTATATTATGAATCTGGGCATCTCTCACAGAAAATCTGATCTGGATATGAGGGTGGTCTTCTATAAGCGGTGATGTTTTGGAGAGATTTAGGGAAAAGTCCCAATGCTTATCCATCGATCTGGTAATTTGAGTAAAATATTTGTGTTGATAACTGATCACAAAGTCACAAAATATGTAAGATTTGGCATAACCTGGTTCATTTTTCAAAAAGTTATGCTCAATTTTTTTAGCACCAAGTTTTGTTGCTTTTTTGTAGACTTACACTAACTTAGTATATTGTGTGAGAATTAAATGAATTATGAATTAGTTGGCGCATTTTACCACACTCTGGGGGTCCCTGACAGTCCTTCTTTACCGGCCCTGTAGTGATGCCAATGTAAACTTCCAAGTGACCGCGCAGTCAATCACTGTCACGAATGCAGGACAACCTATGATTAGCTAATTTTTGGGAAATCCTTATAACAAAAGGGGATTGAAAATATTTACAATTATTTTAAAAGCATTAAAAAAAAACAGACCCAATACTTATAATTAGTTTGTTGAAAGTAGTCTAATTAAAGGGAGCTGAAAGGATTAGAGATTATGAACCCGATTCACCAGTGTTTTTGCCAGAAAACTGGCATAAAGCTCTTGAAAAGTTGCAAAGTTTTGTGACTTTTCCCATTTTCACATAATTTTAACTTCTTTAACCCCTTAAGCCCCGCGGGTGGTTTGCACGTTAATGACCGGGCCAATTTTTACAATTCTGACCACTGTCACTTTATGAGGTAATTACTCTGGAACGCTTCAACGGATCCCCCTGATTCTGAGATTGTTTTTTCGTGACATATTGTACTTCATGATTGTGGAAAAATTTCTTCGATATCACTTGCGTTTATTTGTGAAAAAAACGGAAATTTGGCGAAAATTTTGAAAATTTTGCAATTTTCAAAATTTGAATTTTTAAGCCCTGAAATCAGAGCGATATGTCACACAAAAGAGTTAATAAATAACATTTCCCACATGTCTACTTTACATGGTATCCGCTAACAATTTGAGCCGATTTTCCATTCAATTTGTTAGCGGATACCATGTTGCATTTAGAGAGTCCCTGCGTGCCCAAACATTGGAGCTCCCCCACAAGTGACCCCATTTTGGAAACTAGACCCCCCAAGGCACCTATCTAGATTCATAGTGAGCACTTGGAACCCCAGGTGCTTCACAAATTGATTCATAAAAATGAAAAAGTGTTTTTTTTTTTCACTTTTTCATTTTTACGAATCAATTTGTGAAGCACCTGGGGATTCCAAGTGCTCACTATGCATCTAGATAGGTGCCTTCGGGGGTCTAGTTTCCAAAATGGGGTCACTTGTGGGGGAGCTCCAATGTTTGGGCACACAGGGGCTCTCCAAACGCAACATGGCGTCCGCTAACAATTTGAGCCGATTTTCCATTCAATTTGTTAGCGGACACCATGTCGCGTTTGGAGAGCCCGTGATGTGCCTAAACAGTGGAGCTCCCCCACAAGTGTCCCCATTTTGGAAACTATACCCCTCAAGGATTTTATTAAGGTGTATAGTGAACATTTTGAACCCAGAGGTACGGCACAGAATTTGTTTACATTAGGTCATCATATTGAATAAGTTGTCATTATTCTTGAGCGCAAGTGCTCGCTACTTGAGTTTGCATCGGGTACTCAGGTATGCACCATGTACAGCGTGTGCTCGAGTGACATGCTTGAGTCCCTGCTCCGCATGTTTCACGGTTATTAGACACCCCAAAAAAAACATGTGGGGATCGCTCGTGCATGGCAGGCAATCCCCGTAAAGTTTTTTGGCCGCGAAGCATATGGGGCAGAGACTCGAGCATGTCACTCAAATACCCACGATACTCAATGCATACCAGAGCACCCGATGCAAACTCAAGTAGCGAGCACTTGCTCTCAACACTAGTCGCCATATCGTCATCTTTTTTTCTTACTTTTGAAAAAAATCCCAACCCCAGCCCTAACCCTAGCACAACCCTAGCCCCAGCACAACCCTAGCCCCAGCACAACCCTAGCCCCAGCACAACCCTAGCCCCAAACCCAGCCCTAACCCTAGCCCAATCCTAACCCAAGAGTTTATTTTTGACGCCGTTCCTTGTGCGGTATAAGTGATTAGACGACTTTATTCTTCGGGTCGGTGTGATTACAGCAATGCCAGAATCATATGGGGTTTTTATGACTGACAGCTGTCACACACTAAAAGACGCATTTTTTTTTAAATCTAGTTTTTGCATCGCCATATTTTGAGAGCTATAATTTTTCCAGATTTTGGCAGACAGTCATGTGACGGCTCGTTTTTTGCGGGATGACTTGACGTTGTTATTGGTGCCATTTTCAGGCACGTGACATTTTTTGATCGCTTTCTATTCCGATTTTTGGGAGGCAGAATAAACAAAAACCAACAATTCAGGAATTGTTTTTTTTTTTTTTTTTATTCTGTTCCGCGTGTGGTAAAATTGATGAGGTAGCTTTATTCTTCGGGTCAGTACGTTTACAGCGGTACCACATTTGTATCATTTTTCTATGTTTTGGCGCTTATACACAATAAAAGCTGTTTTATAGAAAAAAATATTTTTTAGTATCGCTTTATTCTGAGAGCTATAACTTTTATTTTTCGGCTGATGGAGCTGTATGGCGGCTTGTTTTTTGCGGGACGAGATGACGTTTTCAGCAGTATCATTTTTATTTATATGCGTCTTTTTGATCGCGTGTTATTCCACTTTTTGTTTGGCGGTATGGTGATAAAGCATTGCTTTTTGCTTCGTTTTTTTTTTTTTTTTTTTACCGTGTTCACTGAAGGGGTTAACTAGTGGGACAGTTTTATAGGTCAGGTTTTTCCGGACGCGGCGATACCAAATATTTTTTTTATAATAATATTTATTGATGGGTACATTATATTTTTATTTTTGGTGTATTATTTTTTTTATTTTTTTATAATATTTTTGCACATTTTTTTTTTTTTTTCCACTTTCACACAGTTTATACACTTTATTACTTTGTCCCACTCTGGGACTTTCACTTTTTTTTTTTCTGATCGCCTGCATGGCACAGGAATGGAGCACCATCCCTATGCCATGAAGGCTGTCAGAAATGCACAGTGTGAAGATTGCTTGGAGATGCACTGCGCATGTCCAAGCAATCTTCCTGCTCTCTGGTGACCCGGATGTTGTCATGACGACATCGGGTCGTCATGGCAACACCCGGGAAGCCTTTGCAGACTGCGCTGGAAGCCGGAAGAGGAGGTGAGTATCGCCGATCACCTCCCCTTGCCCCCGCAATGCCGCGATCGACTTCGATCGCAGCATCGCGGGGGTTAATGTGCTGGGAGCGGTGCAGGACCGCTCCCTGCACATAGTACCGGGTGTCAGCTGTGACAATCAGCTGACACCCGGCGGCGATCGCGCCCGCACAGCCTATGTGCGCGCGCGATCGCGATGACGTACTAATACGAGTCTGGCTCTTAAGTCCCAGGGCACAGACGCGTATTAGTACGTCAGATGTTATTAAGGGGTTAAAGCCCAAGACGTACTGATACGTATCTGCGCCCTGGGACTTAAGAGCCTGATATGTATTAGTACATCTTTGCGATCGCGCCCGCACACAGGCTGTGCGGGCGTGATCGCCGCCGGGTGTCAACTGATTGTCACAGCTGACACCCGGTGCTATGTGCTGGGAGAGGTCCCGCACATTAACCCCCGCAATGCTGCGATCGAAGTCGTTCGCAGCATTGCGGGGGCAAGGGGAGGTGATCGGGATAGTCACCTCTCCTGCCGGTTTCCAGCAATGTGTGCCGCGGCTTCCCGGATGTTGCCATGATGACCCGATTCACTGAGGGGTGCAGTTTTAAAAATGGTGTCACTTTTGGGTATTTTCAGTCATAAAGACCCCTCAAAGTGACTTCAAATGTGATGCGGTCCCTAATAAAATGGTTTTGTAAATTTTGTTGGAAAAATGAGAAATCGCTGGTCAATTTTAACCCTTATAGCTCCCTAATAAAAATAAATTTGGGTTCCAAAATTGTGCTGATGTAAAGTAGACATATGGGAAATGTTATTTATTAACTTTTTTTGTGTGACATATCTCTCCGATTTAAGGGCATAAAAATTCAAATTTTGAAAATTGCAAAATTTTCAACATTTTCCCCAAATATCTGTTTTTTCACAAATAAACACAAGTGATATCGAAGAAATTCTACCACAATCATAAAGTACAATATGTCATGAAAAAATATTCTCAGAACCAGGGGGATCCGTTGAAGCGTTCCAGAGTAATTACCTCATAAAGTGACAGTGGTCAGAATTGTAAAAATTGGCCTTCTCATTAACGTGCAAACCACTTTGGGTTGTAAAGGGGTTAAGGACTCTACTTGCATATACAGTCATGGAGGAAAGTGCTGGCACCCTTGAAATTGTTTCAGAAAATTACACATGTTTTATTACACGCATGTTTATTTCCTTTGTGTTTATTGGAACAACACAAAAAAACTGAGAAAAAAAAGGCAAATTGGACATAATTTCACACAAAACTCCAAAAATGGGCCGGAATACATATATATATTTTTGATGGGACAACACTGAAGATGCGACACTTTGATACAATGTACAGTAGTCAGTGTACAGCTTGTTTAACTGTAAATTTGGTGTGCCTGCAAAATAACTCAACACACAGCCATTAATGTCTAAACCGCTGGCAACAAAAGTGAGTACACCCCTAAGTGTGTTCTCAGCTGATGTTATTTGTTGGTTTTTCTTTGCATCCCGAACAATTTTCTTGGCAGTTGTGGCTGAAATTTTTGTTGGTCTACCTGACTGTGGTTTGGTTTTTACAGAGCATCTGATTTTCCATTTGTTAATCACAGTTTGAACACTGCAGACTGGCATTATCAATTCCTGGGATATCTTTTTGTATCCCTTTCCTGTGTTATACTCTTTTTGCCTCCCTTTCCTGTGTTATACAGTTCAACTACCTTTTCCCGTAGATCCGTTGATAATTCTTTTGCTTTCCCCATCTCAAAATCCAGAAAAGTCAGTGGCTGGATCCCAGAAACTCACTCAGCTTTATGCACACACACTGATTACAAGCAAACAGGTCATAGGTGAGGATGTTACCTTTAGTAGCCATTCAAACCCATTTGTGTCAAATTCTGTGCATGTTATCAGGCCAAAATCACCAGGGTATGTGAACTTTTTGATCAGGATTATTTGGATGTTTTTGGTTGTCATTAGTGATGAGCGAGCACTAAAATGCTCGAGTACTCGTTGCTCGGGTCGAGCAAATTGAAATACTCGGGTGCTCAACCCGAGCAATGAGCCCAATATAAGTCTAGGGGAAACTTGAGCATTTTTCAGGTGGCTCCCCACGGCGGTCTGCAGAGGGCCTAAAAATTACCCAAATCGATGGGAACTGTGCTCAAATGACATGGGAACAACATGGGGAAGACCCCTGGAAGCATCTCTGACTCCCAGAACACTGCTGTCAACAACGTCGTCAGAGTATTACGCCACTTTTACGGCGTAAGGAACATCCTTTCCAGGGTGATGACTTGTATATAAGGCAAAATAAATAAACAAAAACAAAAATACTCCTACACACGTAGCATTTTTGACACGTTTTTGCACTTTTGCATTGCTTTCAACCAAGACAAATGCATTCACCAGGAAATGTCATTTTAACATTTTACAACCTTATCTGGCCATGTGGTGTGTGACACATCATCAGACACATGCATACAGTGCTGAAAAGACATGGGAGCAGCAAGGGGAAGACCTCTGGAAACATCTCTGACTCCCAGGTCACTGCCTAAATGTGTGCCCATCATAAGTGATCCTTGGCACATGCGAAGATGCCTCCCGCCATGCACCTGTCGTTGCAGACTTGAAACAATCACCATCCACGTCCTTGTCCCACTGCAGTGTTCAGTTGTCCCTACCCCATTCCTTGGAATGCAAGCACAAGAATGCCGGCAGCCACCCACCCACAGGCTGCAATACTATACTGCCAAATTTTTGACAGCTGCTTGCACTTGAAATGTGGCCTTTTAGGCTCGTGGAGGCGGAAGCTTTTCATAACCTCATGCCAGCGGCGGCCGGGTGTCCATACTCGGTCCCCAGCCGCCACTATATTTCCCGGTATCGCCTCCGCCTTCCACAATCACGGGTCCCATAACATTACCCGTGCCCGCCCCAGTGCACTTACTGGGAAGGACCGCCTAACCACAAACACGTGGACAGGTGAATGTGGCCAGGGACGGTACGGAGCCAGTCCACAACTTTTTTTGCTAAGAGTTGTATTTAGCTCGGTGAAAGGACTGGCATAGAGGGAAACCGTATCTACCCTGCGTGTCATTTCTCCCAGAAAATCCTGTAAATGAGCTTGTTGCAGAAGCAATGGCAGCCCATCCAACATCAACTTGCACTTGTCAATGGTGCTTTGACACACACACATCTTTCTTTGCGCATTTAATTTCTTGACTACAGAGCTGGAAAATGGCCTGATCCGTAATGCGTTTTGAGAAATAACATGCATAAGCATGGCCGATCCGCATTAAAAAAGCAGCCATAGAGTGTCCGGGAACCTTCCCCCACACTTTTCTTAGCCAGGGCTGCTTTTCGGCAGGGTTGGACGGGCCCACCAGAGAACCGGAGACTCCTCCGGCGGGCCCTGGCTTCTCCTTCAGGAGAGTTCATAGTGCCGAGGTGAGGCCATGATGATGATAGAGGCCATCATCTGCTTAGTTTTCTTTTACTTGGAATGCAATTGCAAGTATGCAGCCAGCCACCCACCCACCCACAGACCGCAACACTAAACTGACAGATTTCTGGGCAGCTCTTTGCACTTGAAATATGGCCTTTTAAGCTTGTGGAAATGGAAGCTTTTCACAACCTCATGCAGGCGGCGGCCGGGTGTCCATACTCGGTCCCCAGCCGCCAGTATTTTTCCCGGTATCGCCTTCGCCTTCCACAAGCACGGGTCCCACAACAGTACCCATGCCCTACCCAGTGCACTTACTAAGAAGGACTGCCTAACCACAAACACGTGGACAGGTGAATGTGGCCAGGGACGGTACGGAGCCAGTCCACAACTTTTTTTGATAAGAGTTGTATTTAGCTCAGTGAAAGGACTGGCATAGAGGGAAACCGTATCTACCCTGCGTGTCATTTCTCCCAGGAAGTCCTCTAAAGCTGCTTGCACTTGAAATGTGGTCTGAACATTACTGCTGGTACTTTTCTGTGGGAATTTTCTTGCCTCCTACCAGCCTGGAATATTTCCAGCAAACTATGGTACAACACCATGGTATTAGCACTGCCCCCAGTACCAGTAGCGAAGCCATCCTCAATTTCCTTCTCTGGAATTTTATTTGGTAGACTGAGTGGCTGCCCAAATAAATTTTCTCACAAAAGAGCTGATGATAGAGTGGCAGTAGGTTCAAGTTTCTCCAGCCTGTTAGATATTAGAGGGTGAACGGCAGCACATTGGATCAGTGGTTAGCACTGAAGTCTTGCAGCACTGGGATCCTGGGTTCAAATCCCAGCAAGGACAACATCTGCAAGAAATTTGTATGTTCTCCCCATGTTTGCATGTGTTTCCTCCTCAGTAAAAATAGAGTGTCCTGGAATCTTCCCACACACTTTTCTTAGCCAGGACTGCTTCTCAGCAGGGTTGGACAGTCCCACCAGAGAATTCTCTGGTGTGCCTTGGCTTCTACCTCAGGAGAGTTCATGATAGCGCTAACTTTGCAGCTGCTATGGGGCTCTTGAGCGGGTGAGAAAGGTTAGCTCTCAGAAACAAATCCTCTGGTGGGCACAATGTTTTTCAATCTGAAACAGCTTCTCAGTGGGAGTTGTATTTCACCACAGCCATATTCTTTAGCTCTGTGAAAGGACTGGCATAGAGGGAAACCTTATCTACCCCGGTTGTCATTTCTCTGTCACCAGGTTCCGCCCATTGTAACACATGACCATGCCTGGCTGTATGTTCAGCGGTGAGAGCCACAGATCAAGCTGCTGTGTTACAGCTTTCAACAACTATGCAGCGCTGGGCGGTTTGTCAATTAAGCATTAAGCATGTTATCTTCAGCACAGCCTGTTGCTGTTTGGCCAAGGCAGTGCTGCAGTGCTGTCAGCTTGTGACTGATGTGGTCATTTCGGAGATGGAGGAGGAGGTACATGAGCTGAACAATGTGATTACATTGAGGTTAAATTGGTGATGCTGTTTTTTATACTAAAGAAAGATCCTATTGTTATGTTTTTTTATGTTATTTTTTATGAAAAATGCATTCACCGGGAAATGTCACTTTAACATTTTACAACCTCATCTGGCAATGTTGTGTCATCAGACACATCCTGTTTTATTTATGATGGAGGGACTCTGAAAGTCATAAAGCCTATTTTTATAGGGACATCAGACGGCCCTTACTATTCTTAAAAGGCCAGCAGTCGGCCCTAGCTATTGTTAGAGAGCCATCAGAGGGCTATGCTTTGTTGTTCCCATTATTAACAAGTGGGTTTCCTATACTGTTATTGCGCATCCAGTGACTGCAAGGGTTGTCAAAAATTTGGACGCAACCTAATACCCCTTTGAAGAGACATAGAGGAGGGTCTCAGTAAAAAAAATGTTCCCATTATAAAGGAGCGGGTCTTCTATAGTGGTAATGCCCATGCTGTGACTGCAAGGGTGGCCAAAATTTTTGAAAAAAAACACTAACAATTTAAAGACACAAAGAGCATGGCCACAGTAACAAGGTACGACATGTTCCCGTTAGAAAGGAGAGGGTCTGCTATACAGTTATATGGTATGCAGTGAATCCAACGGCTGACAAATTTTAGGAAAAACCCCACTAAGAATTTAAGGACACACAGAGCAGGGCCACAGTAACAAGGTACGACATGTTCCCATTAGAAAGTAGAGGGTCTGCTATACAGTTATAGGGTATGCAGTGAATCCAACGGCTGACAAATTTTAATGAAAAACCTCAATAAGAATTTAAAGACACACAGAGCAGGGCCACATTAACAAGGTACGACATGTTCCCATTAGAAAGGACAGGATCTGCTATACAGTTATAGGGTATGCAGTGAGTCCAACGGCTGACCAATTTTAGGAAAAAAACGACTAAGAATTTAAAGACACATAGAGCAGGGTCACAGTAACGACAAATTCCCATTAGAAATTCTAGGGTTGGCTATACTGTTATAGGGTATGCAGTGAGTCCAACGGCTGACAGATTTTAGGAAAATCCCCACTAAGAATTTAAAGACACACAGAGCAGGGCCACAGTAACAAGATATGACATGTACCCATTAGAAAGGAGAGGGTCTGCTATACAGTTATAGGGTATGCAGTGAGTCCAACGGCTGACCAAGTTTAGGAAAAACCCACTAAGAATTTAAAGACACATAGACCAGGCCACAGTAATGACAAATTCCCATTAGAAAGGAGAGAGTCTCCCATAGTGTTGGACTATGCAGTGACTGCAAGGGCTGCCAAAAATTTGGAGGCACTTCAATGGCCCTTGGAAGAGACGTGGAGGAGCGCATCATAAATTTTTTTTACCATTAGAAAGGAGCGGGCCTCCTATACTTGTAATGCCATGCACTAAGTGTATGGGCTGACAAACATTTACTCCTGGGGGGTATACATGAACATACTGTATAAAAATTTTTTTTTTCGGGCATCATAAAAATGTAGCGCCCCGAGGGCTCGGCCGCTACAGGGGTATTGCACCTCTGCCAGAGGTGTGATATTCCACTCCCGGGTAAGGATGGAGTATGGACCAGGGTTCAGTTAGCTGCATACAGCACACTCACCCCATTTCCGAGGGACAGCTCAACGGTGCTCCCATTAGACAGAAATGCAGGCACGACAGACCATGTCCCTGGCTGGAGTGGGGAGGGGGTAGGAATACCCAGTGATGTAGGAGCAGATAGGGGTTGGTTCCTGAGCGTAGATAGGAGCCCATTGTTTGCTGGTCACCTGGGCTCATGTTCTAGAGGGCACCATCTTAGAACAGTGTTCAGTCAGAGAGAAGAAGTGACAGAGTGGGGGCCTTGGTTGTCGAACGAAGTGTGCCCTCTGCCTCCAGCGTTTTTAGATGGGAATTTTTTTAATAGTTCCGCAACAAGGGCCTTCTGGTACTGCCTCATTTTTGTACACCTGTCCGCCTCAGGAATAAGAGATATAAAGTTCTCCTTGTAGAGTGGGTCTAGAAGTGTCACCAACCAGTAATGACCTAAAATTTTGAGAATGCGAGGGTCATGGGAAAGGCAGCATAACATAAACTCAGCCATGCGTGCCAGACTACTAACAGGCAAGACTTCCGTGTCCTCACCAAGAGGATGACTGACCATGCTCTCCTCCTCCTCCTCTCTGTCCTCTGGCCATCCACGCTGAACAGACGGTATGACAGCTGTGCAGATAGCACCGTCTATAGTGCATGAAACTAGTTCCTGTCCTTCCTCCTCCTCCTCTTCCTCATTGTCACCCAATCCACGTTGGGATGAGATGAGGCTTGGCTGTGTGTAATCACCCTGTATGGTTAATTGCTCCATCTTATCGTGCTGAGCCTGCAATGCATCATCTTTGATTGTGAGCAAAGAGCTTTTCAGAAGACAGAGAAGCGGGATGGTGACGCTAATTATGGCGTCATCGCCGCTCACCATCTTGGTGGAGTCCGCAAAGTTTTGGAGGATGGTACATATGTCTGACATCCACGTCCACTACTGAGGTCTTATGTGTGGAGTCTGAACTGAATACCGATAGCCTTTTTGATGCTGGTACTCAACAACTGCCCTCTTCTGCTCACAAATCCTTCCCAACATCTGCAATGTAGAGTTCCAACATGTGGTGACATCACACACCAGTCTGTGAGCCAGAAGCTGCAAACGCTGCTGAAACACTGCAAGGGCGGCGGAAGCTGTAGCTGACTTTCTAAAATGGGCACACAGGCGGCATACTTTAACAAGCAGATCCGGCAGCTCCGGGTAGGATTTGAGTAACCGCTGAACCACGAGGTTAAGCACATGGGCCAGGCATGGTACGTGTGTGAGCTCGCCTCGCCTCAGAGCCGCCACCAGGTTCCGGCCATTGTCACACACGACCATGCCTGGCTGTAGGTTCAGCGGTTTGAGCCACAGATCTGCCTGCTCTTTCAGAGCTGGCCATAACTCTTCAGCATTGTGTGTTTTTTCACCTAAGCATATTAGCTTCAGCACAGCCTGTTGCCGCTTGGCCGAGGCAGTGCTGCAGTGCTTCCAGCTTGTGACTGATGTGGTCATTTCGGAGATAGAGGCCGAGGAGGAGGAGGAGGCTGAGGAGCATGAGGTTCAGGAGCTGTAGACCGTGGGGACAACCCTGATTGACCTAGGGCCTGCAATCTTTGGCGTCGGGAGGACGTGTTCCGTCCCAAGGTCCGACTGGGTCCCGGCTTCCACTATGTTAACCCAGTGTGCCATCAGCGAGATGTACCGTCCCTGCCCACAAGCACTTGTCCACGTGTCCGTGGTTAGGTGGACTTTACCGGTAACTGCGTTGTTGAGGGCACGGCTAATGTTTTGGGACACGTGCTTGTGTAATGTGGGGACGGCACACTGGGAGAAATAGTGGCGGCTGGGGACAGAGTACCGAGGGACGGCCGCCGCCATCAGGTTGCGGAATGCTTCTGTCTCCACAAGCCTAAAAGGCAACATTTCGAGCCAAGCAGTCGTGAATTGTGAGAATTTAGTAGTGTGGCCTGTGGGACGTTGGCTGCATATTTGCGCTTGCATTCCAAGGACTGGAGTATGAACAACTGAACGCTGTGCTGGGAGAAGGACATGGACGTGCTTCCTGATGCTGCTACTTGAGAGTGTGCAATGACAGGTGCAGGGCAGGAGGCATCTTTGCATGCACTATGGACAGGGGATTGACTTGCATGCACAACAGCAGAAGAAGCAATGGTGCCACCTGTAGACACTGTTCCTGGACCCTGGTGTTCGGCCCACAAAGTCGAGTGATTTGCTGCCATGTGCCTGATCATGCTGGTGGTGGTCAGGCTGGTCGTTTTGCCACCCCTGCTGATGCTGGTCTGGCTCGTGATGCAAATGGCCTTTTTGGAGTTATCGGCAGAGTCTTTAAAAAACAACCAGACTCGGGAAGACCTAACAGTTGTAGTGGCAACTTCCTTCGTGTTGGTGTTACGGGAAACGGTAGCCTGCCTTCTGTCTGCGGCCACCACACTGCTTCTTCCTGCCTGTTGGGGTGCTCTGCCTCCCTCCCCCTGTGTGCTGCTGTCCTTGCTCTGCATGTCCTCCTGCCAGGTTGGGTCAGTTACTATATCATCCACCACCTAGTCACCCACTTCTGCACCCTGGTACTATTCCTGACTTTCTGCCAATTGTGTCTAATCATCGTCCACCTCTTGTGACAGTTTCCCACCGTCGCCTTCATGTGACCGTGGCTGCTCAAATATTTGGGCATCGCTACACGTGATCTCCTCTTGCCCCGCTTCAAGTGGACCGGGCGAGAGGCCCGAATCTATAAATGGAAAAGTGAACAGCTCTTCAGATTGTCCAAGTGTGGGATCAGTTGTCTCTGGGTACTCAGCATGGTGGGAGGAAGGAGGATCAGGGTGAGGAATATGAGGTCCAGACTCATGGCTACTGAGACTTGACCGTGTAGAAGACAGGGTGGTGGTGGTGGTGGCTAAGTGACTGGAAGCATTATCCGCTATCCAACCAACAACCTTTTGACACTGATCTGGGTTCAATAGTGGTGTGCTGCGGTCCCCTAGAAATTGGGACAGGAAGGTCAGACGAGAAGATGTGGGTGTTTGCTGTGGCACAATTTCGGCTTGCCCACGGCCTTGTCCTCGGCCTCTGCATGCACCATTGCCATCACGTCCAGTTCCCCGTCCCTTGCCACGTGCCTTGCCCATTTTAAATGGAGGATAGTATCTTCCACGCTCACTACAAATGACTGAGTTTGAAGCGAAGTTATATGTGATCGGTGTGATGGAGAAAACAGAGTTTTAAATACCTGGCCTGTAGGTAAGTAGTGTGAACAGCAAACTGCTGTGAATTGCTTCACTGACACACTGAAAAAATGGAGGCCAGAAATGGCAGTATTTTCTGACAACGTATATGTGATCCGTGTGACGGAGAAAACACAGTTTTAAATAGCTGGATTTCTAGCGCTCTAATATGGAAAGGACCTGGCTGTATTCTGCAGTGCCAACAAGCAAATGGCGCAGAAAAACTGTGTTCTCTGGATTGCTTTATAAGCAAATAATGAGGATTAAGATCCAAAGAAAAGTATTCCTCGCCCCTGAGACCTGGGCCTTTGTATAGAAATATCTAACAGCAGCAGAAGGCAGAATTGGAATGGAGCCTCTTGTGCTATATGCACTGCAGTCTGCTATATACCCTGCCTGCCTGCCTATATACACTGCCTGCCTGATATCTCTGCAGATGGATTAGTCCTCAGAAGGACTGTTTGTTGAGATAGATATGTGTAATGTGCGGTTTTTCTCACTACACTACCTAATGCACGATCAAATCTCTCCCTAACGCAGCAGCAGCTCTCCCTACACTGTCTGATCCAGAGTGACTGTGATGAGCATGGCGGTGCCAGGTCAGATATAGACCTGATGACGCTGTGCAGCCAGCCAATCACTGTAATGCCCACAACCAACATGGCTATGGCATTACAGTGCATGGCAGGCAATCACTGTATGTTCATTGGCTCTGTAAAGAGCGCCAAACATGCAGGGAGGGGACCCGACTTCCCGCCCGACCAACCCGGAAATACTCGGTGAGCGCAGAGCATCTCGAGCAGTGAGATACTCGGGCAAGCACCGAGCAGTAGCGAGCATGCTCGCTCATCACTAGTTGTCATTAAGATTTAAAAAGAGAAAACACAGAAATGTGACAGTAAATGGCTTTCCCCAACCAATAACCATGAGTGGAGAAAAAGTGTTTTTGTTATCATTCATTTTCTCTGAAACAAGGCCAAGAAAGGAAAAATTCTGCCGGGGTATGTAAACTTTTGAGCAGAACTGTATATGCGCCAGCCCCAGTGTCTCCTATTCTATGTACTCCAGCCCCAGTGTCTCCTATTCTATATACTCCAGCTTCTTCTGTGATGTATATGCTCTAGCCCCAATGTATCCTGTGATGAATATACGCCAGCCCCAGTGTCTCCTATTCTATATACTCCAGCCCCAGTGTCTCCTATTCTATATACTCCAGCTTCTTCTGTGATGTATATGCTCTAGCCCCAATGTATCCTGTGATGAATATACGCCAGCCCCAGTGTCTCCTATTCTATATACTCCAGCTCCAGTGTCTTCTGTGACGTAGCTAATGTAGCCCTAATGTCTCTTATGCAGAGGCGTCGCATGATAAAGCAGTGAGACACAACCTCCCTGCCCTATCACTATCTCTTTCATATGCCACAGATCGCCATAGGCCTGCGGTTAACGAGATGTCAGCATACTCACGCAGGTGGCTCGGTGACATCATTGCATCGCTCTGCTCTGCTGTCCCGCCATGGAAGAGGAGACAGAGGCCGTGATGTAGGGAATCAGGATTAAGTGAGAATAAACGTTATTTTTTTTTTTAAATGATTGGGCAGTGGAGCCATCCTACTATATATCTGGAGTAGTGGGTCCATCATACTACATATGGAGTAGTGGGGCCATTATACTATATGTATGTGGGGCAGTGGGACCATCATAGTATATACAGGTGCATCTCACTAAATTAGAATATCTTCAAAAAGTTAATTGATTCCAGTTCTTCAATACTGTTTCAGTATGCTCCACAATCATGAGGAAGACTGCTGACTTGACAGATGTCCAGAAGGCAGTCATTGACACACTCCACAAGGTCCTAGAGTTCCAATTTTCATTTGGAAATCAAGGTCCCAGAGTCTGGAGGAAGAGTGGAGAGTCCACAATCCAAGCTGCTTGAGGTCTAGTGTGAAGGCTCCACAATCAGTGATGGTTTGGGGGGCCATGTCATCTGCTGGTGTAGGTCCACTGTGTTTTATCAAGACCAAAGTCAGCACAGCCGGCTACCAGGACATTTTACAGCACTTCATGCTTGCCTCTGCCCACAAGCTTTTTGGAGATGGAAATGTCATTCTCCAGCAGGACTTGGCCCCTGTCCACACGGCCAAAAGTACCAATACCTGGTTTACACACAACAGTATCACTGTGCTTGATTGGCAGCAAACTCGCCTGACCTTAACCCCATAGAGAATCTATTATAGAGAATCTATGGGGTATTGTCAAGAGGTAGATGAGAGACACCAGACCCAACAATGCAGATGAGCTGAAAGACAGCTTTTTGTATTGAAGAACTGAAATAAATTAACTTTTTGATGATATTCTAATTTAGTGAGATGCACCTGTATATGGAGCAGTGGGACCATCATGCTATATATATGGAGGAGTGGGGGCATCATACTAAATATAGAGCAGTGTGTGTGTGTCACCCCAGGCCTGGATGCCACAAACAATAATCTGTTTCTGAAAGCAGGAGGGAGGTCCCCTGGTTAGGGACTATTAGCATACAGCACCTCCTGTCCCAGGCCAGCAGGGGGAGCTGGCTGCCCCTATAAAAGCTGGAACTGGGGGCAGGGTTAGAGAGAACTGGAAGACCTAGCTCAGGAGTGAGACTAGTCCCAGAGAAGGAGGGACAGTTCAGCTGTAGCTGAGGAGTCCGTGAGGCACAGGAGAAACTGCAAGCCAGGGACAGAGGCGACGAGAGCCGGTCCTGGCAGAGAACCAATCTACCGGACATTGGGGTCCGAGGCTGTCAGGGTTACAAGCCCAGCAGCAGAGAACCAACCTGCGAGGGATTTCAGGTCCCTTGGCCTAAGAAGCCTGGAGGCTCCACCACACAGAGGGACCAGTACATCGAGGAGCAAGCAACAGGTACCCAAGGCCTGAGTCGCAAGCCATACAGGAGAGAAGTACACGGCCAGCTCAGGGACGTGGGCTATTACACCACGAAAAGGGGGATAGTCAGAAAGAGCATAGAGAGAACGGTAGGCCTACACACTCACCCTGACCAGTGGGGCTCGCCCGAATGCTCTCAGAAACCCAGGCCCATTCCTAACCGGTACTGTTGGGTCATTAATAATATCTACAATAAAGACCCTGAACTGTTTGAAGCAGACTCTGAACTATTACTATTGCGGCCTGCACTATCACCCCCAACATCCACCTACACTGCCCTAAGGCTACACTCTTCCCGTGGGGAATTATCCTACCCCTGTGCTGCACACCAACACCAGCCTCAGCGGTCTGCCTTGCAGCAGCGGTTATCTCCAATCGCAATCCACGGGTGGCGTAGTCGGACATTCAAAACACTGATAAATAGACTGCCACCATTTGGTCTGACCACCCTGAGCCACGGGATCGGGTTGCCACTACTACCCCCATCAGCACCGTACACTAGAAGGCCCGGTTCCGGGTACCCCACGGCCCAGGGGGCGAGTCAGCTTTGGCGTAGTTGGCAGAATTGTGACCAACCCGCAACAAACGGGTATTGCGTGCCTGGAAAAGACTCTATACATATCTGAGTGAAGTTTCCCTCCATTCAGGGCCATTTCCCGCCAATCGGAGCGTTTCCTGCCATCGGGCGCCATCTTCGGGACGCCACGCCTACGCTGAGACGCTGCTCAAGGTCCTGGAAGGAGATCCAGCGGATGCCGACGTCATCACCGAGCAAAGCAAGGTCCTCGCCCAGAGCATCGCGAGCGGAGCCGCGGCCTACAGAAGAGGATCGCCAGAAGGTAGGCCACAGTTAACTAGGGGGGAGGAAGATGTCGGACGCGGAGGGACCCTCTACCACCAGCGTAGCCGCTGCAGCTGTGATGCCGTTTTCCATGCCCTATATCCATAGGCGGATTATAATGAGGGCAATCCGGATTGCCCTCATTATATGTGCGGGCCGCCGCGGCACATAGCGGTAGCAGTGGCGGGAGGGGGGGGCCTGGACCGCTCCCCCAGCAGCGGCCGCCGCTACTTCTTCATCCGCCGGGCCAGCACTGCAGCAGTTAACTTCCCTGTGCTGGCCCGGCCGCATCACTGCTAGGAGACATGGCCCTGTGCGCGGCTGTGTCTCCTAGCTGTGACGTCACACAGTGCGCCCCGGCCTGCAGTGCTGCACCGGAAAAGAGAGAGAGCAGGCAGGAGGAATTGAGCCGGGGGATTGTGAGTGTGTGTGTGTGTGGGCAGATGTGTGTGTGGGCAGGTGTGTGTGTGTTTGTGGGCAGGTGTCTGTGGGGGCAGGTGTCTGTGTGGGCAGGTGTGTGTGTGTGTGTATATGTGTGTGTGTATATATGTGTGTGTGTCTGTGTGGGCAGGTGTGTGTGTATATGTGTGTGTGTATATGTGTGTGTGTGTGGGGGGGGGCAGGTGTGTGTGTGGTCAGGTGTGTGTATATGGGTGTGTGTGTGTGTTTGCGGGCAGGTGTCTGAGTGAGCAGATGTGTGTGTGGGCAGGTGTGTGTGTGTGTGGGCAGGTGTGTGTGTGTGTGGGCAGGTGTGTGTGTGTGTGGGCAGGTGTTTGTGTGTGTGTGGGCAGGTGTGTATGTGTGTGGGCAGGTGTGTGTGTGTGGGCAGGTGTGTTTGTGTGTGGGCAGGTATGTTTGTGTGTGGGCAGGTGTGTGTGTGTGTGTGGGCAGGTGTGTGTGTGTGTGGGCAGGTGTGTATGTGTGTGGGCAGGTGTGTGTGTGTGTGTGGGCAGGTGTGTGTGTGTCTGTGTGGGCAGGTGTGTGTGTGTGTATATGTGTGTGTGTGTGTGGGCAGGTGTGTGTGTGTGTGTATATGTGTGTGTGTGTGGGCAGGTGTATGTGTGTGTGTGTGTGGGCAGGTGTGTGTGTGTGTGTGGGCAGGTGTGTGTGTGTCTGTGTGGGCAGGTGTGTGTGTATATGTGTGTGTGTGTGTGGGCAGGTGTGTGTGTGTGTGTGTATATGTGAGTGTGTGTGGGCAGGTGTGTGTGTGTGGGCAGGTGTGTGTGTGTGTATGTGTGTGTGGGCAGGTGTGTGTGTGTGTCTTTGTGGGCAGGTGTGTGTATATGTGTGTGTGTGTGGGGGGGGCAGGTTAGAAAGTCTTGCCCTGTTGGACACTACACCTGACTTGAGGCCACCACCTCTTGGTTGTCCAATGTTCTTGCTTCTCTAGGGCTCTTCTCAGATATTCATTATACCAGCTCCCCAGAATACCAAAGTTAGGGTGGGTGACCGCGAGCCCTGGTGGTGGTCATAACTGCGGCCACCCAGGGGCAATACTCCATAACAACAATCCCCTGAGGTGGTGTAGGATGTAAGGACCTATTCACACTACATTCAGCGCTGCATTCAGGTCTTTACACAAGGCTTACAACTGAATCCCTGAAATTCAGGATTGTGCTGTCTGAAATGAGACATCTGAAAGCAGAGAAAATGGAGCCTAAAGATTCAGACTTTAGCCTTGGTTTGCCTTTGTTCAAATCAATGGCTATGTCAAGGCACATCTGAATGCCAATTTTCAGGGATTTAGATAGAAGCCTGGAAAGAGGAGATGAATGCATTGCAAAATTCAGTGTGAATAGGCCCTTATATCTGGAGTCTTGATATTGATGCCACAAGCATTTTACTTGTTTTTAACTTAAAAAAAAAATACACACACACAAATTATACACACACACACACACACACTATACATACACACACAGTATACATACACACACATTATACACACACACACACAATACATACACACACACAGATGTGTATGTGGGCAGGTGTGTGTGTGGGCAGGTGTGTGTGTGTGTGGGCAGGTGTGTGTGTGTGATGTCTGTCTGTTTGTGTGTGTGTGTGTGGGCAGATGTCATTGTGTGATGTCTGTTTGTATGTATTTTTGTGTTTCAAATGTGTTTATGCGTGTCTGTATATGTTTGTGTGTGTGTATGACTGCATGCGGCCTCCTGCTGAGTATAGTTGGCGCCGTGCGGCCTCCTGATGTCTCTGGTGGGGCTCCGTGCATTATAGACGGCGCCGTGCGGCCCCTCGCTGTGTATAGATGGCTAAGTGCGCCCCCCCGCTGTGTATAGATGGCTACGTGCGGCCCCCCGCTGAGTATAGATGTCGCCGTGCAGTCTCCTGCTGTGTATAGATGGCTACGTGCGGTCTCCCGCTGAGTATAGATGGCGCTGTGCGGCCTCCTGCTGTCTCTGGGGGGAGCGCCGTGAGGCATCTATACTCAGCAGGAGGCCGCACATAGCCATCTATACACGTATACTCAGCA
Source organism: Phyllobates terribilis (assembly GCF_046119375.1). NCBI lineage: Eukaryota > Metazoa > Chordata > Amphibia > Anura > Dendrobatidae > Phyllobates > Phyllobates terribilis. The sequence continues at coordinate 2,248,387 of NW_027362994.1, forward strand.
GGAGGCCGCACGTAGCCATCTATACGGTGCCATCTATACACAGCGGGAGGCCGCACGGCGCCATCTATACACAGCGGGAGGCCGCACGGCGCCATCTATACACAGCGGAAGGCCGCACGGCGCCATCTATACACAGCGGGAGTCTCAGTGCTTTGCAAGAGCAGTCAATAAATTCTGCTTGACTAATTCTGAGCACCATAAAGTCTGGTTCGCTTCTAACCTGCTGTCTTCATTTTCAGCTTGCTGAATTCTAACTCATTTACTGTCATTCGAGACGATGCCTTTGCTGGTCTCTTTCACCTTGAATACCTGTAAGTGCTCCACTTAATGTCATATTTTTGATTCTGTTCTTCTTCATCTTTTGGCATGTGCAATTGTATGAGCAAGTATTCATATGAATTTATGTCCTACTTAAACCTTTGAGGACCTTAAATTTTATTCAATCAAATTTTTTTCCAGTTTAAAACTATGGGACATATATGTGCCTTGGTCCTCAAAGGGTTTTTAAAGGGGCTGCAAACATAAATACGAAAAAAATAATTCAATTAGTGCTTTATGTGTTCATTTAATTTTCATTTGAAGTCCATTTTTTTTATATACCTTGAAATTAAACCCTACCCCATGGAATGAAGCCCTACCTACATAACATCTGAGAGCTACATGGATCCCGCTTGTGAGGTGCCTGTCCGTCACTACTATTCAGTTTTAGGGTCCACTCACTAAGCCATATATTCTCTCATGCAAGAGAATAGGGCCAATTATGCTAATGACACTGGGCTCAAACTCTGTCAGAGCTTCAACTGAGTGTGATCCGATTCTCTCGCAGCACAGATATGGAGAAGATGGAGAACTTAATTTCTCCATCTTCTCCATAGTCTCTGTGAGTGTTCATCGGACTGCACTTGGATGACATCCGAGTGCAGTCCAATGTTTTACGTGCACCCATAGACTTGTATGGGTGCACATGGTCCGAATATCGAATGAGATTATTTTCTCATGCCAATAATCGCACTGTCCCATAGTATAACATAGGGCCGAGTCCTATCCGATAAAACATCACATAGCATTCGGCCGTGTTATACGACAGTGTGAGCGAGCCCTTAGAGTCAAGGAATATTTACATGCAAATGATGATATTACTCTCCAAGTGTATATTTTTTTAGGCGAGTTCATAGTAAATGCTTTGCATTTTTGACATGTGATCAACTAAAGAACAAGAAAGATTTAGGACCTTCCCTATAGAGAAACGGAAAATAGTTTGGAGGACTTGCATGTCCTTTTTTATTTATTATGAGAAAATCATAAAAGATCCCGTTTTTTAACCATGCTGTGACTTTCTGCTGAGGGAGAGGGAGAGAGCTGCCCTATTCAGAGTCTGTAATAAGACCTGCTGACAAAAGTGTTGAAGATACAGTCTAATGTGAATTAACAATAAAAAAAAAGTTAATTTAACAAATGGCTTGTATTTTTTTTAATACAAACTTTTTTGTCTTTACAGCTCCTTTAAAGGGAATCTGTCATGAGGTTTTTGCCACCTAATCTGAGAGCAGCATAATGTAGGGTTAGAGGCACTGATTCCAGTAATGTGTCACTTACTGGGCTGCTTAGTGTTGTTTTGATAAAATCATTGATTTGTCAGAAGGTAATTATCACTAGATGACTAGTAAGTTCTGTAGGACCCCACCCCCATCACTGATCAGTAGATTTCTGTGTACACTGAGCATGGGCAGAAAGCTGCCAATCAGTGGTGTGGGTGGGGCTATACAGAGCGCAGCATTCAGAGAGCTGCTAGATCTGCAGCAGATAAAACGGTGATTTTCTCAAAATGACAACAAGCAGCTGAAAAAGTGACACATCGCTGGAATCAGGGTATCTGCCCCAATATTGTGCTGCTCTCAGATGAGGCAGCACAATTAATATTATGCCAAATAAATTTCCTGTGAACTATCACATGATCTATCACAGGGGATCATGTGACATGTCACGTGATAAATCAGGTGTGTGGAGGGGGCCCGCGCCTTCTAAACTGCCCGGGGCCCTTGCTACTCTTAATCCACCCCTGCCGATATCCTCGGAGCGGCCTGGCTGCCCCTGTATGCCGGCGAGTCGCATACCTTGGGCGACTTTAAAGAAAGGCTGTATAGACTGTTCAAAGTTTATCCCCTGACAGAAGAACAGAAGGTAAGCATACTGATAGGGCAGTTAACTGGTGCGGCCCAGCGGGAGGTAAAGTCTTGGACAGCAGAGGAGAAAAGGACTGTAAGGGGGGTTCTGACCCGTCTACGGGACACCTTTGATACCCGTACCTCAGCAGAAATCAAAATGCGGTTCTATGGATGTAAGCAGCGAGCTCAAGATAGCATCCGAGATTATGCCCTAAATTTACAGGAAGCCTTAGGGGCAATTAAGCAAGCTGACCCTGGCAGCGTGCAGGATACAGATAAACTATTGACTGACCAGTTCATAGAAGGTCTGCTGTCCAGCGCCCACAGAACCCAGCTGCGCCTCATGGCCCTACAGAACCCCGATTTGACTTTTGCACAGTTCAAAGATAGGGCCATCCGGGTGCTCCGAGAACCTGCACCGGGTGGCGCTGTAGCTTCCCGGCGCCCTGCCATCCCTTACCACCAGGGGGCGGCGCCCTATCCCGCAAACCTTGTGGGGGCTGATGCGCAGGCCCTAAATCCATCCCCGCCTGCAAACCTCCACCATCAGGTCCAAGAACTAACAAAGAGTGTTGCTGCATTGACCAGGACCGTACAGTCGTTACAGATGGACCTGTCAGGACTAATCAAGCTGGCTTCCAGTCCGGAGGATGTCCCGTGGCGTCGACGGAGGAGGATCCCGTCATTCAGAGGGAGGCCCGCCGATCATTACACTGAGGATGGACAGCCGATTTGCCGCCGTTGCAGCCAGCCGGGACACGTAGCCAGGTACTGTACTTTAAATGGGTCCGACCTGGGGCAAAGGGCCAACCCCCAGGCATAAGGTCATCAGGCCCATCTAATTGGCGTGATAAGTACGTAGGGGGACGCCCGGTTTTACCCGTAGTGCTGGACGGTATCCCCATGAGTGCACTGCTGGACACCGGGTCCCAAGTGACTACCATCCCCTATGTACTTTTCAAGCAGTACTGGAGTGACACTGATATAACTCGTTATCCAGACGATGACTTGAGCATCATCGCCAGCAATGGTCAACCCGTGCCGCAGGTGGGGTTCAGAGAGATGACCATTAAGATTGGTAAAGTTGAACTGCCGGCACAGGGAGTGATCATTGTGGACATTGACCATCGAGAAAGTCACCCTAAAATAACCTTGGGTACTAATGTGATTGAAAATTGTCTTTCAGAAGTAATTGTAATTTTTCAGCAGGTGGCGATGAATGCGAGCTCCAGCCAACAGAGGGTCCTCCAGAAGGAGATAAGAGCCCTGATGAGATGGCAACAGGTAGAACTGTCTGGTGGTGAGATCGGTAGCGTGAGGATGAGCGACTCGTTCCCCATTGCTATGCCCCCCAAAAGTGAAATGATCTGGTGTCGGACTGCAATCGGGTTAAGAGGGAGAGACTACCAAGCCATGGTAGAACCCGTGTACTCAGACAGCAGGCCCACCATTTTGACAGCCCGGGGGGTGGTCTATGTCCGCCATGGAAGGGTGCCCGTCCGGATCTTAAACATTGGGGAAAGGGAAGTACATTTGCCCCGGTACGCTACACTAGCCAAATTGTATACTGTTGAACACAATGCTGTCAGGGCCGTGGAACCCTTGCCTCCGTCTCCCCAGGCGGAGGGTAATGGTTCCCAGAAACCCAAGGAGGACTGGTGCCAGAAACTCCACGTGGGTGCTGACTCCACTCCCTTGCACCAAAAACAAGGACTCTACCGGGTGGTTCAAGAGTACGAGAGAATCTTTAGTAAGCACCCGCTAGACTTCGGCAGAGTGAAAGGAGTAGAACACCACATCCCCACGGGGAGCCACCCACCAATTGCTGAAAGATACAGACCTGTACCACCCCGCACACTATCAGAACGCAAAGGGCATTCTGAGAGAAATGAAGGAAGCCAGGGTCAATAGAGACAGTTGTAGCCCCTGGGCAGCCCCCTTGGTTCTGGTAAAAAAGAAAGACGGTACTATGACAATGTGCGTGGACTATAGAGAAGTCAATCGTATCACCCATAAAGATAAATACCCGTTGCCTAGAATAGAGGAGTCTTTGGCCGCACTAAAATCAGCTAATTTCTTCTCTACTTTGGACCTTACTAGTGGGTACTGGCAGGTTCCTGTGGCAGAGGCTGATAAGGAGAAGACCGCCTTCACCACCCTGATGGGATTAAGTGAATTCAACTATATGCCGTTCGGGCTCTGCAACGCACCCGGGACCTTCCAGAGGCTGATGGAATGCTGTCTAGGGCACCGAAACTTTGAGACGGTCCTACTTTACCTGGACGACGTGATTGTCTATTCGAAGACTTACGAGGACCATCTAAAGCACCTGGCCGAGGTGTTCGAGGCCCTGGCAGGCTTTGGCATGAAAGTGAAACCCTCCAAGTGCCATCTGTTAAAGCCGAAGGTACAGTACCTGGGACACGTGGTGAGTGCAGAAGGAGTAGCCCCCGACCCTGACAAAATCACGGCAATAAAGAACTGGCCAAGCCCCTCTAACATAAAAGAAGTGAGGCAGTTCCTCGGGTTGGTAGGCTACTACCGAAGGTTCATCCCCAGGTTCACCAAGATGGCAGCCCCTATGCAGGACCTCCTTATAGGACAATCTAAGACCAGAAGCCAAAAGCCACCCTTCAAGTGGGACAAGCCGGAAGAGGAGTCCTTCCGCCAGCTGAAGATGGCCCTCACGGGGGATGAGAACCTGGCCTACCCTGATTATGGCCAGCCTTTTATCCTCCACACAGACGCCAGTAATGTGGGGCTGGGAGCCGTACTGTCACAGAACCAACAGGGCAGAGAAAGGGTGATCGCGTACGCCATCCGGAAGCTGAGGCCCACCGAGAGAAACCCGGAGAATTACAGCTCCTTTAAGCTGGAGTCCTTGGCAGTGGTGTGGGCCGTAACAGAACGTTTCAAGCATTACGTGGCCTCTGTGAAGTTCACTGTGTACACGGACAACAATCCGTAGACACATCTGGACAATGCGAGACTTGGTGCCCTAGAGCAGCGGTGGATGGCCCGGCTAGCAAACTATGACTTCACCATCAAGTACCGGGCAGGCCGAGCCAATGCCAATGCAGATGCCCTATCGAGAATGCCCCACTTGCCCGATGAGGGAGAAGATCCAGACGAGTTGGAGGAAATAGAGCTCCCTGCATTCCACCGGTACGGGGCCACTCAGTACTCCCACCTTGTAAGAGACAAAGACTTGACCACTGTCATGTTCAATTCCTTACCTCACCACGGCTGGGCTGAAACGCAAGATAGTGACCCTGCAATTCGCCTGGTGAAAGACCTCTTGACCCAGGCAGACGCTAGCCCTGGCTCGGACGCTCCAGAGGAAGCCAAGCAGTTATGGAAGGAGAAAAGCAGGCTATTCCTCTACGAAGGTAAGCTGTGCAGAAGGCTTGTCAACCACCGGACGCACGAGCTGACCTGGCAGGTAGTGGTCCCGAGACGAGATGCAGCAATGGTACTGGAGGCCTACCATGACAGAGCGGGACACTTCGGGTGGAAGAAACTGGAGTTCCTACTGAGAGAGCGGTTCTACTGGGTCGGAATGAGAGGGGCCATAGAGAAGTGGTGCAGGGACTGTGGCCCATGTAACCTCAGAAGGAAGGCGGTACCAGCCAGAAGACGCCCTTGATGCCCATCGTCACCAGGCAGCCTCTTGAGCTGGTAGCTCTGGACCATGTGAAACTGGCTCCAAGCCGGTCGGGCTACGTCTATGCCCTGACAATAGTGGACCACTATTCCCGGTTCCTGCTGGTGGTTCCTGTTAAAGACTTGACAGCCCAAACAGCGGCCAGAGCCTTCCAACAACACTTCTGCCATCCACACGGGTATCCGGAACAGGTCTTGACAGATCAAGGTCCAGCGTTTGAGGCTGAAATCTTCCAGGAGTTCTGCAACCTCTACGGCTGTAAGAAGATTCGGACAACGTCTTACCACCCACAAACCAACGGGCTGTGTGAGAAAATGAATAATATCGTCATTGATCTCCTCAAAACGTTGCCCCTGGAAGAACGCAGCCTGTGGCCGGAGAAGCTGCCAGACCTGATAGACTTATACAACCATATCCCGGTGAATGCTACAAATTGCACCCCGGCTTACCTGATGAGGGCAAGACCAGGTAAGCTGCCGATAGACCTGGAGATGGGAGTCCTGACCCCCGAGGACACCTCCCCAGACGCGGACTGGGATACGGAACGGCAGCTACAGTACAAGAAGGTACAGGAGAGTGTGGAGAGGAGTCTGGCTCAAGCGAGAGAAAAGCAAGAGAGGCTCTTCAACCAACACGCCCCTGCTGGTCCCCTGGAACCTGGTGAGCAGGTCCTGAAGCGGAAGAGAAGGCTTCACAAGCTAGATGACCAGTGGGAGAGCGACCCGTACACAGTACTGCAGTCCAACCACAACAACCCGAAGGTATGTGTAATTACCAAGGTTGGAGGAGAAACCACTAGCACCGTCTCCAGACACCACCTAAAAAGGTGCCCCGAGCAACTACAGAGTGCAGGAGAAGATCAAGATGACCTTGAACCCGCAGAAGACAAGAAAGAAATGATCAGCACAGTTCTTGGAGAGTTCCCCCGGTCCTGGACTCGGATAAATGATGCAATAGTGGTACCCGTCCTACACTTCCTTCAACCAACCCAGCAGGAACCTACAGGAGAGCAGGAGGAATCAGAAGACCAAGCAGCCCTAGAGGCAGAAGAACCCATGCCAGCAGCCCAGGAGAGTCAACCCTCTGCTGACAGTGAGCCTGCCATACCTGCGGTAAGCCAAAGGACCCGCAGATAGCTGCCTGCACTGCCTGTAAACCCAGCTAGTAGCTGTACCCTGAATGCTAGTGGGGAAAGTTAGGTTAGACCACCACCAGACAGTGGGTTACGCAGGTCAACCCGGAGCACTAGGGGGCAAATACCAGCTCGCTGGAAGATCTAAATGCTGTATATTGTAAATGTTTTATGTTTGTTGCCTGGTTGCTAATTATGTTTTTCCAGTCTTTCTAGTTCATGGACTAACAGGTTATGGACGCTGAATAACCGGAACTATCTTGTAGATAGTTGCACTTGGTGCCCTCTTTCGAAGATGGCCACGGAAGAAAAATCTGTCTGGTGTGGCCTCCTTGTGGCCCAAAGTAGAGAGCTCAGCCTTGTCGCCACGCCCAAGGCCAGGAAATTGGGGTTTATGAAAACAGGTCCCCACACCGTGGAAAACTTCACCTTGTTGGGTGAAATGGACACCCGGTCACGGAAGCGCCGTGACCTCAAGGACAAAATATACTTGTATATATGTTATGTTGTCATTTATACCCTGTATTTGTGTTTCCTGTTTAGTCCGGAGTACTACATTTTACTAGGGGAGAATGTGTCACCCCAGGCCTGGATGCCACAAACAATAATCTGTGTCTGAGAGCAGGAGGGTGGTCCCCTGGTTAGGGACAATTAGCATACAGCACCTCCTGTCCCAGGCCAGCAGGGGGAGCTGGCTGCCCCTATAAAAGCTGGAACTGGGGGCAGGGTTAGAGAGAACTGGAAGACCTAGCTCAGGAGTGAGACTAGTCCCAGAGAAGGAGGGACAGTTCAGCTGTAGCTGAGGAGTCCGTGAGGCAGAGGAGAAACTGCAAGCCAGGGACAGAGGCGACGAGAGCCGGTCCTGGAAGAGAACCAATCTACCGGGCATTGGGGTCCGGGGCTGTCAGGGTTACAAGCCCAGCAGCAGAGAACCAACCTGCGAGGGATTTCAGGTCCCTTGGCCTAAGAAGCCTGGAGGCTCCGCCACACAGAGGGACCTGTACAGCGAGGAGCAAGCAACAGGTACCCAAGGCCCTAGTCGCATGCCATACAGGCGAGAAGTACACGGCCAGCTCAGGGACGTGGGCTATTACACCACGAAAAGGGGGATAGTCAGAAAGAGCATAGAGAAAACGGTAGGCCTACACACTCACCCTGACCAGTGGGGCTCACCCGAATTCTCTCAGACACCCAGGCCCATTCCTAACCGGTACTGTTGGGTCATTAATAATATCTACAATAAAGACCCTGAACTGTTTGAAGCGGACTCTGAACTCTTACTATTGCGGCCTGCACTATCACCCCCAACATCCACCTACACTGCCCTGAGGCTACACTCTTCCCGTGGGGAGTTATCCTACACCTGTGCTGCACACCAACACCAGCCTCAGTAGTCTGCCTCGCAGCGGCGGTTATCCCTGATCGCAATCCACTGGTGGCGTAGTCGGACATTCAAAACACTGATAAATAGACTGCCACCATTTGGTCTGACCACCCTGAGCCACGGGATCGGGTTGCCACTACTACCCCCATCAGCACCGTACACTAGAAGGCCCGGTTCCGTGTACCCCACGGCCCAGGGGGCGAGTCATGTGCATCAAATTATACATACACATATGGGGCAGTGGGGCTTCATACTATATACAGGTGCTTCTCACAAAATTAGAATATCATCAAAAGTTAGTTTATTTCAGTTCTTCAATGCAAAAAGTGAAACTCCTATATTATATAGAGTCATTACACACAGAGTGATCTATTATATAGAGTCATTACACAGAGGGATCTATTATATAGAGTCATTACACACGGAGGGATCTATTATATAGAGTCATTACACACAGAGGGATCTATTATATAGAGTCATTACACACAGAGGGATCTATTATATAGAGTCATTACACACAGAGGGATCTATTATATAGAGTCATTACACACAGAGGGATCTATTATATAGAGTCATTACACACAGAGGGATCTATTATATAGAGTCATTACACACAGAGGGATCTATTTTAAGTGTTTATTTCTGTTAATGTTGATGATTATGGCTTACAGCCAATGAAAACACAAAAGTCATTATCTCAGTAAATTAGAATACTTCATAACAACAGCTTGAAAAATGTTTTTAAAATCCGAAAAGCTGGCCTACTGAAATGTATGTTTAGTAAATGCCCTCAATACTTGGTCGGGCTCCTTGTGCATCAATTACTGCATTAATGCGGCAATGTGGCATGGAGGCGATCAGCCTGTGGCGCTGCTGAGGTGTTATGGAAGCCCAGGTGGCTTTGATAGCAGCCTTCAGCTCATCTGTATTGTGGGGTCTGGGGTCTCATCTTCCTCTTGACAATACCCCATAGATTCTCTATAATAGATTCTCTATGGGGTTAAGGTCAGGCGAGTTTGCTGCCAATCAAGCACAGTGATACTGTTGTGTGTAAACCAGGTATTGGTACTTTTGGCAGTATGGACAGGGGCCAAGTCCTGCTGGAGAATGACATTTCCATCTCCATAAAGCTTGTGGGCAGAGGGAAGCATGAAGTGCTGTAAAATGTCCTGGTAGACGGCTGCGCTGACTTTGGTCTTGATAAAACACAGTGGACCTCCACCAGCAGATGACATGGCTCCCCAAACCATCACTGATTGTGGAGACTTCACACCAGACCTCCAGCATCTTGGATTGTGGCCTCTCCACTCTTCCTCCAGACTCTGGGACCTTGATTTCCTAATGAAATGCAAAATTTACTTTTCATCTGAACACAACACCTTGGGCCACTGAGCATCAGTCCAGGTCTTTTTCTCTTTGGCCCAGGTAAGATGCTTCTGGCGTTGTCTATTGGTCATGAGGGGCTTGACACAAGCAATGCGACACTTGTAGCCCATGTCCTGGATACGTCTGTGTGTGGTGGCTCTTGAAGCAGTGACTCCAGCAGCAGTCCACTCCTTGTGAATCTCCCCCAAATTTTTGAATGGCCTTTTCTTAGCAATCCTTTCAAGGCTGCGGTTATCCCGGTTGCTTGTGCACCTTTTTCTACCACACTTTTTCCTTCCACGTCCATTAATATGCTCGGATACAGCACTCTGTGAACAGCTGCTTCTTTAGCAATGACCTTTTGTGGCTTACCCTCCTTGAGGAGTGTGTCAATGACTGCCTTTTGGACATCTGTCAAGTCAGCAGTCTTGCCCATGATTGTGGAGCCTACTAAAACAGACTAAGGGACCTTTTTAAATGCTTAGGAAGCCTTTGCAGGTGTTTCTTGTTAATTCTAATTTACTGAGATAGTGACTTTTGTGTTTTCATTGGCTGTAAGCCATAATCATCAACATTAGCAGAAATAAACACTTAAAACAGATCACTCTGTTTGTAATGACTCTGTATAATATATGAGTTTCACTTTTTGGATTTAAGAACTGAAATAAATTCACTTTTTGATGATATTCTAATTTTCTGAGAAGCACCTGTATGTAGCAGTGCGGCAATTATACTATATACAGTCAGGAGTATAAGTACTTGATACACTGATAATTTCGAAAGTTTTTCCACCTACAAAGAATGAAGAGGTCTGTTTTGTTCTACTTAACTGCTGCAACTTGGACCTTTAACAGGATTTATATTTCACCTATGAGAAAGCATACTATGTGTATTTGGCAGATTAACTCAGGCTTGTTTATGATAAACTGAATACCTGGATTGGAGTCCTATTTTTATACAGAATATTGACTATTAATGCTGGCAGAGTAAGTCTTAGGCTATATTCACACTAGGTGTTTTTTTCTGCAGCAAAACATAATCTCTTGGCAGGAAAGAAGTAGCGTCAAAAACGCAGGTTTTGGTGTGTTTTTTTGCAGTGGTTCTTGGTGCATTTTTGGTGCGTTTTTCAGGATCCCAAAGTTCAGCTTTGCTTCCACCATAGACACATGAAAACAGGTCACCATTGCAAGACATATGTTCATGAAAAAGTACACATTACAAATGTAACAGGGGGCGGGTGGGGGGTGAATTGGTCTGGAATGGTTTATCTAAGACCCTGGCAGTGCATTGAATTTGTAGGACACTATTTACTTTCACATTATGGTTTGCCATTGAGTTGCTCAGGCATTGTTCATTTTCACACCTCCCTGGGCCACACGTGTTGTTCAATCTCACACCTAGCTCAACCAATGTTTACTTTGTAGGCATCACTAATTTAATTAAACTGTAATAATCCAAGCTGCTATCTCAGGTGACCAAGACAAGATGGTTTAAACTTGGGAAAATCACAAGAATAAATGTGTGTCACATACTTGCTTTTTTCACTAAAAACGCAGCAAAATGTTCACACTAGGCTTTTTTTCAGCATTTTTTTCCACCACCCTTTTTTTTAATGGGTGAAAAACGCTGAAACAAGTGACATACTCTATTGCAAAAAGCCATGGAAAGCACAAAATACTGAGGACAAATAAGCAAGCTTTGTGCATGAGATTTCGGAAATCTCATAGACTTTGTTGGTACTGTAAAACGCAGCTGAAAATTTGCATAAAAAAGCCCGCTAAAAAAACGTCTAGTGTGAATATAGCCTTGTATAACGGTTCGCCAATGAGTTAGGATATATGACCACGATGCAGAAATGCTGCGGATTTTTCCTAAGCGTTTCTGCATCTCCCTGGGTTGTCAAGCGCTTTGCCAAGTGATTTTAGCATCACTTGGAAAAGTGCTTGACAACTTGGTCACACTATATAATTCCATGCAACCGTCATGGATTTATATAGTGTGACCAAGTTACAATGCTGCAAATGCAGCATCAATAATGAAAAAAAAGAATAATAATGGTGAAAAATAAAAAAAAAACATTATACTCATCTTCCGATGGTCCTCGATCTCCTTCTCCGGTGCGTCCGGTGTCTTTGGCGGATCACGGTGCTGTAAAAGGACCTTTCATGACGTCATTTAGTCATGTGACAGGTCACGCAACCGCCGATGTCAGCGGTCACGTGACCTGTCACATGACTAAATGGCATCATGGAAGGTCCTTTTACCACCGCGAGCAGCCGAAGAGCCAGCAGCACCGCCGGGAGCAGACAGGGGCCATCAGAAGGTAAGTATATGTTTATTTTTTATTTTAATTCTATTTTAACTACAGGTACTATGGTACCCGGGTCTGGAGGAGAGTCTCTTCATCTCCAGACCCGGGTACCATCCACGCATTGAGTCGCATAATATCCACATGTGTATTTGTAGTCATGCGGATGTTATGCGTTCCAATGCAAGTCAATGGCGGCTAAATCGCAGCGACTCTGCAAAATTAAAGGACGTGCTGCGGATTTTTCCGCAATGATAATCCGCAGCGGAAATCTCCGCGGCATGTGCACAGCACATGCGGATTATCATTGGGGACCATTGCAGACCTATCACCAAGCGTTTTTTAAGTGTTTCCGCAGCGAAAGTTACGCTGCAGAAACGCCTAAAAAACGCATAGTGGGCACACAGCCTTAAAAGTTCTATGGTGAAGAAAAACACGTGAGATAATAAATGCGAAATATACAATATTTCCCATAATATGACTGAGGATATCTTTAGGGTGTATTCACTGTTTTTTCTTCTGTAGCAATAAATGCTGTGTTTTACAGCACCATCTTAGTGAATGACATTTCTGAAATCTCATTCACATGCTGTTTTTTTTGCATTTTTTTAAAATCTGCAGCTTGTCAAGTCTTTCAGAGGTTTTGCAGCATTTTTCACCCATTCAAATGAATGGAAAAAAAAACACAAGTAAAAACACCTGAATTTTAAGCAGCGTTTTTCCTGCCTCCTTTGATTTTTGAGGTAGAAAAAAAATACTGCCAAAATCCAACTTGTGAACACACCTTTATCCTGGTTGTGTTCTAATTGGATATAAAATAGAACGGCCATGATAACATGGGTAGTTAATTGTATGGTGTTTTCACATTAAATATTACCAGGCCGCATTCTATTTGCGCAGAGCTGCTCCGTCAAGATTCTATCACAAGATTCCGTGATGACATCACAGGTGATGGTGACATCACTGCTCACAGTCGCTATATATGCAATGCACATAGGCTCACCCGTGCCTTTCTTGGCTCTATAGTGACTGATAGCACTTGCAGTTTTTCACTATGGCTGGAATTGTTTTGGACATTCCTCAGGTAAAAGCACTATTGATGATCCTTATGATCAATCGTCCTAACAGTGTGCTTCTACCACCCGATGGCGTCCTCAGCTTCACTCACCGGCTGGTGATGGAGCTAGTAAAGGATTGCCTGACCAAACACCGACAACGTCGTCTAACGTCAGACTATCTGACGGATTTACTTCAGAACATCAGGACATTACTACACCAGGTAAGTGGCGGACACTCTGCACAGAACATCTCAATATTAACAGATAATAATGGAGGGATAGAAGCTTTTTCTTCTAATATATCGTATTTTGCAGACCATAAGACGCACCAAAATTTTTTGGGAGGTAAATAGGAAAAACATTTATTATAATAAAATGGGGGTCTGTCTTATAGTCCGAATTTTCGGTTGCTTACTGAGGGGGGGTGGTGGCAGTGGAGCGAGGTCACAGGAGGCAGAGTCGCTGCTGCAGGAAGTCGGCAGTAGGAGTGGGGCGCTGCTGCGGGCTCCAAGCTGGGAGGAGCGGGGTGTCCAGAAGGTACGAGGCTGCGGGCCCTGGGCTTCAAGGAAATGTTAGCGGTAATTCAGGAGGGGAGGCCCTGCTCTGCTTATTGATTTCTCTGCAGTGGGCTTCAAGAAGTAGGCTGCTGGAGATGGCCAATACGCAGTTTGAGATCTCAGCTCCTCATTGAGCCGAGATCTAAATCTGCACATGCACTGCCTCCAGCGGCCATTTGCCTGAAGCCCACCGCCAGAAATTCAATGGGCAGAGCGGGGACTCCCCTCCTAAATCACCGCTAACATTTCCTTGAAGCCCAGGGCCCGCAGCCTCGCACCTCCTGGACACCCCGCTGGCCCGCAGGAGCACCCCACTTCTACTGCCGGCTTCCTGCAGCAGTGACCCCACCTCCTGTGACCTCACTCCACCACAGCCACCCCCCTGGTAAGCTACATTCAGACAATTATTATTATTAATAATCTGTCTGATATGCTGGGGTGGAGAGTTCCAGAGTAGGGGGGATGCACGGGAGAAATCTTGTATGCGATTGTGGGAAGAGGAGATAAGAGGGGAGTAGAGAAGAAGATCTTGTGAGGATCGGAGGTTGCGTGCAGGTAAGTACCGGGAGACTAGGTCACAGATATATGGAGGAGACAGGTTGTGGGTGGCTTTGCATGCCAAGGTTAGGGTCTTGAACTGGAGTCTCTGGGTAATGTGGAGCCAGTGAAGGGATTGGCGGAGCGAGGGGAAAAGCCAGGGAATAGCGGGGGGACAGGTGGATTAGTCAGACAGCAGAGTTTAGGATAGATTGGAGGGGTGCGAGAGTGTTAGAAGGGAGGTCAAAAATTTTGGAAAAAAAGGCATCTTATAGTCCAAAAAATACGGTAAAACACAACGAGTCCCCAAATACAGTATGTAGTCATTGTATCTGCAGACAGAGAACCGATGTCACATACAATTTCCGCCTCCATTCTGATCGCTCTCATCTCAAAATTCTCCTTTCCATTTTTCCTTCTTTATAGGCTGAAGAAAGATCTCAGACTGAAGATTTGGCTGTCTTTAAAGAACTGGCCGAAAAAGTCCTGTCTATACTAGAACGCTCATTGGAACGCCCGGTAAGGATCAATATTAATAGACGTATCTTAATCCACCGTATCTGAGGAGACTTTCTGAGAAAAGGTCTGAAGATGGCGCGGGATTTGTATCGTTACAATTGGTGCATCTGTAAATGTTGGTTTAGTCCTTCATGATTTATGTATTTGGTGATTTAGTGAAATCTTCCACATAGTAATTATATATATTATATCTATCAGGAAACAACAGGAGGCGACGCCAAATATGGGCAAAATGTGACCCCGAAAATCCCTGACCCTAATAGGAGTCAGCCGGAGCTGAACAGCGATCTGATTACAGGTGAGCGATCACCCGACCTTCTACAAGGAATGTCCAGATATTACAGAGGACGGAGGATAATGTTAGATTTACTCTCTACTCTGTGTAATGGGAACCTGGCAGCACATTGTTACATATAGAAGTAGTGGTGTGACGGTATAGGCCATTGTCCCCTAATAATAATTGTTTGTAGAAATCCAATGTGCCAGTCAGGAGAAATGTAAAGTAGACACCATATTCAAATTAGAATGGAAGTGCACTGGGGGCGTGAAAGAAGAAATCCAAGTGCAGTGACACGCCCCCAGTGCACTTCCAGGCTAATTTGCAAATCTCTCCTATGTTTCAGCTCTCTTACCATCACTCATATGTGCAGCGTGGGTGGGGGCTTCCTCATTCATGTGCTGGAGGGTCCATTCTGCAGTGCTATAGCAAGTAACATGAAATAAATTAAATTTAAATTGCATTACTGCTCTAGAAAATGGGAAAAAACTAAGATACTGAGCACATAATTTGGCCAATTCATGAATGCCCAGCAGCCAATGACAAGGCGATCTTTTTGTTGGAATCCTCTCCTAATGTGAATCCTCTCCTAGGCTGAAGCCTACATTTATATGGGTAGGTAGGATCCTGTTGTAATTAAAACCACCCCGGGCTGATGGGTGGAGATAGGTTCCCAGCAAAAAAGGTCGCCTTGCCGTGACTGCTGGGCATGCATCGAGCAAAAGAAGGTCGCCTTGCCGTGGCTGCTAGGCATGCACCCAGCAAAACAAGGTCGCCTTGTCGTGACTGCTGGGCATGCACCCAGCAAAAGAAGGTCGCCTTGTCGTGACTCCTGGGCATGCACCCAGCAAAAGAAGGTCGTCTTGCCGTGACTGCTGGGCGTGCACCCAGCAAAAAAAAAGGTCACCTTGCCGTGGCTACTTGGCATGCACCCAGAAAAAGAAGGTCGCCTTGCCGTGGCTGCTGGCCATGCATGAATTGGCCAAATTATGCGCTAAGTATCTTCCTTTTATCCTATTTTATACAGCAGTAATGCAATTCAAATTTCATTTATTTCATGTTTACATGCTATAGCGTTACAGAGTGCAACTTTGTTAGTTATGTATTTGGATGGCTACTCTTAGTATGCACCTGTTCACACCCATTTTCTTTTCGGAAGTGATGGTCAGTCTTTTGTTATTTATGAAGGGGTTCCTCCATCATTTACATTACATTTATCTATGGATTCCCCGTATATTCTCATATTTAGAATCCCCATATAACGAGTATTAATCCCATTTACAGACATCTTGTCATTTCTCCGTTATATTGCTGTATTATCTATGTAGGAATAATATCCTCTAATACATTTCATTTCTTCATCATTATTTTAGAAACAACTGAGCTGTCGAATCCTAACAATGGAATTAGTGAGATCCCGGAGATCCAAGAATCCGTAAGTATCATAGAGGGGGATGCGTGTGTGTCATCAGATCATGGGGTGTGAATGACTCGTCCAGTATTATCCCCCATACAACCATGGTACGTCTCTATTCTAAGTGTAGATGACCCTATGGTGTTAATTACATGTGAATTACAGGGAATCTGTCACCAGGTTTATGCTATTTGGTCTGAGAGAAGCATGATGCAGGGACAGAGACCCTGATTCCATGTGTTGATTACTTTACTCGGTGGAGCAGTTGTGATAAAATCACTATTTTTTTCTGCTGCAGAGCTCTGAATGCTGAGTCTTGTATAACCCCGCCCACACCATTGATTGGCAGCTTTCTGTGTACACTGTGCATAGGCAGAAAGCTGCTAATCAGTGGTGGAGGCAGGGGTACAGAGCAATAGGACTACCTGGCTAGACAGATAGTCTTCTAGTGATAATCTACTGATTTTATTGAAACAGCCACACACAGCCTAGTAAGTAACACATCACTGGAATCAGGGTCTCTGCCCCTACATCATGGTGCTTTCAGAATACATAGCAAACACCTGGTGACAGATTACCTGTAAGTCCTCCTCTGTGTGATCTCCCACATTATCCAGAATGTTATAGTAATGTATGATGACCGTTGCAGGGCGGCTCCAGGATTTTGTGGGCCCTGGGCGAAAGAGTCTCAGTGGCCCCTTTAACACATACCACGATTCATGATGCACAGATACCGCAGATAAATATATATATATATATATATATATATATATATATATATATAGTAAAAGGCCGAAGATTTCACTTCTTACATTACATGAGCGATATCTATTGTAAATTCCACAATAACTCAGAAAGCGGCGAATCCTCACAGCTCACAGTGCAGACCGGACAGTAATGTCCTCCACACAGTATAATGGCACCACATAGTCCTCTATACCGTATTATGAGCTCCATATATTGCTCCATATAGAATAATGGACCCCATAAAATGCTCCACGCAGGCTGTGCCCCCATATAATGCCCCATGCAGGCTGTGACCCCACACATAATGCCCCATGCAGGCTGTGCCCCCCACATAATGCCCCATGCAGGCTTTGACCCCCCACATAATGCTTCATGCAGGCTGTGACCCTCACATAATGCCCCATGCAGGCTTTGACCCCCCACATAATGCCCCATGCAGGCTGTGCCCCCCCCACATAATGCCCCTTGCAGGATGTCCCCCTCCCACATAATGGCCCATGCAGGATGTCACCCCCCATATAATTCCCCATGCAGAATGTCCCTCCCACATAATGCCCCATGCAGGCTGTGCCCCCCACATAATGCCCCATGCAGGCTGTGCCCCCCCACATAATGGCCCATGCAGGATGTCACCCCCCATATAATTCCCCATGCAGGATGTCCCCTCCACATAATGCCCCATGCAGGATGTCCCACCCCACATAATGCCCCATGCAGGATGTCCCCCACACATAATGCCCCATGCAGGATATCCCCCCCACATAATACCCCATGCAGGATGTCACCCCCCATATAATTTCCCATGCAGGATGTCCCCCCCCCACATAATGCTCCATGCAGGATGTCCCACCTCACATAATGACCCATACAGGATGTCACCCCCCATATAATGCCCCATGCAGGATGTCACCCCCCCATATAATGCCCCATGTAGGATGTCACCTCTCACCCCATATATTGGCCCATGCAGGATGTCACCTCTCACCCCATATAATGCCCCATGCAGGATGTCACTTCTCCCCCCATATAATACCCCATGCAGGATGTCACTCCCCCCATATAATGCCCCATGCAGGATGTCACCCCCCATATAATGCCCCATGCAGAATGTCACCTCTCACCCCATATAAAGCCCTATGCTGGATGTCACTCCCCCCCCCCATATAATGACCCATGCAGGATGTCACTTCTCCCCCTCATATAATACCCCATGCAGGATGTCACCCCCCTATATAATGCCCCATGCAGGATGTCCCCCCCATATAATGCCTCATGTAGGATGTCACCTCTCACCCCATATAATGCCCCATGCAGGATGTCACTCCCCCCCATATAATGCCCATTGCAGGATGTCACTTCTCCCCCCCATATAATACCCCACGCAGGATGTCCCTACCTCCCCCCCATATAATGCCCCATGCAGGATGTCACTTCTCCCCCCATATAATGCCCCATACCTCCATACATAAAAAAAAAAATCAAATGCTCACCTCACTGCTCACCAGCTGTGGAGAGGTAAGTATTGTGCCGGCCGTGGTCCTGGGCAAGCATTGAGGGGGGGGGGAGCAAGGCCCGCCTACTCAGGGCACCGGCACTTGCCTGGGTGTGCAGGGTGCTAGCGCCAGGTCTGCCCAGCGTCCGGTTTGTATCCTCCCAACATCATATCAGTGTAAATCATCTGGGACATAATATGGGGGGAGAAGTTTTTGCATCTGTAACTTTTTTCCTGCATCTTCAATAAATCAGTATTATTTCTTATTCTTTTATAGAGCGTGATGGATTCATTGGTTCCGGCGAGAAAGCCGCATATGACCGACTATGAAACTTCCAAACTCATCAGCAGTGGAAATTTTGGGTGAGATTTCTGTTGCCATAATCCACATTTCTCAGGGTTCCCTATGACAATGCTTCTGCCCCTGCACTCTGCCATTCAGTGTTATCATAGGGAAATTATGTGATCTGTAGCAAATCAAACTGTAAGGAAAGCGATTTAAATAATATAATTACATATAATATAATATATAATAATATAATATTATTACATTCGCCTGTGCTAGACTCTCATCTGTTCTTATGCTGCCTCCTCCACCTGAGCTTTTCTGCTCTCCACTCTGATCTTTGTTTTGATGGGGGGGGGCTCCATTATGAAGCTGATCAGAGAAGTTGGCTACACATGGTCACATGAAGGGTGACACCATATTGACGTCAATGACATCTACACCCTCCACCATGACCATGTGGGCCCAATCACTGGCCTCAGCAGCAGAAGAGAGCCCTGGAGCACATTCATTTTGGACCAATTTTATTTGCACTAAATTGTATTTGGTCAGTTATAGCGAATCTGCCCAAAGAGAATTTCAGTAGATTCTCGTATCTATAATGTGACCTGGGTGATGGCTCCGGCAGAAGTGGCATTGTGGAGACCTCCAATAGGTGATCTATGTAGTGCTATTTTATGTATTTCTAGATGTGGATTTATAGTGTCGGCCAGACTTCTAGTATTAAACATATGCAAATTGTCTCTTCTGAGAGGAAGCAAACTAGAACTCCACCTATAGGAAGTAGCAATCCTAAAAGTCAATATCGACCCTTTAACAAGCCTTGTCACATGACTTAGGATAATAGCCAAAACCAAAATCTCAATTTGCAGGAACTGTGTTCTGGGGTACTGCCCCTCTTCAGTGCAAAGTGTGAGATATGGTTTGACTGGGTGAGAGGTGTCTGACCGGTATCCAAGGGGTTGACATTTCTCCTTGCGGACATGAGGAGACTTTTAAGCCACAATGCTCCTCTGGGAAATAGGATTGCTACTTCCCATAGGTGGCACTAGGGTGCTAGTTCTCTTCCTCTCTGAAAAGAGACAATTTGCATATTTCCCAGAAGAGCATTACAGCTTAAAAGTCTCCTCACCTTGACATGCTTAACATGGCTTTTTCCGCAAGGAGAAACGTTACCGCTTGGATCCCGGTCAGATGCCTCTTACCCAGCCAAACCATATCTCACACTTTGCACTGATGAGTGCTTGTACCCCAAAACATAGTGTCCGAAAATTGAGATTTTGGTTATGGCTATTATTCCATGTCATGTGATAAGGCTCGTTAAAGGGTCGATATTGACTTTTAGGATTACTACTTCCTATAGGTGGCACTAGAGTTCTAGTTCTCTTCCTCTCTGAAGAGACAATTTGCATATTTCCCAGAGGATCATTGAGGCTTAAAAGTCTCCTCACCTTGACAAGCTTAACATGTCACTCTCCGCAAGGAGAAATGTTACCAGGATACCAGTATTAAACATATAATGATTTCTATATATGGATTATTAATAAGGATTTATTATAACCGATGGATTCTCCTTCTCTCCAGGGCCGTCTACTTAGTGCATCATAAAGACTCACACCAGACCTTTGCTATGAAGAAAATGGCTAAGCGGAACCTAAATACTGCACAGAGATTGGAATGGGCCTTTCTGGAGAGGGACATCTTAACATTTGCTGATTGTCCCTTTGTGGTCTCCATGCTCTGCTCCTTTCCAACTAGATCTCACCTGTGTATGGTCATGGAGTATGTAGGAGGTAAGACACATCTATTGTATTATATTCAGCCCATGTCTGCTTTCATCTTATCACTGCTCATATCATTAGGACATTGTTGGTTACTTCCCCACAGAGCATTTACTATAGGTTATCTATTACCAAGATGCTCGTAAATTCATTGATCTTGGTGCAGGGGCGCTATGGGGCTCATCAGTCGGAGGGGGTCTGTCGACGCTCAGCAGTGGGCAGCATCCCTCCACCTGTCATCACAATTTCAGCGGTATTTGCTTCTTCAAGGAGGTGGGGCTGGTGGGGGCAAAAATACTGAGTAGGTGGCTAGTAGGGGCCAAAATACTGAAAGGGGGCCGTATGACTAGATATGGGGGGACTGTGAATGCTGAGTGGAGGTCATCATATTAAGTGGGGTGCTGTGGGGGTCCTCACTCTGTATGGAGGCCCCCATTCTGTGTGGGGACATCATACTGAGTGGGGAGTTATGCGGACCATTATATTGTGTGAGGGACTGTGGGAACCATTATCCTGAGTGGGAGGGTTGCTGTGGGTGCCATCACACCGAGTAGGGGGTTGTGGCTGGCCTCCTTCTAAGTGGTGGCCTCCTTAGGAGGATTCACTGTGGGGATACCATACTCATTGAGTGTGGGTGTGGGCATTTTTGGGAGCATCATACTCTAAAATGGCCATAAAAGTTGTATTGCTGGTGAGAACACCAAGCTGCTTCAACAGGGATATAAATATATTTCTTTTTTATTTTTTAGGGTGGGGGGCAATTACAACTTTTGATATGGGGTCTTGTGATTTCTATGTACGCCATTATCTGTGTGATCTCCCCAGGATGTTTCCGCTCACTGCTCATTATACATCATGGTTATCTGCTCGTGGTATATCATGGTCATCTGCTGTATAAACCCCTCACTGGTCATATTTCCTTTCTTCTATAGGTGGAGACTGTGGGACCCTTCTAAGCACCAGGGGTCCTTTCTCTGTCCCCATGGCCCGCTTGTACTTTGCAGAGGCGGTACTTGCCGTGGAATACCTGCATAGTTACGGTGTGGTGCACAGAGACCTGAAGCCGGAAAAGTAAGTGCCCCCGTAGTATAATAAAGTGGGGAAAGTTGTCATTTATTATCATTCAGTCTGTGAGGCTAAAACCATCTTCTCTTTTGCAGCCTCCTGATTACATCTACTGGACATATTAAAGTTACCGATTTTGGGATTTCAAAACTTGGTCTAATGATACCGAAAACTAACACCTACAAGGAATTAGCAGTGGACATCTCCAGAGAGTTCCAGGACCGTGAGGTCAGCATCACCTACAAGAACTTAGCTTGTTATTTGCAAATCTCATCACACTATTGTCTCTTCTCTACGTTCTTCCTTTCTAGAGAACTTTTCCACTAATATTTTATCTTCTGCATTGTGTTTTAACGATGATAACTTGTCATAATAATTGTTTCATCGATTCTCATCTCTATGTTCTGTTGGTTTCCAGTTCTGTGGCACCCCATGTTACATAGCCCCAGAGATCATCCTGAAAGAAGGCTATGGAAGACCTGTTGACTGGTGGTCATTGGGGATCATCCTGTATAAATTCCTGCTGGGATGTGTACCATTTGATGCTGATTCCCTCACTGAGCTTTATAAAAGGGTTGTCATTGGTGAGTAGAATAATCCGATCATTGCGTTGATTGGTTACATTTGTTTAGTTATTTCCTTTGCTTTATGTTACAGTCCAGTAAAGAGGTTTTATTTTCTGTAATTTTCTATGTAACAGGAGAACTAATTTGGAATTGTGATCGCGCTCCACCCCTGGATGCTCAGAATCTCATCACTGAGCTGCTCAGAAGAAATCCTGTGCGTAGACTTGGGACAGGTAACAGATATACTAGTATTAATATTCCCTTATTAGACCAAGGACATATCGCTCATGTCCATGAAGATCAGCATTTCTCTATCAGCTCATCTACTGTATTTCTAGTTCTCCACACTAAGACTTTCAGTTTATTTCCTTCATGTCGGCTCAGTTTTGTCATTAGTTCAGATTACGATAAACTGTTCAGATATGGAGCCATCCCTGACTATGTCCGCATCACTTTTGTTTTTCTTTTTCTAGGAGGAGCATTTGAGATCAAGGTTCATCCATTCCTGAGTGACTTGGACTTTGACAACATTCTGAGCCAGGAGCTGGAGTATGTTCCTCAGCTTGTTTCAGACGCAGACACCAGCTTATTTATCAGTAAGTAGAAGGAGACGTCATCTAGACTAAGCGACTGTTTGTCTCATCTTCCCTAATATGTGATCATCTGTTCCCATTAATATTAGTGATAAATAGTGACTGTGTTATACTGACAACCTCTAATAATACTTCATTACCTATTTCTTGTAGATCATTCTGATATAAACAAACATCTGGTCTCAAAGGATGAGGAAGGCACAAGTGAGAACAATGAGAGCCTTGACTTCCAAAATTTTACGTCATCTTCTGAAAAGCTTTGTAAAGTAAGTATGTGATTAATAAATCCAAAACATGTAAAAAAAAATGTAAAACAACTCTAAAAGTACATAAAAAAAATATTTTATATCTTATTTTTATCCGTATTTAGCTCTGTATCATCGCTACCAGGATGGTGAACAATGAGGATCCCAATGCCCCTCCAGAGTATACACCAGAAACCAACACAAACATCTCAGAAATGTGAGTAGATTATAAAGGGTCATTACTTCATTACTGGGAGTTCCAGGCTGATCTATGTACACAACACCAAATATAGGACATAAATATCAGAATATCAAATGCAGCATTCACCGCTTCATGGTTAACGGTCATTGTACTTTTGGCTTCAGAAAATGCAGAAGATAACAGCCCATAATTGTGGCAGGTCATGCATTTTTAGCATTGCCTACTCTGTAGGAGAGCTGTAGTATTACTTGCCAGCCATTCTTGGTAGTTGTGTTCTGATCCATGGAAGGTAGTTTTGAGCAGAAAACCTTCCCCACTATGACAGTCATATGTCCTATTAGGCCTTATAGTCAGTGTTCTTATAGTGAGACAACCCATTTTATACTGTGTTTACTTACGATTTACATGTTTTTCTTCTTCAAACAGGCAGAAAGAATCTGTTCCTGTATGTAATACAGACGATGCTGTTACCATCTTGCCACCCTCGTCCCCATTGCCAGGTATGTACATGTCTACAGCACCAACAATGTGAATGTTGACTTCAAGGCTCAAATATTTCCACATGGTTTTTCTGGTCTACTATGTTATCCATGTTTCATGGATCTCAGCTATGTTGACCATGGGTTCGTACTGTATCCCTATTTCCCTAATTTTGTACAGGAGTTTTTTTTCATGTATTCTGTATATTACGTTGCATCATCTATTAACCTAGTGAGATATAGCGACTGTGTTATACTGACACCCTCTAACAATCCTTCCTTACCTATGTCTTGTAGATCACTCTGATGAAAACAACCATCTGATCTCAGAGGATAAGGAGGGCACAAGTGAGGACGATGAGAACTTTATCTTCCGAATATTTGCATCATCATCTTCTGAGAGGCTTTCTAAAGTAAGTATGTGATCGATAAATCCAAAATATGTACAAAAAAAGGATCTATAAAATTAAAAAGTATGTATATTTAATAACTTATTGTTATCCACATTTAGCACTCTACCACCACTAACGGGATGGTGAACAACGAGGATCCCAAGGCCCCTCCAGAGTGTACACCAGAATCGAACACAAACATCTCAGAAATGTGAGTAGATTATGGGGTCATTACTGGGAGCTCCAGGCTGATATATGTGCACAACACCAAATATAGGACATAAATACCATAATATCAAATGTAGCATCCACCGCCCCATGGTTATGGGTCATTGTGCTTTCAGCTTTCGGAATTGTTGGAGATAACAGCCCATAATTGTGGCCGGTCATGCACTTTTAGTGCTGCCCTCACTGTAGGAGAGATGTAGTATGAAATGCCGGCCATTCTTGGTAGTTGTTTTCCTCTCAGCTCTCTATAAAAGGTAGTCTTGAGCAGAAGACCTTCCCCACTATGACAGTCATATGTCCTACTAGGCCTTATAGTCGGTGTTCTTCTAGTGAGACAACCCCTTTTATACGGAGTTTACTTGAGATTTACATGTTTTTCTTCTTCAAACAGGCAGAAAGTATCTGTTCCTGTATGTAATACAGACGATGCTGTTACCATCTTGCCACCCTCGTCCCCATTGCCAGGTATGTACATGTCTACAGCACCAGCAATGTGAATGTTGACTTCAAGGCTCAAATATTCCCACATGGTTTTATACAATACTATAGGTCTCTTATGTTATCCATATTATGACAAAGCAGATCCTATAAGAATATATTGTTACTGATTTTTTTTTTAATTTTTCATCAGAATTTCCATCTCATGAAGAAAGAAAATCGGCAATAAATCTGAGTATGGAGCAACAAAACTCAGAAAATGGAAAAAATGGGAAAAAGAGACGAGGTAAGTGTGAGAATCAACTCCATGTTGTGTGATGTCAGTGAGAATAATTCATGTGGAGTAGATGTCATCTGTCAGTGATGGGATTGTCACATGTATGATTGCTGACAATGACCCCTGACCTCTGTATGATAATATTCCTCTGCCGTCCGGCCACAGTGACTGCACAGCATTATCATGTAATATGGAGTCCCATCACTTACATTATATTTATTTCTCTTCTCATAGGTTCCATCTTCCGCCGGATCTTATCATCCTGCCGGCGTGGATTATCCAGGGCTGCTCGCGCATTTGCATGCTGTCACTGTTGCCCTAAAACCATCTAAAAGACGGGACACCTAAGCATCCAGCGCCCTGAAGTCCAGCAGATCCATCATCACTGCTGGAGCTGTATAGAAGGACCTTCACCATCTACCTGTGGCCTTCTGACTGGTCAACCTGGACAAGTTTCAGTAACGCCTCTGTCATCGGGCTCCGCGGTATTCATACTGCTCGTCTGACGTGTCATTTACTGATCACCTGGTATCTGACCTCGGCTATCTTCCTGACTTTGATTTATTCTATTGACAATGTTCACGATTTTATTCATCCCATTATTAATTAAAAAAAAGTAAAATCTGTTACTGTTGCTCTGATTCCTTTTTGTCTTGAATTCACAAATACTTGTAACTCACTAATTGCTCTTCTTCTCACTAAACGTATTTCTCATTATCCTTAATGCAGCAGTCAGTCTCATATTTCTGTCCAGCAATTACACTGGTGCATCCACCCTGTACCAGTCATTACACTCATCCACAAACCTCTCCACACTGCTGCACAGTCCTGTATCTCTACCATATCTACACTCCAATGAGCTAAGATTAACATCCTCCATAATCAGGACCTCCCACTCTCATGTCCAAGACATTTTCTCTGCTGCACCAGCTCTCAGGAGTGCACTACTGCAGGCAATCAGGTTCATTCCCACTATCAGAGATTTTAAGTGTGCAGTAGAAACAGATTATTTGTGGCAGGACTGTCAAATCACCTCACTATTCTAAGTTTTTCCTACAGCACTCAGTAGCACTTAATATTTGTACATATACAGATAATGGTTGGTGACTGGTTCATGCAGCCTTAATTCCACAAAGATAGAAATAAAAGGTCAACATGTTTCATACATCCAAACCATCCTTAATCATGGCAGAAAAACATAATTTTAAGTTCCCACTATGAATATTTGGTGAGATATCACAGCTGTGTATTTTCACAGCACAAAGAACGCATCTTACAGATCAGCAAATCACAGTGTGCTGACGCTTAGTGTTGTAGTTTTGAACAACACCATTCATTTTATCATATAATGTGTTGAAAAATGAGAAAAAATGCCAGGTTTGGGTTCCTTCATTTTACAGTGTGTATTGTGTTGTAAAAACAAACTGACAAAATGATTCAGAGTCAGTAGTACGATTACTGTGATACCAAACTTATAAGGTTTATATATATATATATATATATATATATATATGTATATATATATATATATATACAGTACAGACCAAAAGTTTGGACACACCTTCTAATTTAAAGATTTTTCTGTATTTTCATGACTATGAAAATTGTACATTCACACTGAAGGCATCAAAACTATGAATTAACACATGTGGAATTATATACTTAACAAAAAAGTGTGAAACAACTGAAAATATGTCTTATATTCTAGGTTCTTCAAAGTAGCCACCTTTTGCTTTGATGACTGCTTTGCACACTCTTGACATTCTCTTGATGAGCTTCAAGAGGTAGTCACCGGAAATGGTCTTCCAACAGTCTTGAAGGAGTTCCCAGAGATGCTTAGCACTTGTTGGCCCTTTTGCCTTCACTCTGTGGTCCAGCTCACCCCAAACCATCTCGATTGGGTTCAGGTCTGGTGACTGTGGAGGCCAGGTCATCCGGCGTAGCACCCCATCACTCTCCTCCTTGGTCAAATAGCCCTTACACAGCCAGGAGGTGTGTTTGGGGTCATTGTCCTGTTGAAAAACAAATGATGGTCCAACTAAACGCAAACCGGATGAAATAGCATGCCGCTGCAAGATGCTGTGGTAGCCATGCTGGTTCAGTATGCCTTCAATTTTGAATAAATCCCCAACAGTGTCTCCAGCAAAGCACCCCCACACCATCACACCTCCTCCTCCATGCTTCATGGTGGGAACCAGGCATGTAGAGCCATCCGTTCACCTTTTCTGCATCGCACAAAGTCACGGTGGTTGAAACCAAAGATCTCAAATTTGAACTCATCAGACCAAAGCACAGATTTCCACTGGTCTAATGTCCATTCCTTGTGTTCTTTAACCCAAACAAGTGTCTTCTGCTTGTTGCCTGTGACGCGCCCCTGGGCCTGTGTCGCGCTGCGTTGCGCACGCGGGAGCTTACCCGGAGCCGGATCTCTTGAGGGTTGTAGTCTCGTGGCGGTGACCCGGTCCGTGCCCAGGGAGTCAAACTGAGCGGCGATGTAACAGCGGTAGATGCAGGACGACTACGCCACCCGTTGAATGCAGCTATGGAGCTGCCGCTGCAGGACAGTCCGCTGAGGCCGGTGGATGGATGGTGCAGCGTAGATGGTATAACCCCCAACGGGAGGGGTATGGCCTCAGGGCAGCAGATGTGGATGATGGGGGTAGCAGGAACCACTCAGAGACGGTGCGGTGTAATTCAGGGTCTTTACTGGTAACAACGATAGACCCTCCCGGAGTACTTGCTAGTGAACGGGGCCTGGTCAGTCCTTGAGCAGATGGGATCTCCCCTGGCCAGGCGGAGTTGTAGGCCTCCCAAACTGACTGTACTCTTCTGGCTACCTTGCTAGAAGCGGATATAAGTAGCCCACGTCCCTGAGTGTACCGTGTGGTGCTCACCCGTATGGCCGGTGACTCGGGGCCTTCGGGTTTCTGGGCCTGAGGACCTGAAATCCCCTGCCGGTCGGCTTCTGCTGCTGGGTAAGAGTTAGTCCCCACAGCCTCGGACGCCGGGTCCGGTAAGAAAGCTTCTCAGTCAGGGCGAGCTCTGCAGCTGCCAGCCCCTGACTTGTAGTAGTATTGCTCCCACTGAGCTTCTGCTGTTTCTTCCTGTGACTGTTTCTTGTCTCTACTCTCCTTGACTGACTAACCCTGCCTCAGCCCAGGGTTTATACAGGGGAAGTTCTTCCCCTCCCAAGACTGGGCAGGAGGTGTGGCATGCACAGGATCCCTGACCAAAGGACCTCCCACCTGCTCTCAGACATAACATTACATTACTGTGGAAAACCAGACCCCTGGGGTGCCACATTCCCCCCTAGTGAAATTTAGTACTCCGGGACTAAACATATTTTTGTAACATAACAAAGTATAAACAATAACATTACAATAAGGAAACACATAAAGCTGGTCACGGCGTGTCCGTAACCGGGTGCAGTCTTTGAAGAAAGCAAGGTGTCCATTTCACCAAAACAGGGAGACGTAACCAGGTAGGGGTCTGTCCTACCCCGAGTCCTTAACAGTCTCTAGTCCATCCTGGGTTACGCTCCAACTATGTACAAGGATTCCCGGTAAATCCACCAAGGATTCCTAAAAATAACTGGAAACACAAAATTATACACAAGCAACAATACACAGATAAACATAAATAAAACAATTTATACACTTCAAATCCTCCAGCGTGCGGGTAACTGGCCTCTAGTGGCCCTAGTGGACCTACGGAGCTGACTGTCTAGCCCTGAACTACAGGGTGTAGGAGCTGTCAAGGGTAAACTGGGCAGCTGTCTACCGGCTCTTTGTCTCACTAGGGGTACGGCAGGCTCACTATAAGCAGAGGGTTGATCCTCCTGTTCTGCTTGTGTGGAGTCTTCTGCCTCCTGGACCGGCTGTTCTTCCAGCTCTACCTGTTGCTCCGTAGGTGCTTGGGATGCTGGTTGGAGGAAGGTGAGTACGGGTACCACAACTGCACCATTGACTTGAGTCCAAGACCGAGGGAAGTCCCCGAGCACAGTACTAACCATATCTTCCCTTTCCTCTACGGGTCGATGGTCTTCTTGTTCCTCTTCAGGGTTCCTCAGTTGTTCGGGACACTTCTTCAGGTGGTCCCGGGATACAATGGCTGTGGTTTCCCCTCCGTCTTTACTGATGGTACAAACCTTCGGGTTCTCGTGGCTTGAGGGCAGTACGGTGTACGGGTCCTTCTCCCACTGGTCATCCAACTTGTGGAGCCGTCTCTTCCTCTTCAAGACCTGCTCTCCGGGTACCAGGGGAACAGCGGGAGCATACTGGTTGTAAGTTTTCTCTTGTCTTTCCCTAGCCTGACAGAGACTTCGCTCCACGCTCTCTTGTACTCTCCGGTACTGCTGCTGCCTCTCTGTGTCCCAGTCTGTTTCTGGTGAAGTGTCCTCGGGTGTCAGGACTCCCATTTCCAGGTCAACAGGTAACTTACCAGGTCTTGCCCTCATTAGGTAAGCCGGGGTACAGTTGGTGGAACCTACCGGGATGTGGTTGTATAGGTCCACCAGATCGGGCAACTTCTCAGGCCACAGACTGCGTTCTTCCAGGGGCAACGTTTTTAGAAGATCCATTACCACCTGGTTCATTTTCTCACAAAGTCCATTAGTTTGCGGATGGTAGGGTGTCGTCCTTATCTTCCGGCAGCCATACAGATTGCAGAATTCCTGGAAGACCTCCGCTTCAAAGGCAGGTCCCTGGTCCGTCAGCACTTGGTCCGGGTACCCGTGTGGACGGCAAAAGTGCTGCTGGAAGGCTCTAGCTGCTGTTTGAGCCGTTAAGTCCTTGACGGGGACGACAACCAGAAACCGGGAGTAATGATCCACGATGGTTAACGCGTAGACGTAGGCACTTCTGCTTGGGGTCAGTTTTACATGATCCAAGGCTACCAGTTCCAACGGTTGCCGGGTGACGATGGACTGCAGGGGAGTCTTCTGGCTGGCACGGTCCTTCCTTCTCAGGTTGCACGGGCCACAGTCTCTGCACCACTTCTCGATGGTTCCCCTCATGCCTACCCAGTGGAACCGCTCGCGCAGCAGGAACTCCAGCTTCTTCCACCCGAAGTGTCCAGCTCCGTCGTGGTATGCCTCCATCACCATGGCTGCGTCTCTTCGTGGCACCACTACTTGCCAGAGTAATTCATGCGTCCGGGAGTTAACCATTCTGCGGCACAACTTCCCTTTGTAAAGGAACAGTCGACTCTTCTCTGCCCATAGTTGTTTGGCTTCCTCCGGAGCGTCTGGTTCAAGGCGAGCCTCCGGCCGAGTCAGCATCTCCTTCACCAGTCGGACGGCAGGGTCGCTGTCTTGCGTTTCCGCCCAGTTGTAGTGGGGTAAGGGGTTCAATGTAGCAGCCTGCTTACTCCTTACCCGGTGGGAATACTGGATAGTCCCATGACGGTGGAACGCAGGGAGTTCAACTTCTTCCAGTCCCTCCGGATCTTCTCCTCCGTCCGGCAGGTTGGGCATCCTGGACAGGGCGTCCGCGTTGGTATTGGAGCGTCCTGCCCGGTATTTGATTGTGAACTCGTAGTTGGACAGACGGGCCATCCACCTCTGCTCCAGGGCACCGAGTCTTGCCGTGTCCAGGTGTGTCAACGGGTTGTTATCCGTGTACACGGTGAACCGGGAAGAAGCGAGGTAATGCTTAAAGCGCTCGGTGACTGCCCATACTACGGCCAGGAACTCTAACTTAAATGAGCTGTAATTCTCGGGGTTCCTTTCGGTGGGTCGCAGTTTTCGGCTGGCGTAGGCGATTACTCGTTCCTTCCCCTGCTGGATCTGGGACAGTACGGCTCCTAGCCCGATGTTACTGGCGTCGGTGTAGAGGATAAAGGGCTGGCTATAATCCGGGTACGCCAGGATTTCGTCCCCCGTGAGGGCCATCTTCAGCTGGCGGAAGGACTCTTCTTCCAGCTCCTCCCATTTAAAGGGCGGCTTCTGGTTCTTGGCCTTCCGGGACTGGCCTATCAGGAGGTCCTGCATAGGTGCTGCCTTTTTGGTGAAACCGGGAATAAACCTTCGGTAGTAGCCTACCAACCCGAGGAACTGCCGCACTTCTTTTACGCTGGAGGGGCTTGGCCATTCCTTAATTGCGGTGATCTTATCAGGGTCGGGAGCCACTCCGTCAGCGCTCACCACGTGTCCCAGGTACTGCACCTTTGGTTTCAGGAGGTGACACTTGGAGGGTTTCACCTTTAGGCCGTAACTTGCCAGAGCTTCGAACACTTCCGCCAGGTGTTTCAGGTGGTCCTCATACGTCTTGGAATATACGATGACATCGTCCAGGTACAACAGGACCGTCTCGAAGTTTCTGTGGCCCAGACAACACTCCATTAGTCGTTGGAAGGTTCCCGGTGCGTTGCAGAGTCCGAACGGCATGCAGGTGAACTCGCTAAGTCCCATGGGGGTGGTGAATGCGGTCTTCTCCCGGTCCGCCTCTGCTACAGGAACCTGCCAGTACCCGCTAGTGAGGTCCAAGGTAGAGAAGAAGTTAGCAGATCTTAAAGCAGCCAATGACTCCTCTATCCTTGGTAAGGGGTACGCATCCTTGTGTGTGATACGATTGATTTTCCGGTAATCTACACACATCCTCATGGTGTTGTCTTTCTTTCGGACTAAGACTAGTGGAGCTGCCCAGGGGCTACAGCTATCCCTGATCACCCCAGCCTCCTTCATGTCTCTAAGCATCCCCTTGGCGTGTTGGTAGTGTGCAGGGGGTACGGGTCGATACCTCTCTTTTATGGGAGGATGGTCTCCCGTGGGGATGTGGTGTTCTACCCCCTTGACTCGCCCGAAGTCTAACGGGTGTTTACTAAACACTCTCTCGTACTCTTGAACCACCCGATAGACTCCCTGTTTCTGATGTGAGGGAGTGGAGTCAGTACCCAAATGTAGTTGCTGACACCAGTCCTCCTTTGTTTTCTTAGAGCCGTTACCTTCCTCCGGGTGAGATGGAGGCAAGGGTTCCACAGATTGTATAGCATTTTGGTTAATGGTATATAATTTGGCTAGCGTGGCATACCGGGGCAGGTACACTTCCCTCTCCCCGATATTGATTATGCGAACGGGCACCCTCCCATGGCGTACATTGACCACCCCCCGTGCTGTCAAAATGGTGGGCCTACTGTCTGAGTAAACTGGTTCTACCATTGCCTGGTAATCTCTACCTCTCAGACCAATAGCTGCCCGGCACCAAATCATCATTTCACTTTTTGGGGGCATGGCAATAGGAAAAGGGTCACACATTCTTACGCTACCAATCTCACCGCCGGAGAGTTCCACCTGTTGCCGTCGCATCAGTGCCCGGATCTCTTTCTGGAGCACCCGCTGCTCGCCGGAGCTGGCGTTCTTGGCAACCTGCTGTAAAAGGAAAATCACCTCTGCAAGACAATTTTCAATTACATTAGTTCCTAGAGTTATTTTTGGGTGACTCTCATGTTTGTCAATATCTACAATGATCAGTCCCTGTGCTGCCAGTTCGACTCTACCGATTTTGATGGTCACCTCTTTAAATCCGATCTGTGGCACGGGCTGGCCATTGCTGGCGATGATACTCAAGTCGTCGTCAGGGTAGCGGGTAATATCCGAGTCATTCCAGTACTGCTTAAAGAGCACGTACGGGATGGTGGTGACCTGTGACCCGGTGTCCAGTAGGGCACTCATGGGAATGCCATCCAGTACCACAGGCAAGACTGGACGTCCTCCCACATATCTGTCGCGCCAGTTCGATGGGCCTGGTGATCTTTTTCCTGGGGGTTGGCCCTCTACCCCAGGTTGTGCCCGTTTAAAGAACAGTACCTTGCCATATGTCCAGGTTGATTGCAGCGGCGGCAGATGGGTCGTCCGTCCTCGCTGTATCGGTCACTGGGTCTTCCTCTGGCCGGTGGGGTCCTCCTTGGTCGACGCCACGGGATGTCCTCCGGTCCGGATGCCAGCTGGATCTTCCCTGGGGTGGAAGCCTGTAAAGACTGCACAGTTCGGGTTAGCGCAGCAACGCTCTTAGCTAGCTCTTGGACCTGATGGTGTAGGTCTGGAGCCGGGTCATTGTCCAAAGCCTGCGCATCAGCTCCCACAGGCCCTGCCGACAAGGGCGCCGCCTCCTGGTGGTAAGTGATAGCAGGGCGCTTGTGGGTCACAACGCCACCCGGTGCCGGTTCTCGGAGCACCCGGATGGCTCTGTCCTTGAACTGTGCAAAGCCCAGATGGGGATCCTGTAAGGCCATTGCCCGCAACTGGGTTCGGTGGGTATTACAATACAGTCCCTCTATAAACTGTTCGGTCAACAGCCTGTCCTCGTTTCCCACTCCATCAGGGTCGGTCTGCTTAATGGCCCTCAGGGCCTCTTGTAGGTTTAGTGCATAGTCCCTTATACTCTCATGCGCTCGCTGCTTGCACCCGTAGAATCTAAGCTTAATCTCGGCTGAGGTGCGGGTATCAAAGGTGTCCTTCAGCCGGGTTAGTATCCCTGCGACAGTCTTCCTCCCAGGTGGCCAGGATTTTACTTCCCTTTTGGCTGCCCCGGTTAGTTGGGCCACCAGGATGCTCACTTTTTGCTCTTCTGTGAGGGGGTACACCTGGAAGAGGCTATCCAGCTTTTCTCTAAAGTCATGCAGGGTATGTGACTCCCCTGAGTACTGGGGTAGCCAAGCTGCTCCCGGGATATAGGGCATGGTGAAGGGCATAACTGCAGCAGCGGTAGCGCTGGCGGGGGTTGAGGCAGTGAAGCTCTCCTCCGTATCCGACATCTTCCTCCCCCCTAGTGGACCGTGGCCTACCTTGCGATGATCCTGTTCCGTAGGCCGCGGCTCCGCAGTGGATCGTCAGGGTTGAGGACCTTCCGTCGCGCTCCTGTGACGTCGGCGTCTGCTGGGCTCCTTCCAGGACCTTACGCAACGTCCGGACGTGAGGCGGGGCTTCAGTTCTCGCGCGCTTTCGGAGTCCACGCCCCTCTTCTTCCCGCGCGGCGTCCTCAAGATGGCGTCCAATGGCGGGAAAACTCCACGGATGGCGGGAAGAAGGCTGAAGATGGCGCTGGATGGCGGGAATCTTCACCACAGGTAAGTTTGAAAAGTCTCTTTTTCAGGCACGCAGTACCCGGTGGTTGCGGGCATGAAATCAAGCCGACTACGCCAAAGTTGACGCGCCCCTGGGCCTGTGTCGCGCTGCGTTGCGCACGCGGGAGCTTACCCGGAGCCGGATCTCTTGAGGGTTGTAGTCTCGTGGCGGTGACCCGGTCCGTGCCCAGGGAGTCAAACTGAGCGGCGATGTAACAGCGGTAGATGCAGGACGACTACGCCACACGTTGAATGCAGCTATGGAGCTGCCGCTGCAGGACAGTCCGCTGAGGCCGGTGGATGGATGGTGCAGCGTAGATGGTATAACCCCCAACGGGAGGGGTATGGCCTCAGGGCAGCAGATGTGGATGATGGGGGTAGCAGGAACCACTCAGAGACGGTGCGGTGTAATTCAGGGTCTTTACTGGTAACAACGATAGACCCTCCCGGAGTACTTGCTAGTGAACGGGGCCTGGTCAGTCCTTGAGCAGATGGGATCTCCCCTGGCCAGGCGGAGTTGTAGGCCTCCCAAACTGACTGTACTCTTCTGGCTACCTTGCTAGAAGCGGATATAAGTAGCCCACGTCCCTGAGTGTACCGTGTGGTGCTCACCCGTATGGCCGGTGACTCGGGGCCTTCGGGTTTCTGGGCCTGAGGACCTGAAATCCCCTGCCGGTCGGCTTCTGCTGCTGGGTAAGAGTTAGTCCCCACAGCCTCGGACGCCGGGTCCGGTAAGAAAGCTTCTCAGTCAGGGCGAGCTCTGCAGCTGCCAGCCCCTGACTTGTAGTAGTATTGCTCCCACTGAGCTTCTGCTGTTTCTTCCTGTGACTGTTTCTTGTCTCTACTCTCCTTGACTGACTAACCCTGCCTCAGCCCAGGGTTTATACAGGGGAAGTTCTTCCCCTCCCAAGACTGGGCAGGAGGTGTGGCATGCACAGGATCCCTGACCAAAGGACCTCCCACCTGCTCTCAGACATAACATTACATTACTGTGGAAAACCAGACCCCTGGGGTGCCACACCTGTCCTTAGCAGTGGTTTCCTAGCAGCTATTTTACCATGAAGGCCTGCTGCACAAAGTCTCCTCTTAACAGTTGTTGAAGAGATGTGTCTGCTGCTAGAACTCTGTGTGGCATTGACCCGGCCTCTAATCTGAGCTGCTGTTAACCTGCGATTTCTGAGGTTGGTGACTCGGATAAACTTATCCTCAGAAGCAGAGCTGACTCTTGGTCTTCCTTTCGTGGGGTGGTCCTCATGTGAGCCAGTTTCTTTGTAGCGATTGATGGTTTTTGCAACTGCACTTGGGGACACTTTCAAAGTTTTCCCAATTTTTCGCACTGACTGACCTTCATTCCTTAAAGTAATGATGGCCACTCGTTTTTCTTTACTTAGCTGCTTTTTGCTTGCAATAATACAAATTCTAACAGTCTATTCAGTAGGACTATCAGCAGAGTATTGACCAGACTTCTGCACAACACAACTGATGGTCCCAACACCATTTATAAGGCAAGAAATCCCACTTATTAAACCTGACAGGGCACACCTGTGAAGTGAAAACCTTTTTCGGTGACTACCTCTTGAAGCTCATCAAGAGAATGCCAAGAGTGTGCAAAGCAGTCATCAAAGCAAAAGGTGGCTACTTTGAAGAACCTAGAATATAAGACATATTTTCAGTTGTTTCATACTTTTTTGTTAAGTATATTATTCCACATGTGTTAATTCATAGTTTTGATGCCTTCAGTGTGAATGTACAATTTTCATAGTCTTGAAAATACAGAAAAATCTTTAACCGAGAAGGTGTGTCCAAACTTTTGGTCTGTACTGTATATATATATATATATATATATATATATACAGTGTTTAGCATAAATCAGTACACCCAAATAGATTTGTCAGCAAACCTGTAGTTTCCTTTCAGAATCATCATTTTATATGGGATACCATACTACAAAATACTCTCGCAAATTTGAGCCATTGAATGCAAACAAGATTTGGTATTTTGCAGACCCCAAAAAAGTAATTTTCTTAACAAACTCATTCAAGATCATGTTTCAAAAATGAGAACATCCCAGTAACAGTCTTAAGAGAAAAGCTAAGTTTAGACAACAAAATTCTAATTAACAAGAACTGAACCACAGGTAAGTGTAATTATTCATTAAACAGATGTCCAGCAGACAGGTGTCTGTAAAAGGAAGTTACTTAATAAAGAAAACTCCTTCCCATTTCATGCTATCAGCAATGGCACCACATAGAAGGGAAATGTCACAAAACCTGAGAAAGAAAATAATTTCTTTGCAATAAATGTAAAGTCTACAAGAAGATCAGCAAAACTTTACTTATCAGTCAGAATACTGTAGCAAAAGTGATGCAAAACTATAACAAAGATGGAACTGCAACCATCTTACAGAGACGTCCAGGCCGACTATGGAAGTTAACACCTAAACAAAAGCGTCCTCTGATGAGAAGGGTAAGTGGTACCACATAGAAGAGAAATGTCACAAGACATTTCTGAGAAAGAAAATAATTTCTTTACAAAAAATGTGAAGTCTACAAGAAGATCAGCAAAGCTTTTCTTATCAGTCAGATGGAAGTTAACATCTAAACAAAAGCATCTTCTGATGAGAAGAAAATCGACAGGCAAATTCATTGCTATTAGCTGAAGAAGTAGAAAGCCAAACTAGGGTGAGTGTTTTCCATGACACGACACGGTGTACACTGCAAATGAATGGCATTCATGAGTGTCCTCCACAAAGGAAGCCTCTCTCCCTTAAAGCCCATGAACAATAAAAGTCCGTCTACAATTTGCCAGGGTCCATGCTTAAAACTATGAGGACTACCGGGACTCTATACTGTGTATGTGCATCTTATGTGTATGTCCGTATTTTATGTTTGTGTGCACTATGTATATGTGACGCGCCCTGGGCCTATGTGACGTAGCGTTGCGCACGCAGGGACTACCCGGAGCCGGATCTGATAGGGGTAGTAGTCTCGTGGCGGTGACCCGGTCCGTGCCCAGGGAGTCAGACTAAGTGGCGGTATATTAGCAGTAGATGTAGGATGACTACGCCACCCGTTGAATGCAGCTATGGAGCTGCCGCTGCAGGGCAGACCGCTGAGGCCGGTGGAAGGATGGTGCAGCGTGGATGATATAACCCCCAACGGGAGGGGTATGGCCTCAGGGCAGCCGACGTGGAAGATGGGGGTAGCAGGAACCACTCAGAGACGATGCGGTGTAGTTCAGGGTCTTTACTGGTGACAAAGACAGACCCTCCCGGAGTACTTGCTAGCGATCGGGGCCTGGTCAGTCCTTGAGCAGATGGGATCTCCCCTGGCCAGGTGGAGTTGTAGGCCTTCCCAACTAACTGTACTCTTCTGGCTACCTTGCTAGAGGCGGGTAAAAGTAGCCCACGTCCCTGAGTGTACCGTGTGGTGCTCACCGTGTACCGTGTGGTGCTCACCCGTATGGCCGGTGACTCGGGGCCTTCTAGTGCCTTCCGCTCCACGACGGCGGTGCTGGTCCCACGCGTGTGACCGTGCCTTCGGGTTTCTGGGCCAGAGGACTTGAAATCCCCTGCCGGACGGTTTCTGCTGCTGGGTAAGGGTTAGTCCCCACAGCCTCGGACTCCGGGTCCGGTGATAACTTCTCAGTCAGGGCGAGCTCTGCAGCTGCCAGCCCCTGACTCCTTGTAGCACTGCTCCTACAGAGCTCCTGTTGTTTCTTCCTATGCTGCTTCTCTTCTCTGTCTCTACTTCTGGCATGGCCCGGGAGCTGGGCCCAGCCGGAGCCACAGCTCCCTGTCCGCCCTCCTGGCTCAACTCTCCCTTTGAACTCTCTAACCCTGCCTCAGCCCCAGGTTTATATAGGGGAAGTCCTTCCCCTCCCAGGACTGGGCAGGAGGTGTGGCATGCATAGGATTCCTGACCAAGAGACCTCCCACCTGCTCTCAGACATAACATTGCTGTTACTGTGGAAACCAGACCCCTGGGGTGCCACATATGCATACGTTAAAATGTGTATAGAGTATTAGCATGTGCAAATTTTATATGTGTGCCTAATATAAATATACATGGAAATGTATATGTAGGTGGTGCCTGATGGAGGGTGGGGGGCCCAGATCAGAAGTCCTGATTAAGGGCCCTTCACTGTCATTGTCTGCCCCTTATATAAACAGTAAAATCCTCTTTAATAACTGGACTTCCATTGGGGTGGACTTCTCATAGATGGCCAGTATGCATACTATATTGTGAATCTGGGCATCTCTCACAGAAAATCTGATCTGGATATGAGGGTGGTCTTCTATAAGCAGTGATGTTTTGGAGAGATTTAGGGAAAAGTCCCAATTCTTATCCATCGATCTGGTAATTTGAGTAAAATATTTGTGTTGATAACTGATCACAAAGTCACAAAGTATGTAAGATTTGGCATAACCTGGTTCATTTTTCAAAAAGTTATGCTCAATTTTTTTAGCACCAAGTTTTGTTGCTTTTTGGTAGACTTACACTAACTTAGTATATTGTGTGAGAATTAAATGAATTATGAATTAGTTGGCGCATTTTACCACACTCTGGGGGTCCCTGACAGTCCTTCTTTACCGGCCCTGTAGTGATGCCAATGTAAACTTCCAAGTGACCGCGCAGTCAATCACTGTCACGAATGCAGGACAACCTATGATTAGCTAATTTTTGGGAAATCCTTATAACAAAAGGGGATTGAAAATATTTACAATTATTTTAAAAGCATTAAAAAAAAAACAGACCCAATACTTATAATTAGTTTGTTGAAAGTAGTCTAATTAAAGGGAGCTGAAAGGATTAGAGATTATGAACCCGATTCACCAGTGTTTTTGCCAGAAAACTGGCATAAAGCTCTTGAAAAGTTGCAAAGTTTTGTGACTTTTCCCATTTTCACATAATTTTAACTTCTTTAAAGCCCAAGACGTACTGATACGTATCTGCGCCCTGGGACTTAAGAGCCTGATACGTATTAGTACATCTTTGCGATCGCGCCCGCACACAGGCTGTGTGGGCGTGATCGCCGCCGGGTGTCAACTGATTGTCACAGCTGACACCCGGTGCTATGTGCTGGGAGAGGTCCCGCACATTAACCCCCGCAATGCTGGGATCGAAGTCGTTCGCAGCATTGCGGGGGCAAGGGGAGGTGATCGGGATAGTCACCTCTCCTGCCGGCGTCCAGCAATGTGTGCCGCGGCTTCCCGGATGTTGCCATGATGACCCGATTCACTGAGGGGTGCAGTTTTAAGAATGGTGTCACTTTTGGGTATTTTCAGTCATAAAGACCCCTCAAAGTGACTTCAAATGTGATGCGGTCCCTAATAAAAATGGTTTTGTAAATTTTGTTGGAAAAATGAGAAATCGCTGGTCAATTTTAACCCTTATAGCTCCCTAATAAAAATAAATTTGGGTTCCAAAATTGTGCTGATGTAAAGTAGACATATGGGAAATGTTATTTATTAACTTTTTTTGTGTGACATATCTCTCCGATTTAAGGGCATAAAAATTCAAATTTTGAAAATTGCAAAATTTTCTAAATTTTCGCCAAATATCTGTTTTTTTCACAAATAAACACAAGTGATATCGAAGAAATTTTACCACAATCATAAAGTACAATATGTCATGAAAAAATATTCTCAGAACCAGGGGGATCCGTTGAAGCGTTCCAGAGTAATTACCTCATAAAGTGACAGTGGTCAGAATTGTAAAAATTGGCCTTCTCATTAACGTGCAAACCACTTTGGGTTGTAAAGGGGTTAAGGACTCTACCTGCATATACAGTCATGGCGGAAAGTGCTGGCACCCTTGAAATTGTTTCAGAAAATTACACATGTTTTATTACACGCATGTTTATTTCCTTTGTGTTTATTGGAACAACACAAAAAAACTGAGAAAAAAAAGGCAAATTGGACATAATTTCACACAAAACTCCAAAAATGGGCCGGAATACATATATATATTTTTGATGGGACAACACTGAAGATGCGACACTTTGATACAATGTACAGTAGTCAGTGTACAGCTTGTTTAACTGTAAATTTGGTGTGCCTGCAAAATAACTCAACACACAGCCATTAATGTCTAAACAGCTGGCAACAAAAGTGAGTACACCCCTAAGTGTGTTCTCAGCTGATGTTATTTGTTGGTTTTTCTTTGCATCCCGAACAATTTTCTTGGCAGTTGTGGCTGAAATTTTTGTTGGTCTACCTGACTGTGGTTTGGTTTTTACAGAGCATCTGATTTTCCATTTGTTAATCACAGTTTGAACACTGCAGACTGGCATTATCAATTCCTGGGATATCTTTTTGTATCCCTTTCCTGTGTTATACTCTTTTTGCCTCCCTTTCCTGTGTTATACAGTTCAACTACCTTTTCCCGTAGATCCGTTGATAATTCTTTTGCTTTCCCCATCTCAAAATCCAGAAACGTCAGTGGCTGGATCCCAGAAACTCACTCAGCTTTATGCACACACACTGATTACAAGCAAACAGGTCATACGTGAGGATGTTACCTTTAGTAGCCATTCAAACCCATTTGTGTCAAATTCTGTGCATGTTATCAGGCCAAAATTATCAGGGTATGTAAACTTTTTGATCAGGATTATTTGGATGTTTTTGGTTGTCATTAGTGATGAGTGAGCACTAAAATGCTCGAGTACTCGTTGCTCGGGTCGAGCAAATTGAAATACTCGGGTGCTCAACCCGAGCAATGAGCCCAATATAAGTCTAGGGGAAACTTGAGCATTTTTCAGGTGGCTCCCCACGGCGGTCTGCAGAGGGCCTAAAAATTGCCCAAATCGATGGGAACTGTGCTCAAATGACATGTGAACAGCATGGGGAAGACCCCTGGAAGCATCTCTGACTCCCAGATCACTGCTGTCAACAACGTCGTCAGAGTATTACGCCACTTTTACGGCGTAAGGAACATCCTTTCCAGGGTGATGACTTGTATATAAGGCAAAATAAATAAACAAAAACACAAATACTCCTACACACCTTGGGCTATGTTCACACGTAGCATTTTTGACACGTTTTTGCACTTTTGCATTGCTTTCAACCAAGACAAATGCATTCACCAGGAAATGTCATTTTAACATTTTACAACCTTATCTGGCCATGTGGTGTGTGACACATCATCAGACACATGCATACAGTGCTGAAAAGACATGGGAACAGCAAGGGGAAGACCTCTGTAAACATCTCTGAATCCCAGGTCACTGCCTAAATGTGTGCCCATCATAAGTGATCCTTGGCACATGCGAAGATGCCTCCCGCCATGCACCTGTCGTTGCAGACTTGAAACAATCACCGTCCACGTCCTTGTCCCACTGCAGTGTTCAGTTGTCCCTACCCCATTCCTTGGAATGCAAGCACAAGAATGCCGGCAGCCACCCACCCACAGGCTGCAATACTATACTGCCAAATTTTTGACAGCTGCTTGCACTTGAAATGTGGCCTTTTAGGCTCGTGGAGGCGGAAGCTTTTCATAACCTCATGCCGGCGGCGGCCGGGTGTCCATACTCGGTCCCCAGTCGCCACTATATTTCCCGGTATCGCCTCCGCCTTCCACAACCACGGGTCCAATAACATTACCCGTGCCCTCCCCAGTGCACTTACTGGGAAGGACCGCCTAACCACAAACACGTGGACAGGTGAATGTGGCCAGGGACGGTACGGAGCCAGTCCACAACTTTTTTTGCTAAGAGTTGTATTTAGCTCGGTGAAAGGACTGGCATAGAGGGAAACCGTATCTACCCTGCGCGTCATTTCTCCCAGAAAATCCTGTAATTGAGCTTGTTGCAGAAGCAATGGCAGCCCATCCAACATCAACTCGCACTTGTCAATGGTGCTTTGACACACACACATCTTTCTTTGCGCATTTAATTTCTTGAATACAGAGTTGGAAAATGGCCTGATCCGTAATGCGTTTTGAGAAATAACATGCATAAGCATGGCTGATCCGCATTAAAAAAGCAGCCATAGAGTGTCCAGGAACCTTCCCCCACACTTTTCTTAGCCAGGGCTGCTTTTCGGCAGGGTTGCACGGGCCCACCAGAGAACCAGAGACTCCTCCGGCGGGCCCTGGCTTCTCCTTCAGGAGAGTTCATAGTGCCGAGGTGAGGCCATGATGATGATAGAGGCCATCATCTGCTTAGTTTTCTGTTACTTGGAATGCAATTGCAAGTGACGCGCCCCCTGGGACATATTCCTTTCTTTCAGGGGAATACCCGGAGCCGGATCAGATGGGGGTTGTAGTCTCCGAGTGGCTGTGACCCGGTCCGTGCCCAGGGTGTCAAACTCAGTTGTATGTGGCAGACCTACAGATGTTATTAAGTTCTTTATTGTCGACTACGCCACCCGTTGTGTTGCGGTCACTGTGGCCGCCGCTGCAGCAGGGTCCGCTGAGGCTGATGGTGTTGGTGCAGCTTGATAGGATAACCCCCAACGGGAGGGGTATAGCCTCAGGGGGATCAGGTGCAGAGGATGGGGGTTGTGGTGGTGCAGTGTAGACGGCAATCAGAGACAGAGTCGGGTTATGCAGTTTAGGGTATTTACTCACTGCTGATGTTCCGGTCACTCCAGCTTCTAGTGACCACCCGAGTCGTGCTGCGTCCACCAGGTCCTGGACTCGGCCAACCCCCAAGTAAGTCCGGAGCGTGACCCTGAGCTCTCCTTCTGTCCTTTCCTCTGGCCGTCCCCACCAGTGATCCACCTAGGTCCAGCTCCCTCGGGCCTTCTGTTGGGAGGCCCTTGGCCTTGGGTTCCCTGACCCTCCACGTGGTATGCCTTCGGGGTGGATGTGGTGGGTGGCCGTGGCAGATGCTGCCCACGGCCTCCGGTCTCTGGCTAGGGTGTGCTTCTGCCCCCACCAGTTTGGGATCCGGTACCCTGTGCCGACTCTTCACCCGGGGATTTAATTTGGGTTCTTGGAGTCCTCTTTTCTGTTTCCCCCTCTGGGTCTTTCCTTCTCTTTCTCCTCTCTCACTCTGGGTCTCTCTTCTCCTCTGCTCGCTGACTTGTTCTCTGCAACTGACCCTGTTCTTAGTTGGTGCCCACCTTATATATCCCTCTATGTGTGAGCTCAGGTGACCAGCACCCAATGAGCTCCTAACTTTACCCAGGCTGCTCCCCCTATCTGCCCCTACACTACTTGGGATATTCCACACCCCTCCCACTCCAGCCAAGGACAGACTCGGTCGTACCTGCACATTTCTAAGTGGGAGTACCGTTGGTCTGCCCTCCGGAAATGGGATGTGTGTAGTGCATGCAGCCTACCGAGCTCAGTTCCACACTCCTTCCTTACCCGGGAGTGGAATATCACACCTCTGGCTGAGGTGCAATACCCCTGTAGCAGCCGAATCCTCAGGGTGCTACATTCCCCCCTGGTAAATCACAGCACGTCCTCGGGCTGCAAAAGATAAAACCACAAAAACATACAATTTTTTTTTTCATAAACATCAACATATAAAACATATAAAACATCATATAAATTAGCAGCATCAATAGAACTTTTTATATAAAACATTCTCGTCGTCTCTCCTCCTCCTCCGGTCACTGGGCAACTGTTGACCGGGCAAAGTGCGACAGTTCCTTTTCTTAAGGTGGTTTGACAGTAAAACCAGTAGGGGGCGCTTTAGGAAGCGCAACTATGTACAAGGGTAGTTGGCCGCTCTCAGTCCTCGGCCAGGTAAAGGGAAGGGAAAGGAATGGCTGCTCACAGTCCTC
Source organism: Phyllobates terribilis (assembly GCF_046119375.1). Lineage (NCBI taxonomy): Eukaryota > Metazoa > Chordata > Amphibia > Anura > Dendrobatidae > Phyllobates > Phyllobates terribilis. The sequence continues at coordinate 2,292,354 of NW_027362994.1, forward strand.
AGCCTGTGGGATTAAAGGTAAAACGGGTGAACAGTTCACATCAGCTGGTCCCAACGGGGACTATATTTGCAGTAACAGTTTCTTTGTACCCCTACGGGTAACTATATACAGTCTCCTTCACTACCGTCCTCAACGACGGCGTCCTCCTGCTCTTTTCTTGTAGTCAGCTGTTGCTTTAGACCCGTCCGGGTCTTCTTGCTCCTCCTCCTCACACCGCAACTCCTCCTCCGTCAGGCGATGCACGTGGAGGGCGTAGGGTCCTTTGGCACACTTGTGCCGGGTAAAGGTGACCTCGTCCCCGATATAAAGGTCACGACCTCTGTGCCCCTCCGGCAGATGGGACTCCACGTCTCTGCGCGTGACAAAGACGTCGCCGGGGGTGTTGTGGTCTCGGATGAAGCCCCACCCGTGCTGCATGTTGAACTTGATTACAGTCCCGGTGGTGCGGGGACTGTGCGCTGCACGGGGGTCCCTCCTGGTCCGGCTCTTCTGCTCGGCGCTCCTTATTTGGGCCTGTTGTTCCCGGACCCGCCTCTCTCTCCGCTCCCTCGCAAACTCCTCGAGCTGCTGCCGGCAGCACTCAGCACGCTTCGCTGCAGCTGCCCGGGTTTCTTGAGTGAACCCCATTAGATCTTCTCCGGTGGGGTCCCACTCAAATTGGGTCTCTTCAAGCGGGGGCGAGATCCTTATCACGGGCTTCGGAGCCGGAATCAGGGGTGCACACATGGCCCCAACCCTCCTCTGGTGCTCCAGTTCATAATATTCCTGGGGCCAGATGAAAGGCTGCCCGTCCGGCCACGTGTGCTGGGCAAACAAGTCCTCTCCCAGACGCGGCACCCTTGGTTTTACGGGCGCGGGCGCGGTGATGGTGGCGCCCGGGTTGCCCAGGCCTTGCGGCCAGGCCTGGGGCACCTGGAAGGTGAAGGGCACCGTTAGGACGGCGGCGCCCTGGGCTACCTGGCCTTGCGGCCAGGCCGGAGGCTCCGCGGAGGTAGGGGGCGCTGTTGGTGATGCGACGCCCGGGAATTCTAGGCCCTGCGACCAGGCTGGTGTTGCTTCCTGTTTTGCCACGCTCGGGGTCGTTGCGCATGGCGTCACAGGGGTCGCGGCGGCGGCTTCCGGTTGGGGCCTAGTCTGCGTCGGTGACATGGCGTTTTCGGGCACAGCAGGGGGACTTTCGGGCTCTGCGACGGGGAGCTGGGGCAGGTAAGCGGTTTCCCGGTTTGGGGTATAGACGTCCCCTTTACCTGCCTCCATGCGTTCGGCTCCCTTCTCGACGCCGTCTCCGGCCTTGGGTCCTCCCGCGCCATCCTCAGAGGCGGTCTGTCTCCTCATCTTGGCTGGCGTGCTCCGGGTCTTGGTTTGCTGGGCCATCTCTCGGCTCCACTCCGCCAATGTCTCTCGCTGTACCCGGGCCATCCTCCGTGCGAGGCCCTCCAGGGCAGTCTGTGCACACTCCCGGTCTCGGGGGAGCTGTGCGAGGACCTCCACTAGGCCTAGTGGGGTCGTAGTTTCCAGCAGGCTCCTGACCAACGGGTCGGTGCTGCTCTGCTCTTCTTCCAGCAGGCTCCTGGCCAGCGGGCCGGTGCTGCTCTGCTCTCCTTCCTCAGTCTCTAGCAGGCTCCTGGCCAGTGGGCCGGTGCTGCTCTGCTTTCTCGCCATCTCCGGGTAAGCTCCTCCGCTACTCTTCTCCAGGCTTCTTGCCTCCGGGTGCGCTCGCTCCAGACTGCTCCAGGCGGCACCCATCTTCGTTCTTTTCTTTCGTCTCCTCCCACTTCGAGGGCGGTCCCGGGGCAACTCGGTGACCATCAGCTCCAGGGGCAGTTCTTTCACGCTGACAGACACCTCTAGCATCACAGTCTCTGTTGGTGGGGGCGGTTTCCACTTTTGGCGCCATTTTCGGTCCCGGCCCACGATGGGAGGTGGCCTCTTACCATCTTCTGGCACGCCCATAATGGCGTCCGCTCTTCCAAGGCGGGAAATTTTCGGAAATGGCGGGAATCGCTTCCCAGTGGCGGGAAACTCTGCAGATGGCGGGAAAAAGCTGGAAATGGCGGACAACCGGCGGGAATCGACTGGTGATGGGGTCCGATGGCGGGGACCCACCGGAACCGGCAGGAGACTTCTTTCTGAGGTAAACTTGTACTTTTCTTCAGGCACGCAGTACCCGGTTGTTGCGGGCACGTAATCCTGCCGACTACGCCAAAGTTGACGCGCCCCCTGGGACATATTCCTTTCTTTCAGGGGAATACCCGGAGCCGGATCAGATGGGGGTTGTAGTCTCCGAGTGGCTGTGACCCGGTCCGTGCCCAGGGTGTCAAACTCAGTTGTATGTGGCAGTCCTACAGATGTTATTAAGTTCTTTATTGTCGACTACGCCACCCGTTGTGTTGCGGTCACTGTGGCCGCCGCTGCAGCAGGGTCCGCTGAGGCTGATGGTGTTGGTGCAGCTTGATAGGATAACCCCCAACGGGAGGGGTATAGCCTCAGGGGGATCAGGTGCAGAGGATGGGGGTTGTGGTGGTGCAGTGTAGACGGCAATCAGAGACAGAGTCGGGTTATGCAGTTTAGGGTATTTACTCACTGCTGATGTTCCGGTCACTCCAGCTTCTAGTGACCACCCGAGCCGTGCTGCGTCCACCAGGTCCTGGACTCGGCCAACCCCCAAGTAAGTCCGGAGCGTGACCCTGAGCTCTCCTTCTGTCCTTTCCTCTGGCCGTCCCCACCAGTGATCCACCTAGGTCCAGCTCCCTCGGGCCTTCTGTTGGGAGGCCCTTGGCCTTGGGTTCCCTGACCCTCCACGTGGTATGCCTTCGGGGTGGATGTGGTGGGTGGCCGTGGCAGATGCTGCCCACGGCCTCCGGTCTCTGGCTAGGGTGTGCTTCTGCCCCCACCAGTTTGGGATCCGGTACCCTGTGCCGACTCTTCACCCGGGGATTTAATTTGGGTTCTTGGAGTCCTCTTTTCTGTTTCCCCCTCTGGGTCTTTCCTTCTCTTTCTCCTCTCTCACTCTGGGTCTCTCTTCTCCTCTGCTCGCTGACTTGTTCTCTGCAACTGACCCTGTTCTTAGTTGGTGCCCACCTTATATATCCCTCTATGTGTGAGCTCAGGTGACCAGCACCCAATGAGCTCCTAACTTTACCCAGGCTGCTCCCCCTATCTGCCCCTACACTACTTGGGATATTCCACCCCCCTCCCACTCCAGCCAAGGACAGACTCGGTCGTACCTGCACATTTCTAAGTGGGAGTACCGTTGGTCTGCCCTCCGGAAATGGGATGTGTGTAGTGCATGCAGCCTACCGAGCTCAGTTCCACACTCCTTCCTTACCCGGGAGTGGAATATCACACCTCTGGCTGAGGTGCAATACCCCTGTAGCAGCCGAATCCTCAGGGTGCTACACAAGTATGCAGCCAGCCACCCACCCACCCACAGGCCGCAACACTAAACTGACAGATTTCTGGGCAGCTCTTTGCACTTGAAATATGGCCTTTTAAGCTTGTGGAGGTGGAAGCTTTTCACAACCTCATGCAGGCGGCGGCCGGGTGTCCATACTCGGTCCCCAGCCGCCAGTATTTTTCCCGGTATCGCCTTCGCCTTCCACAAGCACGGGTCCCACAACATTACCCATGCCCTACCCAGTGCACTTACTAAGAAGGACTGCCTAACCACAAACACGTGGACAGGTGAATGTGGCCAGGGACGGTACGGAGCCAGTCCACAACTTTTTTTGATAAGAGTTGTATTTAGCTCAGTGAAAGGACTGGCATAGAGGGAAACCGTATCTACCCTGAGTGTCATTTCTCCCAGGAAGCCCTCTAAAGCTGCTTGCACTTGAAATGTGGCCTGAACATTACTGCTGGTACTTTTCTGTGGCAATTTTCTTGCCTCCTACCAGCCTGGAATATTTCCAGCAAACTATGGTACAACACCATGGTATTAGCACTGCCCCCAGTACCAGCAGCGAAGCCATCCTCAATTTCCTTCTCTGGAATTTTATTTGGTAGACTGAGTGGCTGCCAAAATAAATTTTCTCACAAAGGAGCTGATGATAGAGTGGCAGTAGGTTCAAGTTTCTCCAGCCTGTTAGATATTAGAGGGTGAACGGCAGCACATTGGATCAGTGGTTAGCACTGAAGTCTTGCAGCACTGGGATCCTGGGTTCAAATCCCAGCAAGGACAACATCTGCAAGAAATTTGTATGTTCTCCCACAGGGTTGGACAGTCCCACCAGAGAATTCTCTGGTGTGCCTTGGCTTCTACCTCAGGAGAGTTCATGATAGCGCTAACTTTGCAGCTGCTATGGGGCTCTTGAGCGGGTGAGAAAGGTTAGCCCTCAGAAACAAATCCTCTGGTGGGCAGAATGTTTTTCAATCTGAAACAGCTTCTCAGTGGGAGTTGTATTTCACAGCATGCCATATTCTTTAGCTCTGTGAAAGGACTGGCATATAGGGAAACCTTATTTACCCCGGTTGTCATTTCTCCGTCACCAGGTTCCGCCCATTGTAACACACGACCATGCCTGGCTGTATGTTCAGCGGTGAGAGCCACAGATCAAGCTGCTGTGTTACAGCTTTCAACAACTATGCAGCGCTGGGCGGTTTGTTAATTAAGCATTAAGCATGTTATCTTCAGCACAGCCTGCTGCTGTTTGGCCAAGGCAGTGCAGCAGTGCTGTCAGCTTGTGACTGATGTGGTCATTTCGGAGATGGAGGAGGAGGTGCATGAGCTGAACAATGTGATTACATTGAGGTTAAATTGGTGATGCTATTTTTTATACTAAAGAAAGATCCTATTGTTATGTTTTTTTATGTTATTTTTTATGACAAATGCATTCACCGGGAAAAGTCATTTTAACATTTTACAACCTAATCTGGCAATGTGGTGTCATCAGACACATCCTGTTTTATTTATGATGGAGGGACTCTGAAAGTCATAAAGCCTATTTTTATAGGAACATCAGACGGCCCTTACTATTCTTAAAAGGCCAGCAGTCGGCCCTAGCTATTGTTAGAGAGCCATCAGAGGGCTATGCTTTGTTGTTCCCATTATTAACAAGTGGGTCTCCTATACTGTTATTGCGCATCCAGTGACTGCAAGGGTTGTCAAAAATTTGGACGCAACCTAATACCCCTTTGAAGAGACATAGAGGAGGGTCTCAGTAAAAAAAATGTTCCCATTATAAAGGAGCGGGTCTTCTATAGTGGTAATGCCCATGCTGTGACTGCAAGGGTGGCCAAAATTTTTGAATAAAACACTAACAATTTAAAGACACAAAGAGCATGGCCACAGTAACAAGGTACGACATGTTCCCGTTAGAAAGGAGAGGGTCTGCTATACAGTTATAGGGTATGCAGTGAATCCAACGGCTGACAAATTTTAGGAAAAACCCCACTAAGAATTTAAGGACACACAGAGCAGGGCCACATTAACAAGGTACGACATGTTCCCATTAGAAAGGAGAGGGTCTGCTATACAGTTATAGGGTATGCAGTGAGTCCACCGGCTGACCAAGTTTAGGAAAAAACCCACTAAGAATTTAAAGACACATAGACCAGGCCACAGTAATGACAAATTCCCATTAGAAAGGAGAGAGTCTCCCATAGTGTTGGACTATGCAGTGACTGCAAGAGCTGCCAAAAATTTGGAGGCACTTCAATGGCCCTTGGAAGAGACGTGGAGGAGCGCATCATAAAAAATTGTTACCATTAGAAAGGAGCGGGCCTCCTATACTTGTAATGCCATGCACTAAGTGTATGGGCTGACAAACATTTACTCCTGGGGGGTATACATGAACATACTGTATAAAAAATTTTTTTTACGGGCATCATAAAAATGTAGCGCCCCGAGGGCTCGACCGCTACAGGGGTATTGCACCTCTGCCAGAGGTGTGATATTCCACTCCTGGGTAAGGATGGAGTATGGACCAGGGTTCAGTTAGCTGCATACAGCACACTCACCCCATTTCCGAGGGACAGCTCAACGGTGCTCCCATTAGACAGAAATGCAGGCACGACAGACCATGTCCCTGGCTGGAGTGGGGAGGGGGTAGGAATACCCAGTGATGTAGGAGCAGATAGGGGTTGGTTCCTGAGCGTAGATAGGAGCCCATTGTTTGCTGGTCACCTGGGCTCATGTTCTAGAGGGAGGTATAAAAGGTAGGCACCATCTTAGAACAGTGTTCAGTCAGAGAGAAGAAGTGACAGAGTGGGGGCCTCTGCAAGGGGCTCTTCTCCGTAGGCGGGCCTAGCCTCTGAGGCCCAGCCAGCACAGAGAGAAGAGAAGAAGAGAAGTTCAGTGAGTGGAGTAAGAGAAGGAGTTCAGCCAGAGAGGGCTGACAGGGAGCTGTGGCTCAGTCTGGGCCCAGCTCCACGAGGCAGGCCTAGGGTGAAGGCCAGGAACAGAAAGGAACAAGAACAGAAAGGAACAAGAACAGAAAGGAACAGAAGAGAAAGAGAAAGAGAGAAACAGAAGGGCTCAGGAACAAGACGGCAGAAGGGACCCTAAGAACCAACGAGAATACAGCGTGAAGGGTCAGGCAGATTAAGGGTACCGGATCCCAAGTTGGTGGAGGAGAAACAGCCCTCAGCCAAAGACCGGAGGTCGTGATCATTTATTGGTGCGACACCTCATCAAACCTGCTAGGAAGGCACCATATAGGACAGCGGGGAACGGGAACCACATTTACCCGCACAAGTCTGCGGCAGCTGGACAAAAGTGGGTCACTGGTGAGGCAGGCCAGAGAAAGGATTGAAGGGGTCCTGTGTCATGCTCCTGAACTGCCTGGGGTTGACCGAGCCCCTCACCTGGTGGACGCAGCACGGCTCGGGCGGTCATTGCTGACAGAAGTGACCCGGAGTACATGAACTGTGAGTAAAAGACATTGGACTGCAGTACGTTGTCTGTGTACTCTTTCGCTCCTCCAGCACTAACGGCACTGGGACTCTCTGCACCATCACCCCCACCATCCACTACACTGCCCTGGGGCTGGACTCTTCCCGTGGGGAGTCACACTACCTCAGCTGCATACATCATCAGCCCCAGCGATCTGCCTTGCAGCGGCGGTTCATAATAACCGCAATCCACGGGTGGCGCAGTCGGACATCACTTAGGACGGCTAAAGGACTACCACTGGTCTGACCACCCTGAGCCACGGAACCGGGTCGCCACTACTACCCCCACCGTCTCCCTATTGCCCGGCTCCGAGTGCCCCACGGCCCAGGGGCGAGTCAAACACCCTTAAAAAAAATTATGTGGGTGTTGCATCATGGACCACGGTCACCCTGGTGATATGGTGGTGGAGGATGAGGAGAAGGAGGAGGACAAGAGCAAATAGCCAAAATCAGGAAGCGTATACCCATGTGTGGGTGTGAAAAGGTGCATGGGAATACACCTCCCAAGAAAAGACACTGGATTTGAGTTTATGTTACGCTGCTATCATTCGGTGGTGTTGAGAAGTCTGGCCCAATCCAGCCCTTGTTCATTTTTATAAGAGTCAGCCTGTCAGCATTTTCAGTTGACAGGAGGATGCGCTTATCAGTTATAATTCCACCAGCGGCACTAAAAACCCGATCTGATAAAACGCTGGCGGCAGGGTAGGCCAGGACCTCCAAGGCATAGAGAGCCAGTTCATTCCACATATCTAGCTTGGATACCCAATATTTATAAGGCACAGAGGAATCACGGAGGACGTTGGTACGGTACGGCAAGGTACTCCCTCAGCATCTTCCCAAACTTTGCACTCCTTGTGAGAGTACCCTGCGCCTCAGGGCCTGTGCGATGGGAGGGTCTGAGAAAACTCTCCCAGAACTTTGACAGTGTTCCCCTGCCTCTGCTGGATTGAAGTTGTGTCTCTCTCGCCTGTACTCCTTGGTTGTCGAACGAAGTGTGCCCTCTGCCTCCAGCGTTTTCAGATGGGAATTTTTTTAATAGGTCCGCAACAAGGGCCTTCTGGTACTGCCTCATTTTTGTACACCTGTCCGCCTCAGGAATAAGAGATATAAAGTTCTCCTTGTAGAGTGGGTCTAGAAGTGTCACCAACCAGTAATGACCTAAAATTTTGAGAATGCGAGGGTCATGGGAAAGGCAGCATAACATAAACTCAGCCATGCGTGCCAGACTACTAACAGGCAAGACTTCCGTGTCCTCACCAAGAGGATGACTGACCATGCTCTCCTCCTCCTCCTCTCTGTCCTCTGGCCATCCACGCTGAACAGACGGTATGACAGCTGTGCAGATAGCACCGTCTATAGTGCATGAAACTAGTTCCTGTCCTTCCTCCTCCTCCTCTTCCTCATTGTCACCCAATCCACGTTGGGATGAGATGAGGCTTGGCTGTGTGTAATCACCCTGTATGGTTAATTGCTCCATCTTATCATGCTTCGCCTGCAATGCATCATCTTTGATTGTGAGCAGAGAGCGTTTCAGAAGACAGAGAAGCGGGATGGTGACGCTAATTATGGCGTCATCGCCGCTCACCATCTTGGTGGAGTCCTCAAAGTTTTGGAGGATGGTACATATGTCTGACATCCACGTCCACTACTGAGGTCTTATGTGTGGAGTCTGAACTGAATACCGATAGCCTTTTTGATGCTGGTACTCAACAACTGCCCTCTTCTGCTCACAAATCCTTCCCAACATCTGCAATGTAGAGTTCCAACGTGTGGGGACATCACACACCAGTCTGTGAGCCAGAAGCTGCAAACGCTGCTGAAACACTGCAAGGGCAGCGGAAGCTGTAGCTGACTTTCTAAAATGGGCACACAGGCGGCATACTTTAACAAGCAGATCCGGCAGCTCCGGGTAGGATTTGAGTAACCGCTGAACCACGAGGTTAAGCACATGGGCCAGGCATGGTACGTGTGTGAGCTCGCCTCGCCTCTGAGCCGCCACCAGGTTCCAGCCATTGTCACACGCGACCATGCCTGGCTGTAGGTTCAGCGGTTTGAGCCACAGATCTGCCTGCTCTTTCAGAGCTGTCCATAACTCTTCAGCATTGTGTGTTTTTTCACCTAAGCATATTAGCTTCAGCACAGCCTGTTGCCGCTTGGCCGAGGCAGTGCTGCAGTGCTTCCAGCTTGTGACTGATGTGGTCATTTCGGAGATGGAGGCTGAGGAGGAGGAGCAGGCTGAGGAGCATGAGGTTCAGGAGCTGTAGACCGTGGGGGCAACCCTGATTGACCTAGGGCCTGCAATCCTTGGCGTCGGGAGGACGTGTTCCGTCCCAAGGTCCGACTGGGTCCCGGCTTCCACTATGTTAACCCAGTGTGCCATCAGCGAGATGTACCGTCCCTGCCCACAAGCACTTGTCCACGTGTCCGTGTTGAGGTGGACTTTACCGGTAACTGCGTTGTTGAGGGCACGGCTAATGTTTTGGGACACTTGCTTGTGTAATGTGGGGACGGCACACTGGGAGAAATAGTGGCGGCTGGGGACAGAGTACCGAGGGACGGCCGCCGCCATCAGGTTGCGGAATGCTTCTGTTTCCACAAGCCTAAAAGGCAACATTTCGAGCCAAGCAGTCGTGAATTGTGAGAATTTAGTAGTGTGGCCTGTGGGACGTTGGCTGCATATTTGCGCTTGCATTCCAAGGACTGGAGTATGAACAACTGAACGCTGCGCTGGGACAAGGACATGGACGTGCTTCCTGATGCTGCTACTTGAGAGTGTGCAATGACAGGAGCAGGGCAGGAGGCATCTTTGTACTATGGACAGGGGATTGACTTGCATGCACAACAGCAGAAGAAGCAATGGTGCCACCTGTAGACACTGTTCCTGGACCCTGGTGTTCGGCCCACAAAGTCGAGTGCTTTGCTGCCATGTGCCTCATCATGCTGGTGGTGGTCAGGCTGGTCGTTTTGCCACCCCTGCTGATGCTGGTCTGGCTCGTGATGCAAATGGCCTTTTTGGAGTTATCGGCAGAGTCTTTAAAAAACAACCAGACTCGGGAAGACCTAACAGTTGTAGTGGCAACTTCCTTCATGTTGGTGTTACGGGAAATGGTAGCCTGCCTTCTGTCTGCGGCCACCACACTGCTTCTTCCTGCCTGTTGGGGTGCTCTGCCTCCCTCCCCCTGTGTGCTGCTGTCCTTGCTCTGCATGTCCTCCTGCCAGGTTGGGTCAGTTACTATATCATCCACCACCTCGTCTCCCACTTCTGCACCCTGGTACTATTCCTGACTTTCTGTCAATTGTGTCTCATCATCGCCCACCTCTTATGACAGTTTCCCACCGTCGCCTTCGTGTGACCGTGGCTGCTCAAATATTTGGGCATCGCTACACGTGATCTCCTCTTGCCCCGCTTCAAGTGGACCGGGCGAGAGGCCCGAATCTATAAATGGAAAAGTGAACAGCTCTTCAGATTGTCCAAGTGTGGGATCAATTGTCTCTGGGTACTCGGCATGGTGGGAGGAAGGAGGATCAGGGTGAGGAATATGAGGTCCAGACTCATGGCTACTGAGACTTGACCGTGTGGAAGACAGGGTGGTGGTGGTGGTGGTGGCTAAGTGACTGGAAGCATTATCCGCTATCCAACCAACAACCTTTTGACACTGATCTGGGTTCAATAGTGGTGTGCTGCGGTCCCCTAGAAATTGGGACAGGAAGGTCAGGCGAGAAGATGTGGGTGTTTGTTGTGGCACAATTTCGGCTTGCCCACGGCCTTGTACTCGGCCTCTGCATGCACCATTACCATCACGTCCAGTTCCCCGTCCCTTGCCACGTGCCTTGCCCATTTTAAATGGAGGATAGTATCTTCCACGCTCACTACAAATGATTGAGTTTGAAGCGAAGTTATATGTGATCGGTGTGATGGAGAAAACAGAGTTTTAAATACCTGGCCTGTAGGTAAGTAGTGTGAACAGCAAACTGCTGTGAATTGCTTCACTGACACACTGAAAAAATGGAGGCCAGAAATGGCAGTATTTTCTGACAACGTATATGTGATCTGTGTGACGGAGAAAACACAGTTTTAAATAGCTGGATTTCTAGCGCTCTAATATGGAAAGGACCTGGCTGTATTCTGCAGTGCCAACAAGCAAATGGTGCAGAAAAACGTTGTTCTCTGGATTGCTTTATAAGCAAATAATGAGGATTAAGATCCAAAGAAAAGTATTCCTCGCCCCTGAGACCTGGGCCTTTGTATAGAAATATCTAACAGCAGCAGAAGGCAGATTTGGAATGGAGCCTCTTGTGCTATATGCACTGCAGTCTGCTATATACACTGCCTGCCTGCCTATTTACACTGCCTGCCTGATATATCTGCAGATGGATTAGTCCTCAGAAGGACTGTTTGTTGAGATGTATATGTGTAATGTGCGGTTTTTCTCACTACACTACCTAATGCACGATCAAATCTCTCCCTAACGCAGCATCAGCTCTCCCTACACTGTCTGATCCAGAGTGACTGTGATGAGCATGGCGGCGCCAGGTCAGATATAGACCTGATGACGCTGTGCGGCCAGCCAATCACTGTAATGCCCACAACCAACATGGCTATGGCATTACAGTGCATGGCAGGCAATCCCTGCATGTTCATTGGCTCTGTAAAGAGCACCAAACATGCAGGGATGGGTCCCGACTTCCCGCCCGACCAACCCGGAAATACTCGGTGAGCGCAGAGCATCTCGAGCAGTGAGATACTCGGGCGAGCACCGAGCAGTAGCGAGCATGCTCGCTCATCACTAGTTGTCATTAAGATTTAAAAAGAGAAAACACAGAAATGTGACAGTAAATGGCTTCACCCAACCAATAACCATGAGTGGAGAAAAAGTGTTTTTGTTATCATTCATTTTTTCTGAAACAAGGCCAAGAAAGGAAAAATTCTGCCGGGGTATGTAAACTTTTGAGCAGAACTGTATATGCGCCAGCCCCAGTGTCTCCTATTCTATATACTCCAGCCCCAGTGTCTCCTATTCTATATACTCCAGCTTCTTCTGTGATGTATATGCTCTAGCCCCAATGTATCCTGTGATGAATATACGCCAGCCCCAGTGTCTCCTATTCTATATACTCCAGCCCCAGTGTCTCCTATTCTATATACTCCAGCTTCTTCTGTGATGTATATGCTCTAGCCCCAATGTATCCTGTGATGAATATACGCCAGCCCCAGTGTCTCCTATTCTATATACTCCAGCCCCAGTGTCTCCTATTCTATATACTCCAGCTTCTTCTGTGATGTATATGCTCTAGCCCCAATGTATCCTGTGATGAATATACGCCAGCCCCAGTGTCTCCTATTCTATATACTCCAGCTCCAGTGTCTTCTGTGACGTAGCTAATGTAGCCCTAATGTCTCTTATGCAGAGGCGTCGCATGATAAAGCAGTGGGACACAAGCTCCCTGCCCTATCACTATCTCTTTCATATGCCACAGATCGCCATAGGCCTGCGGTTAACGAGATGTCAGCATCCTCACGCAGGTGGCTCGGTGACATCATTGCATCGCTCTGCTCTGCTGTCCCGCCATGGAAGAGGAGACAGAGGCCGTGATGTAGGGAATCAGGATTAAGTGAGATATTTTTTTAAATGATCGGGCAGTGGAGCCATCCTACTATATATCTGGAGTAGTGGGTCCATCATACTACATATGGAGTAGTGGGGCCATTATACTATATGTATGTGGGGCAGTGGGACCATCATAGTATATACAGGTGCATCTCACTAAATTAGAATATCTTCAAAAAGTTAATTTATTCCAGTTCTTCAATATTGTTTCAGTATGCTCCACAATCATGAGGAAGACTGCTGACTTGACAGATGTCCAGAAGGCAGTCATTGACACACTCCACAAGGTCCTAGAGTTCCAATTTTCATTTGGAAATCAAAGTCCCAGAGTCTGGAGGAAGAGTGGAGAGTCCACAATCCAAGCTGCTTGAGGTCTAGTGTGAAGGCTCCACAATCAGTGATGGTTTGGGAGGCCATGTCATCTGCTGGTGTAGGTCCACTGTGTTTTATCAAGACCAAAGTCAGCACAGCCGGCTACCAGGACATTTTACAGCACTTCATGCTTCCCTCTGCCGACAAGCTTTTTGGAGATAGAAATGTCATTCTCCAGCAGGACTTGGCCCCTGTCCACACGGCCAAAAGTACCAATACCTGGTTTACACACAACAGTATCACTGTGCTTGATTGGCAGCAAACTCGCCTGACCTTAACCCCATAGAGAATCTATTATAGAGAATCTATGGGGTATTGTCAAGAGGAAGATGAGAGACACCAGACCCAACAATGCAGATGAGCTGAAAGACAGCTTTTTGTATTGAAGAACTGAAATAAATTAACTTTTTGATGATATTCTAATTTAGTGAGATGCACCTATATATGGAGCAGTGGGACTATCATGCTATATATATGGAGGAGTGGGGGCATCATACTAAATATAGAGCAGTGTGTGTGTGTCACCCCAGGCCTGGATGCCACAAACAATAATCTGTTTCTGAAAGCAGGAGGGAGGTCCCCTGGTTAGGGACAATTAGCATACAGCACCTCCTGTCCCAGGCCCGCAGGGGGAGCTGGCTGCCCCTATAAAAGCTGGAACTGGGGGCAGGGTTAGAGAGAACTGGAAGACCTAGCTCAGGAGTGAGACTAGTCCCAGAGAAGGAGGGACAGTTCAGCTGTAGCTGAGGAGTCCGTGAGGCAGAGGAGAAACTGCAAGCCAGGGACAGAGGCGACGAGAGCCGGTCCTGGCAGAGAACCAATCTACTGGACATTGGGGTCCGAGGCTGTCAGGGTTACAAGCCCAGCAGCAGAGAATCAAGCTGCGAGGGATTTCAGGTCCCTTGGCCTAAGAAGCCTGGAGGCTCCGCCACACAGAGGGACCAGTACATCGAGGAGCAAGCAACAGGTACCCAAGGCCTGAGTCGCAAGCCATACAGGAGAGAAGTACACGGCCAGCTCAGGGACGTGGGCTATTACACCACGAAAAGGGGGATAGTCAGAAAGAGCATAGAGAGAACGGTAGGCCTACACACTCACCCTGACCAGTGGGGCTCGCCCGATTGCTCTCAGACACCCAGGCCCATTCCTAACCGGTACTGTTGGGCCATTAATAATATCTACAATAAAGACCCTGAACTGTTTGAAGCGGACTCTGAACTCTTACTATTGCGGCCTGCACTATCACCCCCAACATCCACCTACACTGCCCTGAGGCTACACTCTTCCCATGGGGAGTTATCCTACCCCTGTGCTGCACACCAACACCAGCCTCAGCGGTCTGCCTTGCAGCGGCGGTTATCTCCAACCGCAATCCACGGGTGGCGTAGTCGGACATTCAAAACACTGATAAATAGACTGCCACCATTTGGTCTGACCACCCTGAGCCACGGGATCGGGTTGCCACTACTACCCCCATCAGCACCGTACACTAGAAGGCCCGGTTCCGGGTACCCCACGGCCCAGGGGGGGAGTCAGCTTTGGCGTAGTCGGCAGAATTGTGACCAACCCGCCACAAACGGGTATTGCGTGCCTGGAAAAGACTCTATACATATCTGAGTGAAGTTTCCCGCCATTTGGGGCCATTTCCCGCCAATCGGAGCCGTTTCCCGCCATCGGGCGCCATCTTCGGGACGACGCGCGGGAAGAAGAGGGGCGTGGACGTCCAAAAACGCGTGAGACCTGAAGCCCCGCCCTACGCTGAGACGCTGCTCAAGGTCCTGGATGGAGATCCAGCGGATGCCGACGTCATCACCGAGCAACGCAAGGTCCTCTCCCAGAGCATCGCGAGGGAAGCCGCGGCCTACAGAAGAGGATCGCCAGAAGGTAGGCCACGGTTAATTAGGAGGGAGGAAGATGTCGGACGCGGAGGGACCCTCTACCACCAGCGTAGCCGCTGCAGCTGTGATGCCGTTTTCCATGCCCTATATCCATAGGCGGATTATAATGAGGGCAATCCGGGCGACCGCCCAGGGCCCCGAGCCTGCAGGGGGTCCGCGGCTCCAGGCGGGGTGTCTAATGCCGGATTGCCCTCATTATATGTGCGGGCCGCCGCGGCACATAGCGGTAGCAGTGGCGGGAAGGGGGGGCCTGGACTGCTCCCCCAGCAGCGGCCACCGCTACTTCTTCATCGGCCGGGCCAGCACTGCAGCAGTTAACTTCCCTGTGCTGGCCCGGCCGCGTCGCTGCTAGGAGACATGGCCCTGTGCGCGGCTGTGTCTCCTAGCTGTGACGTCACACAGTGCGCCCCGGCCTGCAGTGCTGCACCGGAAAAGAGAGAGAGCAGGCAGGAGGAATTGAGCCGGGGGATGGTGAGTGTGTGTGTGTGTGAGCAGATGTGTGTGTGGGCAGGTGTGTGTGTGTTTGTGGGCAGGTGTCTGTGGGGGCAGGTGTCTGTGTGGGCAGGTGTGTGTGTGTGTGTGTGTGTATATGTGTGTGTGTCTGTGTGGGCAGGTGTGTGTGTGTGTATATGTGTGTGTGTGTGTGTGGGCAGGTGTCTGTGTGGGCAGGTGTGTGTGTGTGTGTGGGCAGGTGTGTGTGTGTGTGTGGGCAGGTGTGTGTGTGGGCAGGTGTGTGTATATAGGTGTGTGTGTGTGTGTTTGCGGGCAGGTGTCTGTGTGGGCAGATGTGTGTGTGGGCAGGTGTGTGTGTGTGTGTGGGCAGGTGTGTGTGTGTGTGGGCAGGTGTGTGTGTGTGGGCAGGTGTGTGTGTGTGTGGGCAGGTGTTGGTGTGTGTGTGTGGACAGGTGTGTATGTGTGGGCAGGTGTGTGTGTGTGTGGGCAGGTGTGTTTGTGTGTTGGCAGGTGTGTTTGTGTGTGGGCAGGTGTGTGTGTGTGTGGGCAGGTGTGTGTGTGTGGGCAGATGTGTGTGTGGGCAGGTGTGTGTGTGTGGGCAGGTGTGTGTGTGTCTGTGTGGGCAGGTGTGTGTGTGTGTCTGTGTGGGCAGGTGTGTGTGTGTATATGTGTGTGTGTGTGTGTGTGTGGGCAGGTTAGAAATTCTTGCCCTGTTGAACACTACACCTGACTTGAGGCCACCACCTCTTGGTTGTCCAATGTTCTTGCTTCTCTAGGGCTCTTCTCAGATATTCATTATACCAGCTCCCCAGAATACCAAAGTTAGGGTGGGTGACCGCGAGCCCTGGTGGTGGTCATAACTGCGGCCACCCAGGGGCAATACTCCATAACAACAATCCCCTGAGGTGGTGTAGGATGTAAGGACCTATTCACACTACATTCAGCGCTGCATTCAGGTCTTTACACAAGGCTTACAACTGAATCCCTGAAATTCAGGATTGTGCTGTCTGAAATGAGACATCTGAAAGCAGAGAAAATGGAGCCTAAAGATTCAGACTTTAGCCTCGGTTTGCCTTTGTTCAAATCAATGGCTATGTCAAGGCACATCTGAATGCCATTTTTCAGGGATTTAGATAGAAGCCTGGAAAGAGGAGATGAATGCATTGCAAAATTCAGTGTGAATAGGCCCTTATATCTGGAGTCTTGATATTGATGCCACAAGCATTTTACTTGTTTTTAACTTAAAAAAAAAATACACACACACAAATTATATACACACACACACACACACACTATACATACACACACAGTATACATACACACACATTATACACACACACACACACACTATACATACACACACACAGATGTGTATGTGGGCAGGTGTGTGTGTGTGGGCAGGTGTGTGTGTGGGCAGGTGTGTGTGTGTGTGATGTCTGTCTGTTTGTGTGTGTGTGTGTGTGTGTGGGCAGATGTCATTGTGTGATGCCTGTTTGTATGTATTTTTGTGTTTCAAATGTGTTTATGCGTGTCTGTATATGTTTGTGTGTGTGTATGACTGCATGCGGCCTCCTGCTGAGTATAGTTGGCGCCGTGCGGCCTCCTGATGTCTCTGGGGGGGCTCCGTGCAGCCTCCCGCTGTGTATAGATGGCTACGTGCGGCCCCTCGCTGTTTATAGACGGCGCCGTGCGCCCCCCCGCTGTGTATAGATGGCTACGTGCGCCCCCCGCTGTGTATAGATGGCTACGTGCGGCCCCCCGCTGAGTATAGATGTCGCCGTGCGGCCTCCTGCTGTGTATAGATCGCTACGTGCGGTCTCCCGCTGAGTATAGATGGCGCTGTGCGGCCTCCTGCTGTCTCTGGGGGGAGCGCCGTGCGGCATCTATACTCAGCAGGAGGCCGACCGTAGCCAGCTATACACGTATACTCAGCAGGAGGCCGCACGTAGCCATCTATACGGTGCCATCTATACACAGCGGGAGGCTGCACGGCGCCATCTATACACAGTGGGAGGTCGCACGGCGCCATCTATACACAGCGGGAGGCCGCACGGAGCCATCTATACACAGCGGGAGTCTCAGTGTTTTGCAAGAGCAGTCAATAAATTCTGCTTGACTAATTCTGAGCACCATAAAGTCTGGTTCGCTTCTAACCTGCTGTCTTCATTTTCAGCTTGCTGAATTCTAACTCATTTACTGTCATTCGAGACGATGCCTTTGCTGGTCTCTTTCACCTTGAATACCTGTAAGTGTTCCACTTAATGTCATATTTTTGATTCTGTTCTTCTTCATCTTTTGGCATGTGCAATTGTATGAGCAAGTATTCATATGAATTTATGACCTACTTAAACCTTGGAGGACCTTAAATTTTATTCAATCAATTTTTTTTCCAGTTTAAAACTATGGGACATATATGTGCCTTGGTCCTCAAAGGGTTTTTAAAGGGGCTGCAAACATAAATATGAAAAAAATAATTCAATTAGTGCTTTTTGTGTTTATTTAATTTTTATTTGAAGTCCATTTTTTTATATACCTTGAAATTAAGCCCTACCCCATGGAATGAAGCCCTACCTACATGACATCTGAGAGCTACATGGATCCCGCTTGTGAGGTGCCTGTCCGTCACTACTATTCAGTTTTAGGGTCCACTCACTAAGCCATATATTCTCTCATGCAAGAGAATAGGGCCAATTAAGCTAATGACACTCGGCTCAAACTCTGTCAGAGCTTCAACTGAGTGTGATCCGATTCTCTCGCAGCACAGATATGGAGAAGATGGAGAACTTACTTTCTCCATAGTCTCTGTGAGTGTTCATCGGACTGCACTTGGATGACATCCGAGTGCAGTCCAATGTTTTACGTGCACCCATAGACTTGTATGGGTGCACATGGTCCGAATATCGAATGAGATTATTTTCTCATGCCAATAATCGCACTGTCCCATAGTATAACATAGAGCCGAGTCCTATCCGATAAAACATCACATAGCATTCGGCCGTGTTATACGACAGTGTGAGCGAGCCCTTAGAGTCAAGGAATATTTACATGCAGATGATGATATTACTCTCCAAGTGTATATTTTTTTAGGCGAGTTCATAGTAAATGCTTTGCATTTTTGACATGTGATCAACTAAAGAGCAAGAAAGATTTAGGACCTCCCCTATAGAGAAACGAAAAATAGTTTGGAGGACTTGCATGTCCTTTTTATTTATTATGAGAAAATCATAAAAGATCCAGTTTTTTAACCATGCTGTGACTTTCTGCTGAGGGAGAGGGAGAGAGCTGCCCTATTCAGAGTCTGTAATAAGACCTGCTGACAAAAGTGTTGAAGATACAGTCTAATGTGAATTAACAATGAAAAAAAGTTAATTTAACAAATGGCTTGTATTTTTTTAATACAAACTTTTTTGTCTTTACAGCTCTTTTAAAGGGAATCTGTCATCAGGTTTTTGCCACCTAATCTGAGAGCAGCATAATGTAGGGTTAGAGGCACTGATTCCAGTAATGTGTCACTTACTGGGCTGTTTAGTGTTGTTTTGATAAAATCATTGATTTGTCAGAAGGTAATTATCACTAGATGACTAGTAAGTTCTGTAGGACCCCACCCCCATCACTGATCAGTAGATTTCTGTGTACACTGAGCATGGGCAGAAAGCTGCCAATCAGTGGTGTGGGTGGGGCTATACAGAGCGCAGCATTCAGAGAGCTGCTAGATCTGCAGCAGATAAAACTGTGATTTTCTCAAAATGGCAACAAGCAGCTGAAAAAGTGACACATCGCTGGAATCAGGGTATCTGCCCCAATATTGTGCTGCTCTCAGATGAGGCAGCACAATTAATATTATGCCAAATTAATTTCCCATGAACTATCACATGATCTATCACAGGGGATCATGTGACATGTCACGTGATAAATCAGGTGTGTGGAGGGGGCCCGCGCCTTCTAAACTGCCCGGGGCCCTTGCTACTCTTAATCCACCCCTGCCTATATCCCCGGAGCGGCCTGGATGCCCAGTATGCTGGCGAGTCGCATACCTTGGGTGACTTTAAAGAAAGGCTGTATAGCCTGTTCAAAGTTTATCCCCTGACAGAAGAACAGAAGGTAAGCATACTGATAGGGCAGTTAACTGGTGCGGCCCAGCGGGAGGTAAAGTCTTGGACAGCTGAGGAGAAAAGGACTGTAAGGGGGGTTCTGACCCGTCTACGGGACACCTTTGATACCCGTACCTCAGCAGAAATCAAAATGCGGTTCTATGGATGTAAGCAGCGAGCTCAAGATAGTATCCGAGATTATGCCCTAAATTTACAGGAAGCCTTGGGGGCAATTAAGCAAGCTGACCCTGGCAGCGTGCAGGATACAGATAAACTATTGACTGACCAGTTCATAGAAGGTCTGCTGTCCAGCGCCCACAGAACCCAGCTGCGCCTCATGGCCCTACAGAACCCCGATTTGACTTTTGCACAGTTCAACGATAGGGCCATCCGGGTGCTCCGAGAACCTGCACCGGGTGGCGCTGTAGCTTCCCGGCGCCCTGCCATCCCTTACCACCAGGGGGCGGCACCCTATCCCGCAGACCTTGTGGGGGCTGATGCGCAGGCCCTAAATCCATCCCCGCCTGCAAACCTGCACCATCAGGTCCAAGAACTAACAAAGAGTGTTGCTGCATTGTCCAGGACCGTACAGTCGTTACAGATGGACCCGTCAGGACCAATCAAGCTGGCTTCCAGTCCGGAGGATGTCCCGTGGCGTCGACGGAGGAGGATCCCGTCGTTCAGAGGGAGGCCCGCCGATCATTACACTGAGGATGGACAGCCGATTTGCCGCCGTTGCAGCCAGCCGGGACACGTAGCCAGGTACTGTACTTTAAATGGGTCCGACCTGGGGCAAAGGGCCAACCCCCAGGTATAAGGTCATCAGGCCCATCTAATTGGCGTGGTAAGTAGGTAGGGGAACGCCCGGTTTTACCCGTAGTGCTGGACGGTATCCCCATGAGTGCACTGCTGGACACCGGGTCCCAAGTGACTACCATCCAATATGTACTTTTCAAGCAGTACTGGAGTGACACTGATATAACTCGTTATCCAGATGATGACTTGAGCATCATCGCCAGCAATGGTCAACCCGTGCCGCAGGTGGGGTTCAGAGAGATGACCATTAAGATTGGTAAAGTTGAACTGCCGGCACAGGGAGTGATCATTGTGGACATTGACCGTCGAGAAAGTCACCCTAAAATAACCTTGGGTACTAATGTGATTGAAAATTGTCTTTCAGAAGCAATTGTAATTTTGCAGCAGGTGGCGATGAATGTGAGCTCCAGCCAGCAGAGGGTCCTCCAGAAGGAGATAAGAGCCCTGATGAGATGGCAACAGGTAGAACTGTCTGGTGGTGAGATCGGTAGCGTGAGGAATGGATGAGCGACCCGTTCCCCATTGCCATGCCCCCCAAAAGTGAAATGATCTGGTGTCGGAATGCAATCGGGTTAAGAGGGAGAGACTACCAAGCCATGGTAGAACCCGTGTACTCAGACAGCAGGCCCACCATTTTGACAGCCCAGGGGGTGGTCGATGTCCGCCATGGAAGGGTGCCCGTCTGGATCTTAAACATTGGGGAAAGGGAAGTACACTTGCCTTGGTACGCTACACTAGCCAAATTGTATACTGTTGAACACAATGCTGTCAGGGCCATGGAACCCTTGCCTCCATCTCCCCAAGCAGAGGGTAATGGTTCCCAGAAACCCAAGGAGGACTGGTGCCAGAAACTCCACGTGGGTGCTGACTCCACTCCCTTGCACCAAAAACAAGGAGTCTACCGGGTGGTTCAAGAGTACGAGAGAATCTTTAGTAAGCACCCGCTAGACTTCGGCAGAGTGAAAGGGGTAGAACACCACATCCCCATGGGGAGCCACCCACCAATAAAAGAAAGATACAGATCTGTACCACCCCGCACACTATCAGAACGCAAAGGGCATGCTGAGAGAAATGAAGGAAGCCGGGGTCATTAGAGACAGTTGTAGCCCCTGGGCAGCCCCCTTGGTTCTGGTTAAAAAGAAAGACTGTACTATGAGAATGTGCGTGGACTATAGAGAAGTCAATCGTATCACCCATAAAGACGCATACCCGTTGCCTAGAATAGAGGAGTCTTTGGTCGCACTAAAATCAGCTAATTTCTTCTCTACTTTGGACCTTACTAGTGGGTACTGGCAGGTTCCTGTGGCAGAGGCTGATAAGGAGAAGACCGCCTTCACCACCCCGATGGGATTAAGTGAATTCAACTATATGCCGTTCGGGCTCTGCAACGCACCCGGGACCTTCCAGAGGCTGATGGAATGCTGTCTAGGGCACCGAAACTTTGAGACGGTCCTACTTTACCTGGACGACGTGATTGTCTATTCGAAGACTTACGAGGACCATCTAAAGCACCTGGCCGAGGTGTTCGATGCCCTGGCAGGCTTTGGCATGAAAGTGAAACCCTCCAAGTGCCATCTGTTAAAGCCGAAGGTACAGTACCTGGGACATGTGGTGAGTGCAGAAGGAGTAGCCCCCGACCCTGACAAAATCACGGCAATAAAGAACTGGCCAAGCCCCTCTAACATAAAAGAAGTGAGGCAGTTCCTCGGGTTGGTAGGCTACTACCAAAGGTTCATCCCCAGGTTCACCAAGATGGCAGCCCCTATGCAGGACCTCCTTATAGGACAATCTAAGACCAGAAGCCAAAAGCCACCCTTCAAGTGAGACAAGCCGGAAGAGGAGTCCTTCCGCCAGCTGAAGATGGCCCTCACGGGGGATGAGATCCTGGCCTACCCTGATTATGGCCAGCCTTTTATCCTCCACACAGACGCCAGTAATGTGGGGCTGGGAGCCGTACTGTCACAGAACCAACAGGGCAGAGAAAGGGTGATCGCGTACGCCAGCCGGAAGCTGAGGCCCACCGAGAGAAACCCGGAGAATTACAGCTCCTTTAAGCTGGAGTCCTTGGCAGTGGTGTGGGACGTAACAGAACGTTTCAAGCATTACCTGGCCTCTGTGAAGTTCACTGTGTACACGGACAACAATCCGTAGACACATCTGGACAATGCGAGACTTGGTGCCCTAGAGCAGCGGTGGATGGCCCGGCTAGCAAACTATGACTTCACCATCAAGTACCGGGCAGGCCGAGACAATGCCAATGCAGATGCCCTATCGAGAATTCCCCACTTGCCTGATGAGGGAGAAGATCCAGACGAGTTGGAGGAAATAGAGCTCCCTGCATTCCACCGGTACGGGGCCACTCAGTACTCCCACCGTGTAAGAGACAAAGACTTGACCACTGTCATGTTCAATCCCTTACCTCACCACGGCTGGGCTGAAACGCAAGATAGTGACCCTGCAATTCGCCTGGTGAAAGACCTGTTGACCCAGGCAGACGCTAGCCCTGGCTCGGACGCTCCAGAGGAAGCCAAGCAGTTATGGAAGGAGAAAAGCAGGCTATTCCTCTACGAAGGTAAGCTGTGCAGAAGGCTTGTCAACCACCGGACGCACGAGCTGACCTGGCAGGTAGTGGTCCCGAGACGAGATGCAGCAATGGTCCTGGAGGCCTACCATGACAGAGCGGGACACTTCGGGTGGAAGAAACTGGAGTTCCTACTGAGAGAGCGGTTCTACTGGGTCGGAATGAGAGGGGCCATAGAGAAGTGGTGCAGGGACTGCGGCCCATGTAACCTCAGAAGGAAGGACGGTACCAGCCAGAAGATGCCCTTGATGCCCATCATCACCAGGCAGCCTCTTGAGCTGGTAGCTCTGGACCATGTGAAACTGGCTCCAAGCCGGTTGGGCTACGTCTATGCCCTGACAATAGTGGACCACTATTCCCGGTTCCTGGTGGTGGTTCCTGTTAAAGACTTGACAGCCCAAACAGCGGCCAGAGCCTTCCAACAACACTTCTGCCGTCCACACGGGTATCCGGAACAGGTCTTGACAGATCAAGGTCCAGGGTTTGAGGCTGAAATCTTCCAGGAGTTCTGCAACCTCTACGGCTGTAAGAAGATTCGGACAACGTCTTACCACCCACAAACCAACGGGCTATGTGAGAAAATGAATAATATCGTCATTGATCTCCTCAAAACGTTGCCCCTGGAAGAACGCAGCCTGTGGCCGGAGAAGCTGCCAGACCTGATAGACTTATACAACCATATCCTGGTGAATGCTACAAATTGCACCCCGGCTTACCTGATGAGGGCAAGACCAGGTAAGCTGCCGATAGACCTGGAGATGGGAGTCCTGACCCCCGAGGACACCTCCCCAGACGCGGACTGGGATACGGAACGGCGGCTACAGTACAAGAAGGTACAGGAGAGTGTGGAGAGGAGTCTGGCTCAAGCGAGAGAAAAGCAAGAGAGGCTCTTCAACCAACACGCCCCTGCTGGTCCCCTGGAACCTGGTGAGCAGGTCCTGAAGCGGAAGAGAAGGCTTCACAAGCTAGATGACCAGTGGGAGAGCGACCCGTACACAGTACTGCAGTCCAACCACAACAACCCGAAGGTATGTGTAATTACCAAGGATGGAGGAGAAACCACTAGCACCGTCTCCAGAGACCACCTAAAAAGGTGCCCCAAGCAACTACAGAGTGCAGGAGAAGATCAAGATGACCTTGAACCCGCAGAAGACAAGAAAGAAATGATCAGCACAGTTCTTGGAGAGTTCCCCCGGTCCTGGACTCGGATAAATGATGCAATAGTGGTACCCGTCCTACACTTCCTTCAACCAACCCAGCAGGAACCTACAGGAGAGCAGGAGGAATTAGAAGACCAAGCAGCCCTAGAGGCAGAAGAACCCATGCCAGCAGCCCAAGAGAGTCAACCCTCTGCTGACAGTGAGCCTGCCATACCTGCGGTAAGCCAAAGGACCCGCAGATAGCTGCCTGCACTGCCTGTAAACCCAGCTAGAAGCTGTACCCTGAATGCTAGTGGGGAAAGTCAGGTTAGACCACCACCAGACAGTGGGTTACGCAGGTCAACCCGGAGCACTAGGGGGCAAATACCAGCTCACTGGAAGATCTAAATGCTGTATATTGTAAATGTTTTATGTTTGTTGCCTGGTTGCTAATTATGTTTTTCCAGTCTTTCTAGTTCATGGACTAACAGGTTATGGACGCTGAATAACCGGAACTGTCTTGTAGATAGTTGCACTTGGTGCCCTCTTTCGAAGATGGCCACGGAAGAAAAATCTGTCCGGTGTGGCCTCCTTGTGGCCCAAAGTAGAGAGCTCAGCCTTGTCGCCACGCCCAAGGCCAGGAACTTGGGGTTTATGGAAACAGGTCCCCACACCGTGGAAAACTTCACCTTGTTGGGTGACATGGACACCCGGTCACGGAAGCGCTGTGACCTCAAGGACAAAATATACTTGTGTATATGTTATGTTGTCATTTATACCCTGTATTTGTGGTTCCTGTTTAGTCCGAAGTACTAAATTTTACTAGGGGAGAATGTGTCACCCCAGGCCTGGATGCCACAAACAATAATCTGTGTCTGAGAGCAGGAGGGAGGTCCACTGGTTAGGGACAATTAGCATACAGCACCTCCTGTCCCAGGCCAGCAGGGGGAGCTGGCTGCCCCTATAAAAGCTGGAACTGGGGGCAGGGTTAGAGAGAACTGGAAGACCTAGCTCAGGAGTGAGACTAGTCCCAGAGAAGGAGGGACAGTTCAGCTGTAGCTGAGGAGTCCGTGAGGCAGAGGAGAAACTGCAAGCCAGGGACAGAGGCGACGAGAGCCGGTCCTGGAAGAGAACCAATCTACCGGGCATTGGGGTCCGGGGCTGTCAGGGTTACAAGCCCAGCAGCAGAGAACCAACCTGCGAGGGATTTCAGGTCCCTTGGCCTAAGAATCCTGGAGGCTCCGCCACACAGAGGGACCAGTACAGCGAGGAGCAAGCAACAGGTACCCAAGGCCCTAGTCGCATGCCATACAGGCGAGAAGTACACGGCCAGTTCAGGGACGTGGGCTATTACACCACGAAAAGGGGGATAGTCAGAAAGAGCATAGAGAGAACGGTAGGCCTACACACTCACCCTGACCAGTGGGGCTCGCCCGAATGCTCTCAGACACCCAGGCCCATTCCTAACCGGTACTGTTGGGTCATTAATAATATCTACAATAAAGACCCTGAACTGTTTGAAGCGGACTCTGAACTCTTACTATTGCGGCCTGCACTATCACCCCCAACATCCACCTACACTGCCCTGAGGCTACACTCTTCCCGTGGGGAGTTATCCTACACCTGTGCTGCACACCAACACCAGCCTCAGCAGTCTGCCTCGCAGCGGCGGTTATCCCTGACCGCAATCCACGGGTGGCGTAGTCGGACATTCAAAACACTGATAAATAGACTGCCACCATTTGGTCTGACCACCCTGAGCCACGGGATCGGGTTACCACTACTACCCCCATCAGCACCGTACACTAGAAGGCCCGGTTCCGTGTACCCCACGGCCCAGGGGGCGAGTCATGTGCATCAAATTATACATACAGATATGGGGCAGTGGGGCTTCATACTATATACAGGTGCTTCTCACAAAATTAGAATATCATCAAAAGTTAGTTTATTTCATTTCTTCAATGCAAAAAGTGAAACTCCTATATTATATAGAGTCATTACACACAGAGTGATCTATTATATAGAGTCATTACACAGAGGGATCTATTATATAGAGTCATTACACACAGAGGGATCTATTATATAGAGTCATTACACAGAGGGATCTATTATATAGAGTAATTACACACAGAGGGATCTATTATATAGAGTCATTACACAAAGAGGGATCTATTATACAGAGTCATTACACACAGAGTGATCTATTATATAGAGTCATTACACACAGAGGGATCTATTATATACAGTCATTACACACAGAGGGATCTATTATATAGAGTCATTACACACAGAGGGATCTATTATATAGAGTCATTACACACAGAGGGATCTATTATATAGAGTCATTACACACAGAGGGATCTATTATATAGAGTCATTACACACAGAGGGATCTATTATATAGAGTCATTACACACAGAGGGATCTATTTTAAGTGTTTATTTCTGTTAATGTTGATGATTATAGCTTACAGCCAATGAAAACACAAACGTCATTATCTCAGTAAATTAGAATACTTCATAACAACAGCTTGAAAAATGTTTTTAAAATCCGAAAAGGTGGCCTACTGAAATGTATGTTTAGTAAATGCCCTCAATAGTTGTTCGGGCTCCTTGTGCATCAATTACTGCATCAATGCGGCAATGTGGCATGGAGGGATCAGCCTGTGGCACTGCTGAGGTGTTATGGAAGCCCAGGTGGCTTTGATAGCAGCCTTCAGCTCATCTGTATTGTGGGGTCTGGGATCTCATCTTCCTCTTGACAATACCCCATAGATTCTCTATAATAGATTCTCTATGGGGTAAAGGTCAGGCGAGTTTGCTGCCAATCAAGCACAGTGATACTGTTGTGTGTAAACCAGGTATTGGTACTTTTGGCAGTGTGGACAGGGGCCAAGTCCTGCTGGAGAATGACATTTCCATCTCCATAAAGCTTGTGGGCAGAGGGAAGCATGAAGTGCTGTAAAATGTCCTGGTAGACGGCTGCGCTGACTTTGGTCTTGATAAAACACAGTGGACCTCCACCAGCAGATGACATAGCTCCCCAAACCATCACTGATTGTGGAGACTTCACACTAGACCTCCAGCAGCTTGGATTGTGGACTCTCCACTCTTTCTCCAGACTCTGGGACCTTGATTTCCAAATGAAATGCAAAATTTACTTTTCATCTGAAAACAACACCTTGGGCCACTGAGCATCAGTCCAGGTCTTTTTCTCTTTGGCCCAGGTAAGACGCTTCTGGCGTTGTCTATTGGTCATGAGGGGCTTGACACAAGCAATGCGACACTTGTAGCCCATGTCCTGGATACGTCTGTGTGTGGTGGCTCTTGAAGCAGTGACTCCAGCAGCAGTCCACTCCTTGTGAATCTCCCCCAAATTTTTGAATGGCCTTTTCTTAGCAATCCTTTCAAGGCTGCGGTTATCCCAGTTGCTTGTGCACCTTTTTCTACCACACTTTTTCCTTCCAAGTCCATTAATATGCTCAGATACAGCACTCTGTGAACAGCTGCTTCTTTAGCAATGACCTTTTGTGCCTTACCCTCCTTGAGGAGTGTGTCAATGACTGCCTTCTGGACATCTGTCAAGTCAGCAGTCTTGCCCATGATTGTGGAGCCTACTGAAACTGACTAAGGGACCTTTTTAAATGCTTAGGAAGCCTTTGCAGGTGTTTCTTGTTAATTCTAATTTACTGAGATAATGACTTTTGTGTTTTCATTGGCTGTAAGCCATAATCATCAACATTAGCAGAAATAAACACTTAAAACAGATCACTCTGTTTGTAATGACTCTGTATAATATATGAGTTTCATTTTTTAGGATTGAAGAACTGAAATAAATTCACTTTTTGATGATATTCTAATTTTCTGAGAAGCACCTGTATGTAGCAGTGCGGCAATTATACTATATACAGTCAGGAGTATAAGTACTTGATACACTGAAAATTTCGAAAGTTTTTCCACCTACAAAGAATGAAGAGGTCTGTTTTGTTCTACTTAACTGCTGCAACTTGGACCTTTAACAGGATTTATATTTCACCTATGAGAAAGCATACTATGTGTATTTGGCAGATTAACTCAGGCTTGTTTATGATAAACTGAATACATGGATTGGAGTCCTATTTGTATACAGAATATTGACTATTAATGCTGGCAGAGTAAGTCTTAGGCTATATTCACACTAGGTGTTTTTTTTCTGCAGCAAAACATAATCTCTTGGCAGGAAAGAAGTAGCGTCAAAAACGCAGGTTTTGGTGTGTTTTTTTGCAGTGGTTCTTGGTGCATTTTTGGTGCGTTTTTCAGGATCCCAAAGTTCAGCTTTGCTTCCACCATAGACACATGAAAACAGGTCACCATTGCAAGACATATGTTCATGAAAAAGTACACATTACAAATGTAATAGGGGGGGGTGAATTGGTCTGGAATAGTTTATCTAAGACCCTGGCAGTGCATTGAATTTGTAGGACACTATTTACTTTCACATTATGGTTTGCCATTGAGTTGCTCAGGCATTGTTCATTTTCACACCTCCCTGGGCCACACGTGTTGTTCAATCTCACACCTAGCTCAACCAATGTTTACTTTGTAGGCATCACTAATTTAATTAAACTGTAATAATCCAAGCTGCTATATCAGGTGACCAAGACAAGATGGTTTAAACTTGGGAAAATCACAAAAGTAAATGTGTGTCACATACTTGCTTTTTTCACTAAAAACGCAGCAAAATGTTCACACTAGGCTTTTTTTCAGCATTTTTTTCCACCACCCTTTTTTTTAATGGGTGAAAAACGCTGAAACAAGTGACATACTCTATTGCAAAAAGCCATGGAAAGCACAAAATACTGAGGACAAATAAGCAAGCTTTGTGCATGAGATTTCGGAAATCTCATAGACTTTGTTGGTACTGTAAAACGCAGCTGAAAATTTGCATAAAAAAGCCCGCTAAAAAAACGTCTAGTGTGAATATAGCCTTGTATAACAGTTCGCCAATGAGTTAGGATATATGACCACGATGCAGAAATGCTGCGGATTTTTCCTAAGCGTTTCTGCATCTCCCTGGATTGTCAAGCGCTTTGCCAAGTGATTTTAGCATCACTTGGAAAAGTGCTTGACAACTTGGTCACACTATATAATTCCATGCAACCGGCATGGATTTATATAGTGTGACCAAGTTACAATGCTGCAAATGCAGCATCAATAATAAAAAAAAAGAATAATAATGGTGAAAAATAAAAAAAAACCATTATACTCATCTTCCGATGGTCCTCGATCTTCTTCTCCGGTGCGTCCGGTGTCTTCGGCGGATCACGGTGCTGTAAAAGGACCTTCCATGACGTCATTTAGTCATGTGACAGGTCACGCGACCGCCGATGTCAGCGGTCGCGTGACCTGTCACATGACTAAATGGCATCATGGAAGGTCATTTTACCACCGCGAGCAGCCGAAGAGCCAGCAGCACCGCCGGGAGCAGACAGGGGCCATCAGAAGGTAAGTATATGTTTATTTTTTATTTTAATTCTATTTTAACTACAGGTACTATGGTACCCGGGTCTGGAGGAGAGTCTCTTCATCTCCTGACCCGGGTACCATCCATGCATTGAGTCGTATAGTATCCACATGTGTATTTTTAGTCATTCGGATGTTATGCGTTCCAATGCAAGTCAATGGCGGCTAAATCGCAGCGACTCTGCAAAATTAAAGGACGTGCTGCGGATTTTTCCGCAATGATAATCCGCAGCGGAAATCTCTGCAGCATGTGCACAGCACATGCGGATTATCATTGGGAATCATTGCAGACCTATCACCAAGCGTTTTTTAAGTGTTTCCGCGGCGGAAGTTACGCTGCAGAAACGCCTAAGAAACGCATAGTGGGCACACAGCCTTAAAAGTTCTATGATGAAGAAAAACACGTGAGATAATAAATGCGAAATATACAATATTTCCCATAATATGACTGAGGATATCTTTAGGGTGTATTCACTGTTTTTTCTTCTGCAGCAAAAATGCTGTGTTTTACAGCACCATCTTAGTGAATGACATTTCTGAAATCTCATTCACATGCTGTTTTTTTGCATTTTTTTTAAATCTGCAGCTTGTCAAGTCTTTCAGAGGTTTTGCAGCATTTTTCACCCATTCAAATGAATGGAAAAATAAACACAAGTAAAAACACCTGAATTTTAAGCAGCGTTTTTCCTGCCTCCTTTGATTTTTGAGGTAGAAAAAAAATGCTGCCAAAATCCAACTTGTGAACACACCTTTATCCTGGTTGTGTTCTAATTGGATATAAAATAGAACGGCCATGATAACATGGGTAGTTAATTGTATGGTGTTTTCACTTTATATATTACCAGGCCGCATTCTATTTGCGCAGAGCTGCTCCGTGAAGATTCTATCACAAGATTCCGTGATGACATCACAGGTGATGGTGACATCACTGCTCACAGTCGCTATATATACAATGCACATAGGCTCACCCGTGCCTTTCTTGGCTCTATAGTGACTGATAGCACTTGCAGTTTTTCACTATGGCTGGAATTGTTTTGGACATTTCTCAGGTAAAAGCACTATTGTTGATCCTTATGATCAATCGTCCTAACAGTGTGCTTCTACCACCCGATGGCGTCCTCAGCTTCACTCACCGGCTGGTGATGGAGCTAGTAAAGGATTGCGTGACCAAACACCGACAACGTCGTCTAACGTCAGACTATCTGACGGATTTACTTCAGAACATCAGGACATTACTACACCAGGTAAGTGGCGGACACTCTGCACAGAACATCTCAATATTAATAGATAATAATGGAGGGATAGAAGCTTTTTCTTCTAATATATCGTATTTTGCAGACCATAAGACGTACCAAAAATTTTTGGGAGGTAAATAGGAAAAACATTTATTATAATAAAATGGGGGTCTGTCTTATAGTCCTGTCTTATAGTCCGAATTTTCGGTTTCTTACTGAGGGGGGTGGTGGCAGTGGAGCGAGGTCACAGGAGGCAGAGTCGCTGCTGCAGGAAGTCGGCAGTAGGAGTGGGGCGCTGCTGTGGGCCCCAAGCTGGGAGGAGCGGGGTGTCCAGAAGGTGCGAGGCTGCGGGCCCTGGGCTTCAAGGAAATGTTAGCGGTAATTCAGGAGGGGAGGCCCTGCTCTGCTTATTGATTTCTCTGCAGTGGGCTTCAAGAAGTAGGCTGCTGGAGATGGCCAATACACAAATTGAGATCTCAGCTCGTCATTGAGCCGAGATCTAAATCTGCACATGCACTGCCTCCAGCGGCCATTTGCCTGAAGCCCACCGCCAGAAAATCAATGGGCAGAGCGGGGACTCCCCTCCTAAATCACCGCTAACATTTCCTTGAAGCCCAGGGCCCGCAGCCTCGCACGTCCTGGACACCCCGCTGGCCCGCAGGAGCGCCCCATTTCTACTGCCGGCTTCCTGCAGCAGTGACCCCACCTCCTGTGACCTCACTCCACCACAGCCACCCCCCTGGTAAGCTACATTCAGACAATTATTATTATTAATAATCTGTCTGATATGCTGGGGTGGAGAGCTCCAGAGTAGGGGGGATGCACGGGAGAAATCTTGTATGCGATTGTGGGAAGAGGAGATAAGAGGGGAGTAGAGAAGAAGATCTTGTGAGGATCGGAGGTTGCGTACAGGTAAGTACCGGGAGACTAGGTCACAGATATATGGAGGAGACAGGTTGTGGGTGGCTTTGCATGCCAAGGTTAGGGTCTTGAACTGGAGTCTCTGGGTAATGTGGAGCCAGTGAAGGGATTGGCGGAGCGAGGGGAAAAGCCAGGGAATAGCGGGGGGACAGGTGGATTAGTCAGACAGCAGAGTTTAGGATAGATTGGAGGGGTGCGAGAGTGTTAGAAGGGAGGTCAAAAATTTTGGAAAAAAAAGGATCTTATAGTCCATAAAATACGGTAAAACACAACGAGTCCCCAAATACAGTATGTAGTCATTGTATCTGCAGACAGAGAACCGATGTCACATACAATTTCCGCCTCCATTCTGACCGCTTTCATCTGAAAATTCTCTTTTCCATTTTTCCTTCTTTATAGGCTGAAGAAAGATCTCAGACTGAAGATTTGGCTGTCTTTAAAGAACTGGCCGAAAAAGTCCTGTCTATACTAGAACGCTCATTGGAACGCCCGGTAAGGATCAATATTAATAGACGTATCTTAATCCACTGTATCTGAGGAGACTTTCTGAGAAAAGGTCTGAAGATGGCGCGGGATTTGTATCGTTACAATTGGTGCATCTGTAAATGTTGGTTTAGTCCTTCATGATTTATGTATTTGGTGATTTAGTAAAATCTTCCACATATTAATTATATATATTATATCTATCAGGAAACAACAGGAGGCGACGCCAAATATGGGCAAAATGTGAGCCCGAAAATCCCTGACCCTAATAGGAGTCAGCCGGAGCTGAACAGCGATCTGATTACAGGTGAGCGATCACCCGACCTTCTACAAGGAAATGTCCAGATATTACAGAGGACGGAGGATAATGTTAGATTTACTCTCTACTCTGTGTAATGGGAACCTGGCAGCACATTGTTACATATAGAAGTAGTGGTGTGACGGTATAGGCCATTGTCCCCTAATAATAATTGTTTGTAGAAATCCAATGTGCCAGTCAGGAGAAATGTAAAGTAGACACCATATACAAATCAGAATGGAAGTGCACTGGGGGCGTGAAAGAAGAAATCCAAGTGCAGTGACACGCCCCCAGTGCACTTCCAGGCTAATTTGCAAATCTCTCCTATGTTTCAGCTCTCTTACCATCACTCGTATGTGCAGCGTGGGTGGGGGCTTCCTCATTCATGTGATGGAGGGTCCATTCTGCAGTGCTATAGCAAGTAACATGAAATAAATTAAATTTAAATTGCATTACTGCTCTAGAAAATGGGAAAAAACTAAGATACTGAGCACATAATTTGGCCAATTCATGAATGCCCAGCAGCCAATGACAAGGCGATCTTTTTGTTGGAATCCTCTCCTAATGTGAATCCTCTCCTAGGCTGAAGCCTACATTTATATGGGTAGGTAGGATCCTGTTGTAATTAAAACCACCCCGGGCTGATGTGTGGAGATAGGTTCCCAGCAAAAAAGGTCGACTTGCCGTGACTGCTAGGCATGCACCCAGCAAAAGAAGGTCGTCTTGCCGTGACTGCTGGGCATGCACCCAGCAAAAAAAAGGGTCACCTTGCCGTGGCTACTTGGCATGCACCCAGAAAAAGAAGGTCGCCTTGCCATGGCTGCTGGCCGTGCATGAATTGGCCAAATTATGTGCTAAGTATCTTCCTTTTATCCTATTTTCTACAGCAGTAATGCAATTCAAATTTAATTTATTTCATGTTTACATGCTATAGCGTTACAGAGTGCAACTTTGTTAGTTATATATTTGGATGGCTACTCTTAGTATGCACCTGTTCACACCCATTTTCTTTTCGGAAGTGATGGTCAGTCTTTTGTTATTTATGAAGGGGTTCCTCCATCATTTACATTACATTTATCTATGGATTCCCCGTATATTCTCATATTTAGAATCCCCATATAACGAGTATTAATCCCATTTACAGACATCTTGTCATTTCTCCGTTATATTGCTGTATTATCTATGTAGGAATAATATCCTCTAATACATTTCATTTCTTCATCATTATTTTAGAAACAACTGAGCTGTCGAATCCTAACAATGGAATTAGTGAGATCCCGGAGATCCAAGAATCCGTAAGTATCATAGAGGGGGATGCGTGTGTATCATCAGATCATGGGGTGTGAATGACTCGTCCAGTATTATCCCCCATACAACCATGGGACGTCTCTATTCTAAGTGTAGATGACCCTATGGTGTTAATTACATTTGAATTACAGGGAATCTGTCACCAGGTTTATGCTATTTGGTCTGAGAGAAGCATGATGCAGGGACAGAGACCCTGATTCCATGTGTTGATTACTTTACTCGGTGGAGTAGTTGTGATAAAATCACTATTTATTTCTGCTGCAGAGCTCTGAATGCTGAGTCTTGTATAACCCCGCCCACACCATTGATTGGCAGCTTTCTGTGTACACTGTGCATAGGCAGAAAGCTGCTAATCAGTGGTGGAGGCAGGGGTACAGAGCAATAGGACTACCTGGCTAGACAGATAGTCTTCTAGTGATAATCTACTGATTTTATTGAAACAGCCACACACAGCCTAGTAAGTGACACATCACTGGAATCAGGGTCTCTGCCCCTACATCATGGTGCTTTCAGAATACATAGCAAACACCTGGTGACAGATTACCTGTAAGTCCTCCTCTGTGTGATCTCCCACATTATCCAGAATGTTATAGTAATGTATGATGACCGTTGCAGGGCGGCTCCAGGATTTCGTGGGCCCTGGGCGAAAGAGTCTCAGTGGCCCCTTTAACACATACCACGATTCATGATGCACAGATACCGCAGATAAAATATATATATATATATATATATATATATATATATATAGTACAAGGCCGAAGATTTCACTTCTTACATTACATGAGCGATATCTATTGTAAATTCCACAATAACTCAGAAAGCGGCGAATCCTCACAGCTCACAGTGCAGACCGGACAGTAATGTCCTCCACACAGTATAATGGCACCACATAGTCCTCTATACCGTATTATGAGCTCCATATATTGCTCCATATAGAATAATGGACCCCATAAAATGCTCCACGCAGGCTGTGCCCCCATATAATGCCCCATGCAGGCTGTGACCCCACACATAATGCCCCATGCAGGCTGGCCCCCCACATAATGCCCCATGCAGGCTTTGACCCCCCACATAATGCTCCATGCAGGCTGTGACCCCCACATAATGCCCCATGCAGGCTTTGACCCCCCACATAATGCCCCATGCAGGCTGTGCCCCCCCCCACATAATGCCCCATGCAGGATGTCCCCCTCCCACATAATGGCCCATGCAGGATGTCACCCCCCATATAATTCCCCATGCAGAATGTCCCTCCCACATAATGTCCCATGCAGGCTGTGCCCACCACATAATGCCCCATGTAGGCTGTGCCCCCCCACATAATGGCCCATGCAGGATGTCACCCCCCATATAATTCCCCATGCAGGATGTCCCCTCCACATAATGCCCCATGCAGGATGTCCCCCCAACACATACTGCCCCATGTAGGATGTCACCTCTCACCCCATATATTGCCCCATGCAGGATGTCACCTCTCACCCCATATAATGCCCCATGCAGGATGTCACTTCTCCCCCCATATAATACCCCATGCAGAATGTCACTCCCCCCATATAATGCCCCATGCAGGATGCCACCCCCCATATAATGCCCCATGCAGAATGTCACCTCTCACCCCATATAAAGCCCTATGCTGGATGTCACTTCCCCCCCCCATATAATGACCCATGCAGGATGTCACTTCTCCCCCTCATATAATACCCCATGCAGGATGTCACCCCCCTATATAATGCCCCATGCAGGATGTCCCCCCCATATAATGCCTCATGTAGGATGTCACCTCTCACCCCATATAATGCCCCATGCAGGATGTCACTCCCCCCATATAATGCCCCATGCAGGATGTCACTTCTCCCCCCCCATATAATACCCCACGCAGGATGTCCCTACCTCCCCCCCATACAATGCCCCATGCAGGATGTCACTTCTCCCCCCATATAATGCCCCATACCTCCATACATAAAAAAAAAAAATCAAATGCTCACCTCACTGCTCACCAGCTGTGGAGAGGTAAGTATTGTGCCGGCCGTGGTCCTGAGCAAGCATTGGGGGGGGGAGCAAGGCCCACTAGCTGGCGCTGGCACCACTCTCCTCTGCTCACCGGTCCCATACCGCGCCAGGGTGCCCGACAGCAAGTGGGCCCCTCGCCTACTCAGGGCCCCGGCACTTGCCTGGGTGTGCTGGGTGCTAGCGCCAGGTCTGCCCAGCATCCGGTTTGTATCCTCCCAACATTATATCAGTGTAAATCATCTGGGACATAATATGGGGGGAGAAGTTTTTGCATCTGTAACTTTTTTCCTGCATCTTCAATAAATCAGTATTATTTCTTATTCTTTTATAGAGCGTGATCGATTCATTGGTTCCGGCGAGAAAGCCGCATATGAGCGACTATGAAACTTCCAAACTCATCAGCAGTGGAAATTTTGGGTGAGATTTCTGTTGCCATAATCCACATTTCTCAGGGTTCCCTATGACAATGCTTCTGCCCCTGCACTCTGCCATTCAGTGTTATCATAGGGAAATTATGTGATCTGTAGCAAATCAAACTGTAAGGAAAGCGATTTAAATAATATAATTACATATAATATAATATATAATAATATATTATTACATTCGCCTGTGCTAGACCCTCATCTGTTCTTATGCTGCCTCCTCCACCTGAGCTTTTCTGCTCTCCACTCTGATCTTTGTTTTGATGGGGGGGGCTCCATTATGAAGCTGATCAGAGAAGTTGGCTACACATGGTCACATGAAGGGTGACACCATATTGACGTCAATGACATCTACACCCTCCACCATGACCATGTGGGCCCAATCACTGGCCTCAGCAGCAGAAGAGAGCCCTGGAGCACATTCATTTTGGACCAATTTTATTTGCACTAAATTGTATTTGGTCAGTTATAGCGAATCTGCCCAAAGAGAATTTCGATAGATTCTCGTATCTATAATGTGACCTGGGTGATGGCTCCGGCAGAAGTGGCATTGTGGAGACCTCCAATAGGTGATCCATGTAGTGCTATTTTATGTATTTCTAGATGTGCATTTATAGTGGCGGCCAGACTTTTAGTATTATACAAATGCAAATTGTCTCTTCAGAGAGGAAGCAAACTAGAACTCCACCTATAGGAAGTAGCAATCCTAAAAGTCAATATCGACCCTTTAACAAGCCTTGTCACATGACTTAGGATAATAGCCAAAACCAAAATCTCAATTTGCAGGAACTGCGTTCTGGGGTACTGCCCCTCTTCAGTGCAAAGTGTGAGATATGGTTTGACTGGGTGAGAGGTGTCTGACCGGTATCCAAGGGGTTGACGTTTCTCCTTGCGGACATGAGGAGACTTTTAAGCCACAATGCTCCTCTGGGAAATAGGATTGCTACTTCCTATAGGTGGCACTAGGGTGCTAGTTCTCTTCCTCTCTGAAAAGAGACAATTTGCATATTTCCCAGAAGAGCATTGCAGCTTAAAAGTCTCCTCACCTTGACATGCTTAACATGGCTTTTTCCGCAAGGAGAAACGTTACCGCTTGGATCCCGGTCAGATGCCTCTCACCCAGCCAAACCATATCTCACACTTTGCACTGATGAGTGCTTGTACCCCAAAACATAATGTCCGAAAATTGAGTTTTTGGTTATGGCTATTATTCCATGTCATATGATAAGGCTCGTTAAAGGGTCGATATTGACTTTTAGGATTACTACTTCCTATAAGGGGCACTAGTGTTCTAGTTCTCTTCCTCTCTGAAGAGACAATTTGCATATTTCCCAGAGGATCATTGAGGCTTAAAAGTCTCCTCACCTTGACAAGCTTAACATTTCACTCTCCGCAAGGAGAAATGTTACCCCTTGGATACCAGTATTAAACATATAATGATTTCTATAGATGGATTATTAATAAGGATTTATTATAACCGATGGATTCTCCTTCTCTCCAGGGCCGTCTACTTAGTGCATCATAAAGACTCACACCAGACCTTTGCTATGAAGAAAATGGCTAAGCGGAACCTAAATACTGCACAGAGATTGGAATGGGCCTTTCTGGAGAGGGACATCTTAACATTTGCTGATTGTCCCTTTGTGGTCTCCATGCTCTGCTCCTTTCCAACTAGATCTCACCTGTGTATGGTCATGGAGTATGTAGGAGGTAAGACACATCTATTGTATTATATTCAGCCCATGTCTGCTTTCATCTTATCACTGCTCATATCATTAGGACATTGTTGGTTACATCCCCACAGAGCATTTACTATAGGTTATCTATTACCAAGATGCTCGTAAATTCATTGATCTTGGTGCAGGGGCGCTATGGGGCTCATCAGTCGGAGGGGGTCTGTCGACGCTCGGCAGTGGGCAGCATCCCTCCACCTGTCATCACAATTTCAGCGGTATTTGCTTCTTCAAGGAGGTGGGGTTGGTGGGGGCAAAAATACTGAGTAGGTGGCTAGTAGGGGCCAAAATACTGAAAGGGGGCCGTATGACTAGATATGGGGGGACTGTGAATGATGAGTGGAGGTCATCATATTAAGTGGGGTGCTGTGGGGGTCCTCACTCTATATGGAGGCCCCCATTCTGTGTGGGGACATCATACTGAGTGGGGAGTTATGCGGACCATTATATTGTGTGAGGGACTGTGGGAACCATTATCCTGAGTGGGAGGGTTGCTGTGGGTGCCATCACACCGAGTAGGGGGTTGTGGCTGGCCTCCTTCTAAGTGGTGGCCTCCTTAGGAGGATTCACTGTGGGGATACCATACTCATTGAGTGTGGGTGTGGGCATTTTTGGGAGCATCATACTCTAAAATGGCCATAAAAGTTGTATTGCTGGTGAGAACACCAAGCTGCTTCAACAGGGATATAAATATATTTCTTTTTTATTTTTTAGGGTTGGGGGCAATTACAACTTTTGATATGGGGTCTTGTGATTTCTATGTACGCCACTATCTGTGTGATCTCCCCAGGATGTTTCCGCTCACTGCTCATTATACATCATGGTTATCTGCTCGTGGTATATCATGGTTATCTTCTGTATAAACCCCTCACCGGTCATATTTCCTTTCTTCTATAGGTGGAGACTGTGGGACCCTTCTAAGCACCAGGGGTCCTTTCTCTGTCCCCATGGCCCGCTTGTACTTTGCAGAGGCGGTACTTGCCGTGGAATACCTGCATAGTTACGGTGTGGTGCACAGAGACCTGAAGCCGGAAAAGTAAGTGCCCCCGAAGTATAATAAAGTGGGGAAAGTTGTCATTTATTATCATTCAGTCTGTGAGGCTAAAACCATCTTCTCTTTTGCAGCCTCCTGATTACATCTACTGGACATATTAAAGTTACCGATTTTGGGATTTCAAAACTTGGTCTAATGATACCGAAAACCAACACCTACAAGGAATTAGCAGTGGACATCTCCAGAGAGTTCCAGGACCGTGAGGTCAGCATCACCTACAAGAACTTAGCTTGTTATTTGCAAATCTCATCACACTATTGTCTCTTCTCTACGTTCTTCCTTTCTAGAGAACTTTTCCACTAATATTTTATCTTCTGCATTGTGTTTTAACGATGATATCTTGTCATAATAATTGTTTCATCGATTCTCATCTCTATGTTCTGTTGGTTTCCAGTTCTGTGGCACCCCATGTTACATAGCCCCAGAGATCATCCTGAAAGAAGGCTATGGAAGACCTGTTGACTGGTGGTCATTGGGGATCATCCTGTATAAATTCCTGCTGGGATGTGTACCATTTGATTCTGATTCCCTCACTGAGCTTTATAAAAGGGTTGTCATTGGTGAGTAGAATAATCCGATCATTGCGTTGATTGGTTACATTTGTTTAGTTATTTCCTTTGCTCTAAGTTACAGTCCAGTAAAGAGGTTTTATTTTCTGTAATTTTCTATGTAACAGGAGAACTAATTTGGAATTGTGATCGCGCTCCACCCCTGGATGCTCAGAATCTCATCACTGAGCTGCTCAGAAGAAATCCTGTGCGTAGACTTGGGACAGGTAACAGATATACTAGTATTAATATTCCCTTATTAGACCAAGGACATATCGCTCATGTCCATGAAGATCAGCATTTCTCTATCAGCTCATCTACTGTATTTCTAGTTCTCCACACTAAGACTTCCAGTTTATTTCCTTCATGTCGGCTCAGTTTTGTCATTAGTTCAGATTACGATAAACTGTTCAGATATGGAGCCATCCCTGACTATGTCCGCATCACTTTTGTTTTTCTTTTTCTAGGAGGAGCATTTGAGATCAAGGTTCATCCATTCCTGAGTGACTTGGACTTTGACAACATTCTGAGCCAGGAGCTGGAGTATGTTCCTCAG
Organism: Phyllobates terribilis; assembly: GCF_046119375.1. Lineage (NCBI taxonomy): Eukaryota > Metazoa > Chordata > Amphibia > Anura > Dendrobatidae > Phyllobates > Phyllobates terribilis. The sequence goes on from NW_027362994.1 coordinate 2,332,273, forward strand.
CTTGTTTCAGACGCAGACACCAGCTTATTTATCAGTAAGTAGAAGGAGACGTCATCTAGACTAAGCGACTGTTTGTCTCATCTTCCCTAATATGTGATCATCTGTTCCCATTAATATTAGTGATAAATAGTGACTGTGTTATACTGACAACCTCTAATAATACTTCATTACCTATTTCTTGTAGATCATTCTGATATAAACAAACATCTGGTCTCAAAGGATGAGGAAGGCACAAGTGAGAATAATGAGAGCCTTGACTTCCAAAATTTTACGTCATCTTCTGAAAAGCTTTGTAAAGTAAGTATGTGATTAATAAATCCAAAATATGTAAAAAAAAAGAAAAAAAACTCTAAAAGTACATAAAAAAATATTTTATATCTTATTTTTATCCGTATTTAGCTCTGTACCATCGCTACCAGGATGGTGAACAATGAGGATCCCAATGCCTCTCCAGAGTATACACAAGAAACCAACACAAACATCTCAGAAATGTGAGTAGATTAGAAAGGGTCATTACTTCATTACTGGGAGTTCCAGGCTGATCTATGTACACAACACCAAATATAGGACATAAATAACAGAATATCAAATGCAGCATTCACCGTTTCATGGTTAACGGTCATTGTACTTTTGGCTTCAGAAAATGCAGAAGATAACAGCCCATAATTGTGGCAGGTCATGCATTTTTAGCACTGCCTACTCTGTAGGAGAGCTGTAGTATTACTTGCCAGACATTCTTGGTAGTTGTGTTCTGATCCATGGAAGGTAGTTTGGAGCAGAAAACCTTCCCCACTATGACAGTCATATGTCCTATTAGGCCTTATAGTCAGTGTTCTTATAGTGAGACAACCCATTTTATACTGTGTTTACTTACGATTTACATGTTTTTCTTCTTCAAACAGGCAGAAAGAATCTGTTCCTGTATGTAATACAGACTATGCTGTTACCATCTTGCCACCCTCGTCTCCATTGCTAGGTATGTACATGTCTACAGCACCAACAATGTGAATGTTGACTTCAAGGCTCAAATATTTCCACATGGTTTTTCTGGTCTACTATGTTATCCATGTTTCATGGATCTCAGCTATGTTGACCATGGGTTCGTACTGTATCCCTATTTCCTTAATTTTGTACAGGAGTTTTTTTTCATGTATTCTGTATATTACGTTGCATCATCTATTAACCTAGTGAGATATAGCGACTGTGTTATACTGACACCCTCTAACAATCCTTCCTTACCTATGTCTTGTAGATCACTCTGATGAAAACAACCATCTGATCTCAGAGGATAAGGAGGGCACAAGTGAGGACGATGAGAACTTTATCTTCCGAATATTTGCATCATCATCTTCTGAGAGGCTTTCTAAAGTAAGTATGTGATCGATAAATCCAAAATATGTACAAAAAAGGATCTATAAAATTAAAAAGTATATATATTTAATAACTTATTGTTATCCACATTTAGCACTCTACCACCACTAACGGGATGGTGAACAACGAGGATCCCAAGGCCCCTCCAGAGTGTACACCAGAATCGAACACAAACATCTCAGAAATGTGAGTAGATTATGGGGTCATTACTGGGAGCTCCAGGCTGATATATGTGCACAACATCAAATATAGGACATAAATACCATAATATCAAATGCAGCATCCACCGCCCCATGGTTATGGGTCATTGTGCTTTCAGCTTTCGGAATTGTTGGATATAACAGCCCATAATTGTGGCCGGTCATGCACTTTTAGTGCTGCCCTCACTGTAGGAGAGATGTAGTATGAAATGCCGGCCATTCTTGGTAGTTGTTTTCCTCTCAGCTATCTATAAAAGGTAGTCTTGAGCAGAAGACCTTCCCCACTATGACAGTCATATGTCCTACTAGTCCTTATAGTCGGTGTTCTTCTAGTGAGACAACCCCTTTTATATGGAGTTTACTTGAGATTTACATGTTTTTCTTCTTCAAACAGGCAGAAAGTATCTGTTCCTGTATGTAATACAGACGATGCTGTTACCATCTTGCCACCCTCGTCCCCATTGCCAGGTATGTACATGTCTACAGCACCAGCAATGTGAATGTTGACTTCAAGGCTCAAATATTCCCACATGGTTTTATACAATACTATAGGTCTCTTATGTTATCCATATTATGACAAAGCAGATCCTATAAGAAGATATTGTTATTGATTTTTTTTTTTAATTTTTCATCAGAATTTCCATCTCATGAAGAAAGAAAATCGGCAATAAATCTGAGTATGGAGCAACAAAACTCAGAAAATGGAAAAAATGGGAAAAAGAGACGAGGTAAGTGTGAGAATCAACTCCATGTTGTGTGATGTCAGTGAGAATAATTCATGTGGAGTAGATGTCATCTGTCAGTGATGGGATTGTCACATGTATGATTGCTGACAATGACCCCTGACCTCTGTATGATAATATTCCTCTGCCGTCCGGCCACAGTGACTGCACAGCATTATCATGTAATATGGAGTCCCATCACTTACATTATATTTATTTCTCTTGTCATAGGTTCCATCTTCCGCCGGATCTTATCATCCTGCCGGCGTGGATTATCCAGGGCTGCTCGCGCATTTGCATGCTGTCACTGTTGCCCTAAAACCATCTAAAAGACGGGACACCTAAGCATCTAGCGCCCTGAAGTCCAGCAGATCCATCATCACTGCTGGAGCTGTATAGAAGGACCTTCACCATCTACCTGTGGCCTTCTGACTGGTCAACCTGGACAAGTTTCAGTAACGCCTCTGTCATCGGGCTCCGCGGTATTCATACTGCTCGTCTAACTTGTCATTTACTGATCACCTGGTATCTGACCTCGGCTATCTTCCTGACTTTGATTTAGTCTTTTGATAATGTTCACGATTTTATTCATCCCATTATTAATTAAAAAAAAGTAAAATCTGTTACTGTTGCTCTGATTCCTTTTTGTCTTGAATTCACAAATACTTGTAACTCACTAATTGCTCTTCTTCTCACTAAATGTATTTCTCATTATCCTTAATGCAGCAGTCAGTCTCATATTTCTGTCCAGCAGTTACACTGGTGCCTCCACCCTGTACCAGTCATTACACTCATCCACAAACCTCTGCACCCTGCTGCACAGTCCTGCATCTCTACCATATCTACACTCCAATGAGCTAAGATTAACATCCTCCATAATCAGGACCTCCCACTCTCATGTCCAAGACATTTTCTCTGCTGCACCAGCTCTCAGGAGTGCACTACTGCAGGCAATCATGTTCATTCCCACTATCAGAGATTTTAAGTGTGCAGTAGAAACAGATTATTTGTGGCAGGACTGTCAAATCACCTCACTATTCTAAGTTTTTCCTACAGCACTCAGTAGCACTTAATATTTGTACATATACAGATAATGGTTGGTGACTGGTTCATGCAGCCTTAATTCCACAAAGATAGAAATAAAAGGTCAACATGTTTCATACATCCAAACCATCCTTAATCATGGCAGAAAAACATAATTTTAAGTTCCCACTATGAATATTTGGTGAGATATCACAGCTGTGTATTTTCACAGCACAAAGAACGCATCTTACAGATCAGCAAATCACAGTGTGCTGACGCTTAATGTTGTAGTTTTGAACAACACCATTCATTTTATCATATAATGTGTTGAAAAATGAGAAAAAATGCCAGGTTTGGGCTCCTTCATTTTACAGTGTGTATTGTGTTGTAAAAACAAACTGGCAAAATGATTCAGAGTCAGTAGTACGATTACTGTGATACCAAACTTATAAGGTTTATATATATATATATATATATATATATATATATATATATATATATATATACAGTGTTTAGCATAAATCAGTACACCCAAATAGATTTGTCAGCAAACCTGTAGTTTCCTTTCAGAATCATCATTTTATATGGGATACCATACTACAAAATACTCTCGCAAATTTGAGCCATTGAATGCAAACAAGATTTGGTATTTTGCAGACCCCAAAAAAGTAATTTTCTTAACAAACTCATTCAAGATCATGTTTCAAAAATGAGAACATCCCAGTAACAGTCTTAAGAGAAAAGCTAAGTTTAGACAACAAAATTCTAATTAACAAGAACTGAACCACAGGTAAGTGTAATTATTCATTAAACAGATGTCCAGCAGACAGGTGTCTGTAAAAGGAAGTTACTTAATAAAGAAAACTCCTTCCCATTTCATGCTATCAGCAATGGCACCACATAGAAGGGAAATGTCACAAAACCTGAGAAAGAAAATAATTTCTTTGCAATAAATGTGAAGTCTACAAGAAGATCAGCAAAACTTTACTTATCAGTCAGAATACTGTAGCAAAAGTGATGCAAAACTATAACAAAGATGGAACTGCAACCATCTTACAGAGACGTCCAGGCCGACTATGGAAGTTAACACCTAAACAAAAGCGTCCTCTGATGAGAAGGGTAAGTGGCACCACATAGAAGAGAAATGTCACAAGACATTTCTGAGAAAGAAAATAATTTCTTTACAAAAAATGTGAAGTCTACAAGAAGATCAGCAAAGCTTTTCTTATCAGTCAGATGGAAGCTAACATCTAAACAAAAGCATCTTCTGATGAGAAGAAAATCGACAGGCAAATTCATTGCTATTAGCTGAAGAAGTAGAAAGCCAAACTAGGGTGAGTGTTTTCCATAACACGACACGGTGTACACTGCAAATGAATGGCATTCATGAGTGTCCTCCACAAAGGAAGCCTCTCTCCCTTAAAGCCCATGAACAATAAAAGTCCGTCTACAATTTGCCAGGGTCCATGCTTAAAACTATGAGGACTACCGGGACTGTATACTGTGTATGTGCATCTTATGTGTATGTCTGTATTTTATGTTTGTGTGCACTATGTATATGCATACGTTAAAATGTGTATAGAGTATTAGCATGTGCAAATTTTATATGTGTGCCTAATATAAATATACATGGAAATGTATATGTAGGTGGTGCCTGATGGAGGGTGGGGGGCCCAGATCAGAAGTCCTGATTAAGGGCCCTTCACTGTCATTGTCTGCCCCTTATATAAACAGTAAAATCCTCTTTAATAACTGGACTTCCATTGGGGTGGACTTCTCATAGATGGCCAGTAGGCATACTATATTATGAATCTGGGCATCTCTCACAGAAAATCTGATCTGGATATGAGGGTGGTCTTCTATAAGCGGTGATGTTTTGGAGAGATTTAGGGAAAAGTCCCAATGCTTATCCATCGATCTGGTAATTTGAGTAAAATATTTGTGTTGATAACTGATCACAAAGTCACAAAATATGTAAGATTTGGCATAACCTGGTTCATTTTTCAAAAAGTTATGCTCAATTTTTTTAGCACCAAGTTTTGTTGCTTTTTTGTAGACTTACACTAACTTAGTATATTGTGTGAGAATTAAATGAATTATGAATTAGTTGGCGCATTTTACCACACTCTGGGGGTCCCTGACAGTCCTTCTTTACCGGCCCTGTAGTGATGCCAATGTAAACTTCCAAGTGACCGCGCAGTCAATCACTGTCACGAATGCAGGACAACCTATGATTAGCTAATTTTTGGGAAATCCTTATAACAAAAGGGGATTGAAAATATTTACAATTATTTTAAAAGCATTAAAAAAAAAACAGACCCAATACTTATAATTAGTTTGTTGAAAGTAGTCTAATTAAAGGGAGCTGAAAGGATTAGAGATTATGAACCCGATTCACCAGTGTTTTTGCCAGAAAACTGGCATAAAGCTCTTGAAAAGTTGCAAAGTTTTGTGACTTTTCCCATTTTCACATAATTTTAACTTCTTTAACCCCTTAAGCCCCGCGGGTGGTTTGCACGTTAATGACCGGGCCAATTTTTACAATTCTGACCACTGTCACTTTATGAGGTAATTACTCTGGAACGCTTCAACGGATCCCCCTGATTCTGAGATTGTTTTTTCGTGACATATTGTACTTCATGATTGTGGAAAAATTTCTTCGATATCACTTGCGTTTATTTGTGAAAAAAACGGAAATTTGGCGAAAATTTAGAAAATTTTGCAATTTTCAAAATTTGAATTTTTAAGCCCTGAAATCAGAGCGATATGTCACACAAAAGATTTAATAAATAACATTTCCCACATGTCTACTTTACATGGTATCCGCTAACAATTTGAGCCGATTTTCCATTCAATTTGTTAGCGGATACCATGTTGCATTTAGAGAGTCCCTGCGTGCCCAAACATTGGAGCTCCCCCACAAGTGACCCCATTTTGGAAACTAGACCCCCCAAGGCACCTATCTAGATTCATAGTGAGCACTTGGAACCCCAGGTGCTTCACAAATTGATTCATAAAAATGAAAAAGTGTTTTTTTTTTTCACTTTTTCATTTTTACGAATCAATTTGTGAAGCACCTGGGGATTCCAAGTGCTCACTATGTATCTAGATAGGTGCCTTCGGGGGTCTAGTTTCCAAAATGGGGTCACTTGTGGGGGAGCTCCAATGTTTGGGCACACAGGGGCTCTCCAAACGCAACATGGCGTCCGCTAACAATTTGAGCCGATTTTCCATTCAATTTGTTAGCGGACACCATGTCGCGTTTGGAGAGCCCGTGATGTGCCTAAACAGTGGAGCTCCCCCACAAGTGTCCCCATTTTGGAAACTATACCCCTCAAGGATTTTATTAAGGTGTATAGTGAACATTTTGAACCCAGAGGTACGGCACAGAATTTGTTTACATTAGGTCATCATATTGAATAAGTTGTCATTATTCTTGAGCGCAAGTGCTCGCTACTTGAGTTTGCATCGGGTACTCAGGTATGCACCATGTACAGCGTGTGCTCGAGTGACATGCTCGAGTCCCTGCTCCGCATGTTTCACGGTTATTAGACACCCCAAAAAAAACATGTGGGGATCGCTCGTGCATGGCAGGCAATCCCCGTAAAGTTTTTTGGCCGCGAAGCATATGGGGCAGAGACTCGAGCATGTCACTCAAATACCCACGATACTCAATGCATACCAGAGCACCCGATGCAAACTCAAGTAGCGAGCACTTGCTCTCAACACTAGTCGCCATATCGTCATCTTTTTTTCTTACTTTTGAAAAAAATCCCAACCCCAGCCCTAACCCTAGCACAACCCTAGCCCCAGCACAACCCTAGCCCCAGCACAACCCTAGACCCAGCACAACCCTAGCCCCAGCACAACCCTAGCCCCAGCACAACCCTAGCCCCAAACCCAGCCCTAACCCTAGCCCAATCCTAACCCAAGAGTTTATTTTTGACGCCGTTCCTTGTGCGGTATAAGTGATTAGACGACTTTATTCTTCGGGTCGGTGTGATTACAGCAATGCCAGAATCATATGGGGTTTTTATGACTGACAGCTGTCACACACTAAAAGACGCATTTTTTTTTAAATCTAGTTTTTGCATCGCCATATTTTGAGAGCTATAATTTTTCCAGATTTTGGCAGACAGTCATGTGACGGCTCGTTTTTTGCGGGATGACTTGACGTTGTTATTGGTGCCATTTTCAGGCACGTGACATTTTTTGATCGCTTTCTATTCCGATTTTTGGGAGGCAGAATAAACAAAAACCAACAATTCAGGAATTGTTTTTTTTTTTTTTTTTTATTCTGTTCCGCGTGTGGTAAAATTGATGAGGTAGCTTTATTCTTCGGGTCAGTACGTTTACAGCGGTACCACATTTGTATCATTTTTCTATGTTTTGGCGCTTATACACAATAAAAGCTATTTTATAGAAAAAAATATTTTTTAGTATCGCTTTATTCTGAGAGCTATAACTTTTATTTTTCGGCTGATGGAGCTGTATGGCGGCTTGTTTTTTGCGGGACGAGATGACGTTTTCAGCAGTATCATTTTTATTTATATGCGTCTTTTTGATCGCGTGTTATTCCACTTTTTGTTTGGCGGTATGGTGATAAAGCATTGCTTTTTGCTTCGTTTTTTTTTTTTTTTTTTTTACCGTGTTCACTGAAGGGGTTAACTAGTGGGACAGTTTTATAGGTCAGGTTTTTCCGGACGCGGCGATACCAAATATTTTTTTTATAATAATATTTATTGATGGGTACATTATATTTTTATTTTTGGTGTATTATTTTTTTTATTTTTTTATAATATTTTTGCACATTTTTTTTTTTTTTTTCCACTTTCACACAGTTTATACACTTTATTACTTTGTCCCACTCTGGGACTTTCACTTTTTTTTTTTCTGATCGCCTGCATGGCACAGGAATGGAGCACCATCCCTATGCCATGAAGGCTGTCAGAAATGCACAGTGTGAAGATTGCTTGGAGATGCACTGCGCATGTCCAAGCAATCTTCCTGCTCTCTGGTGACCCGGATGTTGTCATGACGACATCGGGTCGTCATGGCAACACCCGGGAAGCCTTTGCAGACTGCGCTGGAAGCCGGAAGAGGAGGTGAGTATCGCCGATCACCTCCCCTTGCCCCCGCAATGCCGCGATCGACTTCGATCGCAGCATCGCGGGGGTTAATGTGCTGGGAGCGGTGCAGGACCGCTCCCTGCACATAGTACCGGGTGTCAGCTGTGACAATCAGCTGACACCCGGCGGCGATCGCGCCCGCACAGCCTATGTGCGCGCGCGATCGCGATGACGTACTAATACGAGTCTGGCTCTTAAGTCCCAGGGCACAGACGCGTATTAGTACGTCAGATGTTATTAAGGGGTTAAAGCCCAAGACGTACTGATACGTATCTGCGCCCTGGGACTTAAGAGCCTGATATGTATTAGTACATCTTTGCGATCGCGCCCGCACACAGGCTGTGCGGGCGTGATCGCCGCCGGGTGTCAACTGATTGTCACAGCTGACACCCGGTGCTATGTGCTGGGAGAGGTCCCGCACATTAACCCCCGCAATGCTGCGATCGAAGTCGTTCGCAGCATTGCGGGGGCAAGGGGAGGTGATCGGGATAGTCACCTCTCCTGCCGGTTTCCAGCAATGTGTGCCGCGGCTTCCCGGATGTTGCCATGATGACCCGATTCACTGAGGGGTGCAGTTTTAAAAATGGTGTCACTTTTGGGTATTTTCAGTCATAAAGACCCCTCAAAGTGACTTCAAATGTGATGCGGTCCCTAATAAAATGGTTTTGTAAATTTTGTTGGAAAAATGAGAAATCGCTGGTCAATTTTAACCCTTATAGCTCCCTAATAAAAATAAATTTGGGTTCCAAAATTGTGCTGATGTAAAGTAGACATATGGGAAATGTTATTTATTAACTTTTTTTGTGTGACATATCTCTCCGATTTAAGGGCATAAAAATTCAAATTTTGAAAATTGCAAAATTTTCAACATTTTCCCCAAATATCTGTTTTTTCACAAATAAACACAAGTGATATCGAAGAAATTCTACCACAATCATAAAGTACAATATGTCATGAAAAAATATTCTCAGAACCAGGGGGATCCGTTGAAGCGTTCCAGAGTAATTACCTCATAAAGTGACAGTGGTCAGAATTGTAAAAATTGGCCTTCTCATTAACGTGCAAACCACTTTGGGTTGTAAAGGGGTTAAGGACTCTACTTGCATATACAGTCATGGAGGAAAGTGCTGGCACCCTTGAAATTGTTTCAGAAAATTACACATGTTTTATTACACGCATGTTTATTTCCTTTGTGTTTATTGGAACAACACAAAAAAACTGAGAAAAAAAAGGCAAATTGGACATAATTTCACACAAAACTCCAAAAATGGGCCGGAATACATATATATATTTTTGATGGGACAACACTGAAGATGCGACACTTTGATACAATGTACAGTAGTCAGTGTACAGCTTGTTTAACTGTAAATTTGGTGTGCCTGCAAAATAACTCAACACACAGCCATTAATGTCTAAACCGCTGGCAACAAAAGTGAGTACACCCCTAAGTGTGTTCTCAGCTGATGTTATTTGTTGGTTTTTCTTTGCATCCCGAACAATTTTCTTGGCAGTTGTGGCTGAAATTTTTGTTGGTCTACCTGACTGTGGTTTGGTTTTTACAGAGCATCTGATTTTCCATTTGTTAATCACAGTTTGAACACTGCAGACTGGCATTATCAATTCCTGGGATATCTTTTTTGTATCCCTTTCCTGTGTTATACTCTTTTTGCCTCCCTTTCCTGTGTTATACAGTTCAACTACCTTTTCCCGTAGATCCGTTGATAATTCTTTTGCTTTCCCCATCTCAAAATCCAGAAAAGTCAGTGGCTGGATCCCAGAAACTCACTCAGCTTTATGCACACACACTGATTACAAGCAAACAGGTCATAGGTGAGGATGTTACCTTTAGTAGCCATTCAAACCCATTTGTGTCAAATTCTGTGCATGTTATCAGGCCAAAATCACCAGGGTATGTGAACTTTTTGATCAGGATTATTTGGATGTTTTTGGTTGTCATTAGTGATGAGCGAGCACTAAAATGCTCGAGTACTCGTTGCTCGGGTCGAGCAAATTGAAATACTCGGGTGCTCAACCCGAGCAATGAGCCCAATATAAGTCTAGGGGAAACTTGAGCATTTTTCAGGTGGCTCCCCACGGCGGTCTGCAGAGGGCCTAAAAATTACCCAAATCGATGGGAACTGTGCTCAAATGACATGGGAACAACATGGGGAAGACCCCTGGAAGCATCTCTGACTCCCAGAACACTGCTGTCAACAACGTCGTCAGAGTATTACGCCACTTTTACGGCGTAAGGAACATCCTTTCCAGGGTGATGACTTGTATATAAGGCAAAATAAATAAACAAAAACAAAAATACTCCTACACACGTAGCATTTTTGACACGTTTTTGCACTTTTGCATTGCTTTCAACCAAGACAAATGCATTCACCAGGAAATGTCATTTTAACATTTTACAACCTTATCTGGCCATGTGGTGTGTGACACATCATCAGACACATGCATACAGTGCTGAAAAGACATGGGAGCAGCAAGGGGAAGACCTCTGGAAACATCTCTGACTCCCAGGTCACTGCCTAAATGTGTGCCCATCATAAGTGATCCTTGGCACATGCGAAGATGCCTCCCGCCATGCACCTGTCGTTGCAGACTTGAAACAATCACCGTCCACGTCCTTGTCCCACTGCAGTGTTCAGTTGTCCCTACCCCATTCCTTGGAATGCAAGCACAAGAATGCCGGCAGCCACCCACCCACAGGCTGCAATACTATACTGCCAAATTTCTGACAGCTGCTTGCACTTGAAATGTGGCCTTTTAGGCTCGTGGAGGCGGAAGCTTTTCATAACCTCATGCCGGCGGCGGCCGGGTGTCCATACTCGGTCCCCAGCCGCCACTATATTTCCCGGTATCGCCTCCGCCTTCCACAATCACGGGTCCCATAACATTACCCGTGCCCGCCCCAGTGCACTTACTGGGAAGGACCACCTAACCACAAACACGTGGACAGGTGAATGTGGCCAGGGACGGTACGGAGCCAGTCCACAACTTTTTTTGCTAAGAGTTGTATTTAGCTCGGTGAAAGGACTGGCATAGAGGGAAACCGTATCTACCCTGCGTGTCATTTCTCCCAGAAAATCCTGTAAATGAGCTTGTTGCAGAAGCAATGGCAGCCCATCCAACATCAACTTGCACTTGTCAATGGTGCTTTGACACACACACATCTTTCTTTGCGCATTTAATTTCTTGAATACAGAGTTGGAAAATGGCCTGATCCGTAATGCGTTTTGAGAAATAACATGCATAAGCATGGCCGATCCGCATTAAAAAAGCAGCCATAGAGTGTCCGGGAACCTTCCCCCACACTTTTCTTAGCCAGGGCTGCTTTTCGGCAGGGTTGGACGGGCCCACCAGAGAACCGGAGACTCCTCCGGCGGGCCCTGGCTTCTCCTTCAGGAGAGTTCATAGTGCCGAGGTGAGGCCATGATGATGATAGAGGCCATCATCTGCTTAGTTTTCTTTTACTTGGAATGCAATTGCAAGTATGCAGCCAGCCACCCACCCACCCACAGACCGCAACACTAAACTGACAGATTTCTGGGCAGCTCTTTGTACTTGAAATATGGCCTTTTAAGCTTGTGGAGGTGGAAGCTTTTCACAATCTCATGCAGGCGGCGGCCGGGTGTCCATACTCGGTCCCCAGCCGCCAGTAATTTTCCCGGTATCGCCTTAACCTTCCACAAGCACGGGTCCCACAACAGTACCCATGCCCTACCCAGTGCACTTACTAAGAAGGACTGCCTAATCACAAACACGTGGACAGGTGAATGTGGCCAGGGACGGTACGGAGCCAGTCCACAACTTTTTTTGATAAGAGTTGTATTTAGCTCAGTGAAAGGACTGGCATAGAGGGAAACCGTATCTACCCTGCGTGTCATTTCTCCCAGGAAGTCCTCTAAAGCTGCTTGCACTTGAAATGTGGTCTGAACATTACTGCTGGTACTTTTCTGTGGGAATTTTCTTGCCTCCTACCAGCCTGGAATATTTCCAGCAAACTATGGTACAACACCATGGTATTAGCACTGCCCCCAGTACCAGTAGCGAAGCCATCCTCAATTTCCTTCTCTGGAATTTTATTTGGTAGACTGAGTGGCTGCCCAAATAAATTTTCTCACAAAGGAGCTGATGATAGAGTGGCAGTAGGTTCAAGTTTCTCCAGCTTGTTAGATATTAGAGGGTGAACGGCAGCACATTGGATCAGTGGTTAGCACTGAAGTCTTGCAGCACTGGGATCCTGGGTTCAAATCCCAGCAAGGACAACATCTGCAAGAAATTTGTATGTTCTCCCCATGTTTGCATGTGTTTCCTCCTCAGTAAAAATAGAGTGTCCTGGAATCTTCCCACACACTTTTCTTAGCCAGGACTGCTTCTCAGCAGGGTTGGACAGTCCCACCAGAGAATTCTCTGGTGTGCCTTGGCTTCTACCTCAGGAGAGTTCATGATAGCGCTAACTTTGCAGCTGCTATGGGGCTCTTGAGCGGGTGAGAAAGGTTAGCTCTCAGAAACAAATCCTCTGTTGGGCACAATGTTTTTCAATCTGAAACAGCTTCTTAGTGGGAGTTGTATTTCACCACAGCCATATTCTTTAGCTCTGTGAAAGGACTGGCATAGAGGGAAACCTTATCTACCCCGGTTGTCATTTCTCTGTCACCAGGTTCCGCCCATTGTAACACATGACCATGCCTGGCTGTATGTTCAGCGGTGAGAGCCACAGATCAAGCTGCTGTGTTACAGCTTTCAACAACTATGCAGCGCTGGGCGGTTTGTCAATTAAGCATTAAGCATGTTATCTTCAGCACAGCCTGTTGCTGTTTGGCCAAGGCAGTGCTGCAGTGCTGTCAGCTTGTGACTGATGTGGTCATTTCGGAGATGGAGGAGGAGGTACATGAGCTGAACAATGTGATTACATTGAGGTTAAATTGGTGATGCTGTTTTTTATACTAAAGAAAGATCCTATTGTTATGTTTTTTTATGTTATTTTTTATGAAAAATGCATTCACCGGGAAATGTCACTTTAACATTTTACAACCTCATCTGGCAATGTGGTGTCATCAGACACATCCTGTTTTATTTATGATGGAGGGACTCTGAAAGTCATAAAGCCTATTTTTATAGGGACATCAGACGGCCCTTACTATTCTTAAAAGGCCAGCAGTCGGCCCTAGCTATTGTTAGAGAGCCATCAGAGGGCTATGCTTTGTTGTTCCCATTATTAACAAGTGGGTTTCCTATACTGTTATTGCGCATCCAGTGACTGCAAGGGTTGTCAAAAATTTGAACGCAACCTAATACCCCTTTGAAGAGACATAGAGGAGGGTCTCAGTAAAAAAAATGTTCCCATTATAAAGGAGCGGGTCTTCTATAGTGGTAATGCCCATGCTGTGACTGCAAGGGTGGCCAAAATTTTTGAAAAAAAACACTAACAATTTAAAGACACAAAGAGCATGGCCACAGTAACAAGGTACGACATGTTCCCGTTAGAAAGGAGAGGGTCTGCTATACAGTTATAGGGTATGCAGTGAATCCAACGGCTGACAAATTTTAGGAAAAACCCCACTAAGAATTTAAGGACACACAGAGCAGGGCCACAGTAACAAGGTACGACATGTTCCCATTAGAAAGTAGAGGGTCTGCTATACAGTTATAGGGTATGCAGTGAATCCAACGGCTGACAAATTTTAATGAAAAACCTCAATAAGAATTTAAAGACACACAGAGCAGGGCCACAGTAACAAGGTACGACATGCTCCCATTAGAAAGGACAGGATCTGCTATACAGTTATAGGGTATGCAGTGAGTCCAACGGCTGACCAATTTTAGGAAAAAAACGACTAAGAATTTAAAGACACATAGAGCAGGGTCACAGTAACGACAAATTCCCATTAGAAATTCTAGGGTCGGCTATACTGTTATAGGGTATGCAGTGAGTCCAACGGCTGACAGATTTTAGGAAAATCCCCACTAAGAATTTAAAGACACACAGAGCAGGGCCACAGTAACAAGATATGACATGTTCCCATTAGAAAGGAGAGGGTCTGCTATACAGTTATAGGGTATGCAGTGAGTCCAACGGCTGACCAAGTTTAGGAAAAACCCACTAAGAATTTAAAGACACATAGACCAGGCCACAGTAATGACAAATTCCCATTAGAAAGGAGAGAGTCTCCCATAGTGTTGGACTATGCAGTGACTGCAAGGGCTGCCAAAAATTTGGAGGCACTTCAATGGCCCTTGGAAGAGACGTGGAGGAGCGCATCATAAATTTTTTTTACCATTAGAAAGGAGCGGGCCTCCTATACTTGTAATGCCATGCACTAAGTGTATGGGCTGACAAACATTTACTCCTGGGGGGTATACATGAACATACTGTATAAAAATTTTTTTTTTCGGGCATCATAAAAATGTAGCGCCCCGAGGGCTCGGCCGCTACAGGGGTATTGCACCTCTGCCAGAGGTGTGATATTCCACTCCCGGGTAAGGATGGAGTATGGACCAGGGTTCAGTTAGCTGCATACAGCACACTCACCCCATTTCCGAGGGACAGCTCAACGGTGCTCACATTAGACAGAAATGCAGGCACGACAGACCATGTCCCTGGCTGGAGTGGGGAGGGGGTAGGAATACCCAGTGATGTAGGAGCAGATAGGGGTTGGTTCCTGAGCGTAGATAGGAGCCCATTGTTTGCTGGTCACCTGGGCTCATGTTCTAGAGGGCACCATCTTAGAACAGTGTTCAGTCAGAGAGAAGAAGTGACAGAGTGGGGGCCTTGGTTGTCGAACGAAGTGTGCCCTCTGCCTCCAGCGTTTTCAGATGGGAATTTTTTTAATAGTTCCGCAACAAGGGCCTTCTGGTACTGCCTCATTTTTGTACACCTGTCCGCCTCAGGAATAAGAGATATAAAGTTCTCCTTGTAGAGTGGGTCTAAAAGTGTCACCAACCAGTAATGACCTAAAATTTTGAGAATGCGAGGGTCATGGGAAAGGCAGCATAACATAAACTCAGCCATGCGTGCCAGACTACTAACAGGCAAGACTTCCGTGTCCTCACCAAGAGGATGACTGACCATGCTCTCCTCCTCCTCCTCTCTGTCCTCTGGCCATCCACGCTGAACAGACGGTATGACAGCTGTGCAGATAGCACCGTCTATAGTGCATGAAACTAGTTCCTGTCCTTCCTCCTCCTCCTCTTCCTCATTGTCACCCAATCCACGTTGGGATGAGATGAGGCTTGGCTGTGTGTAATCACCCTGTATGGTTAATTGCTCCATCTTATCGTGCTCCGCCTCGCCTCAGAGCCGCCACCAGGTTCCGGCCATTGTCACACACGACCATGCCTGGCTGTAGGTTCAGCGGTTTGAGCCACAGATCTGCCTGCTCTTTCAGAGCTGTCCATAACTCTTCAGCATTGTGTGTTTTTTCACCTAAGCATATTAGCTTCAGCACAGCCTGTTGCCTCTTGGCCGAGGCAGTGCTGCAGTGCTTCCAGCTTGTGACTGATGCGGAGATGGAGGCTGAGGAGGAGGAGGAGGCTGAGGAGCATGAGGTGCAGGAGCTGTAGACCGTGGGGGCAACCCTGATTGACCTAGGGCCTGCAATCCTTGGCGTCGGGAGGACGTGTTCCGTCCCAAGGTCCGACTGGGTCCCGGTTTCCACTATTTTAACCCAGTGTGCTATCAGCGAGATGTACCGTCCCTGCCCACAAGCACTTGTCCACGTGTCCGTGGTTAGGTGGACTTTACCGGTAACTGCGTTGTTGAGGTCACGGCTAATGTTTTGGGACACGTGCTTGTGTAATGTGGGGACGGCACACTGGGAGAAATAGTGGCGGCTGGGGACAGAGTACCGAGGGACGGCCGCCACCATCAGGTTGCGGAATGCTTCTGTCTCCACAAGCCTAAAAGGCAACATTTCGAGCCAAGCAGTCGTGAATTGTGAGAATTTAGTAGTGTGGCCTGTGGGACGTTGGCTGCATATTTGCGCTTGCATTCCAAGGACTGGAGTATGAACAACTGAACGCTGCGCTGGGACAAGGACATGGACGTGCTTCCTGATGCTGCTACTTGAGAGTGTGCAATGACAGGTGCAGGGCAGGAGGTATCTTTGCATGCACTATGGACAGGGGATTGGCTTGCATGCACAACAGCAGAAGAAGCAATGGTGCCACCTGTAGACACTGTTCCTGGACCCTGGTGTTCGGCCCACAAAGTCGAGTGCTTTGCTGCCATGTGCCTGGTCATGCTGGTGGTGGTCAGGCTGGTCGTTTTGACACCCCTGCTGATGCTGGTCTGGCTCGTGATGCAAATGGCCTTTTTGGAGCTATCGGCAGAGTCTTTAAAAAACAACCAGACTCGGGAAGACCTAACAGTTGTAGTGGCAACTTCCTTCGTGTTGGTGTTACGGGAAACGGTAGCCTGCCTTCTGTCTGCGGCCACCACACTGCTTCTTCCTGCCTGTTGGGGTGCTCTGCCTCCCTCCCCCTGTGTGCTGCTGTCCTTGCTCTGCATGTCCTCCTGCCAGGTTGGGTCAGTTACTATATCATCCACCACCTCGTCTCCCACTTCTGCACCCTGGTACTATTCCTGACTTTCTGCCAATTGTGTCTCACATCGTCCACCTCTTGTCACAGTTTCCCACCGGCGCCTTCGTGTGACCGTGGCTGCTCAAATATTTGGGCATCGCTACACGTGATCTCCTCTTGCCCCGCTTCAAGTGGACCGGGCGAGAGGCCCGAATCCATAAATGGAAAAGTGAACAGCTCTTCAGATTGTCCAAGTGTGGGATAAGTTGTCTCTGGGTACTCGGCATGGTGGGAGGAAGGAGGATCAGGGTGAGGAATATGCGGTCCAGACTCACGGCTACTGAGACTTGACCGTGTGGAAGACAGGGTGGTGCTGGTGGTGGCTAAGTGACTGGAAGCATTATCCGCTATCCAACCAACAACCTTTTGACACTGATCTGGGTTCAATAGTGGTGTGCTGCAGTCCCCTAGAAATTGGGACAGGAAGGTCAGGCGAGAAGATGTGGGTGTTTGTTGTGGCACAATTTCGGCTTGCCCACGGCCTTGTCCTCGGCCTCTGCATGCACCATTACCATCACGTCCAGTTCCCCGTCCCTTGCCACGTGCCTTGCCCATTTTAAATGGAGGATAGTATCTTCCACGCTCACTACAAATGACTGAGTTAGAAGCGAAGTTATATGTGATCGGGGTGATGGAGAAAACAGAGTTTTAAAAACCTGGCCTGTAAGTAAGCAGTGTGAACAGCAAACTGCTGTGAATTGCTTCACTGACACACTGAAAAAATGGAGGCCAGAAATGGCAGTATTTTCTGACAACGTATATGTGATCCGTGTGACGGAGAAAACACAGTTTTAAATAGCTGGATTTCTAGCGCTCTAATATGGAAAGGACCTGGCTATATTCTGCAGTGCCAACAAGCAAATGGCGCAGAAAAACGGTGTTCTCTGGATTGCTTTATAAGCAAATAATGAGGATTAAGATCCAAAGAAAAGTATTCCTCGCCCCTGAGACCTGGGCCTTTGTATAGAAATATCTAACAGCAGCAGAAGGCAGAATTGGAATGGAACCTCTTGTGCTATATGCACTGCAGTCTGCTATATACCCTGCCTGCCTGCCTATATACACTGCCTGCCTGATATCTCTGCAGATGGATTAGTCCTCAAAAGGACTGTTTGTTGAGATGGATATGTGTAATATGCGGTTTTTCTCCCTACACTACCTAATACACAATCAAATCTCTTCCTAACGCAGCA
Source organism: Phyllobates terribilis (assembly GCF_046119375.1). Lineage (NCBI taxonomy): Eukaryota > Metazoa > Chordata > Amphibia > Anura > Dendrobatidae > Phyllobates > Phyllobates terribilis. The sequence continues at coordinate 2,350,503 of NW_027362994.1, forward strand.
TCAGCTCTCCCTACACTGTCTGATCCGGAGTGACTGTGATGAGCATGGCGGCGCCAGGTCTGATATACACCTGATGACGCTGTGCGGCCAGCCAATCACTGTAATGCCCACAACCAACATGGCTATGGCATTACAGTGCATGGCAGGCAATCCCTGCATGTTCATTGGCTCTGTAAAGAGCGCCAAACATGCAGGGAGGGGACCCGACTTCCCGCCCGACCAACCCGGAAATACTCGGTGAGCGCAGAGCATCTCGAGCAGTGAGATACTCGGGCGAGCACCGAGCAGTAGCGAGCATGCTCGCTCATCACTAGTTGTCATTAAGATTTAAAAAGAGAAAACACAGAAATGTGACAGTAAATGGCTTCACCCAACCAATAACCATGAGTGGAGAAAAAGTGTTTTTGTTATCATTCATTTTCTCTGAAACAAGGCCAAGAAAGCAAAAATTCTGCCGGGGTATGTAAACTTTTGAGCAGAACTGTATATGCGCCAGCCCCAGTGTCTCCTATTCTATGTACTCCAGCCCCAGTGTCTCCTATTCTATGTACTCCAGCCCCAGTGTCTCCTATTCTATGTACTCCAGCCCCAGTGTCTCCTATTCTATATACTCCAGCTTCTTCTGTGATGTATATGCTCTAGCCCCAATGTATCCTGTGATGAATATACGCCAGCCCCAGTGTCTCCTATTCTATATACTCCAGCCCCAGTGTCTCCTATTCTATATACTCCAGCTTCTTCTGTGATGTATATGCTCTAGCCCTAATGTATCCTGTGATGAATATACGCCAGCCCCAGTGTCTCCTATTCTATATACTCCAGCTCCAGTGTCTTCTGTGACGTAGCTAATGTAGCCCTAATGTCTCTTATGCAGAGGCGTCGCATGATAAAGCAGTGAGACACAACCTCCCTGCCCTATCACTATCTCTTTCATATGCCACAGATCGCCATAGGCCTGCGGTTAACGAGATGTCAGCATACTCACGCAGGTGGCTCGGTGACATCATTGCATCGCTCTGCTCTGCAGTCCCGCCATGGAAGAGGAGACAGAGGCCGTGATGTAGGGAATCAGGATTAAGTGAGAATAAACGTTATTTTTTTAAATGATCGGGCAGTGGAGCCATCCTACTATATATCTGGAGTAGTGGGTCCATCATACTACATATGGAGTAGTGGGGCCATTATACTATATGTATGTGGGGCAGTGGGACCATCATAGTATATACAGGTGCATCTCACTAAATTAGAATATCTTCAAAAAGTTAATTTATTCCAGTTCTTCAATACTGTTTCAGTATGCTCCACAATCATGAGGAAGACTGCTGACTTGACAGATGTCCAGAAGGCAGTCATTGACACACTCCACAAGGTCCTAGAGTTCCAATTTTCATTTGGAAATCAAGGTCCCAGAGTCTGGAGGAAGAGTGGAGAGTCCACAATCCAAGCTGCTTGAGGTCTAGTGTGAAGGCTCCACAATCAGTGATGGTTTGGGGGGCCATGTCATCTGCTGGTGTAGGTCCACTGTGTTTTATCAAGACCAAAGTCAGCACAGCCGTCTACCAGGACATTTTACAGCACTTCATGCTTCCCTCTGCCCACAAGCTTTTTGGAGATGGAAATGTCATTCTCCAGCAGGACTTGGCCCCTGTCCACACGGCCAAAAGTACCAATACCTGGTTTACACACAACAGTATCACTGTGCTTGATTGGCAGCAAACTCGCCTGACCTTAAGCCCATAGAGCAGGGGTCTCAAACTCGGCTGGGTATATGGGCCGCAAATGGAAAAAATTTGAATTTGGGGGGCCGCATTTTTTGTTCAATGTGACATTTTTAGTGATACCATTTTTTTTTGTATACACCTTTTGAACATTTTTGCCCTGTTTATTTTTTTATAGCTTGGGTCCTTATGGATGTGGCGATAATAAACGTGTACTTTTTTGTGTTTACTTTAGTTTACATATAAAACAGCATTTTTAGCGCCCAATATTTTTTCATGCTTTATTTTTATTTTTTTGATTTTTACAATTTTGTTTCCCCCAATTGGCCACATACAGTAAAATTGTCTTACAATTAGCATCATATAGTAATAATGGCAAACATCTTGTAGTAATGTCCCCATCTTGTACTAATGTGCCCCAACCAGGTCCCCATCCTGTGGCTATGTGCCCCATCCAGGTTCCCATCCTGTGGCTATGTGCCCCATCCAGATCCCCATCCTGTGGCAATGTTCCCGATCCAGGTCCCCATCTAGTGGCTCTGTGTCCCATCCAGGTCTCCATCTTGTGGCTATGTGCCCCATCCAGGTCCCCATCCTGTGGCTATGTTCCCCATCCAGGTCCCCATCTTGTGGCTATGTGCCCCATCCAGGTCCCCATCTTTTGGCTATGTGCCCCATCCAGGTCCCCATCTTGTGGCTATGTGCCACATCCAGGTCCCCATCTAGTGGCTATGTGCCCCATCCAGGTCCCCATCTTGTGGCTCTGTGTCCCATCCAGGTCTCCATCTTGTGGCTATGTGCCCCATCCAGGTCCCCATCCTGTGGCTATGTTCCCCATCCAGGTCTCCATCTTGTGGCTATGTGCCACATCCAGGTCCCCATCTAGTGGCTCTGTGCCCCATCCAGGTCCCCATCTTGTGGCTATGTGCCACATCCAGGTCCCCATCTAGTGGCTCTGTGCCCCATCCAGGTCCCCATCTTGTGGCTATGTGCCCCATCCAGGTCCCCATCTTGTGGCTATGTGCCACATCCAGGTCCCCATCTAGTGGCTCTGTGTCCCATCCAGGTCTCCATCTTGTGGCTATGTGCCCCATCCAGGTCCCCATCCTGTGGCTATGTTCCCCATCCAGGTCTCCATCTTGTGGCTATGTGCCCCATCCAGGTCCCCATCTTTTGGCTATGTGCCCCATCCAGGTCCCCATCTTGTGGCTATGTGCCACATCCAGGTCCCCATCTAGTGGCTCTGTGCCCCATCCAGGTCCACATCTTGAGGCTATGTGCCCCATCCAGGTCCCCATCTTGTGGCTATGTGCCCCATCCAGGTCCCCATCTTTTGGCTATGTGCCCCATCCAGGTCCCCTCTTGTGGCTATGTGCCCCCTGTGCTGTTCTTCACACACATAAAAAAAAAAGAAGATGATTCTCACCTGTCCTCCGTTCCCTCGGCGTCCTTCCTGCAGATGTGGCCGCAGGCACCACAGAGTCAGACCCCTTGACGATCCCGACCTGGTCCAGGAGGAGCCGCCGACAGCAGCGCTGCATTGCCGCACACAGACTGTCTCCCAGCACAGCATTTCCAATGCCAGCCGCCGGCCAATCAGAGGCCAGCAGCTGACATCAGCGTACGGCAATGACGTCATACTCACTGCGCCGACACGCAGATATCAGCTGCTGGCCTCTGATTGGTCAGCGGCTGTCATTGGAAATGCTGTGCTGGGAAACAGTCTCTGTGTGGCAATTCAGCGCTGCTGTCGGCGGCTCCTCCTGGACCTGGTCAGGATCATCAAGGGGTCTGTGCCTGCGGGCCGCATAAAGCAGCCTCAGGGGCCGCATGCGGCCCGCGGGCCGCGTGTTTGAGACCCCTGCCATAGAGAATCTATTATAGAGAATCTATGGGGTATTGTCAAGAGAAAGATGAGAGACACCAGACCCAACAATGCAGATGAGCTGAAAGACAGCTTTTTGTATTGAAGAACTGAAATAAATTAACTTTTTGATGCTATTCTAATTTAGTGAGATGCACCTGTATATGGAGCAGTGGGACCATCATGCTATATATATGGAGGAGTGGGGGCATCATACTAAATATAGAGCAGTGTGTGTGTGTCACCCCAGGCCTGGATGCCACAAACAATAATCTGTTTCTGAAAGCAGGAGGGAGGTCCCCTGGTTAGGAACAATTACAATACAGCACCTCCTGTTCCAGGCCAGCAGGGGGAGCTGGCTGCCCCTATAAAAGCTGGAACTGGGGGCAGGGTTAGAGAGAACTGGAAGACCTAGCTCAGGAGTGAGACTAGTCCCAGAGAAGGAGGGACAGTTCAGCTGTAGCTGAGGAGTCCGTGAGGCAGAGGAGAAACTGCAAGCCAGGGACAGAGGCGACGAGAGCCGGTCCTGGCAGAGAACCAATCTACCGGACATTGGGGTCCGAGGCTGTCAGGGTTACAAGCCCAGCAGCAGAGAACCAACCTGCGAGGGATTTCAGGTCCCTTGGCCTAAGAAGCCTGGAGGCTCCGCCACACAGAGGGACCAGTACATCGAGGAGCAAGCAACAGGTACCCAAGGCCTGAGTCGCAAGCCATACAGGAGAGAAGTACACGGCCAGCTCAGGGACGTGGGCTATTACACCACAAAAAGGGGGATAGTCAGAAAGAGCATAGAGAGAACGGTAGGCCTACACACTCACCCTGACCAGTGGGGCTCGCCCGAATGCTCTCAGACACCCAGGCCCATTCCTAACCGGTACTGTTGGGTCATTAATAATATCTACAATAAAGACCCTGA